>NC_143144.1:28865500-29476500 GCF_059928025.1 Delphinapterus leucas | reverse complement strand
TTCATTGCTGCATGTGGGCTTTCTCTAGTTGCGGTGAGCGGGGGATACTCTTCACTGGGGTGCGCAGGCTTCTCATTGTGGTGGCTTCTCTTGTTGCAGAGCATGGGCTCTAGGTGCACGGGCTTCAGTAGTTGCCGCTTGCGGGCTCCAGAGCGTAAGCTCAGTAGTTGTGGCGCACGGGCTTAGTTGCTCCGTGGCATGGGGGACCTTCCCAGACCAAGGCTCGAACCTGAGTCCCCTGCATTGGCAGGAGGATCCTTAACCACTGCGCCACCAGGGAAGCCCTCAACTGATTTTTAACAAGGGTCAAAGGCAATTCAATGGAGAAAGGATAGTTATTTCGATAAGTGGTGTTGGAATAATTAGATGTCCATATGCAAAAAAAAGAAAGAAAAAAAGAAACACAACCCATGCCTCACACCTTATATAAAAATTAACTCAACCACTCCTAAGTATATATGCAAGATAACTGAAAGTATGTGTTCACACACAAACTTGTACATGAATGTTCATAGCAGCATTATTCATAATAGCCAAAACAATCCAAATGTCCACTGAACGATGAATGGATAATATGTATGTATTTATACAATGGAACACTATTCAGCAATAAAAAGGAATGAAATACCAATACATGCTACAAAATGGATGAAACTTGAGAACAATGCTAAGTGAAAGAATCTATAGAGGCAAAAAGTACATTAGTGGTTGCCTAAGGCTGGGGGAGGGGCAAGGGGCAGTGATTGCTATTGACTTCTGGGGTTTCTTTTTCAGATGATGAAATGCTCTGGAATTAGATAGTGGTGATGGCTGCATAACCTTGTGAATATACTAAAAACCACTAAAAACACTTCCAAAGGGTGAATTTTATGGTATGTGAATTATATCTCAATAAAATAAAATGTTTTTTAAAATTAACTCAAAATGGATCATAAACCTAAATGTATAATGTGAAACTACAAAACTTCTAGTAGAAATACATGAGAAAATCTGCATGACCCTACATTAGGTAAAGAATTTCTAGACACTGAAAGCACAATCCACAAAAGCATGATCCATGAAAGAAAAATGATAATTTGAACCTTATTAAAATTGAAAATTCTTGCTTTGCAAAAGACACTGATAAGAGAATTCAAAAGCAAGCCACGGGCTGGAAGAAAATATATGCAAATCATATTTCTGACAAAGACTTGTATACAGAACATATAAATAACTCTAAAAGCTGAACAATAAAAAAAAACAACAACAAGGAACCCAATATCTAACTTGCCAAAAGTTCCAAACACACACTCCACCAAAGAAGATATATGGGTGGCAAATAAGCACATTAAAACCTGCTCAGCATAATTAGTCATTAGGGATAACCAAATTAAAACTACCATGAGGGCTTCCCTGGTGGCACAGTGGTTGAGAGTCCGCCTGCCGATGCAGGGGACGTGGATTCGTGCCCCGGTCCAGGAAGATCCCACATGCCGTGGAGCGGCTGGGCCCGTGAGCCATGGCCGCTGAGCCTGCGCATCCGGAGCCTGTGCTCCGCAACGGGAGAGGCCACAGCAGTGAGAGGTCTGCGTACCGCAAAAAAAAAAACTACCATGAGATACCACTACATACCTACTAGAACGGCTAAAACTAAAAAGACTGATAATACCAAGTAGTGATGAGGACGTGGAGTAACTGGAAGCCTCAAATGTTGCTGATGGAGATGCAAATTGTTTGAAAAACAATTTGGCAGTTTCTTAAAAAATTAAACATACATATAACCATATGACCCAGCAATCCTACTACTAGGTATTTATCCAAGAGAAATAAAAATGTATGCTTATGATAAATTAATGTTTATAGGAACTTTATTCATAACTGCCCCAAACTGGAAGCCACTCAGATGTCTTTCAACTAGCAAATGGATAAAGTATAGTACAACTATACAATAGAATACTACTCAGCAATAAAAAGAAACAATCTATTGATTCACACAATAACATGTATGAATCCTATATGTATATTGCTAAGTGAAAGAAGTCAGACCCAGAAGGCTACATATATCTGTAGAGGTTGGAGGTAGGAACAGAGTACACTATAAGGGGACAGCACAAAGGAATTTAGGGATGATAGACAGTTCTATATCAAGAGGTTTTGGTGGTGGCTCTGTGCCACTCTGAGAGTCACCAAATGACTCGGTGCATTTGACAAAACCCATAAAACCATACAAAACAAAAAATAAAGTTAACTATATTTAAACTTTAAAAAAAATCAACCAAGATATGGAGAGAACCCCAAATTAAATGCAAACTGTTAACTGTAACAAATGAAAAAATGAATATTGTTTCTACAGAAAAATAATAATATCATGTAAGGTGTAAAATATATGTAGAATTAAAACATATGAAAATAATAGCATAAAAACTGGAGGTAGGAAATGGAATTAAAGTATTCTAAAGTCCTTGAATGATATGAAAAATGCTAAAAGTACTTTTATATTAGACTTTAATAAGTCAAAGATATATGTTGAATGCTCTAAAGTAACTACTAAAATAATAATAGAAGAATTTATAATTAACAAGATAAGAGAGGGAAGAAATGGAATAATAAACATATTTGTTTAATTGAAAAGAAGTCAAGAAGTGAGAGAAAAAAGGAATATAGAATATGTGGGATAAATACTGAAGAAATAAAATGGTAGATGTAAACCCAAATATATTTGTAGTTATATTAAATGTAAGTGAACAAGATACTCCAATTAAAAGACAAAAATTGTAATATTATATTACATAAAAACAATTGCATATGTTGTTTACAAGAGACATCCTTTAAAAATAAAGATACAGAAAAATTTTTAAGTAGAAGAATGGGGGAAGTTCTATGTAAATACTAACGAAAAGAGAGATGGTGTCACTATACTAAAATCAGACAAAATAGACTTTAAAGCAAAAAGCATCACAAGAAATTAAGAGACTTCATAGTGATTAAAAGCACAATCAACCAATAGGATTGAATAATTCTAAATGTATATGCATGAAATAATATAGTCTCAAAATATACAAAACAGAAATTGACAGACCTAAAAGGAGAAATAGACACTTCCCAATCATAACGGATTATTTTAACATATCTCCCTTAGTATTTGACAGAATATACCAATAATGATATAGTCTTTTTTCTATTTTATTTTATTTTTTTAAATTGAAGTATAGTTGATTTACAATGTTGCATTGTGTTAGTTTCTGGTGTACAGTTATATATATATACATATTCTTTTCCATTATGATTTATTACAGGATATTGAATATAGTTCCCTGCGCTATACAGTAGGACATTGTTATCTATTTTATATATAGTAGTTTGTATCTGCTAATCCCAAACTCCTAATTTATCCCCACTCCTACCCCCTTTCCCCTTTAGTAACCATAAGTTTGTTTTCTATGTCACTTCACATCTTTTAAGCAGGGTTGTATTTCAACCATTAGAGAATCTTAAAAGCTCAAACAAAACAAATCTCTTAAGTTCACCGGCTTTTAAAAAAACGATGCCCACTGTTCAAAGACTCAAATCTCTCATGATACCAGCTTAGAATTATTTCCTTTTATCAGAAGTCAAGATGTAGTGAACACCTGTGTGCATGGAAATGCATACCAGAAGGAACCTTTAAGCCTCCAAGGTTCTAATATGTGACTTCTTCCCCCAAATCCTCTTATTCCCTTCATCCCTCTTTTTTTTTTTGCAGTACGCGGGCCTCTCACTGTTGTGGCCTCTCCCGTTGCGGAGCACAGGCTCCGGATGCGCAGGCTCAGCGGCCATGGCTCACGGGCCCAGCCGCTCCACGGCATGTGGGATCTTCCTGGACCGGGGCACGAGCCCGTGTCCCCTGCATCGGCAGGCAGACTCCCAACCACTGCGCCACCAGGGAAGCCCCCTTCATCCCTCTTTTATGCCTTTCATCCTCCTCCTCTCTTCCTCCCTGTCTGGCCTCACATTCTACTTTCTGGTCCATCTCTAAATTCACTGTCTGCCATCAGATACTCAGCCTGCTATCCTCTCTACTGGCAGAAGCTTAGGGCAGCACTGAGGAAAAAGTCTTGCAAATCTCAACTCAAGGTCTCAAAACTGAGTGCGCAGATGGCTTTCTCTGGATTCCTCTGCCAAGGTAAGTCTAAACAGGAGCTGCTTTGCTACACAACCATTAGAACTCTCACTCAAGTCTAAGTGACTCCACGATCCCCTCCTCCACACCTGGCCCCTCTCTCTGGCTAGCAATACAAGTAACATGTTAACAACTGAATTCCACATCTTCCCTCCCACTTGCCTATTTTGCTTTGTAGAAGTATCTTTCTTCCAGAGCCCTGAGCCAGAATCCCACTCTTTTTGATTTCTCACTCCTCTACTCAATAGCTCCCCACTCCTTTGACAACTATCTAGTCAATGCCAAAATCATTTTCCTTCAAAACTATATCCCATATCTCTTCCTTCATATTTTTTTCCTATCCTAATTTGGCACACTCCCATCAGATTCATCTTCTTTGGTATTCATACTCCGCTGCTTAGAAATCCTCAATGACTTCCAAATGCCTGATTATTCTCTATATCCCAGTGAATCACTTGAATATCAGATCCTCCAGAAACTAATTCAGTAGAAGGAGAACCATCCTGTTTACAAATCCACTGTATGCAATTGACTCGAGCAGTGTTGACCATTCAGGTTGGTAATAACAACACTTTTCTGAGGGTCATAGAGCACCACGGAACAGGACGTGCTGAAGGCCAGAAGTCCTCTGGGCCTGGAGCTCCAGCTCAGGCCTCCCCACACCCGGTTCGGGCAGCAAAACACGTGAGGGGTCTCCAGCACTGGTGCCACTATGTTGCTGCCTGGGCAGCGGCCGAAACCTGGGCACGCACTTACGCCCTCGGAGCAGAACTGCTCGCCTGCCGCATCTCCCGCTGGCCGACATAGATTTTTCAACGAAGAATATTTTATTAATTCTTCTAAGTATCACAGGTGACACACATACAGACGATTAAGAGAGTCCAGGTTTTTTTTAAATTAAACTTTTTGTTTTTATGTAATACAGAGTGATCCTGCATACCCTTTACCCAGTTTCTCTGAATAGTAACATCTTGCAAAACGGTACCATGATACCATAACCAGGATATTCACATAGATACAGTCAAGATGTAGATATAGAACATTTTCATCCCTTATGTTATTCTTTCATAGCCATACCCACTTCCCTCATGTTCCAACCCCCACCTTAGCCCCTGGTAATCACTAATGTGCTCTCCATTCTATAATTTTCTCATTTCAAGAACCGGATACAGATGGAGTCATTCAGTATGGAAACTTTTGGGGTTGGCTTTTTTTCATTTAGCATAATTCTCTGGAGATTCATCCAGGTTGTTGTGTGTACCCATAGCTTGTTCCTTTTAATCATCGAGTAGTATTCCATGGTGTGGATATATCACAGTTTAACCCTTCACCCATTGAAGGACATCTGGGTTGTTTCCTCTTGTTGCCTGTTATACATAAAGTGCTATAAAACATTCACGTAAAGGTTTTTGTGTGAACATAGTTTTCATTTCTTATTTACCAAATGGTTTTCCAATCTGCAAGCCATTTATTTCCTTTTCTGGCCTTATTGCACTGGCTAGAACTTCCAGCACTACATTGAACAAGAGTGGTTACAGCAAACATTTTTACCTTGTGAACTTAAGGGGGAGAGATTAGGTCTTTTATCATTAACTATAATGTTAGTTGTAGATTTTTTGCAGATTCTTTTTATCAAGTTGAGGAAGTTCTCCTCCAGTCCTATTTTTCTGAGAGTTTCTTTTCTTTTTTTTTTAAGCATTTTGTGAGAATTTATTTATTTATTTATTTGGTTGCACCAGATCTTTGTTGTGGCAGGCAGGCTCCTTAGTTGTGGCTTGCCAGCTCCTTAACTGCAGCATGTGGGCTCCTTAGTTGTGGCATGTGAACTCTTAGTTGCTGCATGCACATGGAATCTAGTTCCCTGACCAGGGGTCAAACCCAGGCCCCCTGCCTTGGGAGCGTGGAGTCTTATCCATTGCACCACCAGGGAAGTCCCCTTTCTGAGAATTTCAACACCATGAATGGGTGTTGAATTTTGTCAAAACTTTTTATGCATCAATAGATATAATAATGTGATTTTTTTTCTTTAGCTTATTAATATAGTAGATTACATTAATATAATTTTGAATATTGATCCAGCTTTGTATCCGTGCAATAAACTCCACTTAGTCATGGTGCATAATTCTTTTGATATACTGCTGAATTCTATTTGCTAATTTTTTAAAGGATTTTTAAATCTATATTCATGAGGGTTATTGGTCTATAGTTTTCTTTTTTTGTATGAACATAGCTGATTTTGGGTAACAAGGTAATATTATCCTCATGAAATGAATTTGGAAGTGTGCCCTCCTCTTCAATTTTCTACAAAAGACTGTATAGAACTAGTGTTAATTCTCCTTTAAACATTTTGTAGAATTCTCCTGTAAAACCATCTGGGCCTGGAGATTTCTTATTTGGGAGTTTTTTTAATTATGAATTCAATATCCTTAATATAGGATAGTATATATCTATCTATTTCATACTGGGTGAATTGTGGTAGTTGGTGTTGAAATTGGTCTGTCGTATCTAAGTCACTCCTGCTTTCTTTTTTTTCTTTTTTACTAGGTATTCCTTAGCTCCCCTGAGGTGAAGCGAAAACTCCCTACTGAGGTGTGGAGGCTCTGGGGGCCCTGCCAGTGGCTGAGCTAGCTGCTGGCTGAGGCACGTCCCTGTGCTGCTGTGGTACACAGAGACCGTCTGTGGCTGCTCTGGGCTGGGGACTGTATCTCCTCTGCTACACCCTGTCTTGCAGTTTGGACCCATGGATGCAGCAACGCATCTTTGGGAAGGGACAAGCACCTCTTCTCCAACAACAGCTGGGACCCAATTTGCCCCTTAACCAGAAGGGTTTGACATTTGCCAGATCTGACCAGGGCTCCCTCCACAGAACCCAATCATTCCACAAACGCTTAACAGAGCATCAAATACAAAGCCCTGGCTCCTAGGAGGAGGCCGCTTCTTATTCATCCTGCCTGGCACTCAGTCAGTCCCTCTTCACGAAGCACACATCTAGAAAGGTAATCACGCCATTCAGGGGCGGGTGCAGCACAGGAGGGCAAACAAATCACAGTTGTCCATTTTCCAACATTTCCACTGCTACAACTGTGGACCTAGCCAGCACCATGCTCTCTTGGATTACTGCTAGTCTCGCTGCTTCCACCCCTGCACACTGCCCCCACCTTCCCTGTCTATTCTCAACAAAGCAACTAGGGTGATCTTTTTAAAAGTAAAGTTGAACCCCATCATTCCTCTGCTCGAACTCTCTCCTCCCGTTTCACCTGCGTGTGAAAGCCAGTTCCTTGCAAAGGTCTTTCAAGCCCCGCACACTCTGCCCAATTCCCTCTCCCTCCTTTTTGCTCACTCTGCCCTGGCCACGCTGGCCTCTTGCCCCAGAACATGTCAAACATGCTCCCGCTTCAGGGCCTTTGCCGTTCGTGTTCCCTCTCCTGGAACCACCACCCTTCCAGGTAACTCCATGGGTTGCTTATTTACTTTCTTCAAGTTCCTGCTCGTTTGTCATCTCAACAGAGACCTTCTCTGGCCACACTGCACAAAAGAACATCAACTTCTCTTTCTCTCTTACTCCACGGGACTTACCACTATCTGAATTTACTGATTCGATTTTCGGTACCTTGGGAGGATATACTTCCCATAACTAAAATATTAAGCTTGATGAGGGCTCTAGGCCTTCCTTGTTGTAACTGCTGTATCCTTCGACGCCTAGAGAGTGCCAGGCCCCTCTCTAATTTGTTGAGTGAATGTGCTAGAGAGCCGGAGTGAGAGAGACTCACCATAGTAGAGGTAGTCAGGAACGCTCTCTTAGGAGGTATCCTACGAACAGCCAACTGAGAAAGAGCCAGCCATACAAAGACCGGAGCACAAGCATGCCACACAGAAGCAACTTCAAGTACACAAGACCATACTTAGGGATAAACCTGGGTTGAGGGAAAGGCGGTAGGGTGGGGGGAGCACGGAAAGCTAAGACAGATGGGCTGAGGTAGGAAAAGGTGGGCCAAGGCGAGATCGGGCGCGGCCTGGGTGTTCAGAGGCTGTTCCCCGATCAGCCGGCCTTGGACAAACTCTGGAGGCCTGGCAAAGCAGTCTCCGCTCCCTGACCCGACCCGGCTCCAGCCCCCACCCCCGTGCTTCCCCCGAAGCCCCTACCGCAGGTGACAGCCAGCCTGCGAATTCCTCACCGGGTCCCGAGACCCCCTTTGCCCACCTTTCTTGTCGCGCTTGGATTTGGGAATCGCGGTGCGGCCACGTGCGGCGGAAGACGGTCCTGCCTATTAGGACCTCGGCAGCGCTGGGGCCTCTGGGACGGCCCTCGGGGGCTGCCCTTGCGCGTGCCTGACCCAATCTGCGCTGAGGCCCGCCTCTCCCTGCCCGGCCACCGCCTGCGCTCTCCCTCGAGTCTCCAGAGCTACTTCCTGCGCGGGCACGGGATCCCAGCATCCTGGGCGCCCCACCGAAAGCTCCACGTGCGGTTCCCAACTCTATGGTTCCGCCTCCTGCTTTCTTTTAATTAATACTTGCATGATATGTCATTTTCCAGCCTTTTGCTTTCAATCTGGCTGTATCATTATATTTGAAGGTAATTTTTTGTGTAGACAGTGTATAAGTTGGGCCATGTTTTTTAATCCTGCTGCCATCTCTGTCTTTTAATTATTGTATTTAGATAATCTATGTTTTGTGTAATTTCTGATATGCTAAGGCTTAAGCGTATTTTTTTTCTGTTTCTTCTTTGTTTTGCCTTTGTTTTCTCTTCATCAAGTAGATTACTTAACTTTTTAAAAATTCCATTTTGATTTATGTATAGTGTTTTTGAGTGTATCTCTTTGTATAGCTTTTTTTAGTGGTGCTGTATTACTTTATACCTACATAACTTGTCACGGTCTATGTCATTTTACCAGTTGAAGTCAAGAATAGAGGTCTTATCTCCCTTTGTGTTCCTTTACTCTCTCCCATTTATAATTATTTTAAATATTTCTTATATATATATTTAGAACTGCTAAGATATTATATAATTTGCTTGAATCATCAAACATTATATTAGAAAGTTTAAGAAGAGTATTTCTTCCTGATGTTCTAAAGTTCCTCACTTTATCATTTCCTTTCTGTTTAGAGAACTTCCTTTTGCCTTTCTTTTAGGATAGTTCTGCTGGCAACAAATTACTTTACTTTTCCTTAATCAGAGAATGTCTTCATTTCTTCTCCATTCCTGAAGGATATTTTTGCTGGTATAGGACTCTGAATTGACAGTTTTTTACTTGCAGCACTTAAATATATTGTGCCACTCCCCTCTGGCCCCTATGGTTTCTGACGAGAAACAAACAGTAATTCAAATTGTTTTCCCCTCGAGGTAAAGTGTCATTTTTATGTCTACTTTCAAGAATTTTTCTTTACTTTTACTTTTTAGTAGTTTAATTATGATGCATCTTAGGATAGATATCTTTGAGTTTATCCTGTAATGGGTTCACTCCGCTTCTTGAATTAGGTTTATGTCTCTTGACAAATTTGGAAAGGTTTCCACCAGTACTTCTTTTCATACTTTTTCAGCCCCACCCTCTTTCTCCTCTCCTTCCTGGACTCTATGAGACCCAAATGTTAGATATTTTGTTATAGTCCTACATGTTTCTGAAGCTCTGTTCTTTCTTCCTCCATCCCTTCCTTCCTCCCTCCCTCCTTCCCTTCCTTCCTTTCTTTCTCCCTCCCTCCCTCCCTCCCTCCATCCCTCCCTTCCTTCCTTCCTTTCTTTCTCTTGCTCTCACTCTTATTCAGATTGGGTAATTTCTATAGTTTTAGTTTCTGGTTCACTGATTCTTTGCTCTACCTTCCATTCCAGTGTTGACCCCATTCCCTGAGCTTTTAATTTTGGTTACAGTATTCTTTAGCTCTAATATCTCCATTTTTATCTTCCATTTCTTATTGAGTCTATTTTTTTTGTTTGTTGCAAATACATTTGTAATTGCTTGCTGAAGCATTTTTATCATGGTTACTTTAAAACTCGTCAGATAATTTTAGCATCTGTCTCTTTTACACTGTGAGTACAATGAGAGTTTAAGCAGAATCCTTCACACATGGAGATTCCTTCTGGATATTTGTGATTTTTTTCCTCCAATGTTTTCCAGCTGCTACATGCACACCCACTTTATTTATTTACTTATTTTTTAACATCTTTATTGGAGTACAATTGCTTTACAGTGGTGTGTTAGTTTCGGCTTTATAACAAAGTGAAACAGTTATACATATAGACATGTTCCCATATCTCTTCCCTCTTGTGTTTCCCTCCCTCCCACCCTCCCTATCCCACCCCTCTAGGTGGTCACAAAGCACCGAGCTGATCTCCCTGTGCTATGCAGCTGCTTCCCACTAGCTATCTATTTTACGTTTGGTAGTGTATATATGTCCATGCCACTCTCTCACTTTGTCACAGCTTACCCTTCCCCCTCCCCATATCCTCAAGTCCATTCTCTAGTAGGTCTGTGCACACCCAATTTAACATTAAATTTTTTGCTACTTTTCTTTATCAAGTCTTTCTAAAACATTCAATTTAGTTAATATAAAAAAATTATTTTTATAGTCAGATTTTATTAGTTTATGTTATATTTAAATAAATAAGGTAATTAAAATTCAAGTAAAGCTGACATAAACAGGCTTAGGAACACATACAACTAATTTGTAGTAAGCAGACAACACAACTGGTAGACATGTTGGAGAGTAGCATACAAGTGTTTATCGTATTGAGGGCATAAGTCCATATGTTTCACAGAGGAAATAAAGAAATATTTAAATGGAGGTCAATTAGCAGAAACAAAAACCAAACCAAGCCAAACAAGCAAGCAAACAAAACATTTCACACTCTGGAATTCTACCAAAGGCATACAACAACTAAGAAAAACTTATTTATTAAAACTACCAAGCTTTGGGTAAGAAAACCATGAGTCTATGGCTGCTCACACCCCATTCCCCTTCCCTCAGCTTTGTCAATGCCATGAAAACCAGTAGCTTCACCACTGATGCTGGAGGGGGCACAATTTATTTGGAGCACTGTCAGTTGAAGAGATAATCTCAGTGGCTAGCAAACAGGGAGGAGCATCCTCTGCATTAATCTGAGGTTTTAGGCTTGGTTCTGACAAGCAAAGGACTGGTGGAGTAGCCATGAATTTATCAAGAAGTTACAGGTGGTAAGATAGCCATCAGGGGCTTGATGAGCTTCCCACATATCCTGGGATGACCAGAGACTGTGTGCATGTATAGCAGGGACCAAAGAGGGCTAGAGATGCCCACACATCCCTGGCCAACAGAGCCTGTGCACACGTGCAAAGATGTGAGGCAATATTAAGGGTACCAACAAATCTGTAATTGTTATCTTAGAAAGAAAGTAGAAAGTGAAAGGGGTATAAAAATTATTTAAAGATATAATGACCAAAACCTTCCTAAATATAATAAAAATATTAATCTGCATATCCAAGAAGCTCAATAAATCCTAAGTAGGATCAATACAAAGAGTTTCACAGCTGGTTCCACACAGTCAAATCCGTGAAAGCCTAAGACAAAGAAAATTTTCAAAGCAGTAAGTGAAAAACAACTCATCCCATACAAGAGAACAACAATACAATTTTTTTTTTGCCATGCCGTGCAGCTTGTGGGATCTTATTTCCTAGACCAGGGATCAAACACAGGCCCTCAGCAGTGAGGGCGTGGAGTCTTAACCACTGTACTGCCAGGGAATTACCACCAACAATACAATTAACAGCTGATTTCTCATCAGAAACAATGAAGGTTAAAAAGCAATGGATTGACATATTCAAAATACTAGAAGAAAAGAAAAATGTTCAATCAAGAATTCCGTATCCAGGGACTTCTCTGGTGATACAGTGCTTAAGAATCTGCCTGCTAATGCAGGGGACGTGGGTTTGAGCTCTGGTCCAGGAAGATCCCACATGCCACAGAGCAACTAAGCCCGTGTGCCACAACTACTGAGCCTGCACTCTAGAGCCTGCGAGCCACAACTACTGAAGCCCAAGCACCTACAGCCCATGCTCACAGAGAGAGAAGCCACCGTAATGAGCAGCCTGTGCACTGCAATGAAGAGTAGCCCCCACTTGCGGCAACTAGAGAAAGCCCATGTGCAGCAATGAAAACCCAACACAGCCAATTAATTAATTAATTTTTAAAAAGAGCTATTAAAAAAAAGCCTACACCCAGATGGATTTACTGGTAAATCAAATTTAAATATTTAAAGAAGAAATAGTACCAATCCTTCACAAATTCAGGAAACAGTGGAGGAGGGATACTTCCCAACTCATTCTATGAGGCTAGATTTACCCAGAAAGCCAAGCTAGACAAATATATCATAAAAAAAGAAAACCAATATCCTACATGAACGTAGATGAAAGAATCCTTAACAAAATATTAGCAAACTAAATTCAGCAACATATAAAAAGGATTAAACACCATTACTGGGACTTCCCTAGTGGTCCAGTGGTTAAGACTTTGCCTTCCAATGCAGGGGGTGAGGGGGTTCACTCCCTGGTTGTGGAGTTAAGATCCCACATGCCTCATGGCCAGAAAAACAAAACATTAAAAAAAAAACAACAGAAGCAATGTTGTAACAAATTCAATAAAGACTTAAAAAAAAAAAAAGGTCCTTGGGCTTCCCTGGTGGTGCAGTGGTTAAGAATTCGCCTGCCAATGCAAGGGACACAGGTTCGAGCCCTGGTCCAGGAATATCCCACATGCTGCAGAGAAACTAAGCCCGTGTGCCACAACTACTGAGCCTGCGCTCTAGAGCCCACGAGCCACAACTACTGAAGCCCGCATGCCTAGAGCCTGTTCTCCACAATGAGAAGCCACCACAATGAGAAGCCCACACTCCACAACGACGAGTCGCCCCCGCTCACCGCAACCAGAGAAAGCCTGTGCGCAGCAACAAAGACCCAACACAGCCAAAAATAAATAAACAAACAAACAAACAAAGAATACGCCTTCCAGGGACTTCCGTGATGGTCCAGTGGTAAAGAATCTGCCTTACAATGCAGGGGGTGTGGGTTCGATCCCTCAGGGAACTAAGATCCCACATGCCACGGGGCAACTAAGCCCATGTGCCACAACTACTGAGCTCATCGCCTCAACTAGCGAGCCTGTGTGCTGCAAACTACAAAGCCCACACACTCTGGAACCCGCCTGCCACAACTACAGAGCCCACATGCCCTGGAGCACGCACACCAGAACTAGAGAGCGAAAAACCCACTTTCCACAACTAGAGAGAAGGCTGCGTGCCACAACGAAGAGCCCCCATGCTGCAAAGAAGATCCCACATGCCGCAACTAAGACCCAACACAGCCAAAAATAAATAAATATATAAATAATAAATAAATCTTTTAAAAAAAAAATCCGTGTTCCAATGCAGGGGACACGAGTTCGATCGCTGGTCAGGGAACTAAGATTCCACATGCCACAGGGCAACTCTCATGGGCCACAAGTACTGAGCTTGCGCACTCTAGAGCCCGCATGCCACAACTAGAGAGCCTGTGTGCTGCAACTACTGAGCCTGCATGCTACAACTAGAGAGCCGCACACCGCAGTGAAGAGCCTGCTCGCCGCAACAAAAGATCCCACATGCTGCAACTAAGACCTGATGCAGCCAAATAAATAAATAATTTTTGAAAAATGGTCCACATCAAAAAAAGAACTTAAGAAAAATACAACACCATTACTAAGTGGTATTTATCATAGTAATGTAAGGTTGGTTTAATATTTGAAGATTAATTAATATAGTAAACCATTATTAAAAGAATAAAGGACAAAACTCATATGATAATTTCAAGGAGAAATAGATAATTTAATAGTAATAATTGGAAATTTCAATACCTCAGTAGATGTAGAAAAATCATTTGACAAAATCCAGTGCTAATTCATGATTTTTTTTTTAAGTTATGCTGGGACAATTGGATATCCACATGCAAAGAAGTGAACTTAGACTCTTACCTCATACCATACACAAAGATTAACTTCAGATGAATCACAGTCAAAAAGTTAAACACAGAGTTAGCATATGACCTAGAAATTCTACTTACTCCTAGATATATGTCCAAGAAAACTGAAAACATATGTGCACACAAAAACTTGTACATGAATGATCATAGCAGCATTATTCATAACTACCAAAGAGTGGAAACAACTCAAAAGTACATCAGTGAGAAATGGAAAAAAAAATGTTGTAAATCCTAATAGTGGAATACTGTTTGGCCATAAAAAGGAATGAAGTTCTCTTACATGCTAGAACATGGATGAATCTTTAAAAGTATTATCCTGAGTGAAAGAAGCCAGACACAGAAAGCCTCATATTGTATGATTCCATTTATATTGAATGTCTATAGTAGGAAAAGCCATAGAGACAAAATGTAGATTAGTGATTTCCAGGTACTAGGGGGGACGGAGGAATGGGGACTGACTGCTAATGGGCATTTTTTTTTGCGGGGAGGGGGGGTGATGAAACATTCTGGAATTAGGTAGTGGTGATATTTATACAACCACTGAATTAATATATATTTAAAAACCACTGAATTTTACCTTTACAAAGAATGGACTTTATGGCATGTGAGTTATGCCTCAAAACAGTTGTTATATATTTTTTAAATGGATCGTAGACCTAAATCTAAAACCTGGTTGCCTAGGACTAGGGCTGGAACCCAGGATTGACTGAAAATGGCCCTGAAAATTGACTGATAATTTGGAGGGAATGATGGAAATGTTCTAAAACTGGATTGTGACCACAGTTATAAGTTTACTAAAAATCATCACATTGTTCACTAACAATGGGCAATTCTATGGTATGTAAATTTTACCTCAATAAACCCCAAACCCACTGAAAACAGAAATCAAAATGTCATAGTTAATAGCGGGCAAAAGTTGGGATGGGCAACAGATGAATGGACAAAGAAGATGTGGCACGTATATACAATGGAATATTACTCAGCCATAAAAAGAAACGAAATTGAGGTATTTGTAGTGAGGTGGATGGACCTAGAGTCTGTCATACAGAGTGAAGTAAGTCAGAAAGAGAAAAACAAATACTGTATGCTAACACATATATATGGAATCTAAAAATAAAAAAGGTCATGAAGAACCTAGGGGCAAAACGGGAATAAAGACACAGACCTACTAGAGAATGGACTTGAGGATATGGGGAGGGGGAAGGGTAAGCTGTGACAAAGTGAGAGAGAGGCATGGACATATATACACTACCAAATGTAAAATAGCTAGTGGGAAGTAGCCACATAGCACAGGGAGATCAGCTCAGTGCTTTGTGACCACCTAGAGGGGTGGGATAGGGAGGGTGGGAGGGAGGGAGACGCAAGAGGGAAGAGATATGGGAACATGTCTATATGTATGGCTGATTCACTTTGTTATGGAGCAGAAACTAACACACCATTGTAAAACAATTATACTCCAATAAAGATGTTTTTTAAAAAAAGTATCATGGAATGAGAAAGAAAAAAAATGTTGGGATGGGAATTTCACTTAAAAATTAAAAAGGGGAACTAGCGGTGGGGGGGGGCAGTACTGGAGTACAGAATGTTCTGTTTCTTGAGCTCATTGTGCGTTACAGTTTGTGAAAACTTATTGAGCTATATTCTAATGATACGTGTACTTTTCTGTGTGTATATTATACCACAAAAAGTTTAAAAAGTGGCATTAGGAGCTCGGAGAGGCCATGAATGAGCCAGTTACGAGTTATAAAAGTTGAGAGGCTCAGCTATACAGTTGTTCTTGGGTCCCCAGACGATTTTTGTGTTCTTATTGCCACCATCTTACAATAACCCCCACTACTAGAGCTAGCCTAGGTGAGTTTCTGTTTCTCACTATGGAAAAAACCTCACTAATATACCCACACGTATAGCTACCAAAATGTCAGCTCTGAGAGGGCAAGGGATTTTGTACATCGCTGAATCCCCCGTGCCCAGAACAATACCTGGCATGTAGTAGGTTCTCAATACATATTTCTTGCGTAAGCAGACGAATGAACAAAGGAACAGGTGTAGAGGAAGGGAGGTATAGAGGGAGAGATCTGTAAACACAGACATTTTTCAATACAGCCTGGACAATATTTTCACATGGATATGGACAGAATGCTATGGGGGGGGGCAGAGGGTGAAATAATGCCTCCTGGGGAATGTCAGGAAAATGTGGCAGGGGAGGACACATGGGAGCTGGGTCTTGAAGGATGAGTAGGAGTTTGCCAGAGAAAGAATGCAAGGAAGTGGGATAGATAGAGATAAACACAGACAAAAGCACATTGTTCTGAAAGAGCCTGGCATTCTTGGGGACCCGGGGAAGGCTCATGTGGAGGTTCATACCCAGAAGTGCAGGGTTCAAGGTGAGAGAAGAGGCCAGAGAGGTAAGTTAGGGGCAAATGGAAAAGGGTCATCTATACCCAGCCAAGACATTTGAACTGACTCCTGTGGGAATCACAGCCAAGAGAGAATTTTTAAGCAGGGGTCAGATGTGCTTTTTAGGGAACTCATTTTGGCTGGAGAAAGAAGAGTTTCTCTGAGTTCACAAGCCATCTATTCTGTCGGTATCTACATTGCTTTACGTCTATGTCTCTCTCTCTGTGCGTTCGTCTCTTCCTTCTATCTCTCTCCATATGTTTTCATGTCTCGCAGTCTCTCCTCCCTGTCTATGTATTTCTTTCCATTTTTTTCTCAAGACACCACCCCTTGAAGATGTCCCTCAACTGCCTCCATCTTATCTGTCCCCAGACACCTTTCGGATTCCATCTCCGGGACTCATTTTCTCCAGGACACCATCCCCACCCAGGCTTGGGTCCTTCACAAACAAGAGGATTGCCTTTTGCACAGCTAGCTCTTCAGGGGCTTTCCAGTGTATGGACAAGGCATCTGGAAGAAGGGGAAGGGCCTGAGCCACCCTCTACTGGGCCCAGAGGGGGTGCCCCCAGGCCTGCATGGAACCAACAGGCTGGGAGCACTACACTCCCCTCTCAGGCATCCTGTTACTGCTTATGACACGGTTGGGGCCAACGGCTCCCAATGCCAATCCAGCCTCAGCCAGGAAAGCCTACTGCCCAGTTGCTCAGACCTCTGACCTCCTGCTCTGCAGTATTTCCTAGCATCCGCTCACCTTCCCCAGGGACTGGACAAGGAGGTGAAGGAGGAACAGCCCCTCCCCCCAAGCTGAGGCTGGGACTCCTCTCCCAGACAATCCCATCCCCTGGGACATGAGGGTCAAGCTGCTCTTGGAGATATGACCTCAGAGATGTGCAGCAAGGGCCCTGGCCGAATTTATCACCACGGGGCTATAATTAGGTTTGTTAACATACAGTGGAGTGCAGTCTTGTTGACTAGGAACTGAATCACGTTACTATTGAGTTCCTGTACGCATTGCTCGGGGTGACTGTTTTACTTGTAGAGTTATAGCCAAGCCCAACGGGAGGAAATTAGCTTTGGACACAAGTTTGGAGGGGGGTTCTTTTTCCTCCTGACTCTGTCTCCCTCTCCCCGCTTCCATGTGAAAATATTTAGCAAACAGTGACAATGATGAAAAACAGTAGGAAACAAAATGTTCTACATTAGTATAAAACATGAAAAATGCAGCAAGGACCCTTAGCGGTACAACATGTGTTATGCTGGCTGGCAGTCCATTAGCTCTGATAGACATTTCACTTACCTAAGTCAAATATAACAGTCTAGTATTCATTAATATAAGAAGGGGCTGTGGAATCAGAGCTACCATCTGGCTGGGCCGACAGAATAATCTACAACTCATGATTAGGTCTAAGGAGTGGGGTTTCACTTTAATCTTTCTCATTGCTCGAAATTTCCATCTGCGCAGTTCGGCACATCATTTTTCTTCAAGACAAATGTGCTGTTTTTCATGTTCCAAAATTAGATCAGAAGAAAACGATTAATCATGTCACGGCCTGGGAAAGGAAACAAAGCTCCGATATTCTGCTCTCCCCTCACCCCTCCCCACCCGCCCCTCCCCAGGCCCCCGGACCGTTGAAAGTTTCTCTTTTTTCCCCCAACCTCTGGGTTTTCAGCACAACTTTTGGAGACGCCACCGCCAGCCGAGAGGAGGAGGGTAGGATTGGAGGGAAAGGGCGCCGGCTGGGCTTAAGGGGAGAGTCAGTGCCGGGGGGGGGGGGGGGGGGGGGGGGCTGGGTCCGGCCCCCGCCCCCCGCCCCGCCCCGGGGAGTCACCCCGGGCCGGTCTGCACCGCCCGCCCCTGGGATCCGCCGAGTCCAGGCGCTGGGCGCTGCCGTGGGCCCAGAGTGACAAAAAGGGCTGCGCGCCTCCCTCCCGCGTCCCCTCCCACGGCCGCCACAGCCCTGTCTGTCAGCCGGCTCGCAAGTCATAACAAATCCCTGGCGCGGAGCTGAAGCTGAGCATTTGCCGGAGCGTCATGGGGATGATGAATGACCCGCAGGCCTTTGAAGTGCTCTGCCAGTTCAGCTGGGTCCGCGGTGCTGACAGAGAAATATACACAACAGCGTAACCAATAATGAGAACATTAAACATTCCTGCGCCGTGACAGGCTGACAGAAAAACCCAGGCTCGCATCAATCATCGCGCAGATAGAGCCTTGACAATTGGCCTCTCGCTGATACCTGCGGTCACCTTGCCCTCTCCCCGGCCTGCCCTCGCCCTCTCCTCTTCCTCCCTCACGTTTTCCTCTTTCTTTCCCTCCTGACTCCCCCACGCCTCTTCTCCAGGCTCTGGCCGGCTTCTCTCCCCTCTCTTTCCCCACTCTCTCTCCCCCACCTCCCCTCCCCCGCCCCTCCTCCTCCCTGTTCCCTGCCCTCCCGTGACTGCCTTCTGGGCCTCCCAGAGGTCAAGTGAGGTTTGAGCCACTTCCATTTGGTTAGGTCGCCCCTGCCTGAAACCATGAAGAGATGCCGCTTCTGGGTAAGAAGTGTGAAGTCTTCAAGTTTATATTTAACAATCTGTCACTTTTAACCAGATGCAAAAAAGAATAATACAATCACTGTACATAAAACCTCATTTGGAAATATTAAAAGTCTAAAGCAAGGTCCTTGGGGAAAGTGAGGACCACATGAACTCCCTTCTCCCTCCCCTGCAGGGGGAGGGTCTCTCTGGGTTCTTCCTGTGTGACCTCTGCCAGGGAACCTTCTCTTTGGGCCAGCCTCTGCCACTTTCTTTTCATCTGGGCTTATTTGACAGGATCTGATTTCTGATCTGTCTGAAAGGGAAAAAACAGCAGAGAAACACAAAGATCTCTTCCTTTTCCTCCAACGGGAAATGAAATCTGCCCAGATAAAGCATATTGGATGGACCTTCACCCAGCTGCCTGACGAGCCGCTGGAGACCTCTTAGCCACTCTCTGAACCCTCCAGGGCTCCCAACAGAACTTGGTTTGGGCCACACTTTCCTGGGCTGAGCCTCTATTCCTGCCTTGTGAAGGTGGGGCATCCCCCCACTCCACACAGATTCCCCTGCCAGGCCCACTCCCCACTGGTCAGCAGGGGCCCATGGTGAGAGGCCAGGGTCCCAGTCCCACCACGAGAACTTGGGCAAGTCCGGAATGTTCCTGGACCTCTATTTCTTCATCCAAACATGGCAGTAGAAGTCTCTATTTCAGGGCTCTTACGGGTCTCTCTACCTTCTCCAGATGCAAAATGTTATTTTCCTCCTTTTACTCTTGGAGGGTATTTTTGTGGGTTTTTTTGTATTTTGTTTTCATTCTTGGCTTTGGGGGAGAGAAGACATTCCCTGACTTTCCAGAAAGTCATGAAAAACTCCCTACAACCTCCACACACAGGTCCAGAGATGGTGAGCAGCAGAGGGGACAGGTCACTTCATGGTCAGCCAGGGACCAAGGGTGTTAAGAGGAGGCTGGTGGGAACCTGGGGGTGGAGGTAGGAAGGCCTATACACTTCAAGTACATTTGCAAATTGGTTCAGGTGAGCCAGCTCAGGTGCGAAGAAGGCCAGCTCTGTTCCCACCACCTGTTCTACTTGCTCTGCTTACCCTGCCCTACAATGACCTTGCCCTCCTTGAAATCCTGTGACCCCTGGCTCAGATGAGCATCTTGCCTGCCTAACTAGACTTGAAGCTACTTGAGGCCTGGGATGGCGCCATGCTCTGCTCTTCTCTGGGTCACCTGGGAACAGGATGATGTCTTGTTCTGAAATGCCTGCCCCACCCATAGCCCCCCTTCCCTAAGGTACCGCTCCTACTAGGTCTGCTCAAGGGGAAGGCCTCACAGGAATGTCTGCACTATATAACCCTACCCTTTGCTACAGTTGATCATTCCAGTAGTGAATCCCTATCCCTGCAACCAATCAGATTCTCTTTTCCTTGAAAATCTGAACTCAGACACAGGTGGTGCTGGGCTCCTGAAAGTCAGGTAGTGTTTGGGTCTGAGGAAGCCACTATGAGCCATGTATGTGCTGGGAGAAGCGGGGCGGGGGGTGGGGGGGAAGCTGACCTTCAAAGTGAAGTAAGAGAATGAGCAGGTGAGCAAAAAGAAGCAGATGAGAAATGCCAGGTAGACCCAGAAGACAGTATAGCTTCAATTCCTGACTTGCCTATTCCTGTCCCCTGAGTCCTGGTTGTACTGCTTCCTGCCCTTGGATGCCTATGAGATAGCTGACCGCTGGAAAAGACATGTGACCCAGGCCTGGCCAGTCATTCTATCCCATCATTCTGCCTATACAGATCGGCCCAGAGATAGGCATGGGACCCATGTCAGGCCAGTCAGAGTCCTTCCCTGGGATTTCATATCTTGATTCTGAAAGAGAGATGCTCTCCATTCCTTTTGTTTACTTATTTATTTATTTTTGGCTGCATTGGGTCTTCGTTGCTGTGTGCAGGCTTTTCTCTAGTTGTGGCGATCGGGGGCTACTCTTCGTTGTAGTGCACGAACTTCTCATTGTGGTGGCTTCTCTTGTTGCGGAGCATGGACTCTAGGCGCGCAGGCTTCAGTAGTTGTGGCACGTGGGCTTTGTTGCTCCGTGGCATGTGGGATTTTCCTGGACCAGGGATCGAACGCGTGTCCCCTGCATTGGCAGGCGGGTTCTCAACCACTGCACCACCACGGAAGCCCTCCATTCCTTTTGGATTGAGAGTGGTAAGGTTAGGACCCCAGAGCTGCTAGCACCAGGGCTGCCGCTGCCTGGAGGAAACCAGCTGACTGCAGGAGCGAATGAGGCGAAACAGGGCAGTGGGGCCCACTGAAGACAAGTCTGATGACTTCTTCGGGTCCCTGTATTTGGTCAAGCCTGAAGCCCACTCTACCCTTGACCATCGCAGCAGGTGAGCCAACACATTCCCTTTCTTGCTTAAACTAGGTTTAGATTTGTTTTTGTCACTTGCGACCCAGAGAGAGCCCTCATACTGGGGAGGTGTCAATTCAGGAGGACTCACCTAAAATCAATAAATGCTTCTACTCTTTCTTTACATATACGTCCATGAATAAGAGTCTGCCGAGGCCCAGAACAAGGAGGGCTGCAGTGAGCCTTTTCTGACCTTTTATACCCCTTCAGTCCTCCCTGTGACCTTGGCCCTCATGCCAGGCGGCCAGCCTATTCCCAGGCCAAGCTCAAGCAACTTGCACTTCTAAGCCCGTCAGGAATGGCACTGCCCTAACACTGTGGAATGGTGGCAGATCATCACCACCTGCAGTAGAGGCACGCTTCCATGCTAGCATAGCTTCCCCTTTCTTCTGGACAATACTTCATCTAAGAACGAACAAGAGAGGGCAGGGGCCCCATCTCTGGCCCATCCTAGAACCCCATCTGCTCAGCACGGTGATGCGTCCAGAGGTGAGCACAGGTCCCAGGCTTGGACAACAGAGTCCTTCCCAGGATTTTTTAACTAGACCAGGGATAGATAGCCTTTGTCCTCCAAGGGTATTGATGCGAGGTCACAGCTTTGGCAGCTGTGCCCCTGCTGTGAGGAGAAGCTGGGTAGGAGAAGCTTCTCTGTGCCTTGGTAGAGAACCAAAGCACAGAGAAGATAAGCAACTTGTTCAAGGTCACATAGGTGGGAAGAGGTGGCTTTCGGCCCTGGTCTGTCTGGCTCCAGAAATGGTAAACAAAGAAAGAGGAAGCAGAAGGAATATCTGCCACGCCCTACAGTTCATAGAGCAACACGTGTTTTGCACATATGCCCACGGCCCTAGCCCCCTGTATACACGTTTGATGGAACTGCCTTATATTTGTGAGCAAAAACTTAAGTTTAACTTTGTAGCACTAGGCTCTTCGTGAAGGTATTTTTGTACCTAATCCTATGACTATGGTGGCACCTAAGAGGCCAACTGACACAAATGAGGACAAAGAACTCAAGTCAGGATCCCTCAGGGGCAAAACCAAGTCTAGAACTCGGGTCTCTTGACTCCCTCTCCAGTGCTCTCTGCACTTCCGTCTGATGCAGAGAACTTACCAAGAGGTTACCATGAGCTACAGCATCATGTTTTCCCCTTTCCCTTGGGTCCTTCCCAGTGGTGTGCTGGTAAATGTTTAATAACCATCTCTTCAGAAAACAAACAAACCAACAAAAACCCTGACGTGTAGCAACTGCCATTTTCCATAGTGTAAATACTCTACTATGGTCAATTTCAGTGTTCCAACATGAATGTCCCTGAATGCAGTTGGGAGGACTCCAACACACCACTGAACCTTCCACAGTCAAGGAAAGTTTCCAGAGCAGCTGGTGCTAACTGCAAGGACTTTCCAGTCAACCTAATAGTCTTCCTGCGATTTAGCCTGAAATCAATGTGTCTGCCATCCACGGAGGCTCAGAGTGAAAGGGTTGCTGATGGCAGAAGAGGAAAGTCTGTCTGTAAGGGCTTTTGATGCCAAACAGACCAATACACCAAAGTCATTAGCTAGAAATGTAAATGGTTCAGAATGAATTAAGGAAAATATGTTGCCATGGTTTAGGGAATGGAATCTGGAACCTGGAGCCAGATGGTATGTTTTCAATCCTAACTAGCTGTGTGACTTTGGATACATAACTTAACCTATCTGTAAAATGGGGATGGCACCAGGGCCAACCACATACGGTTATGAGGATTCGATGAGAAATGTGAACACAAAGATCTCAACACGGTACCTGGCACATAATAAACTCTAAACAGATGTTAGCTGTTATTACCATTTAAGTTGGGTAGAAAACAAATCATGATCAATAAGTAGGGATTGATCGCTGGACTAGAAGCTCCATGAGAGCAAGGACCTGGTCTATCATGATCTCTGCTGTATCCCCATACGTAGAACAATACCTGATACATTTACTGAGGAAGCACTCAATTAATATTAACTGCATGTTGAGTACAGCATCTAACAGTCTTTAAATATTTGTATTTCTTTAGCTCTTGCTTTAATCGCACCCTCTGTTTTAAAACAACCATCAGTACCTGGCTAATGTTTATGTTCAGTTTTTCTAAAAAGTCACTACACTTTTCAAGTCCGTTTGAGTGGAAATAAGGGCCTACCTTCCCCTTCGTTAATCACACACACGGAAATCTGTTGGTTTGGATTACAATCCAGACGGTAAATTCACTTGGTTGCAGGACAACTAAATAAAGGCAAAGGGACTCCGACTTCCAGCATTAGCCTTCCACACGCCAGGCCCTGAAGTGACAGACATAGCTCATCCCAGCCCGGGTCCTGACCCTCACCCCCGCCAACCACCTGGCAGGCCCAGGGATGACAGGCGGAATGTTCTGGACATGGATGGGGGCTGGGTGGATTCTGTCTTCCACTTCCGCTCTGGTCTCTTCCTGTGCTCTCCTCCCCAGGGCCCTGTCTCTGCCCCCTTCCCCGCCCTCCTGAGCAGACCCCAGCCACGCCCTCCACAGGCCTCCCCTCCCCACTCTCGGCTCTCTCCTCTCTAGCAGGCTGGTTTGTTAGGGCATGAAAAATGGCTCCGTGGAATAAAGATGTTTCCCCTCTGATGAGCACATTTGCAGAAGGTATGTCACAGATCCCAGGCTGGGGTTGGGCGGTCTCTCAAGAAAGTTGCTTGTGCCCCTTCTTTCCCTCCCTCCCTCTCCCCTTCTCCCCTCAGCACCCTCCCCCTCTTTGCTTACTTATTGGAAGAGTAATAAATATTGGGCCGACGGGCCCTTCTCACAGCTACAAAGCCTACCTGTAAGCGAGCTCAATAATTAGCAGTCTTGAAGATGATATATGACTTTCATTACCCTTTGGGACTGGAGACTAAATGAGGACAGAGCTAATTGCCGTGCAAAGCAGTTTGGCATGAATGAGAAAAATGCAGGCCCTGTCTCCTGCCAAAAAAAGGGCCCTATTGCTGCTCTGATCTCAAGGCTGGTTTCTGCCGCAGGAGTTCACTCGGTGTCCATAAATCATGGGCCGCTTACAGCTCGGCTGCCCTTAGTCGTCAGCGGGCTGTGCGCTGAGTGACAGATCCCAGCCCACTGCACTGGAACTTCAACTCTCTCCTTTCTTCTCCTCCTCCTCGTCCTCTTCCGCCTCCTTTTTGCACTGACCAGAAAATTAAACCCAGACTCCTCAGCTTGGGGAGGCCTGGGCTGGGGGTGCCGGCTGCTGACTTGCTTTGGGTTCTGGATGCCCGGGCCCAGCTGCTCACTCCCTACACACTGTCTCCCCCTCCTCAAAATGTGCCCTAGACCCCGAGGCCAGCAGAGGATGGCTCTCTCCATCCTCAGGAGGAGGCAGGCCCCTCCTGCAATGCTCCAGGCTGAGCCTCTGTCCTTGGTTTGCCATCGAGACAAATGTGGCCTCTGCTGGCCGCATGTCTCCCTCTCCCCACACCACCCTTTCAGGAAGTGCTTCCCTTCCCTTAAAGGGGAAGGACTGACAGCAGCCACATGTGTGTCTGCAGCTGACAGATGCGCACAAGCCATGGAGGGCGGAGCTACCCAAGGCAGGGCCACTGTGATGGGGGGATGGGACGCCTCCTAGAAACAGTCTCTTCTCCACCCCTCAGCCCCACTCCTTGGTCACTTCTCAAGGAGCCCTGCTGCTGAGGGTCCAGGTGGGAAATGCTGAGTGTGCAAAGCACCATGCCTGTGTCCCCTTCCATTCACTTCCCTGGGGTGGGGGGAGGGTGTCCCTCCCTTGTGGGCAGACACCAATTTCACAGTCAGAGTTGTGGTCCCTGGATTTTCTAGGGCAGTCACATAATTAATTCTTAGTGTGGCCAAATTATATTTGACGCTTAATTTATAATGCAAGGTTCCATAATGCAAAATCCTCTCCTGGCAAGAAGGGTGACGTGCACAGTGAGTGTGTGTGTGACTTGACAGCCAGGGTTGGAGGGGTAGCTCTCTGTAACTCCCAGAGGGGAGCGGGCTGACTTTTATTGAACAGCTACTTTACATCCAGGGATTCCAGAATTACTTTCTTGATTCCTCATTATCCCATTTATTTCCTCATTCCCTTCACAACAACTCTATGAGGAAAGTACTACTTATTGCCTCCAAAGTGCAGACAAGGAAACCAAGATCCAGCAAGGTTAATTCACCCAAGGTCATCCTGTTAGGGAAGAGGCCAAGCTGGGGTTCATAATCTTGGGAGTCTCTCAATTCTTTGTGCCATTCAATTCCTCCTTTAAGGATAGGGACAGGGGTTCCCCAAACTGGAAGCCTCAGCTGCTTCATAGAGGTGGGAGTCAAGGCCAGACTTTGGCTGCATGTCACAGAATGCCCGCTACAGCAGCTTAAACAAGTACAGGTTAATTGTCTCCTATAACAAGAAGGCCAAGGCAGGTCATCCAGGACTGGTGCAGCTCAACAAGGACTTCAAGAACCCAGACTCTTTGTATCTCCCCATTCCATCATCCCTGCATTCTAGCTTCTCGCCTTCTGGTTACAAAGTGGCTGCTGTACCACCAAGCATCATGTCTTCAGTCCAGGGAGGGAAAAGGGGTTAGAGAGAGGGAAAAAAGGAATTCTCCAGTCAAAACTTTGTCTTTTCGCTTGGGAAGAGGAGCCCTTCCCAGCAGACTTCCCCACGGGAAGGTGGAAACCAATGTGCTAGAGACCAATGGTACCAAAATGGAAGCCTTATCATCTTATTCATACATCCCACACTCTTGCTTGATAAAATCTTTGACAGTCAAATTGATTTAGGCTATTATAAGGGGGCTGTTCCTTTCCCATCTCCACCTGCAGCTGGGGCAGGACAGGGTGTCCCCCCGACAATGCCCCAAGCCTGTAGCACCCATGAGAAAATTCTCATCACTGTCTCCTTATCCAATTAGGGGCAGATTCACTTGCTGGGAGCTGCATCTGTCAGTAAGAAGGCAGGAGACAGGTAGAACCTAAATCAGGGCCACTGGGGTTGGCGGGCTGCTACACAGTAACAGTAACCAGCTTACTGCCCGTCCCACCGGATTCCACAGGCCATTTCTGTGCTCCTGGCAGCTGCTGTCACTTGCAGATTTCTGATATCTCCCAAACCTTTCTCAAGAGGCTCCTCCATGTGGATGGGAAGGATGGTGGGAGGTTTCTGAGTGCTAGGATCCCACCTCAGGCCCTCCAGGTGCAAACTGGGTCACATCTCCCTTTCCTCCAGACCCCAATGGCTTCTCATAACCTTGAGAATAAAACTCAAACTCTTTACCTTGACCTACAAGTAGGGTGACCTGTTATCCCAACATTATTATTAGTAGCACCCCTTTCGGTCTCAAATGTGTCTTAGTCTGGATGATAAATTATGTGGTCACCTTATCAAGCAGTAGGCTCTGCACGTTCCCTGTCTTTGTCCCCAGGCTCCTCTCCTCCGCTCCCTCTGGCTCACACACCTCCCTCCAGCCAGGCAGAGGGTTCACTGAAGGGGCCAATGCCTCAGGACCCCACCGGGAACACACTGTCCCTGCTCCCTCTCTAGCCTAGTTCTACTCAGCTCTCAGGTCTCATTTCAGTGTTCCTTTTTCAGAGGTGTCTTCCTTTACCTATCCCCCAGGAACCTTAATTCTATTATACCAATGCTGTTATTTTTCTTTATTGATAGAATCATCCATTTGAATGACATGTTTGTTTAATATCTGTTTCCTCACTAGATTGTAAGCAGAGACCCCTGCATCTCCAAACCCTAGCAGAGGCTGTTGACCCACAACTGTCAAATGAATGAATGAATGAATGAATACATGATGTTTCTCCCAAATGCATACCTCCACCAGGTTCACTGCGATCACCTGCAGTGAGAAGTAATTCTGGCACAACTGGAGCTTCCCAGCAACATAACTCTGAGCTGCCCATCACAGGAGGAGCTTAAACAAAGGCCATCGTAGAGTGAGAGATACTGCACTGTAAGGCTTTCCCTGCACCTGGTTCTCATACCCCTTCAGGCAGGATATCAGCCAGATTGCCGCCAACTCCACAGCGCTATCTACAATGCCTCAGTGAACATGTCCATGCCCCTTATGGATCTGTGAGAAAATTTCCCTGGAATACAGATTTCTCAGGTCATTAGGGATTTTTTACCTAATATACTTAATTGGATTAAATCCCCCCCACGCCTTTTCTTGGTCTGCACAAGTTCTAGAATTTTAGGGCCAATTATCTGTCCTGACAAGTGGGGCCTTAAACCAAATTTAATTTGATTTTAAAAATACACCTTTCTTCTATTCCAAGTATCATGGAAACTTTGCCACCTGCTATGGACACAGCTTTACGTGCTACTGTCCACCCTTAGAAAAAAAGGCCTCAGAATGAGCTGGATCCTGTGGAGGTGGCCTGGGCAATGTCAGCCCTTGCCTACCTCCTGGCATGAGTGACAAGAGGAAAAGCAGAGAGTTCTGGGAAAGGCCGGATGGCCTGGAGGTGTGATGGTACTGGCTCTCCTGGAGGCCCATGGAAAAATTCACAGTGCAAAACACCAGGTCGTGCTCCTCCAAGGCCTGGCCTGGGCTGGGCTGATAGCAACAACCAGACCCATCCTATGCCCAGAGAGACCAGCACTTGAGCCAGGAACCACAGAAGGGTCAGCCTGGGGCCTATGGGATTTCTGTGTAAGGGAAAGGAGAGACAGGGCCCCTAGATCAGCCCCAGCTGACTCAACACAGGAAAACCATTCTGCTCCCCACCCCGTCTTCCCAACCTGACTACAAAAGGCAACGTCTGCTGGCCTCATCTTCAGGCTGTACCCAGTCCAGCGCAGGCCTAATGGACTCTGGTGTGGGACATCCAGAAATTTGGCAGAGTGATTGTATAAGCAGCCTGGAGTTTCACCTGAGCAGACAAAAGGAGGGACCCTGTTCCAGGGGGCCAGCCACAGACAGCTTCCCAGACTCCAGCAGAATGCATTCAGACGTGCAGACAGATGTGCAGTCAGGGATAGCAGATACATAGCTACGGGCACAGAGATGCTCACCCTTTCATATAAACTGACCCTTCTTCTTCCAGCCAACCCCATAACACACCTCAGACTCCTCCAGAACTGCTAGCCTCCCGGTTTGACGGCACTATTGCTAAAAGCCAAAGGGCACTGAGCGCCCTCCACTTCCAGCCAAGATAGAACAACAGGGAATGGATTTACCCTCCCACGTGAAACAACTAAAACACTGTACAAAGTATATGAGACAATTTTCGAGCCACTGAACATACAGCAACCGAGATGGGAAATCAGCAAGGTGAGCCACGCACTTTCCCCAAATCACTGCCTTGAGAGAGTTTCCAGGATACCACAAAGAGAGGAGGAATCCCAGACAGAGCTTAGTTAATATGATGAGTTAAGGAGATGGAGCTAAGATGGTCTCTGAGGAAACCCGGGCACCTGGCATTTGCAGGATAGAGCCCTGGAGAGGAGAGGGTTGCACAGAGAGACAACCCAAGAGATGAGCACCTCCCCCTCAGGTACTCAGCAGAGTACTGAGCAGTGCGTGGTGTATAAGGATGCTACCCGAGGCCAGGGGAAGAACTACCAGAAAAGATTAGAAGGCCAAGAATATTTTTGGTTTCCAATAGGCATTGGGTAGAGTACTTAGAAGGGCCTAGTCTCAGCAATGAGACAAGATTAGCCCTAGATTAACACTACTCTGATTCTACCTATCAAATCTTAAAAGCAAGACTCAGAATGATCAAACTGTTTCCAAGTAACATAATGGCATCTAGAACAAAGCTCAAGAAGACTTATAAGAACACAAAGCACGCAAGAAAGTAAAATTCAAAATGTCTGGCATCGGGCTTCCCTGGTGGCGCAGTGGTTGAGAGTCCGCCTGCCAATGCAGGGAACACGGGTTTGTGCCCCAGTCCGGGAAGATCCCACATGCCGTGGAGCGGCTAGGCCCAGGAGCCATGGCCGCTGAGCCTGCGCGTCCGGAGCCTGTGCTCCGCAACGGGAGAGGCCACAACAGTGAGAGGCCCGCGTACCGCAAAAAAAAAAAAAAGTCTGGCATCCATCAAAAGTTACCACACATGCAGAAAAGTAGGAAAGTGCAACCGATGAAGATAAGAACCAATCAGTAAAACCTGGAAATGAAAGAGCAAACATGTTGAGAAGAGGCACAGAAGACATAAAAAAAGACCCAAATCAACTCTAGAGAAATAAAATTGAACTAATCATCAATAAACTGTGGAAAAACTCAAGCAGCCTTTTATATATATATATATATATATATATATACACATACATATATATGTATATGTACACATACATACATATAATATATATTATATGAATATGTATATGAATATTATATGAATATATCCCTAAAGGAAAGGAGAAGGGAAAGAAGAAATAATGGCCAAAATTTTTCATCAACTTACTAAAGCTTACTCAGGAAGAAACAGATATCCTGAATATTCCTATATCTATTATAGATACGTATTGAATTGGAATTTGTAGTTATAAACTTCCCAGGCCCAGAGACTGCACTGGTGAATTCTTTTTTTTTTTTAATAGATCTTCATTGGAGTATAATTGCTTCACAATACTATACTGTGTTAGTTTCTGTTGTACAACAAAGCGAATCAGCCATATGCATACACATGTCCCCAGATCCCTTCCCTCTTGAGCCTCCCTCCCACCCTCCCTATCCCACGTCTCTAGGTCATCGCAAAGCACCGAGCTGATCTCCCTGTGCTATGCTGCTGCTTCCCACTAGCTATTTTACTTTCGGTTTCACTGGTGAATTCTATCAAACATTTAAGTAAGAAATAATACCAATTCTACACACTCTTCCAGACAACTGAAGAGGATAGAATACTTCAGAACTCATTCTATGAAGCTAGCATTACTCTGATACCAAAGACATTACTAAAAAAGAAAACGACTGACCAACATCCCTTATAAAACTTGATACAAAAATTCTTAACAAAATTTTAGCAAATTGGATCCATCAATATGTAAAATATTGATCCATCAATATGTAAAGATAAACCCAGGAAGGGTTTATTCCAAGGATGCAAGGTTGATTTAACATCCAAAAATCAATTAATGTGATACACCACATTAATAGAAAGAAGGGGCTAAAAACCAGTTGATTATCTCAATAGATGCAGAAAAAGAATTTGACAAAATCCAACACCCACTCATGATGAAAATTCTCAAGAAACCAGAAACAGAAGAAAACATCTTTGACTTGATAAAGGGCACTATGGAAAGTTCACAGCCAGCATCATAATTAACGGTGAGAGGCTGAATGCTTTTCCCTTAAGATCAGGAACAAGGTAAGGATGTTAGATTATGTCACTCCAATTCAACATTGTACTAGAGATTCTAGACAATCCAATAAGGCAAGGAAAGATTTCTAAGAAGACATCTTAGGAAAGACTGGACAAGAAGAAGCAAATTGTCTTTATTTGTATATGATGCGATAATCTATATAGGAAATCCCTTGGAATCTACAAAAACCTACTACAACTAATAGGTAACCAAGATTACAGGATACAAGATCAATTTCAAAAACAAAATTGTGTTTCTATATACTAGCAATAAACAATTGGAAATTAAAATTGAAAAATATCATTTACAATAGCAGCAAAAATATGAACTACCTAGGGATAAATCTAACAAAAGATGTGTAAGCCCTGTGTACTAGAAACTACAAACCACTACTGAAAGAAAAATAAACAAGATCCAAATAAATATAGAGAAATACCATGTTCATAGGTCAGAGATGGTTAGGATGTCGCTTCTCCGCAAATTGATGTACAGAATCAAAGCAATCCCAATCAAAATCCTTGCAGGCTTTTTTCTAGAAATTGACAAGCTGATTCTAAAATCCATATGGAAATACAAAGACTTAGAGTAGCCCAGAAAACTTGGAAAAAGAACAAAGTTGGAGGTCTAACACTACCTGATTTCAAGACCTATTATAAAGCTACAGTTATCAAGATAGTGTGATGGTGACATCAAGGTAGACAAATAAATCAATGGAACAGAAAAAGACCCACAATAAGTGAATAATTAATCTTCAACAAAGATGTAAAGGTAACTTAGTGGAGAAAAGATAGTCTTTTCAACAAATGATGCTGAAACAACTGAATATATGTAAAAAATGAAATTCTTTTACATTTTTTTACATATATGTAAAAAATGAAATTCAATCAATACCTCAAGCCATGTGCAAAAAATCAGATCAATTAACACCCATCCTTCTGAAATTATTTCAAAAAATTGCAGAGGAAGGAACACTTCCAAACTCATTCCATGAGGTCACCATCACCCTGATACCAAAACCAGACAAAGATACCACAAAAAAAGAACATTACAGGCCAATATCACTGATGAACATAGACACAAAAATCCTCAACAAAATACTAGCAAACCAAATCCAACAATACGTTAAAAGGATCATACACCATGATCAAGGAGGATTTATCCCAGGGATGCAAGGATTTTTCTGTATCTGCAAATCAATCAGTGTGATATATCACATTAACAAATGAAAGAATAAAAACTATATGATCATCTCAATAGGTGCAGAAGAAGCTTTTGATAAAATTCAACATCAATTTATGATAAAAAAAAACTCTCCAGGCTCTTCCTAGAATAATTCATATGCACACATTTTTCATCTACAGACCTCAGATTAAGAGCTTATGTTGGGTGGGATGAATTGGGAAGTTGGGATTGACATATACGCACTACTGATACTATGTATAAAATAGATAACTAATGAGAACCTACTGTATAGCACAGGGAACTCTACTCAATGTTTTGTGGTGACCTAAATGGGAAGCAAATCCAAAAAAGAGGGGATATATGTATATGTATAGCTGATTCACTTTGCTGTACACTAGAAACTAACACCACATTGTAAATCAACTATATTTCGATTTAAAAAAAAAAAGAACTTATGTTGGACGCATTAAAGGAATCCATGAAAAAAAAAAAAGCTCTCCAGAAAGTGGGCATAGAGGGAATCTACCTCAACATAATAAAGACCATATAGGACAAACCCACAGCTAACATCATACTCAACAGTGAAAAGCTGAAAGCATTTCCTCTAAGTTCAGGAACAAGACAAGGATGTCCACTCTCACCACTATTATTCAACATAGTTTTGGATGTCCTAGCCATAGCAATCAGAGAAGAAAAAGAAATAAAAGGAATACAAATGGAAAAAGAAGAAGTAAAACGGTCACTGTTTGCAGATGACATGATACTATACACAGAAAATCCTAAAGATGTTGCCAGAAAACTACCAGAGTTCATCAGTGAATCTGGTAAAGTTGCAGGATACAAAATTAATATACAGAAATCTGTTGCATTTCTATACACTAACAATGGAAGGTCAGAAAGAGAAATTAAGGAAACAATTCCATTTACCATCACATCAAAAAGAATAAAATACCTAGGAATAAACCTACCTAAGGAGGCAAAAGACCTGTACTCTGAAAACTATAAGACACTGATGAAAGAAATCAAAAGTGACACAAACAAATGGAAAGAGATACCGTGTTATTGGATTGGAAGAATCAATATTGTCAAAATGACTATACTATCCAAAGCAATCTATGGATTTAATCCAGTTCAATCAAATTACCAATTGTATTCTTCACAGAACTAGAACAAAAAAAATTTTAATTTGTATGGAAACATGAAAGACCCCAAATAGCCAAAGCAATCTTGAGAAAGCAGACCAGAGCTGCAGGAATCAGGCTCCCTGACTACAGACTATACTACAAAGCTACAGTCATCAAAACAGTATGGTACTGGCACAAAAACAGAAATATAGATCAATGGAACAGGATAGAAAGCCCAGAAATAAAGCCACACACATATGGTCAATTAATCTACAACAAAGGAGAAAAGAATATAAAATGGACAAAAGACAGTCTCTTCAATAAGTGCTGCTGGGAAAACTGGATAGCTACATGTAAAAGAATGAAATTAGAACATTCTCTAACACCATAACAAAAATAAACTCAAAATGGATTAAAGACCTAAATGTAAGACTGGATACTATAAAACTCCTAGAGGAAAACATAAGCAGAACACTCTTTGACATAAATAGCAGCATTATCTTTTTGGATCCGTCTCCTAGAGTAATGGAAATGAAAACAAAAATAAACAAATGGGACCTAGTTTAACTTAAAAGCTTTTGCACAGAAAAGGAAACCATACACAAAATGAAAAGACAACCCACAAAATGGGAGAAAATATTTGCAAACAATGCAACTGACAAGGGATTAATCTCCAAAATATACAAACAGCTCATGCAGTTCAATTAAAAAAAAAAACCCAATCAAAAAATGGGCAGAAGATCTAAAAAGACATTTCTCCAAAGAAGACATACAGATGGCCAAAAGGCACATGAAAAGATGCTCAACATCACTAATTATCAGAGAAATGCAAATCAAAACTGCAATGAGGTACCACTTCACACCAGTCAGAATGGCCATCATCAGAAAGTCTACAAATAACAAATGCTAGACAGGATGTGGAGAAAAAGGAACTCTCTCACATTGTTGGTGGGAATGTAAATTAGTACAACCACTATGGAGAACAGTATGGAGGTTCTTTTAAAAAACCAAAAATAGAACTACCATATGATTCTGCAATCCCACTCCTAGGCATATATCTGGAGAAAACCATATTTCAAAAAGATACATGCACCCCAATGTTCACTGCAGTGCTATTTACAATAACCAAGACATGGATGCAACCTAAATGTCCTTTGACAGAGGAATGGATAAAGAAGATGTGGTACACATATACAATGGAATATTACACAGCCATAAAAAAGAATGAAATAATGCCATTTGCAGCAAAATGGGTGGACCTATAGATTATCATACTAAGTGAAGTAAGCCAGACAAAGACAAATATCATACAATATTGCTTATATGTGGAATCTAAAAAAAGGATACAAGTGAACTTATTTACAAAACAGAAATAGACTCACAGACACAGGAAACAAACTTGCAATTACTAATAGGGAAGAAGGGAGAGGGATAAATTAGGAGTTTGGGATTAAAATATACACACTACCATATATAAAATAGATAACCAACAAGGACCTACTGTATAACACAGGGAACTATACTCAATATCTTATAATGACCTATAATGGAAAAGAATGTAAAAAAAGAATATATATACTTATGTATATGTATGTAAAGAAATTAGATCAAAATAGATCATGACTTACATGTAAAATCTAAAACTATAAAAATTCTAGTGGGGGAGGGCGTCCACGCTGCGCTCACTGCCCACTGGCCAGCAGGGCGGAAGCTGTCAGGGAAGGACGCGGAGAGCCACGGTCACCCGCGCTCGGGTTCAGCAGTCGCTGCCTCCCACCTCCGGGAGTCGGGACCCAGAGGGAGACAGTCTGACCCTGCCCACCCGTGGATGGCTGCCAAAAGGAAAAAAAAAATGACATTAACACATCCCCTCACCCAGGCTGGCAGTTCCAGGGGATATTTGCAAAACGTATGGCCTTTTTACTTTACTTCCTCGTCTCTCACTTCTTTCTGTGCTATAAAAGAAACTGGCATCCAAACCCCGATAAGGTGGTTTATCAGAGACACTAGTCTGCCATCTTCTCGGTCTGCCGGTAGTGACTTCTTTTCTCTCTTATTCTCTACCTTGCTAAGGAGAGATGAGAAACTAGGGCTTCCTGTACAGTGTGAATTCCAGAGAATCCTGGAGTTTTCCATAAATACACTCCTCCAAGGCTATCAAGTGATACGTTTTGCTTTCCAATTTCGTGTGATCGTGATGAAATGCCTACTGTTTTGTTTTATTACATCACCTACTCTGTTCCTTCCCTAAAATGTGACAATTAAAAGGTGGAGTCCCAAAGGGAAAAAAAATTTTTTTGTCACTTTGGGTAGGCAAAAATTTCTTAGATATGACATTAAAAGCATATACATAAAGGAAAAAATAATAAATAAGACTTCAACAAAGTTAATTTCTACTCTTCAAAAGATACTGTTAAGAGAATAAAAAGACAAGTCATAGATTGGGAGAAATGTTTACAAATCACATATGATAGAGGTCTTATATCCAGAATATATAAAGAACTCTCAAAACTCAATGATACGAAAACAAACAGCCCAATAAAAAAAAATCAGCAAAAGATTTGAACACTTTCCCAAAGAAGTGAAAAATAATGAGAAATGAGAAATAATGGTCAATAGGGAAATGCAAATTAAAACCAAAATGAGACACCACTACACACCTATTAAAATAATTCAAATAAAAAAGATTTATCATACCAAGTGTTGGTGAGGATATGAAGGAACAGGAACTCTCATACATTGCTACTAGGAATGTAAATTGGTATGACCACTTTGGAAAACAGTTTGACAGTCTCTTTAGAAAGTTAAATATACACCTAGCATATCCAGCCCACTTCCAGATATCTGCCCAAGAGAAATGAAAGCATAGGTCCATATAAAGACTTGTAGACAAACATTTATAGCAGCTTTATTTGTAATATTCAAACCTGGAAAATAGTCAAATATCCATCAACAAATGAATGGACAAACAAGTGTTGTGTTAAAAGAACAAAGTACCAAAGAGATATATACCCATGTTCATAGCAGTATTACTCACAATAGCAAAAAGGTAGAAGCAACCCAAGTGTCCATTGATGGATGAATGGATAAAAAAATGTGGTATATACATGCAATGGAATATTATTCAGCCTTTAAAAAGGAAGGAAATTCTGATGTGTGCTACAACATGGATAAACACTGGGGACATTAATGCTAAGTAAAATAAATCAGTCACACACACACACACACACACACACACACTATACTGTACGATTCCATTGATATGAGGTACCAAGAGTTGTCAGATTCACAGAGACAGAGTGTAGAATGGTAGTTGCAGGGGCTGGGGAGACGGGTGAATGGAGAGGTACTGTTTAGTGGGGACTGAGTTTCAATTTTGCAAGATAAAGAGTTCTGTCGATGGATGGTGGTGATGATTGCACATCAGTGTGAATGTACTTAACACTATTGAACTGTACACTTAAAAATGACTAAGATGGTAAAGTCTATGTGTATTTTACCACAATTAAAATTTAACTTTTTTTTCAGTGCCATGCAAAGGAAGAGATTCCTTATACCTTGAAAGAATCCTAGAAAGCTTCCTGGAGGAAATGTCATTTGAGTTAGACCCAGGAAGGAGAGTAGGATTTACCTAGAAAACAGGAATTGGCCATCCCAGGCAAAGGACAGCTCAAACAAAGGAAGCGGGGCTGGAGTGGGCTGAAGGGTGTGGGGTCAGAGAGCCAGCAGCCAGGAACCTGGGGTTGGAGGGATGAGGTTGAAAAGTAAGATGGGACCCACCCCACGAGGGCCTCCCAGCCTCTGTTAGAGAAGAGAGACATTTGTAAACATCAGCTCTGAACAAGCCAGACCCACAGCACCATGGCTCCATCAAGACGGCCATTCGGAAGGAAAAGACTTGGGGTCGGCTCTGGATAGTTGTCGAAAAATAAACATGTCCCTGGACATTCAGGAAACGCTCTGCGAGGCTGTGTCCAGGCAGGGCTGTTTGCTTATTTGTGACTTTCCTGCTTTCCATCACCCTGTCAGCGGCCACCCTGCCCCCATCCTGACCCTGACACCCGGCTGGCCGGGCCTCCGTCATTGGCTTCAGAAGAAAACTGGTCCCTAGGAGGGGAAGGAAGGCAGGAGGGGCAGCAGGAGTGCACGTGTAGGGTCAGCAGTAAGTGTGTGTGTCAGAGTGCATTTGCACACAAACTGGTAGCACTGTGAGTGGCACAATGTGTGTGTGTGTACATGCATATGTGTCACACCAGAGTAGAAGGGGGCCTGGGTGAAGCAGTGTGGACTCTAGGCCCAGATGGGCTGGGTTCAAATCCAACTCAGGCAAGTGACTTAGTCTCTTTGTGCCTCAGTTTCTACATCTGTTAAATGGGAAAAATAATATTACCTACCTTACAAGGTTGTGGTAATGACTGAAACCAATTCATGAATGAAAAGCACTTGATCAAATGGTGCCAGTACACAGGAAGTACGTAATAAGTGCTAGCAAGTATTATTCAAAAATAGACCTGTGTGTGCGTGCGTGTGTGTGTGCGCACGCGCACCAGTGCATGTCGATATGGGTTCTGAGTATGGAAACGTGTGCAGCTTTGCAGTGAATGGGCATGAGTGCTCTTGAGGGTGCACATGCTAGGATTCGGGGAAAAGCAGCCATACCCAGTCAGGGGCTGGTCCCCTGGGTACTGCTTCCCAGCTTGGCACCCAGCTCTGAAGAGCCTGGAACCAGCCTCCCCATGGAGGCAAGCAAGGCCTTTGGGCAGCTCCCTTCTCCACAGCCCCCTGCCCTGGGGAGCAGCTCCCACGCTGGGCTGCCTTCTTCCTGCCTTGAGCTGATCAAGCCTCCTTTGTCTTTCCACTTCCTCAGGCTGCAGGAGTGAGGGTATTTTTTTCTATCAAAGGCCACTGACCCTAAAAAGGAATCAAGCAAGGGTCAGCTACAAAGTCAACTTAATCTGGGGGCTGTTCTTCCTTAAAAATACCGAAGGATCTCAATTCTTCTGCTTTTTAAATCAAGAACAATAAGTAGCACCAATTCTAAAAAAAAAAAGTTCTCAACTTTATATTATATGAAATTGCTTTATAAAGGGTAAATCACTTTACAGATGTGAGGAATTCTTCTCTTTTAGAGGCACAGCACAACCCACCAGCGCAGTGAAGGAACGAGTAAGAGGGGGAAGAGAGACAGAGGAGAAAACCCCTGATCCTGGCTGGAGCTGAGAAGTTCATCCGGGATGAGAACTTCAGATCTAGCCTTCAGCGTGAATCTAACCAGTGTTGGGCTAACCACAGCTATCTGTTCTTGAACTGCTCTAACTCTCAAACCTTTAGAGGTTAAATTCTAGATGGAAACAGTGGGCTTTGGAATCAGGCTGGCCTGGATTCAAATCCCAGCTCTGCTGTCACCAATAGGGCCACCATGTTAAACACCATGTGTCTGCAATTGTGTAACCCAGGGACCTACTTACCAGGTTTGTGAGTTGGGTTGTAGTGGGATAAAGGCTGACCCCCAAAAGGATATGTCTATGTCCTTTCTGAGCACCTGAGAGTATTCCCTTATATGGCTAAAGATGCAACTAAGTTAAGGACCTTAAAAAGAGGAGTTTATCCTGTATTATCCGGGTGGGCCCTAAATCCAATGCCGAGTGCCCTTATGAGAGAGCAGCAGAGGGAGGTTCGAGACAGACATGAAGAGGTGATGTGAAGATGGAGGCTGAGATTTGGAGATGGAATAGTGATAGTTCTTTCCTCCTAGAATTTTTTTTGAGGATTAAATAATGAAATGACCATACAGCTAGCTGTGGAACTTGGGGATCCTGTTGTAAGATTTCGGGTGGCAATATTAACCCCTCAGTTGTGCCCCAGGAGACACAGAGTGAGCAAGATACAGGATCAGCAACACAGTGAGAATTTTGAGGTTTATGTCTGCCTTGGAGGTCTCAAAACCTAATTCTCTGCTGTCCACACCTCCTGGCAACAGGCTAAAGCTACCCAGTTTCCTTGTCTCTAATTGCCCACCAATATCTATTCTCCCTCTTCTTCCTTTTAGTAGCAGCAACTGCTCTCCAGCTAGAGACTTCATTTCCCAGACTCCCTTGCAGCAAAGCCTGACCCTCTTAAGTTCTGGCCAATGGGAAGGGACAGGAACTGATGTGTGTCCTCAGAAGGAAGCTGCTTGCCCCTCCTCCTTCTTCCCATCCTGAAATCTACAAGGTAGATTGGTAGAATCTCTTTCACAGCCAGGCAGATGAGGACAACTTCTAGACATATGCTGTCTGACCCTGGAGCCATTAGCCACATGAGCCTAAAGTAATTTAAATTTATTAATTAAGATAAAATAAAATTTAAAGCTCAGTTCCTCAGTCGCTCTAATCATGTTCAAGTGTTCAATATACACATGTGGCCAGTAGCTACTGTACTGGACAGCACAGGTAAAGAACATCTCCATCATCACCAAAAATTCTATTGGACAGCACTGTCATGGAGCATACAGAGCAACAAGACAGAAGGAACCTGGGCCCTTGGACAACTCTGAGGAGCAGAGTCACCCTGCAGCCTCCCCTGCTCCAACTGCCTATCATCTTACATTTTTACAAGAGAGAAATAAATGCTCTATCTTTATCTGTCAGTACAGGCAAACCAACATCCTAATACATACTTCTTAAAAAAATCAACCCTTTTTCTATTTAAGTCAGCAGAGATAGTTTCTGTTGCTTGCAACCAAGAATGTTGACAGTTGCCAAAATGAGTAAAATAAGAAATGTAAAAGAGGGGCTGTTGATGTGGTCTGGGGGAGCACTGAGGGCTTTCTTGAGAAAGTGCTATTTACGCTGAGACCTCGGCCACTTGCTCTGTCCACAGTAATGGGACCAGATTGAGCTCTTTGAGTCATGCAGTGCCCAAGCCAAAATGGTACACAGGATGTAAGAGAGGATGCTCCTCTCCACAAACGTACCTAGGTTTATTCACCCACAGGAAATGGCTGATCCCAATTCTGAGGCAGGGAATGGACAAGATGAGCCATATCATATCAGCCAGCGAGGACTCTTCAAACACCACTAGGGTGGCGTCAAAAGGACTCGGGAGCCAACCGAAGTGTTCCCATTGGACAAAGATGGGACAAGTAAGACATCAATAATAAAACTAACTGCAGTGGATTGAAATTCACCAAATATATTTAAATCTATGAGTTCATAATGATACTGAAAGCAAACAAACAAACAAACTCAGGAGGATGATAGGAAACTAACTCATTCTTTTAAAGACTGGTAGATAAAAGGATAAATCCAGCTTTATCCTGCTTTCCTATATGAATTGTACCACTGGGAAACCAAATAGTAGATGAGGAGAAGTTTCTCTTTGCAACAAATGCAGAAGGAATAATGATAGTTTTTGCAGCCCCTTATGAATTTATGGATCTAGACATTGAGTATCACAAAAAGAAAGACAACCAGACACTATGTGTCTCCTGATGGAATAACACACCACCACCGACATAGCCTTGCCAAAAACAGAAAAAAACAAACAAAAAAACTGAACCTGATCAAACCTCGAGACCCAACTTTCAGTTTACAGGAAATTCAGAGTCCAGAGGAGCTTGCTAAACATACAGTTGGAAAATTCAGCCTGTGCGAAACTTTTCTGAACAAAAATCCAGTTTCTTCAACAAACCAACTTCAAGAAAAAAAAAAAAAGAGGAGGAACTTATGGATTAAAAAAAGACTCAGATGGGACTTCCCTGGTGGCACAGTGGTTAAGAATCTGCCTGCGAATGCAAGGACCACAGGTTCGAGCCCTGGTCCGGGAAGATCCCACATGCCGTGGAGCAACTAAGCCCGTGCACCACAACTATTTATTCTGCGCTCTAGAGCCCATGAGCCACAACTACTGAGCCCACATGCCACAACTACTGAAGCATGAGAGCCCATGCTTCTCAACAAGAGAAGCCACCGCAATGAGAAACCCACGTACTGCAACAAAGAGTAGCCCACACTCGCTGCAACTAGAGAAAGCCTGTGCACAGCAACCAAGACCCAACACAGCCATAAATAAATAAATAAATAAATAAATTTATTTAAAAATATATATATATCAACTAATCACAATGTGTGGCCTTATTTAGATCCTGACTCAGACAAACTAAAACTTTTAAAAATAAGACATTAATGGAGCATTTGGAAATCTGGATAATAACTGGATATTTGATGATCTTAAGGAATTACTATTAATTCTTTTAGGTATAATAATGTTATTTTCAGATGAAATATGATGTGTGGGATTTGCTTCAATATAAGCTGGAAAGGGCAGAAGTGAACGGGGATGTGAATGAAAAAAAAAATGGCCATGAGTTGATAATTGTTGATGTCGGATGATGGGTACGCAGGAGTTCATTATACTATTCTCTTTTGGGATATTTAAAACGTTCCATTTGACATTTTCTTAATGAATCCTTTGGTACCTTCATCTGTTTGAAATTTTCTAAAAGTATATTAAAAAAAAATAATTTGCTGCACACAAAATCCCAGGACACAAACCAGAACAACTGGACTGAGGCAGATTTTAGTCTCTGCTGCCTTCTCTGCCCCACGCAGAGCCACCAGCCAACCCACCAGTCCCAAGCCTGTCCCATGATGATTTTTATCTCAGGGACCTCAATAGCCTTCCCTGCCACTGGGTCTTTTTGGTGTTGTTTTAATAATTACTTTATTGAGATACAACTCACACATCCCACAATTCATCCGTTGTAAGTGTTCAATTCAATGGTTTTTGGTCAAGTCACAAAAATGTACAACCATCACCAAGTTAGTTTCAGAACATTCACAGCATTTCACATACACGCTCCCAAAGCTCTGAATACCTTCAAGTCTTGGTCCTTTCTCTCCCAGAAGGTTTCTGCAACTTTCATGCCAGTTTTCCTGCCATGATGCCAGTTCTCTGTCTCATTTATCCCCCGACACACACACAGTAAGTGTCACGTCACTGGCCGCCCCACCACAGAATGGTGGCCTTCCAAGCCCAGGCTCAGCATGAGAAGAGACCTGGAGGCATGAAGCTGTGAGCACTTGGGGTCAACAGGAGACCTGAAGTCATTCAGAAGTGAAAGAGGAAGCAGAGGATGGAGAAATCCAGGCGGGGCTGAGGAGACTGCACCCGAGTGGACCCCTAGCACTGCACGGGATGCAGGTGCCCCTGCCCAGAAGGAGGGGCGCCTCCCCCTCTGCCCTCCTCCCAGGCGGGAAAGCCATCACCACCCCTTTCCTGTCCTCCCGCCCCACTCCTGAGGCCTGCAAATCACACGAGCCACTAAGCCCGTCCAGTCACACCTTTCAAAGCAGTAGTTTCCTTTATTCAAAGACAAGAGACGTTTCCACTGGGAGCAGACAGGCCAGGAGCCCTTTCTCCTTCCTGTCCTCCCTTCCCAGGGAATCAATCTTCTTAAACCTTATTCTCCCAGAGACCATCTGGATGAAAACTGCTCAGGAAATTCAGTCGGGTACTAAGCCCAGTGCTCTCATCCATCTTGCCCTGTCACAGCCTAGCGCTTCAGCCTTAAAGAATCCTTACAGCTCGGGCTGCCACGGGCCTCCTGGCCACAGGAGCAAGCCCTGCCGGCACTCAGAGCCACACCTTCCCTACATCTCAGGAACTGTAAACCACCTTGCAGTTTTCTCCAGTTCTCACCCTCTCTCTGGACCCTTGGTCCCACTCTGCAGTGCCACCCAATTGTAATGTCCAGAGAAGTTATGTGGTACAGTGGGAAAAATTCACAGAGGCACAGGGCTGGAAGCTTTCTTTGCTGTGTGACTTTGGCCAAGTGACCTGACCTCTCTGAGTCTCAGTATCCCCATCAGTAAAACTATGGTTAATAACACCCACCTTGGGGAACTGTGGTAGGGTTCAAATGAGATAATGGACTTTAAAATCACTTTCCTCCTCATTTATTCTGCTCTGGCTTTCTTGCTTTTTCCCAGACTCTCCAACCATCCTCCCACCTCAAGGCCTTTGCCCTTGCTATTCTCTATACCTGGAAAGTCTCTTCCTGAATATCCATATGCATAGCTCACTTCCTTCCAGTCTCAGCTCAAAATGTTACCACAGGGCTTCCCTGGTGGCACAGTGGTGAAGAATCTGCCTGCCAATGCAGGGGACATGGGTTCGAGCCCTGGTCCAGGAGGATCCCACATGCCACGGAGCAATTAATCCCGTGAGCCACACCTACTGAGCCTGAGCCCTAGAGCCTGCGAGCCACAACTATGAGCCCGCGTACTGCAACTACTGAAGCCCGCACACCTAGAGCCCATGGTCTGCAACAAGAGAAGCCACTGCCATGAGAAGCCCGCGCACTGCAAGGAAGAGTAGCTCCCACTCAACGCAACTAGAGAAAAAGCCTGCGCGCAGCGACGGAGACCCAGCGCAGCCAAAAATAAATAAATAAATAAAATGTTAAAAATAAATAAATAAAATTACATATTAAAAAAATGTTACCACGTCAGAGAGGCCTTCCTAGGCCAGCCTGTCTAAAACAGACACCAGGGAAGTGGGTAGGGCGAGGGCGGCCCACCCGACCCCCGCCTCATGGTCCTGTTCTCCCCACAGTTCGCCATGGATGACGATATTGCTGCACTCCTGGTCGGCATGTGCGAGGCCAGCTTCGCGGGCAACGACGCTCCCCGGACTGTCTTCCCCTCCATCCCCTCCCTTCTCCTCCCGGGGCAGGGAACCCCGGCACCAGGGCGTGATGGTGGGCATGAGCCAGAAGGACTCCTATGTGGGTGATGAGGCCCAGAGCAAGAGAGGCATCCTGACCCTCAAGTACACCATCGAGCAGGGCATCGTCACCAACTGGGAGGACACGGAGAAGATATGGCACCACACCTTCTACAACGAGCTGCGGGTGGCCCCCGAGGAGCACCCCGTGCTGCTCACTGAGGCCCCCCTGAACCCTAAGGCCAACTGTGAGAAGATGGCCCATATCATGTTCAAGACCTTTGACACCCCAGCCATGTACGTGGCCATCCAGGCTGTGCTATCCCTGTACACCTCTGGCCGCACCACTGGCATCGTGATGGACTCCAGTGACAGGGTCATCCACACGGTGCCCATCTACTAGGGGTACGCCCTCCCCCACGCCATCCTGCGTCTGGACCTGGCTGGCGGGGACCTGACGGACTACCTCATGAAGATCCTCACGGAGCGTGGCTACAGCTTCACCAACACGGCTGAGCGGGAAATCGTTCATGACATCAAGGAGAAGTTCTGCTACGTCGCCCTGGACTTCAAGCAGGAGATGGCCACCGCGGCTTCCAGCTCCTCCCTGGAGAACAGCTGCGAGCTGCCCGATGGGCAGGTCATCACCATTGGCAATGGGCGGTTCCACTGCCCTGAGGGTCTCTTCCAGCCTTCCTTCCTGGGCATGGAATCCTGTGACATCCACGAAACTACCTTCAATTCCATCATGAAGTGTGACGTCGACATCCGCAAGGACCTCTATGCCAACACGGTGCTGTCTGGCGGGACCACCATGTACCCAGGCATCGCCGACAGGATGCAGAAGGAGATCACCGCCCTGGCTCCCAGCACAATGAACATCAAGATCACTGCTGCCCCTGAGTGCGAGTACTCTGTGTGGATCGGCGGCCCCATCCTGGCCTCGCTGTCCACCTTCCAGCAGATGTAGATCAGCAAGCAGGAGTACACTGAGTCTGGCCCCTCCATCGTCCACCGCAAATGCTTCCAGGTGGACTGTTAGTTGCGTTACACCCTTTTCTTGACAAAACCTAACTCGTGCAGAAAATGGAGACTGGCATGGCTTTATCTGGTGTGTTTTTTTGTCTTTTTTGATGTGTGTGTGTGTGTGTGTGTGTGTGTGCTTGACTCAGGATTTAAAAACTGGACCAGTGAAGGTGACAGCAGTTGGTTGGATGGAGCATCCCCAAAGTTCTACAAGGTAGCCGAGGGCTTTTTGCGGAACGCGGGCCTCTTACTGTTGCGGCCTCTCCCGCTGCGGAGCACAGGCTCTGGACGCGCAGGCTCAACGGCCATGGCTCACGGGCCCAGCCGTTCTGCGGCATGTGGGATCTTCCCGGACCGGGGCATGAACCCGTGTCCCCTGCATCGGCAGGCGGACTCTCAACCACTGTGCCACCAGGGAAGCCCCTAGCCTAGAACTTTGATTGTACATTGTTCTTTATTTTTAATAGTCATTCCAAATATCATGAGATGCATTGTTACAGGAAGTCCCTTGCCTTCCAAAGAGCTGCCCTGCTTCTCCCTGAGGAGAAGGGCCAGTCCTCGCCCGAGTCCACACAGGGGAGGGTGATAGCACTGCTTTTGCGTAAATTATGTACTCTAAAATTTTTTTTTAATCTTCGCTTTAGTACTTGTTCTTTTCGTTTGTTTTATTTTGAATGGTCAGCCATCGTGGCCCCCTTTTTGTCCCCCAACTTGAGATGTATGAAGGCTGTTGGTCCCCCTGGGAGCGGGTTGGGGTGCAGAGGTAGCCAGGGCTTACCTGTACACTGACTTGAGACCACTTCAATAAAGTGTACACATTAAAGAAAAAACAAAACAAAACAGACACCACCACCTACCACCACTCATCGCCCACCACCTCCTTTCCTATCTTTTACCCTGCTTTAATTTTCTTCAAAGCCCTTACGTCTACCTAACACATTAGAGAGTAATGTGTTTACCGAATGCCTATCTTCCCTACAGGAATGTTAAGTTCAGTGAGGGCAGGGACCATATCTGTTTTATTCTTTGCTGTATCCCCAGTGCTGGGACAGTGCCAGGCACACAGAAATCACTCCATAAATATTGAAACAATGGAGGAATAAATGGCTGACTGCATGAACTGCATGAACAAGTCACTTTGCACAGTGCCCGGCCCTTCACAGGTGCTCGGGAAATAGGAGTTATTCCTGTTAGTAATTTGGAGGTGCTGAGAGAGGCATGAAAGGGCCTGGACTTTGGGAACAGGTGGGGCTAAAGAGAAGAGAGCTCAGGTGGGACTCAAAGCTACCCGCAGCCTGTCCAGAGGCCACACACCACATACCGTGACATCAGGCCAAGGCAGGGATTTGCCTTTAGAGAACTCCCTAGCCTGAGGGGCCCTCGAGCCCCACCCACTGCAGCATCCTCCGGGAGCTGGGTCGGGGGAGGGAGGTAAGGGATTGGGATGCACCTGGCCCTCAGGATGGACAGACTCGCCCACCCACACCTAGAAAAGGTGCCCAGCTAGCCCAGCAATGGGGTGTAGAAGAGGCTCTCTGTTCCCAAAGGGAGCCCGAGGAGCAGAAGGGACTGATCACCAGGACTAAGTTTGTAGTGGACACCTACGCCAGGCAGGGAGTAGGCCGGGCCCAGGCAGAGGAGGCAGAGAACAGAGTCATGAGTCCGTAGCCCTGAACTGTGCCCCCAGGGGTCTGGAGTTTCTCAGTTCAGAATAGGCTGGGTGTCAGAGTTATGGAAGAAAGAGCAAATCAATGCGGAAAGCCCAGCTCCGTCCCTTTAACCATGTGACCTCAGACAAATCACTTAACCTCTCTGAGCTTCAGTGTCTCCATCTGTCAGGTGGAAATAATAATATCCACCTCAAGATGCTTATTGATAATAATAAGAGTTACCATTTACCAGCACTTTGCTATGTGCTGGGATGTTACATTATCTCCTTTGAGCCTCAAAACATCCCTTCCATTAGGCATTTCTTTTTCTTTTTTTTTTTTTTTGCTTTGCAGTACGCGGGCCTCTCACTGTTGTGGCCTCTCCCGTTGCGGAGCACAGGCTCCGGACGCGCAGGCTCAGTGGCCATGGCTCACGGGCCCAGCCGCTCCGTGGCATGTGGGATCTTCCCGGACCCGGGCACGAACCCCGTGTCCCCTGCATCGGCAAGCGGACTCTCAAGCACTGAGCCACCAGGGAAGCCTCCATTAGGCATTTCTATTCTCACTTTACAGAGGAGGAAAGAAGTTCAGAGAGGGTAGTAACCAGCCCAAAGCCACCCAGCTGGGAAGAATCAGATCGAAACTGGACCCAAATCTGCTGGTTGTAAAGCCCTATTTTAAACACCATCTAGAGGATGCACGTAAGCCTCCAGCATGCAGCCAGGCACACAGATTCCCAATTTGTGAATTTTCTTCTCCTTCCTTGAGCTTCAGGTCTGGAGACAGATGAGCCCAGCTATGGGGGCTGAAGGGACAGGAAGCCAGGTGGCCCTTGGGTTGGGCTGAAGCAGCAGCAACAGCCCTCACCTCACTCCCGGCCAAGCACAAGCAGCCCCGGGCTGGCTTCCTGCTCCCCACAGTTTGCAAGAAACCCCTTCCGAACACCTCCTCCCCAGCCCAGGCAGGCTGGGGTCATCCCTGCAGAGGAAGTTCAGCCAGGTCAGGCCTACCCCTTTCCCACAGCCCCTCCATGGCTTTTCCACTCACCTCTGGGCTGAGAATCCCCCAAGGCCCCCCACCCAGGGCCTGAGGGGTTACACTGCCATTGGCGTTGCTCCCTTGATAGGGGACAGCCTAATGCATGTCTGACCTACGCCAATAAATCAGGGAGGGGTGCGGGGGTGGGGACATTCATAAATCTATATCAAACAGCCCCCAAATTATGACAGATGACATGGCAGTCATAAAATTGCACAAGCAAAACTCACCAAGTCATTAATTTCATGGCCGTAGAAAATAAACAGACACATTTTTTCGCGGCCCTAATAAATTTTTAAAAACTCAAAGAATGGTCCATCTGCTTCGAATAATTTTTAATTTCCTATTCTGTCTCATTCCCATTAGCTATTCCACTGAGATATTTGCTAAATTCTTTCATTTACCTCCTCCCATCTGTATTCAATTACCCTATTCCCAAATAGAGTGAGTTTTTGTTTCTCCTAAGCACGGGACAAAATACCCCTGCCTGTACCTTAAAGCAAATGTTATGTGTGTTTTATTATCTGTTAGACGGTACGAGTCATTCTAACTCGATTGCCTGTGCGGAAAGTCTTGGAGAGCAATCTGATTTTGATGTTTTCTGGCTTGGGTGGAAAACACCTGCCCGATTCTCAAAGCTAATCTATTAACGTGGTAAATGCTGTAGCAGATGTTCCTGAGTGAGCAAGGGGCCGCAATGGGCTGTGACCAGACCCAGAGTATCGGGCACAGAGTGGAGATCAGAGGCCAGCAACACCACTGGGGGCCGAGCTGTCACATTTTCCGGCCGGCCCCCAGACTCTGGCTGCCTGGTGACTCCTCACCGCCTCCCAGGGCTCTCAGCAGCCGCTCGAGATGGAAGGACATTTCAAGGTCATCTGGTCCACCCCCAGCAGCCCCGTGTTTTTTATAGAAGGAAGACTGAGGCCCAGAGAGGAGGTGTGATTTCCCAAAGTCACACAGCATACTGAAAAAGGAGAACATCCTTAGCATCTCTGGTGGGCGCAAGGGGCTGAAACGGGAAGAGGAGGGGAATTCTGTGAGCAACTTTCCCACCAGTGCCTTCCACCTGGGGAAACAACATCACTTAGGTCTTTTCTGTCTACCAGTCTTTACAAGTCATCTTTCCTCATCCTGCAGGAGCAGTGACAGATGCAGAGACTAGGAAGTGAGCTGATGGGCTAAAGCCTTGCTCGGGGGGTGAGTTGGTTTCAACACGGTGATGCAGTGGAACCTGCAAAGCCCCAGGAACATGGAAGTCCAGGCCAAGCTGCAGATCTGGGAAGGAGCTGGGGTCTCCAAAGCCTCACACAGCATAATCCAGGTAGCTCCACTATGGGGGCCCACATCCCTGCAGCCCTCATTATTTCCATGCATGCTGGTGGCTTCTTACTATGGGCAGTTTCTCTGCTGCCTGAGAGCTTTCTCTGGCCTAGGATTCGGGAGACCCTCAGGACAGGCCAGAAGTGCAGGGATTTGACACCTTCAGAAGCAGCCTTAACGATGATTGGGAGTTGGTGTATATATATCCCCCTCACCTTCTCCCCTCTTGGATGGGACAATTCTGAGACAAATCTATACCAGTGATTCTCAACCAGGTACAATTTTGCACCCCCAGGGGACATGGAGCAATATCTGGAGACATTTTGGTTGGATGGTTGCTACTGGCATCTGGTAGAGGCCAGGATGCTGCTAAACATCCAACAACACCCAGGACAGCACCCCACAACCAATAATTATTCAGTCCAAAATGTCAATAGTGCTGAGGTTGAGAAACCCTGTTCTCTACCCTCTCACAGAGGTCCTCAATGGGATTGAGCCCCAGATGCCCATAGCAACGACCTGCTCATTTAGGCACACACTCCTGACTTCTCTCCCCTCCTTGGACACCTTCCTCACTCCCCTTCCAGAACTTCCTGAGACCACCTCCCACAAAACTACTTTCACGCGAATCCTCGCCTCAACGTCTGCTTCTTGGGGGACCCAACCTAAGATCATCCATTACCACAGTCATGAGGAAACCTTGGAAAGGTCTTGAAGAGTTGGGTTCCTATTTCAGTCATTTACACTCTTACTGCACACATTCAGTCCCAGGGGTACCCACACTGAACGTAGCTTCTTGAGGACACGTACATGGGGGCACACCAGACCAGCTTGGTCAGGAACGTCCTTTGGCCTTACTCTCGTGGACCAGCTGATTGGAGATACGCTCACTTCGCAAAGAGATGTGAGACTTGAATACAGATTCAATGCAATCCCTGTCAGAATCCCAGCTACTTCTTTGTAAAACTGGCGGGCTGATTCTAAAATTTACATGGAATTACAAGGGACCCGGAATAGCCAAAACAATCTTGAAAAAGAAGAATGAAGTAGGACGACTCACACTTCCTGATTTCAAAATTTGCTACAAAGCAACAGTAATCAAGATAATGTGGTACTGGCACTAGGATAGATATACAGATCAGTGAACTAAAATTGAAAGTACAGACATACCCATATATCTATGGTCAACTGACTTTTGACAAGGGTGTAAAGACAAGGGTGTAAAGACCATTCAATGGAGAAAAGATAGTCTTTTCAACAAATGATGCCAGGACAACTGGATATCCACGTGCAAAAGAATGAAGTTGAACCCTACCTCACACCATACACAAAAATTAACTCAAAATGGATCAAATACCTAAATGTAAGAGCTAAAACTATAAAACTCTTACAAGAAAACATAGGGTTAAATCTTCGTGATCTTGGATTTGGCAAAGTATTCTTAGATATGACCCTAAAAGCATGAGAAAAAAGAGGAAAAAAGATGATAAATTGAACTTAAAATTGAAAACTTTGGTGCTTCTATGGACACCATCAATAAAGTGAAAAGACAACCCATAGAATGGGAAAAAAATATTTTCAAGTCATATATCTGATAAGGGACTTACATTATTACGTATCCATGAATTTAGAACTACTATTTTCTCCTGGTAAATTTAAATTTCATACATTGACCCTCTATATCTCTAATGATGCCTTTTTGCCTTAAATTCTATTTTGTGTGATAGTAATATAACTATGCTAATTTTCTTTTGGTTAGCATTTTTCTGATTTTTTTTCACTGTTTTACTTACAATTTTTTATCACTTTTAGACGTGTCTCATGTAAGCAGCATTTGGCTATTCTTTTTTCAATCCAATCTGAGAGTATATAATTTTAACTGGGGAGTTCAGTCTATTTATAGTTATAGAGCTTACAAATATATTTGACTTTATTTCTATGATCTTGTTTTTGTTTTGTTTTTATTTTAATTTGTCCTGCTTCCTAAGGATTTATTTTCATCTTCTTTGTTGCATTGTTTTGAAGTTTTTTACTCATCCCATTTCTCCCCCTTCTACTATGTAGAGGATAGGCATTCTATTATTTTTTTTTATTGGTGACTTAGTATTTTGAAATTATTACCTAACTTAGTCTAAAGTTAATCAATATCTTACCCTTTTCCTGAACAATGCAAAGTGCTTTGAAAGCTTTAATTCCATTTATTATACTTTACGGTCCAGGATTTTAGTTCCATCTCCTGTTTAACCCCACAGAATAGACATTGTTTTGGACAATCAGTGTGTTTGTTTAGATTTACCCATATTTTTATTATTTTCTCAATTTATCATCACTTCTTGTATCTGAGACGTTTTTCCTCAGATCATTTTTCTTCTCAAGCTCATCCTTCAGAAACTCCTTGAATGGGGGTCTGTTGTTTATAAATTCTCTCAGTTATAGTAAATGGACATACCTTTTATTGAGTTTCATTTTATTGTACTTCATTACTGTGTTTTTTTTACAAATTGAAGGTTTGTGTCAACCCTGCATCAAGCAAGTCTATCTGTGCCATTTTTCCAACAGCATTTGCTCACTTCATTGCTCTGTGTCACATTTTGGTAATTCTCACAATATTTTAAACTTTTTCACTATTATTATATTTGCTATGGTTATCTGTGATCAGTGATCTCTGATGTTACTACTACAACTCATTGGAAGGCTCAGAAGATGGTTAGCATTTTTTAGCAATAAATATTTTTAAATTAATAAATTTAATAAATTATGTACACTTTTTTGACATAATGCTATTACACACTTAACAGAACATAGTATAGTGTAAACATAACTTTTTTTTTTTTTTTTTTTGGCCACGACACGCAGCTTGTGGGATCTTAGTTGCCCAACCAGGGATTGAACCTGGGCCCTCATCAGTGAAAGTGCCGAGTCCTAACCACTGGACCGCCAGGGAATTCCCAAAACATAACTTTTATATGCACTGGGAAACAAAAATCTTTCTGTGACTTTCTTTAATGCAATATTCACTTTATCGTAGTGGCCTGGAACTGAACCTGCAACATCTCCAAGGTATGCCTGTAAGTGAAAATGTCCTTATTTCTACCCTTATTCTTATTTTTTGCATTTTTATTGAGATATGATTCACATACTATAAAATTCACCCTTTGAAAGTGTACAATTCAGTGGTTTTAGTGTACTTATAAGATTTAACAAACATCGCCACCATCTAATTCCAGAACTTATCATCACCCAAAAAGAAAGCCCATGCCCGTTAGCTGTCACTCCACATTCCCCTCCAGCCTCTGGCAACCACAAATCTACCTTCTGTCTCTATCGATATGCCTATGTTTTCAAGGTTCATCCATGTTGTTGCATGGATCAGAACTTCATTCCTTTTTATGGCAAGTAACACTCTACTATATGGATATACCACATTTTGTTTATCCATTCATAAGTTGGTGGATATTTAGGTTGTTTCCACTTTTTCACTATTATAAATAATGCTGCAATAAACATTTGTGTACAAGTTTTTGTATGAATATACGTTTTCAATTTTCTTTAGCACATGCTTAGGATCTACATTTATCCTTAAAAGACAAATTATCTTTTAAGAAATTATTTCAGTCTTATTAGGGGCTGGGGTATACAGTCCCTAGTTGGTGTGAATTTTAAAAGCCCTTTAAAGTCATCATTATTCTGTTTTTCATTGTTACTATTCATACTATTATAACTAGTCACCATTAGTCTAATTTCTTCTAATTAGAGAAGTTGTGAACAATGAAGTTTTTTCCTGTTGGGTATTTTTAAGATCTTCTACTTCTCTTTTTTTTTTTTTTCTACCTGTCTTTGATATTCTTTAATTTGATTATGACGTATCTGTGTATGGACTTCTTTTTATTTACCCTTTTTGGGATTCACTGGAATTCCTGAATCTGAAGATTCATATTTTTTAATAATCATAGAAAATTCTCAGCTGCTATCTCTTTGAATAATACCTCTCCCATTATTCCTATAATCACTTTCCAAATATCTGATTAGACATATATTAGAGCTTCTCATTGCACTCTCCATGTCTCTTAACCTCTTCTTCATAGTTTCATTTTTCTTTCTGTACTGCATTATGCATAATTTTTCAAATCTATCTTCCTGTTTACTAATTCCCTCTCCAGCAGTGTCTATTCTATTTAACTGTTCCATTGAGTTTTAAATTTTGTATGTGATATATTTAAATTCCTAGAACCTCTGTCTGGTTCTTTTTCAAATCTTCCTGGTCATGTTTATCATCCCTTGCTTCATCCTTGTCTTTCTTGTGCCACAGAAGCTCAAGGTGTGGAAGTTGTAGGCTGCCCAACAAGGTAGAAGTCCTCAGGGTGTCCAGCAGTCTTTACTTCCCTGGACTGATGTTTCCAATTTGTTCCTGGCCTCTTATAATTCCCTTATTTGCTTATAGGCTCTTCCATTAACAGAAAAGAATTTCAAATTTCAAAAATATTTTTTCTAGCATCCTTAGATGTTCTGTAGCTGATATATTTATATACCTTTCATCATCATATAGATTTTAAGTCCCTTTGTTCCTTTTCCAACATCCATGCTTTCAGAGACTAACTATTAAGCACCTACTATGTGCCAAGAACTGTGCTGGGGATTCAGGAGAGAACAAGACATAGCCTGTCCCTGCTCTTAGGGTTGCTTCCAGTCTATGCAGAAACCAGACACTTAACCAGGCAACTGTAGCCCACAGTTAATCAGTGCTCTGACAGGGCAGGTGTTAGTAAACAAGGCCATGCTGAGATATATGGAGGCCAGGAACACTCTAATAATCATATTGATTCTCTTTAAGTAAATATTCAACATTTATTTAAGGGGGAGGAATACAAAGCAAAACTCAAGCTCTTTTCCCACATTAGAAGGCTTTAGGGAAGCTGTCTGTTTTTATTCAAGCACATGTTGTTGCTGGAACATCCATCTTTTGTGGGGAGGATCCAGACCCGACCCCAAGCTACTTAGAAAATCAATTATCCCAACCACATACAGTAGCCTCCTAGAAGGATGTTCTGGTAAATTACATTTCCACTGATGTTTTAGTTGCTTCCCTAGCCATCCTTTAATTCTCATGTTCTGAGTAACTACTGCTACATAACGAATCACTTCAAAATAGCGGCTTAAAATGATAACGATATGTCATGGGTTGAATTATGTCCCCCCAAAAGATATGTTAAAGTCTTAACCCTCAGTACCTCAGAACGTCATCTTATTTGAGAAATAGGGTCATTGCAGATGTAATTAGTCAAGATGAGATAATACAGAGTACAGGTGCCCCTAATTAAATGTGACGGTGTCCTTTATAAGAAGAGGGAGATTTGGACACAGAGACACAGCAAGAACACAATGCGAAGATGGAGGCAGAGGCCAGAGTGATGCACCTACAGGCCAAGGAAAGCCAAGCACTGCCTACAACCACCAGAAGCTAGGAGAAAGGCAGGGAACAGATTCTCCCTCAGAGCCCTCACAAGGAACAAGCCAATACCTCGATTTTGGACCCTAGCCTCCAGAACTCTGAGAGAATAAATTTTTGTTGTTTTGCCCAGTTTGTGGCCATTTGGTACCTAGGCAGCCCTAGGAAACCCATATATGATCTTGTCTTCCACTCATGAATCCGGAGGTCGCCTGGACTGCAGGTAGCTCTCACTCTGGGTCTGTCATGCATTGCAGGCATTTGGTGGCTGAGACTAGAGTCATCTCAAAGGCTTCCTTATGCACATGTCTGATATCTGGGGCATGGGAGACTCAAACAGCTGGGGATGGATGAGTTGGGGCCCCTCAGGCATCTCTCTCACTCTTTGTGATCCCTGCACAAGGCGGCTTCCGCAGAGATGGACTTCTCACAGGGCAGCTGACAGCTCCCAGAGCAAGTTTCCAAGAGAACCTGGGAGATGCTACCTGGCCTTTTCTAACCAGCCTCAGAAGTCAGAGACCATCACTTCCATCACATTCTGTTCAAGGAGGCTCGCCCCAGTTCAGGGCGAGGGGACACAGACCCCACCTCCTGATGAGAGGAGGGTCTAAGGATTCAGTCACATTTTTAAGCCACTGCACCGGCTCAGTCAGGGGCACATCAGGCCTGGGGAAGACAGCACTGTCTGCCTCCCTGACAGGCATGAGGAGTTAGCCAGGTGAGCAGGGCATGAGCCAGGGAGAGGAGCCACCCCTCCTGCCCCAGCCCGGAGCCCCCAGCTGATGCTGGAGTACTGCTCCCTTCATCCTGCTCACAGCCTCCAGGCGTGGCGGAGCCCAGGGCTCCCTCATTCAGCTGAGGCTCCACGCCAGGCCCTGGAGGTCAGACTCTGCCCAGAGAGCACCCAAGGCAAAGGCGATCCCTGGGCTCCTTGCTGCCCACCACCCACAGGTGCTTTGTTTTCCTGACAGAGATCCTTCTTTTTTTTTTTATGAATACTTTGGTTTTTGAGTTTTATTTTATTTTATTTTTTTACAGTAGGTTCTTATTAGTTATCTTATACATATTAGTGTATACATGTCAATCCCAATCTCCCAATTCATCCCCCCTCCACCCCGCCACTCAGAGGTCCTTCTTTTCGTCCTTAGTCTGGGGCCATTTCTGTCCCTGCCGTCCTCACTAATCTGGGGCAGACGGGAGGCCCCTCAGAGAGGGCTCCCCACAACACATCAACCCCCGAGGTTTGGGAGCTCAGTCTCGGGGTCTGGAACAGTGACTCTCTCCCCAGCTAACCCCAGCTGTGGCTCCCCAGTTCCCTTCCTTCTGACAGCTCCTTAAAAATCTTCCCCCACCCCACCCTCTTGGTCAGGAGACAAATGTGTTCCTCGTATTGCTGTTAGTCCAGGAGGCCACTTTCCCGTCAAGCAAAATACCCAGCCTTCTGATGACTCGAAAGCACCTAGTCTGGGACACACATACACATACACACTAACGCTGCTCCCCTTTCTCCAAGAGGCCACTGCTCTCCAGAAGAGGTGAGACAAAGGGTCACCTGAGGTCACATCATCTTCCCTCCACCTTCAGAGCCGCAACCAAACCGTCAGACCAGTCTGGGTGGGGCAGAAGCACCCACTGGCGGAGGGCCTGGTCCGGGTCTGTGCTGAGCCATCCGTCCCTGCCGACCGCCCTGCGAGGCAGATGCCCCAGTCTACTCCATTACACAGTGAAGAGGCTGCAGCTGCGGCATGGGGGCGGGGGCAGGGTGATGGACTAGCTTGTGTCTGACTTGAGGTTCACTGTCACGTTTGTCTCAACGTTTATCTCTAAAACCTGTCCTCCTTCTCTTCTCCCTTCCTCTCGCCCTCCTCCTCCTCGACTTCTGCCTCTCTCTCCCTCTCCTTCCATCCCTCTGTCTATTTCTGTCTGCGTTCTCTCTCTCTTTCACTGTAACCCACACACAGGAGTCTAGGGCTGCTTAGAGGCCAGAATCACTCCAAAATGGCCTCAGCCTTCCACTCGTCCTTGGTACCAGAATATGGCCACACTTGTTTGGAAAACTCCATGAAGGAATGGACAGTGGCTACCTGTCCAAATACGAAGAAGGGAAGGGAAATATTAATAATAAGCACCTCTTCAGGTGATAGATTCAGGTGACCCAAGGATCCCACCTTAAGAGAGTCTGCCCTGCAGCATGATCATCTAACGTGAAACTCATTCTCATCTCAGATGCTTTTGCATTTTGAAAAAGCCTTCAGAGAAAAGTTCCCAATGGTAGGACTCAAGGGTAGTCCCCAATAGTGGCCTTTTTGCACCACATCAGCCGGTCATTGGCTACAGTCTGCCCAAGTCAGGGAAGGCAGGGTGGGCCGGCCTTCCAGGGGACGCCTCTCATTTGGCTGAGGGCTCGTCTCCAGCAAAGGGGCAGCTGGGAGTCATTAGCAGCAATCCTCCAGCAGCTGGGGGATGGGGAAACTAGCAAGTTACAAGGTAAACAAGCAGGTCTCCTCCTCAGAGCCCGGAGGCATCCCCAGCGTTCTCAGCCACAGAACACAGTGTGCAGGAGTAGAGGCCCGACCCTGCCACAACCACAGTTTCCCGGTTCGTAAAATGGGTATGCAGGACCAAGGGGTCCTTTCCAGCTCTGCATGTCCAAGCTTCTGTGATTCCAGTTCCACCTCACCCCAAAGTTCCAACCAGGCAGTCCCCTTCAGGTGATGGATTCAGGTGACCCAAGGATCCCACCTTGAGAGAGTCTGCCCTGCAGCGCGATCACCTAATGTGAAACTCATTCTCATCTCAGATGATTTTGCATTTTGAAAAAGCCTTCAGAGAAAAGTCCCCGATGGTAGGACTCCATGCACATGTGGCGCTAGTTAAGAAAGCAGAAGGCTTCCTGGCACCTCAGGTCATATCACAGACCTTCAGAGCTGGAAGGGACCTGAGAGAGGCTCCCTCAACCCCAGCCATACAAAAGGGGAAACTGAGGCTCAGGGTGGAGAAGTGATTTCCTCACCATCACACAGCAGAGCCAGCGGCAAGAATTCCTGGCCCTGAGCCTTTCTTAGTGCTCTGGGAGGAGTCCTCAGAAAGGAGGGCTCAGACCAGGAAACGCAGCTGCCTCAGGAGGGTTCCCCAGAAGCAGAACCTGAGTCAGAGATTCCCATTCAGATGATTTATGGGGTGGGGGGAGGCCCTGAGGAGAAAGGGAGCGAGGGAAGCAGGATAGGGAAGGGGTAAAAGCTAAGCCAGAACACGGTCTCAGCTGGGGTCAAGCCACAGTCCCACCAAGGATATTGGAACCCTAACAGCATCACAGAGTTTGTCCTACCTTGAGGCTTGGGGTGGCCTTTTGCACCACATCAGCCGGTCATCAGCCATCGTCTGCCCAGGTCGGGAAAGGAAGGCAGGGTGGGCCGGCCTTCCGGGCGACGCCTCTCGTTTGGCTGAGGGATCATCTCCAGCAAAGGGGCAGCTGGGAGTCATTAGCAGCAACCCTTCAGCAGCTGGGGGACAGGGAAAACAGCAGGTTAGAAGGAAAACAAGCAGGTCTCCTCCCCGGAGTCCCGAGGCATCCCCGGAGTCCCGAGGCATCCCCGGCGTCCCCAGCCATGGAACACAGTGTGCGGGAGCCGAGGCCCGTCCCTGCCACAACCTCAGCTTCCCAGTTCATAAAATGGGTATGCAGGACCAAGGGGTCCTTTCCAGCTCTGCATGTCCAAGCTTCTGTGATTTCACTTCCACCTCGCCCCAAAGTTCCAACCAGGCAGTCCCCCTACCCCCAGGCTCCCCACTAGCCGAAGCAGTTTAAGAATCAGTGAGACCAAAGTAGGGTCTCCATTCAGTCAAGCCTGAACCCCACGAGGCAAGTAAAGGCAACAGTTTCTTGGCACGTGTACATCTCCAGCCTGCAGAGCAGGCCTAGGGAGTCAGTATTTCTTGAAATGTAAGTACCGAGACCACACTGGGTTGTCAGTAAATTCATTATCCCATTACGCAGAACTGAATTATTCAGCGCTCTTGAGGCCGCCTCAGGAACGTGCCCGAGCACAGTCGATGTGGCATTAGAGGGATGGATGGAGTCAGGCCCAGGGCATGGTTGGTGCCGGAGTGATGGATCTGGGCCCGGACAGGCTGCCAGGGCTTGCAGGCACAAGGCTGCCTGGCTGGCAGGACCTGGGCACTGGGTGTTCCTGGGGTCTGTAGAGGGGGTTATGCACGTATCCACAGTCCTCCTCACCCCTTAAGAAATCGGCAGAGTATATCTTTGGAGCCCACCTGCTCCAAAGGGCCCAGGGACAGAAGATCCAGGCTCCACCTCTTCCTGGCTGTGTGACCGCCAGAAGGTCATTCACCTCTCTGAGCTTCAGTTTCTTTATCTGTAAAAAACACAGTGATGATGCTGAATGTTCCCAGTATCCATTCTCCCTTTTAAAGATAGAACTGATTTTTTCATTGAACATATAACCCTCTAGAATAAAGACTATTTCCAGGCCAAAATGTGGTCACGTGACTAAGTGCTGCTCAAAGGGATGCAAGTAGAATATCTTACGAAACTTTCAAGAAGTGTCCTTAAAGGAACGAGGTTGGTTCTATTTTGTCCCTTTCTTCTTGCTAAAAACTGGGTTGAAGGTGTGATGGCTGGAACTCAAGCAGTCATCCTGTTTAACGAGAAGGCACCACATGATGAGGATGGCAACACAGCAGAGGAGAAGCCTGAGTCTCAGTTGACCCTGGAGGCTCCGTACAACCTCCAAGTTACATCTGTATAAAATAGAAACCAACTTCTTTTTTGGACTTTTCTGTCTCTCACAGCCAAACTCAACCTTAACTTGTTGGGCAAGTCCAAGGGTGAAATGAGTTATTACAGGAAAAGTGGCCACCTCAGTAGGTATTTCCTCTAGGATATGTCAGTGGTTAAGAACTATAAGCCCTGAAACCAGAGAACCTGGGTTCAAATCCCAACTTTACCACTTATAAGCTGTGCGAATTTAGGAATGTTGCTTAACCTCTCTGTGCTGCAGCTTCTTCACCTGTAAAATGGGGATAAAAATGGTACCTTTCCCCTTACAAGGTTTATGTGAAGATTAAGTGAGTTAATATGAAGTTTAACTGACACACAGTAATTGCTATACTGACACAGTAATTGAAGTGACGGACACACAGTAATTGCTATAGAAATATCAGCCATTCGTATTTCATTTTTGTAGATCTAGGGGGATTCCCTATGTAACTCAGAGACCTGGGTCCCTGTAACATCTCCCAAAGCTCATCTCAGTCTAGATTTCTCAGGGTAGCAACGCCAGAGGTGTTCTGAGTTTCAACCATGACATGAACAGTTTTGCTTGGGGTGGGCGGCAAAGTCTGGGATCCTTGTTTGGAGCCCACAAGAGGGATTGCTCTTTGGAATCCAGGTGAAGTTCTTACTCAGGAAGCGAGAAAGAGAAACAAAAGCCTGAGATGGGCTGTGTACCCTGGGCAGGTGTCTCTCCTCTCTGGGCCTCTGGGGAGTGGATTAAACCAGAGGTTACAGCTCATGCACCAGCAGCTCAAAGACCAATGTGGAATATGAGGGAACCTCTTTGGGTTTGAGGCAGCAGGGAGCGGTGGGGACTGGGGCAAGGGCACATGACCCGTGGGGGATGGGGGAGGTACCACACAGCACCAGCCAACCTTCCCTGCAGCAAAATGGGCCCAGTGGGGGCTTCCCTGGTGGCTCAGTGGTTGAGAGTCTGCCGCCAATGCAGGGGACACGGGTTCGTGCCCTGGTCCGGGAAGATCCCACACGCCGCGGAGCGGCTAGGCCCGTGAGCCATGCCCGCTGGGCCTGCGCGTCCGGAGCCTGTGCTCTGCAACGGGAAAGGCCACAACAGTGAGAGGCCCGCGTACCGCAAAACAACAAAAAAAAATGGGCCCAGTGTTGTCAAATCTGCTGCTCTTTCAAAAGAAATGGAAATCAAATCTGAATTCTTTGTGAAATTTTCTGATTGTTTAGTGTTGGCTCCATTCAAATAAACAAAATACTGATCGAGGCAAACAAAATATGTCCCCAGGCCAGCTCAGGGGCCACCAGAAGTAAACAAGCACTGAGAAGTCTCCCATGCAATGCAATCGGAATCCTTGAGTTCCAGGCTCCATGTCCTGGTGTCTCAGGGGAAAATGGGCATATGCTGAGTGTGGGGATAAAAGAAAGGGGCTTGTCCTCCCCGGGGAGGTAGGCGCCCTGGGCTGAACCCAGGGAAGGTGAGCCTGACCCCTTGCTCCCTCCCCGCTGGGTTCAGGATGGCAGTGAGGTGGACAGAGGCAGGAGGTTGCCCTGCGACCTCAGGTGACACTCTGACTCCCAGAGCTCCAAGTTCCTCCTCTGAGAAACAGACTGGGGAATCTTCAGCTCAGGCACAAGGCAGGGGCCCTGGCCCTCCTGCCCCTGCTGAGGCCCTGCCCTGTGGGGATCTCTGCACCCACGGCTTTGGGGACACCCAGGGGCCCTTGGGATCTGTGTGTAGATTGAACTGCTGATCTTGACTCTTCTCTCCCTGACCCATAATAGGGCTACACAGCCACACGCTTTGCCACGTGAGCTCACAGGGCCACCCCATAGAGAGGGCAGAGTACACGCACTTGCCCCCTATGCAGAGCTTGGCCGAGTGATTTGTTGGGGCCGCTGGAACATGAGCAGACCTGACTGAGGCAGAGGCTTTCAAAGCACCTGTGTGGTTGGCCTCTTGCCCCCATGCTGTCCCCTGGGAAAGAGCACCCCCAGGTAGCTGCTGGTCTCAGAATGATCTGGACCCACAACCCCAAGCAGAAATAGCCCAGCTGATCCACTGACCCAGCAGTGAGAAAAGTAGGTGGTTATTTTGGAAGTTGCTGAGACTTGGGGCTGCCACACAGCAATGTTGCAGCAGAAACCTGACCGCTATGCTGGGAGGTCGTGGGCTTCCCCAACCTGGACCCAGCTTGCTGCACAGAAACTCCCACCCTGTCTGGTCATCCACTGTCCCAGAAGCCCCTGCACCCCTGGCTCTGATGCAAATAGAGAGACTCTCCTTGGAGTGGGGAGACCCCAGGCTTTGTGCCATACAGAACTGGAGACAATCCCCACATCCTGCCTATGAGACCCCAGATATCCCCTGTCTGTAAAGGGTGGGTGATCATGCCTGCCTCACCAGGGACTGGGGAGGCTTGATGAGACACCACAAGTCTGCAGCAGGGCAAGGGTGGGGTGCACGGTACTGGCATTTCCACTTGTCAGGCGGGGGAGGGATAGGGCATCTCCTGGGAGAAAACTGACCCCTGAGGAAAACGAGGCCTTACCTTTGGAGAGCGTGATTTTGAGTTCAGTGTGGAATCTGTCACTCAACCTGAAAAAAAGCAAAAGGGGTTATCTCAGCACCAACTCTCAATCACCCCTGGGCACAGACCACATTGCTAGAGTGCCTGTATCAGTTAGGAATGCTATGAACTTCAAATAGAGAATAAATAGCTAATCATTGCTTGAACACAAAGGGCTCCATTTTCTCACATAACAAGGAGGCTAGAGGTAAACAGTTGCTGGGAGTGGTTTAATGTCTAGATAATGTCTTCAAGGACCATCATCATCCTCACTGTTTTTTTTTTTTTAATTCTTAACCTTGTTGCCTCAGGGCCACAAGATGGCTGCGAAAGTTCCAAGCATTTCATCTTTACACAACCCTATTCAGGGTAAGAAAAGGCTAAGCAAGAAGAGGGGATTTCTTATTATTAGGGAATAAAAAGTCCTGAGAAGCACCTCTTTTTCCCTGGCAAGATATCCCTGGATATCTTGAAAAAGGGACTGGGGTGGGGAGGGGGGTTGTGACAGCCTGAGAGGGCTGTCCATCCCCCGGAGCTGGGCACATTGTCGCCTGAACAATATTGGGCTCCTGTTGGCAAAGCAGAAGGAGGGGGTTGGCTCTGCAGTGGATGGTAACACTGTGTGCTGGAGGTGGAAGAATCAGTCCCACAGAGGCAGCACTCCTAACTGCAAATCTAGAAGCTGCTTTGTGGCAAACAGCAGACTTCACTTTGCTGCAAATAACAGAATCCACTTTGTTGCAAATAGCAAAGTCTACTCTGTGGCAAACAGCTGACTCTGGGAGGGCCAGAGCTTGGATGCGACACAGCATCACTCTCCTTCCAACCATGGACTCACATGCCGCATCAGGTCTGGTACCTGCAGGGGAGGCTGGGACGTGTGTGTTTGTCTTCTTTTGGGGAAGGAAGGATTCACAATGTAGGCCAGTGTCTCAAGGAGGAGAGAGAAGAGATGCAGGGGGACTTTCTTTGCTATTTCTCAAAAGGACGCCCATGAAGTCTTGACCATTTGACGGCTCCTGAGTGTCAGCTGAGGTGTCCGGCAAAAGCGATGACGCCCAGGAGTGGCTTTGACAGTGGCACCCTGCCCATCCCATCAAGAAGAAACGAGCAGGGCTTCCCTGGTGGCGCTGTGGTTAAGAATTTGAAAGCCTCTGCCAGCCAATTCAGGGAACACGGGTTCGAGCCCTGGTCCGGGAAGATCCCGCATGCCGCGGAGCAACTAAGCCCGTGCGCCACAACTACTGAGCATGTGCGCCACAACTACTGAAGCCCACGCACCTAGAGCCCGTGCTCCTCAACAAGAGAAGCCACCGCGATGAGAAGCCCATGCACTGCAACGAAGAGTAGCCCCCGCTCACTGCAATCAGAGAAAGCCCACGCGCAGCAACGAAGACCCAGCACAGCCAAAAATAAAAACAAATAAATAAATTTATTAAAAAAAAAAAAAAGAAGAAGAAGAAAAAAGGAGCAGGTGACACCATGAAACACACACCTAAGTCATCCACTGGGGAATCCCAGAGACACCCAAATGCCAGGACCTGAGTTGAACCAGAGAAATCGGATCACAGGTAAATCTCTGGCGCACGGTGGAAGCCTCTCAAGAGAACTCGATGAACTTCCAGGGGATATAGGAGCTCTGGACTTGGGCCAGTGGTGAGATGACAAACTCTTATGTGAACCTGAGACAGGGATAGGTTCACACCTGGCTCTGCCACTTATATGTCACCTGACATCTGGGAACCTCAGTTTGCACATCTGGAAAACGGGGGCAACGCTAGCTTCTTGAGAGGGTGGCTGTGAGGAACATGCCCACCGCCCATTCTGTCTATGCAGTAGCAGGGAATTCTCTGTATTTAAATACCTAATGTGACTTCCCTGGTGGTCCAGTGGTTAAGACTCCTCGCTCCCAATGCAGGGGGCCCAGGCTCAATCCCTGGTCGGGGAACTAAGATCCCGCATGCCGCGTGGCATGGCCAAAAATAAAAACAAACCCAAAACCTCACAGCGTGGTTCTCAAAGAGGGGGGACGAGAACTTAGCAGGGTTATCTTCATCCTGACAACCACACTGAGAGGCTGCAGTTTGTGGCAGAATTTGACCACTCTCTCATGATCTCTACCACCAACGTTACTCTCTCGGTCATCAACTCAGATGGCAAGGGGAACTTTGCAGATGGAACTAAGGTCACTAACCAGCTCACCTTGAAATGGAGAGATTATCCTGGATTAGCCGGGTGGGTCCCCTGGAATCACGTGAGCCCTGAAAAGCAGAAAAGGAAGGCAGAGTGATCTGAAACACCAGAAGTATTCGAGGTGCCTTCCACCTGGTGAGACCCTGAGCGGAGGATCAGCCAGGCCTGGCCTGACTCCTGACCTACAGAACCGTGAGATAAAAAATGGCATTGTTTTAAGCCGCTCAGCATGTGGTGGTTCATTACACAACACAGAACACTAAGACAGAAGGATCAGCCCCATTTTTCTAGCTGAGAAACTCGGAGTTCACACAGCCACAAAGTGAGTGGTGGACCCATGTTTGAACCCAAGTCCCTCAGACTCCGGAGCCCATGCTGTCACTTCCCATTCGGCCTGTCCAGATGAGGAAACTGAGGCATGAGAGGCCAGGGCACTGCCAGTGCCAGCTCCACAGCATCTCAGCACAGAGGAGGCGGGAGGAGGCCGTGGCCCCCGTCCTCCCCCGCTCATCTGAGGGGCCCCAGAAGCTCCTGATTCACGGTCTGTCTGCATCAGCCCACTCGGCCCACCACGGCCCCTGGAGCCACTAGAGTCACAGCATTGCCCCCCGAAGTCTTAGGTGAAAAGTTCGGCAGACCTCACCCAGATGTGGTCAGACTCCAGGCTGCAAGTTTGTCTGTGGAGACAGGACGCCTAAAGAAGGCAAGCCCTGGACAGAGGCTCACAGGCACCTCTGGGAGAACCACAGCTGCCGGGGAAGAGCCCACAAGTACAGGAAGGGGACTGAAGGGCCCAAAGGTAGGAGGAGGGTTCCTGGGGCAGGGCCTGGGGACTGGGGGTGATCAGCCAGCCAGTGAGGCCTCTCTGGCCCTGACAGACTCCACTCCTATGTCCTAACTTCTCTGACCCATGCTCCAAATCAGAAGAAACAGTTGTCCTATGGGCCAGGTCAGACACAAAGATCAAAGATGTATTCAGTTTGGCTGACATGGAGCGTAAAAAAAAGAAAAAAAAAAAAAAGTCTAACCCAAGTGTTTTAAATTGTGAGATTTCACATTAAAAGCCATATTTCCAACCTCTTTTGAAAAATCAGAAGCTCCAGCCACAATATGCTCACAATATGAATGGGAGCTGAGGGGCCGCCACACCTGATGGGGCATCAGTTCTGGAACACCACAGTCCCCACTGCTCCCTACCGCCCTCCCCTCACCTGCCTGCCTGACCCCTGAAGATATCTGAATTCTAATCCTTTAGGTCCAACTTGACTCCATAACCTTACTCTTCTGCCCCTACCCCGCCCAGTCCTGGGGGGGTCCTGGGGGAAGGCGCCCAGCCTGTGTGATGTTAGCAGGGCTGGGAGAAGTGGGGGTTGGGGGTATTAGGTTAATAACTCAGGGGCCTCTACCAGATCCTTTTTTGTGAACAGCTGTTTCCAGTGACCCAGTCTGGCTAAGAATTTGGCAGGGGTCAAACCCCCTGACTTCCTGGTGTCGACCCAACAGCATGTATGGGCACCCATCCTCTCTGCCCTCATGACCAGCAGGTGCCTTGGTGCCTAATGGGGCAGCTGCACTTGGCCAAAAAGGGCAATTGAGAGAGGCAGGAATGATCCTCCCCCACCCCTGGAGACAGCTGCCCACATCCACGTGGCCCTCTGGGGAGGCCCAGCTTCCACCGCCGCCACTCGGGCCACCTCCAAGGAAAAGAACCCAAACCTACTTTGTCTTCAGCCCCCTGGTCTTCTAGGAAAAGGCCCTGTAACAGATTCGGAGGCGACACTTTGCTCCCTTCATCGTGAACTGAGACACCGGCGCTGTAATGGAAGAGACAAGAAATGAGTAGCGAATGGGGGAGGGAGGTGGAAAAATTAAATTTTGCGTGATCAGCAAGGTTTCAAACAATCGCTCGCCAACTGAAGTGGGTGCCACGTCTATAAGTCATTCTGTTTTATAGACCATTAGGATCTCCAGAGAGAACCTGCATGGAGACCACTGCTTTTTGTTGAAATTAAAATGTCAGAGAAAAAGAAATAGAACAAAACAGGGAATCTGCAATTAATTACCAGGCCATAAAAATTCAATAATCAGGAGGCAGAGCAGCCGCAGGCCCAGAGGTATCAGAGCCAGCGTAACAAGAATGGAATACATTAATCTTTTCAAATTAGTTTTTTAATCTGAGAGGGATATATGGTGACATGCCTCCCCTCCCCGCCCGCCTCCCACCTCCACGGGCTCCGGCCTGAAGCCAGGTGGGGGGAGGGAGGTTCTGGTGTGAGCTGGGGGCCTGCCCAAACCCAGACCCCCAGACAGGAAAGAGAGCGCCAGTTTGCAGCCCCGGCTGAGCCCAGCGCCCCAGTGCCGCCTGGCCTGGTGGAAGGGTCTCAGCAGAGGAACCATGAAAGCACTTCTGGTTTCCCCCGGGTCAGAAGAGTTCATCGTGTGTCCACGCTCCTGCGTGGCCTCCCGCGGGCCCAGAACTCCCGCAGCGCCGGTCAGTCCCGGGCTCTGAGCTCCGGGCTTCTTTAGTTCGCCCTGTCTTCAGCCTCAGCCAAACCGCTCCCTTACCAACCTCCCCCAACAAGCCTGTCCCTGAGCCTTGCTGGGGCTGAGCCTCGCCTAGAAAGCTCCCGGTGGGGCTCCAGTCTGCCCAGTGTGGTTGCTGAAGGCTGGTGTCAGGGGACAGCCGCGGAGCAACGGCCGATGGAATCTGACTCCTTTTAAATGTAACAGCTATAGCCCACTAAGTCCCAGGCCCTGTGTGAATCCTTCACCTGGATTTTCTCATTTCATCTCCCAAGAGGTCAGGACTGTTAAGAACCCCATTTTACAGAAGAGAAAATTGTGAAGCCGGGACACACAAGTTCCCTGTGCCCTGTGGTCTCTGAGCCCAGCTTCACTAACACAAGCCGGGACAGCTTCTTTCGCCTGGCCCCATTCGGCACACGGTGTTCCCATCACTGGTCACTGGATGGCACCCCTGCGGAACAGCCCTGCAAGGGGACTTCACCTGCCCTCTGATCTTTCCTCCCCAAGGTATCTTCAGCTTGTGATAACAGCAGCTGCCACTTCTTGAGCAGCTACTGTGTGCCAGGCTATGGGATCTGGTGCCATTAATAGTAAGACAGTGGTCCCAGTTTTACACAAAGGAAACTGAGGCTCAGACTGATGGGCCCAAGATCTCACACCCAAGCCTAGCTGGGTACCCAAGAGCATGATTCTAACTAAAGGTGTTGTCTCAGCACCCCATCAACCAGATCTGACCCAGGGCTCCCAAACCCCAACTCCCCCAAACATACATTCCTTCAACTTGACATCCTTGGTGACCTCCCCCAAGAGGCCCCCCCGATCCTCTCGGTCCCTCCCAGGGTTCCTTTAATTTCTATCATTTGTACCTGTTAGTATCCTGTTATACCGACGTTCTACTCGCCCACCCACATATGCCCCTGGGGGTTCTCAGCAAAAATGGTAGCGATGAGGAAGCAGCATAGCCGCCGGCACAGTTCCGAAAGCGGCCACTAGATGACGACTGACCCGTTTGGGCGGGGCTTGCAGTAAGGCCATGAGGCCGCCAGATGGTGGTCGAGGCCGCGGCTCCGAGGGCACTGCCCGGGCAAGTTGGAGCCGCGAGGGCCCGCGGGTCCCAGGGCGGTCCCAGTAGCCCTAGCGCAAGTGACCTGGACGCCGCTGCCTCCTGCCCGAACCATGACCCAGCCCGTGCCCCGGCTCTCTGTGCCCGCCGCGCTGGCCCTAGGCTCGGCCGCGCTGGCCGCTGCCTTCGCCAGCGGCCTCTTCCTGGGTGAGTAGGGCCGGGCCTTCGGCACCCTCGGCAGAGGCCCCGCGGGCGGGCGGACGCAGGAGCAGAGCCCGTGAACCCGCGAGGCTGGCTGCGGCTGAGGCTCACCCCTGGCGCCCTGGAGCCCCAGGCCCTGACCCAGCACCACCCCTCCCCGGCAGGGAGATGGTTCCCTCCATGGCGATCCCGGCGAGAGAAGCGCCTGCTGCCCCCTGAGGACAGCCCCCTGTGGCAGTATCTGCTGAGCCGCTCCATGCGGGAGCACCCGGCGCTGCGGAGCCTGCGGCTGGTCAGCAGGGCCGGAAGCGGGAACGGGCGCCCACCTCGGGCCGGGAGGGACCCACGTGGCTGCGTGACCTTGGGCTGGTCGGTGGCCACCGTCCGCGCAGGCCGGGCATGGTTGGGCGTTCCATGAAGGTCCGCCCCTGGGCCACGCCCACAGCCACGCCTCTGGGGGCTCTAAACCTGGGGCTCAGCTGGGTGACTGGCAGGGCTAGTGCGACCCTCTCCTCCCCGCAAGCAGCTGACCTTGGAGCAGCCGCAGGGGGATTCCATGATGACCTGTGAGCAGGCCCAGCTCTTGGCCAACCTGGCTCGCCTCATCAAGGCTAAGAAGGCACTGGACCTTGGTAGGGCACGCGGCTGGGGTCACTGGGGGCCGGAGTCACCGGGCCGTCGCCCCACTCTGGCCTGAGCCTGTCCGTGTCCACGTCCTCAGGCACTTTCACAGGCTACTCGGCCCTAGCGTTGGCCCTAGCGCTGCCCCCGGCCGGGCGCGTGGTGACCTGCGAGGTGGACGCAGGGCCCCCGGAGCTGGGACGTCCCCTGTGGAGGCAGGTGAGTGCCCCACACACCTGAGGCCCTCGTTGGGCCCCTGGAGCCCGGCCACTCCCAGCTCCGGGAGAAAGGACATGCTGACTCTGACCCCGCTCCTCTCGCACGCAGGCCGAAGTGGAGCACAAGATCGAACTTCGGTTGAAACCCGCTCTGGAGACCCTGGGTGAGCAACGGAGCGGAAAGGGCCTTGGCGCCATTTCCCAAATGGGACCACCCGGCGCGAGGTAGTGACCCGGTCCAACGGGCGGGCTTAGGCAATGACAGCCCCCACCCCCCCCGCCACCCGGTACGCAGCCACATGCAGAGTGGCAGGCCGGGGCCCTCAAGTACCTGAATGGTCACAGCGCCTGGGCCGGCCTGGGCGGGGTCTTCCGGCCGCTGGGGCCTGCGGACTCAGCTGCATCTGCCCCTCCCTCCCCCGCAAGATGAGCTCCTGGCAGCGGGCGAGGCCGGCACCTTCGACTTGGCCGTGGTGGATGCGGACAAGGAGAACTGCACCGCCTACTACGAGCGGTGCCTGCAGCTGCTGCGACCCGGAGGCGTCCTCGCTGTGCTCAGTGTAAGGGACAGCCCCGGGAGAGAAGAAAGACCCTCTTGAGCTGGGTCCGTCTTTTCCTTGGGCTCCTCCTCGCCCCCCTGCCCCAGAGCCCCGCCTAGTACAATCACGTAAGCTCCTGCCCCCAGGTATTCGAACTGAGTCCCCAGGTTTTCCACTTTCCCCTGCTCAGGTCCTGGGTCTCCAGCTCTCACCCCGCCTCCTGCTCAGGCACCCCCCAGGCCCCGCCCCCAGGATGCCCCGCCCCTCCGCAGGTCCTGTGGCGTGGAGAGGTGTTGCAGCCTAAACCGCAGGACAAGGCGGCCCAGTGTGTGCGAAACCTGAATGAGCGCATTCTGCGGGACGCCAGGGTCCACATCAGCCTCCTGCCCCTGGGCGACGGCCTCACCTTAGCCTTCAAGATCTAGGGCTGGCCCCTACCGAGGGGCCTCAAGGGAGGGGCCCTGGGACCCCCAGCCATTGACACCGAGTTTTAAATCTGACAATAAAGTGAGGCCTGGGACACGACGATCTTCTGAGCCTCCGTATGTGCTGAAGTGGGGTAGGGAGTGAAGGCCCCGCACTGGCTCCCTTCAACAAAAGGGAGCCTTGAGGCCACAGATGTTCATCCCCTCCCTGGCACACTCCTGAGGACACTCTGGCACCAGGGCTGTAGCCTGACCACAGGAGCTTCCAGCTGACTGGAAGCAGGATTATCAAAAGTTTTAATTGGGGCTTCCCTGGTGGCGCAGTGGTTGAGAGTCCGCCTGCCAATGCAGGGGACCCGGGTTCGTGCCCCAGTCCGGGAAGGTCCCACATGCCACGGAGCGGCTGGGCCCGTGAGCCATGGCCGCTGAGCCTGCGCGTCCGGAGCCTGTGCTCCGCAACGGGAGAGGCCACAACAGTGAGAGGCCCGCGTACCGCAAAAAAAAAAAAAAAAGTTTTAATTGACCTGCCCACATGCAGTTGGTCAGAAACCCCAGCTCCCTGTGGAGATTTGCCTCCACAGGATCTGAGGGCTGGAAACCTGGTAGAGCCCCTGTGGTCTCCCTCTGACACCTCTTCCTAAGAGGGGCAAATGAATGAAGTTCCTGTTCAGTGCAGCTGGAACCAGTGGAGACCAATCTGGGATCTGATGGCAGGAAAAGGGCCTTGCTCCGTGTAAGTGTTGTAGGTTACGCCAATTCTGCTGGCCGTTTGCCCAGTTGTCACAGAACTGTCAGCTTGGCCTCACCTCTGCAGTGGAGGCCCTGGTCAACATCACCTGAGACCAGGCCGCTTGACTTAGACCTGAGGACCTCAAGGTTGACTGGAGTATGTATCCTCTCCTCCCCATGAAGTCTTTGAAGAACATGAGACACTGAGTGGGATCACTGGCCAGAGGTGTGAAGCAGACAGGCCAATAGGTAGGAGGCTATTTTTAACAAGTTCCCCAGAGGAAGATGAAGAGAAAGTTAAGCTTTCCAACACAAACATCTATGAGCCTATGAGCCCAGGTGGAGAGGGAGCCAGGTGCTTCACTCTGTGGTTTAAACCTCCACAATCCATAGGAAGATCTTATCTCCACACCACAAATGAAGATCAGGCTCAGATATGAAGTGTCCTTTCCACCAACACTGCCTCAGGCCTCAGACAGAAATGGCATCAGCCTAGAACTAGGTTTTGCCACCATCCGTTAGGCCTGGGTGGTGGCACTGAACCTGGAGGCTGCTGATTAATAAATTAATCATCTATTAATTTCTAACATATCAAGGCCACAGGAGCCCCATGACCCCACAGCTGGCAACTTTCATAACCCTACAGTATTTGGGATATATACTTGCATTTCAGACAACCCTCAGGAACCTGGCTGTAAACTATCCTTCTCTCTCCTACTTATAAAAGTATATAAGAAGCACATGGGTGAATAGGTCCATTTTACTCTTAAGTATCCTGAAAACACAAGAGCCGCTTTCATACCTAGCTTGCAGACACCCTTTCCTGTTTTTCTTCTTACCTAGCAATAGGTCCTGCCTGATTCAAACAAACTGGTTCAAATTCCAACTTACTGCCATTAAGTTATGTGTCTTATTCCATGGGCCATTCCAGCCAGTCCCTTAGGACAAACAGATCAGAAGGGGCCTTTGTGCCCCCCATCCCACCTGTATGGAAAGCTTGTTTGGGTTGCTAATCTCTCATCAGATTCTTCTTGACCTGGAAATTTTCAGCATGTATCACTTTTTGGGTAATGAGTAAGTACTACATTTTCTTATCTGTTCTCTCTGACTTCAAACTATACCACAGATCTAGTATTATGAATTTGTTCAACAAAACTCTTCTCTAACCTTTGATGGTATCTTTCTAACACTTCTCCCATCAAAATTCCTCTTTCCTACTTTTCCAACCAAATCATCTATTAATTTCTATCATTCAGCTCAAGTCCAGATTAAGGCCAATGGCCACATAGCCTGAAGGCACTCCGGTCACAAACTTAGGCCCAAGCTTCTCAGTGCCTGCCTGAAAAGAAACAAGTAACGACCTCTCACTGAGGCCCATACACTTCCATTCTACAGACCCTCTGGGTATTGACACTGTCTACGCCTTACTCCCTTTCCTTACACCTCATCCCATCCTACCTAACTAGGGCCTGGATCATTTCCAAAGCAATAACCCAAAGGGGTGTGGTGGGTGTATACAACCTTCAGCACCATCCCTTCATTTCTCTTTTTTCATCACTTGCTAACTCTTCCTGGAGTTCACGATGATCCAATGTAATTTTTCAAATTTACAAACTGAAGATATGAAGGCATATATCTTCTTACTTTATTGTAGTCTAAAAATCTCATGGAGTTACTCTCGGGTCAGAGGACTCTGTGGCACAGATTCATGAAAAGAGCAAAATAAATGCTCACTGGAAAAATAAAGTACTAGCTAGAAACAAGGAAGATTTGACCCTAGCTGCCAAGTTTTTAACTCTGCAAATACTTAAGAGTCATTAATTATGTATACTTGTTTTATTCATAATTTGTAATGTTTTGGGATACCAAAAGTAATTCTAATGATGGTTGAAATTAACAAAAAATTTTAACCTCATCTTAAAACATCCACTGATCCATCTCATTCAATGGCAATATTCAATGTTAAAAGAAACATAAAAACAAACATGCACACAATTGCACAGTTTTCATAAAGGTCTATTTCATTATTGGTGGGTAGCGCATTTAACAGTTAAATACATTTAAATAATGTATAGGTGACTGCACGACTGCAGCATTGGTAACTAGATAGATAACCAATTCAACTAGAAACCAGCTAACAAGTAACTGCCTAAATATTTAAAATACAGCTCTTGTTTAGATCATCCTTTGTTCTGATCACCTTCTTGGGGGGGGGGGGAGCCTGCTGGTCACACTGGAAATATATTAAGGCCAAATCTTCTGATGTCCATTCCCAGAGGTTTCTTTCAGCTGGATTAAGCCTCCAGCTCCAGGGCAAGCCCAAGTTTGTGGCCTCCAGCATTAATGCTCTTCCCATCTACCAGAGCAGACAGTGTAAGCTTCACACCTGTAAACAAAAGCAGACAACTATCAAGTGCCTGAAACACCTCATGGGAGTCTGCAGTCACGCCACAACCTGTCACTTTTCCTCAGCTTGTCAGATGACCTACTAGTGCCAGCCACCAGAGGGCGCTTGGAAGTATCTGAGACACCAGACAATTCATTGGCACATCCACAGTAAGGAAGGCATCAAGTCCCAGAGCATAAGAACTTCATAATAAAGCTCAAACAGCTCTGGAAAATACAATCATGTTCAATACACTATCCAGACTAAATGACAACCATAATTGGATCCTGGAAAGGAAAAGCTACAATTAAGAGACACTTTTGGGACAAGTGCAGAAATCCAAATATATACTATATATTAGGTATTATTTCAAACTGTTAATTCCCTTAGCTGTGAAAACAGTATTATAGTTATGATGTCTTTATAATGATGCAGTTAAAAATGTCTTACTCTCATGATATGTATGCTAGGGCTGATGTGTCTATGTGTTTGGAAAACGTATTTAAATAATTCATAAGGATATGTGGGGAAAAAAGAAAAGAAGGATTATGTATAGAGACATGGAGAGATAATAAAAACAAAATAAATGTTAGTAATTGGTCAACGTGGGGAAGGTATGAGTGTTCGTGGTACCATTCTTTTCTTTAGGTTTCAAAACAGTCAAAAAGTCTGGGGAAAAAGTTCCAAGTGCTTTAGAGCCTTGCTCTTCAACTGGTGGTTCAAGAACCAGCAACACTGGCATCACCTAAGAGCTTGTTAGAAAGTCAGAACCCCTCGCCCCAGACCTATGTATTTTAATAAGATTCCCAAGGTGATTCATGCACACACTGGTATTTGAGAAGTACTGCTCCAGAAAACACAGCAAGGCTCAAAAATACTATGTAAAGTAAATGAGACTATAGAGACCAAACAACCAAAGCAATGAGTGAACTATGATTGGAGAAATAAAAATTACTACAAGACATTTCAGGTACAAGTGAGGAAAGTAAATAGAGAATGGATATTAAGTAATAATATGGAATCACTGTTAACTTTCTCAGGTGTGATAACAGTATTGTGGTTATGCCGGACAATGTTCTTATTCTGAGGAGATGCATGCTGAAGCATTTAGGGAAATATCATGATAGCTGCAACTTCCAAACAGCCCACCATAAAAAAAAAAAGGAAAGGAATAAAAAACTGTGGCAAAAGGTAAACATGTGTTCACTGTACTTTCTGTCAATTCTTCTGTATGCTTGAAAGGTTTGGAAAAGAAGAAGCTGAATCTTGAGAAAAAAAAACGAGTTGGAGGAATCAGGCTCCCTGACTTCAAACTATACCACAAAGCTACAGTAATCAAGACAGTATGGTACTGGCACAAAAATAGAAATATAGATCAATGGTACAGGATAGAATGCCCAAAGATAAACCCACGCACATACTGACACCTAATTTATGACAAAGGAGGCAAGAACATACAGTGGAGAAAAGACAGCCTCTTCAATAAGTGGTGCTGGGAAAACTGGACAGCTACATGTAAAAGAATGAAGTTAGAACACTACCTAACACCATACACAAAAATAAACTCCAAATGGATTAAAGACTTGAATGTAAGACCAGACACTATAAAACTTTTAGAGGAAAAACACTCTTTGACATAAACCACAGCAAGATCTTTTTTGACCCACCTCCTAGAGTAACAGAAATAAAAACAAAAAGAAACAAATGGGACTTAATTAAACTTTTTGTGCAGCAAAGGAAACCATAAACAGGACAAAAAGACAACCCTCAGAATGGGAGAAAATATCTGCAATTGAAACAACAAAGGATTAACCTCAAAATATACAAACAGCTCATGGAGCTTAATATCAAAAAAACAAACAATCCAGTTAAAAAGTGAGCAGAAGAGGGCTTCCCTGGTGGCACAGTGGTTGAGAGCCCGCCTGCCGATGCAGGGGACACGGGTTCGTGCCCCAGTCCGGGAAGATCCCACATGCCATGGAGCAGCTGGGCCCGTGAGCCATGGCCGCTGAGCCTGCGTGTCCGGAGCCTGTGCTCCGTAACGGGAGAGGCCACAACAGTGAGAGGCCCGCGTACGGCAAAAAAAAAAAAAAAAAATGAGCAGAAGGCCTAAATAGACATTTCACCAAGGAAGACATACAGATGGCCAAGAGGCACATGAAAAGATGCTCAACACCACTAATTATTAGAGAAATGCAAATCAAAACTGCAATGAGGTATCACCTCACGCTGGTCAGAATGGCCATTATCAAAAGCTAGAAACAATCAATGCTGGAAAGGGTGTGGTGAGAAGGGAACCCTCTTGCACTGTTGGTGGGAATGTAAATTGATACAACCACTATGGAGGACAGTATGGAGGTTCCTTAAAAAACTAAAAATAGAACTACCATATGACCCAGCAATCCCACTACTGGGCATATACCCTGAGAAAACCAGACACATGCACCCCAATGTTCACTGCAAGCACCATTTACAATAGCCAGGACATAGAACCAACCTAGATGTCCATCGACAGATGAATGGATGAAGAAGATGTGGCACATATATACAATGGAATATTACTCAGTCATAAAAAGAAACGAAATTGAGTTATTTGCAGTGAGGTGGATGGACCTAGAGTCTGTCATACAGAGTGAAGTAAGTCAGAAAGAGAAAAACAAATACCATATGCTAAAGCATACATATGGAATCTTAAAAAAAAAGAAAAAATAGTACTGATGAACCTGGTTGCAGGGCAGGAATAAAGAGGTAGACATAAGAGAATGGACTTGATGACATGGGGTGGAAGGGCGAAGCTGGGACGAAGTGAGAGAAGTTTCAACATACATACACTACCAAATGTAAAATAGTTGGCTGGTGGGAAGCAGCAGCATAGCACAGGGAGATCGGCTCAGTGCTCTGTGATGACCTAGAGGGGTGGGATAGGGAGGATGGGAGGGAGGCTCAAGAGGGAGGGGATATAGGGAGATATGTATGCATATGGCTGATTCGCTTTGTTGTGCAACAGAAACTAACATGGTATTATGAAGAAATTATACTCCAAGAAAGATCTATTTAAAAAAAAATCTAACAGTCTGTTTTCTAAAGTGGCTGTAATATTTTATGTGCATGCCAGCACTGTATGAGGGCTCTAACTTCTCCCTATCTTCATCTACACTTGTTATTTTCTAATGATTTATTATATCCATTCTAGTGGGTAGAAGTGGTATTTCATTGTGGTTTTAATTTACAGTTACTTAATGACTAATAGACACTGAGCACCTTTTCCTGTGCTAATTAGCTATTTGTATGTCTTCATATAAATGTCTCTGCAAGTCTTTTGCCATCTTTTGATTGGGTTGTTTGTCATAGTTATTAATGAGTTTTAAGAGTTCTTTACATGTTATGGGTATAAGTCCTTTGTATGATTTGCAAACATTTTTCTCAGTCTATGGTATGTCTTTTCATTCTCTTAATACTGCCTTTTGAAGCATAAACTCAAAAGTTTCCATTTAAAAAATAAATAAATAAAAAGAAGCTGAGAAATGAAACTAATTTTGAAACCACTATCAGAACAATCCTTAATACTTACCAGGCCTCAGAGTCTGAGTGTAGCCCACTCCAATTAAACTAGAATTGTTGACTTTTGCCTAAGATAAAATGCAAAAACAAATGTAAGACAAATTTTTGAATGGAGAGACAAAGCCCCTGGGTGTTTCCCTATCATACAATTATGACGCATTCACTTTTCCACAAGAGTTAATAAAATTTAATATTGTATTAAGGTAAGCAAAAACTAGGTGCCACTTAATCCTCATCCACTAAATTCAAATTGTCAGCAGGACACAAAACTCTTGCAATCTTTTGGGATGTGTCCACAGACCCCTAACTGTCCATATAGCACAAAAGCCTAAGCGCTCTCATAAAAACTGTCCTTGTTGAGTCTAATCTAGCACATAAGACCATACCAGAATGTGGGTAATGGAAGTTCACCAGGCTCACTAACTACATGACATTGACACACACACAACCCTCAAAGTATGGCATGTGTACGTATAGTTTAAATTTGTGACTACGACACTACTTTCAGGGGTATTCCTAAAGAATCTAAACCATACATGTTCTAAATCTCCAAATGACAAGCACTTCCTCTGAAGAAAGAGACTGACTACAACTCCTTCACCTCACTTTCTCACACCTCTCATTAATGCCCTTGAGTCCTGGCTGTATATAACTAGACGGTGCTTAAGAAGGCGTTCCAAAGGGGCATCATTTACCAATCCAGACCCCTTCCCTCCTTGTACAATTCTACTATTTTAGGATTTTAGTCACAGACTTTCTAGGGCTGGAAGGAATCCTGGAGAGGAAGACATGGTCAGGAGAAGCTTCGAGCTCCATTCTCTCCCACTACTGACATCACTTAAGCCATACCAGAGGCCTAAGGCTCTAAATGGGGGCATCTCACCCTGCCCTCCATGGCCTAGGTTGCCTAGTCAGGTAACTTTGCTCTTCAGCATTTTGAGTGCTATGGTAATAAAAAGGTAACAAACAGCCTCTGGGATCAAAACAGACTTGGGGGCTTCCCTGGTGGCGCAGTGGTTGAGAGTCTGCCTGCCGATATGGGGGAAACGGGTTCGTGCCCCGGTCCAGGAAGATCCCACATGCCGCGGAGCGGCTGGGCCCGTGAGCCTGCGCGTCCGGAGCCTGTGCTCCATAACGGGAGAGGCCACAACAGTGAGAGGCCCGCGTACTGCAAAAAAAAAAAAAACAGACTTGGAAATGATTCGATGTCTACACTCTTTTGTAATATATATCAAAACAGCCCAATTGAGAGAGAAATGATCCAACTATACAGGCAAAAGTCACAGAAACAAAACTTGTATTCACTTGGCACTACAGCCAAGTCTTCATGAGCCACCAATGACCATGTGAGTTATTTGTCTAAGGAAGAAATGCCCCACTAGTAACCATCTTTTGCCAAACAAATTAAGAGCCCCAAACAATAAAATAGCTCCTACTATTTTAGGAGTCAACCATGAAACTAATGGAGCATTATGCAATGCTTCCGGGGTAATGCTTGATTAGGGTAACAGCAGCACTGCTTAGGTGGACCATGCTAAATATTCTATAGTTTTCCAAACTAATCCCCAGAAGTCACTCACTGGCACACAGGTCCCAAGCTGCCTTCCCATTTTAGACTGTGAGAGAGCTGCATCTTCTGCTGGCATTAAACCTGTGATGGTGCCATAGACATATATTTGAAGAGAATAGCAATGTAGCTACCACAGCACACTGTGCTGTGTGAATCCTGAGGATTTTACTGCTACAGTGTAGTCAGAAATAGAGAAGGGAAAAATACATGAATCACTGCCTTGCCAACAGGAAAAGCATTCCGGGTGCTTCTCATTCTCTCTGATTACAACTCTGCTAAGCTAAAACAAGAATGGGGCTAAAACTTAACTGCCTAAATTATCAAAACATATCGTCCTCAGGAATGAAGATGACTTTATGTAACAGAAATAACTCTCACGGAAGGTTTAACTCTTTCATTCTAGTACATACGGTACCTGACCTGTAAGCAACTAACACACAGGAAGAGCTGCTGATCTGCCTGAAACTGGAGCCAGCGCTCTATACCCTCAGACACTGTACTCCCTCCTACCACAATCCACTATGACTGAAGGAAGAAATAGCAGAAAGAGTATAAGGACAGGACTAGGGTGGCCATGCAACCCAACCAACCCACGATAGAGGGGAGGGAGTTCCTGGGATGCAGGACTTTCAGTGCTAAAGTTGGGATAGTCCCAGGCAAAGCAGGATGAGCTACCTAGTCACCCTAGACAGAAGGGAAATCAAAAGACATGCAAGTCCAGTCCTGGCCCTACTGTGGTCTACGTCATTCCTCTCTCCAAGCTTTGGTTTCTTCACTTGCAAAACAGCATGTGTACCACTGGCTGCTCAGATCAAATCTGAAGATATTTTGTAAACCATTAAAGACAAACACAAAGTAACAAAGTACTATTACCTTCCAACCAGAATGAGAACTGCCCAGGGCCCAAAATACTGGCTTCCCTGGGCTTGGACAGGCTTGGCCCTCATAGTTATTATCTACACTACTTGTACAACTTTTGAAGTTAATTTAAACAAACTCCTGTGGCCTGGATAGCAAACATCTCTGTCTCAACAAAAAAAAGCAGCATTCCCGAGTTCTAGTCCCAATCTGTGTGTAAACTGGGAATTGTGTGAACCACAATTCAAATATTCAACACAATCCAATATACCCAAAGATTAAGTCCCACAACCAAAATCCCATTCTAAGCCCACAGCAGTACTCACAGAAATGGAAGCAGTGGGATCCAACTGATATTTAGCTGCAATGCCAAAGCGAGTACAGTTGGTTCCTGATGTCCAAGCAAGGTTTACTGAAGTGTCAAGATCTTCACATACTTTCTGATAAATTGATCCTCCAAATTCTGTCCCATCATTGCTATAAGATATTTTAAATTAGTCAACCTAGACTAGACAATGTAATAATGTCTAAGGCACAAGGCTGATACTGTAGCATTACATTTAAATAAAAGCCATTGCTTACATGGGTCTCTAGTGTTCCACTGAAAACTTTAGTTTTAAAAGGTCTTTTCGGGGCTTCCCTGGTGGCGCAGTGGTTAAGAATCCATCTGCCAATGCAAGGGACGTGGGTTCGAGCCCTGGTCCAGGAAGATCCCACATGCTGCGGAGCAACCAAGCCCATACGCCACAACTACTGAGCCTGCACTCTAGAGCCCACACACCTAGAGCCTGTGCGCCGCAAAAGGAGAAGCCACCGTGATGAGAAGCTCGCGCACTGAAACGAAGAGCAGCCCCCGCTCACCGCAATTAGAGAAAGCCCACGCACAGCAACGAAGACCCAACACAGCCAAAACTAAATAAATAAAAAAAATTTTTTTAATGTCATCAAAGGACTTTTCCCAACTTATGTCCAAAAACAGGGATTGGTCAAATCAATCATGGTATATCTATAAAAATTATCATGCAGACACTAACCATCACTAAGAATACATAATGCTATAGGAAAATGATCAAAATGTATTAAGGTGGGGGGAGAAGGTTAAAAACAGCCTTTTTGGTATGTATTTTATATACACACATATAAAAAGATGAAACACCGAAGCATTAACAATTAACAAAAATTATATGTCTAGACGGTGGGATTATGAAACATTTTTGTTTTCTTCTTTGTACTTCTGTTATATACCAATGCATCATTTTTATAAGGGAAAAAATTCTTTTTAAGTCCTTGCTACATATACATTTAATTTGGGTTAGGTAAAAACTCTATACATTTTAGGTAATCCTATCAAATGAGCACCTCACACATCACAAACAATGAAGTCAAATGAATGCACATAGAGTTTGACAATGTCTTAGCCTTTTTTTTTTTGGCCATACCATGCAGCTTGTGGAATCTCAGTTCCCTGACCGGGGACAGAACCCGGGCCACGGCAGTGAAAGTTCCAAATCCTAACCACTAAACCACCAAGGAACTCCCATCTTAGCCTCTTCTAAAAATCCAAAGCACATCAAGCCTCATGTGAAATGAACATTTACTCTCTCAGCACCAAAACTCAGACTAATGATTTTTACTGTACACTTCTGAAGGGCATTCTAGAAATGCCCAAGGATGATCTTTTTATGTTAAGAGAATTCCTTTAGGTTGTACTTAGACTCACAGGAAATGACAGGAGACATCAATACCACTTTGAGGTCCTACATCATAATATCCCACAAAAGAAATACTCACACATTAGTGTGTAGCTGGAAGTCCCCAGTCCTGTAGCCCACTGCAAAGTTATTTCTTGTCAGCTTTGATTTTGCACTGTCAAAGGTCATCTGGTACCCAGCAAGCCAGCCCTCATAACCAAAGACTGCTGAACCGTGGATTGCAGGTCCAGCAAAATCAAAGTCAACATCACAACCAAGGTTTATACATTCCCTCTTGTAAGAAGACTTGATTTTACCACTTTTCTTTCTGGAAAAAGAACAAACTGTCTTAAAACTGATGTCAGTGGGAAAGATTTACAGACATAACTTCTGCATAGAGGGCACAAAACAGATTTAAATGAACCTCACTGTAACTGGTGAGTACAGGCACACTTCATTGTTTTACTGCAGTTCACTTTACTGTGTTTCCCTCCCCCCGCACCTGTTTGTAGCAGGATTTGTAGCAATTGAGGGTTTGTAGCAATCCTGCACCAAGCAAATCTGTTTGGGTGTTTTTTTCCAACAGCATTTGTTCACTTTGTGTTGCTGTTGTCACATTTTAGTAGTTCTCATAATATTTCAAACTTTATTATTATTATTATATTTGTTACAGTGATCTGTGGTCACTGATCTTCTGATGTTACTACTACGACTTGGTGAAGGCTCAGATGATCGTTGGTATATTTTAGAAATAAAGTATTTTTTAATTAAGGTATGTACGTTGTTTTTTCCCCCAACATAATGCTACTGCACACTTAACAGACAACAGTATAGTGTAAACATAACTTTTATATGCACTGGGAAACCAAAAAATCCGTATGAGTCGCTTTTTTACAATATTCACTTTATTGCAGTGGTTTGGAACCAAACCTGCAATATCTCCAAGGTATGCCTGTATAAGAGGTAGCAAGATAATCATAAGAGGTAAAAAAAAATATATGGCTCAATGAACTAAAAGGCACAAGGGGCGACTGGACCACCACCACCATAGGAAGACTGCTTTGCAGAATTGGTTATCAGTCACAAAAGCCTATAAAAAACATGTTAGGTACCCAAGTTAGTGTCACAATAAGAGGCAAATATTTGAAGGCAAGTCAACAACCATACTGCTCATGCTCCAAAGGCAGAAACAGAAATTCACCACCTCAAGGCACCTGAATGTGCACCTTTCTTAAATATACCAAAGAAGAATGCTTTTCAATTTAAAGCAGACAAAAATGCCATGCTTACCCCGTGTTTGGTGAAAAGGTGGTATCAAATGTCAGTTTCAAACCTTGACAAATCTATTTTGAGAGAAAAAGAATTTGTTTTCAGCTTTATTTCTTTTTTGAAATACAAAAATAAAATACTTAATACTACAGCACATTTTCAAATGTTACCTGGTCTTCAATAGCGATTTCTGTTCCCAGAGTATTATCAGTGTTCCACTTTTCTGTGAAAGTCAGACCATACTCACACCATTTATATTTGGTCTCCAAGGTCCCGGTAACTTTACCAGTGTCTGTATTAGATGAACCAGATGTTGAGAATTCCTAAGAAGACAAGACAAACTTCAGGAACTTTCTCGTAAGCCTAGAAGAATCCACTTCCTAATTTACACACACACACACACACACAAACGCCACTGAAACACAATAATTTCACTAATCCTCTTTTTTCTAGCTTCCCAAACACTCCTACCCTCTGCTACTGAGTATATACAAGAGTGACAAATTAGCCTGTAAGTTACTGACTACATCTTACTACTGCTGACATCTCCAACCAATGGATCAAAATTTACTTGTATCTGATTCTCAAGTGAACAACAAACTATACAACTTTTAAGGAAACTTCTGCTAAGGTGATTTTATTTGGGATTCAAAAAAAAATCAGTGGGGGAGGGTGGATGTTTTAGTACTGCTTCCAATCTGCCTGATATTGAATGAGACACGAAATAGGTCAGTATGGCTAATCACAGACCCCCTTCATTAAAATCTGAGTTTATACACAATTTACTATGAAATGGTTCCTGAAAATCCTTAAAAGGAAAGCACCCCACTGTAAGAATCTATGCCACAAACAAAAGATTTTTTTTTTAATTCTTTGGTAACCTCAATATTCTGTTTCTGACATAAAGAGTCTTCATCAGGTTTAATGCCTTCCCAACCATCTTTACATTCTCATTAAAAAAAAAGGGGGGGGGAGGGAAATTATAGGAGATTTACTCTATAACTGGTTTATATCATGCATAATATAAACTATACTCTGTACAACAGATGATATTAGTAGAAAAAACAACCTATGCAGTGATCAATTTGAAGTGTACTATATAATCTTATGTTTGTAGCAAATATAAATAACTTGCCAATCCCTAATTGCACACCAACTGAAAAGGAAGGCATAATATGGAGAGGGCTTATCTGAAATTCAAAATCTGCTACAGATAATCCAGAAATCTAACCTTTCAGAGCTTAGTATACAGGCAAGCAACTGAAATCTTCCAAGATAAAATGTTAAAAATGCCCTTTGAGGGTTCTGATCTGACTGCTAATGATGGTTATACTCTTAAGGCCATTGGAAAGCCAAGTTTAAAGATGGCTGATCTGAACTAATAAAGAAAAGCCTTCGACCTGAAATTGTGATACCTGCAGAATGAGGAAATACCAAAAACTCTATCAAAAGGAGAAAAGACCAATCATCCTTCACTTAGAAAACAGAGCATTTGTGTAACTATCGCTCTGCCGTGAAACAGACTCAATTCTTTAGGTCTTATATACAATCTCCTGAAATTAGATGCTTTCAGTAACAGAAATTTCAAGTCAAAGCTTGGCACTCATGCCCATACTAAAAAGCACCAAATTGTGTTAGGGAAGAACACTGGATATGAAATTAGGAGTCCTGACATCCAGTTCTGGCTGGCATTTACTAAATGATAACACTGAGGAAGACACTTCTCTGGGTCTCAGTTACCTCAACTGTAATAACAAAACTTACTTCTGGAGGATTAAATTGGACTAAGACTTTGAAAGCTTTGCACATTTTCACATGCTCTACACAACAGGAATGCATTACTAAAACAATATAATATATATGGAGCCTGTTCTAACAGATAATTGAAATGCAAATGTGTATGAGTAGCTATTTTTAGTCCTGAGTGACAATGATTAATGATTCTTAAGGCCCCACCCACTGCCACCCATCAGCCCACAGGCTGAGCCAGCTTATATACACGCCAAGTACATGCCAAGGAGTCCTCAAGACACAAAACCAAGAAGATCACACTGTGATCTGGGACCAGAATTGGGTCAGATGATACCACTGGTGGAGCTTATACCCTCCCTTTTACTCCGCACCAAGACATTTAGGCTTCTACCTTCTGCAGTGGCCCAGACATCGTTGCAGTTCAGGTGAGAAATGCGACTGCGACTATTTGGGGCCAGGGACATATTACAAGATCAGTACCATGTTCTTGAATTACATACATTAAATGCAAATTAAAACATACTATATCTAATCAAGCTCTTATATATCCTTCATGTTCTTAAGCTTAATTTTATAAAATTCCTATCCACAATAAGCCTTTCCTTTCCAACAAAGATTTTGATTTATCAAACAATCTAGTACTACATATACTGCTCTGACTGTTCCCTACTTTAAAGTTTATTTTGTCTCTCCAGCCAGCAAGCAAGCTTTTTAAACACAAGAATTGAGTCTTCTACTTTTAGAAGGCCTTTTGTGTTTCAGCAAATACACAGCAAGTGGTTTATAAGGGGCAATAGGTTAAGAGAGGGAACACAAAACAAACACTAAGTCACTGCTCTGTAACCTGTTATCTTGAGCAAGTAAGTCACTCAACCACACTAAATACTCAGGCTTCCTTTCAGACCAAAGAAACCAAAAAACAGATGCGACCAATATAAAACCCCAGAAATCCAAGTCTAGGCATTGAGAAACTACAAAATGATTAATTTAAATAAACACCAGTTATATGCACTAAGGGAGTTAACAACTGTAGGAAGAATTTATCAAAATAACCAATAATATTCAATATGCACACACTATACCCATCCCCAAAACAATCCCCAAACAAAAACTTTTAGAAGAAAAAAATTACACAAAATTAAATTTTACTTTACTCTCTTTGAGGGAGTTTGTTAGGCAAGATCAAGACATCCAAATATCAAAATAGTAACCTCTTTAAAAATACTCAAATTTAGGACTCTCTAAATTCACAAAATACAAGTGGAAATCTTCCCCAAGGCGGGCTGCTAGAATATGACCATTACATAAACGATTAGTACACTCAAATTAAGTTACTGAATATTTTTATGCCCAGAACTCTTAATGTTTTCCAAAGGCATTAAAAGAAGGTGTTACAAAAAAGTATAACAGGTTCCCTGCCTTTAAGCTTGCAACCTTACTGAGTAAACAGAATCCCACATGACCAGTGTCTTTCCCGAGTTCCTCGTGCATACAAAGTAATATGGCAAAAGACCACATGAAAATCAGAAATCATATCCAAAGCCAAAATAATCAAGATAAAATTCCCTTAAAACGAAATTATCTTTTGCCCCTTCTTTAAGATAAAATGGGTAGACATCTTTCAGTTATGACTATTTTATGGGTTGAAAAATTGTATAAAGGCTCGTCAGAACTTATCAAATAACTAACACTCACCACGCCACTGCATGACTTTGTTTTCACATCCAGTTTCACCAACCCAAAACCTTCAAGTAGAGAGCAAAAAAGAACAAAATGATCTTTTTGTATAAAAGATGCATACCAACAGCTGACTACATTTAAAAAAACAAAAACCAGAAACATTTCACATATTCAGAGGGGGATAAAAATGTGTGTTGATATACAATATTTAAATGAAAACAAATTAAATTATTCTATGTAAACTAACATGTAAAGGACAGAACATCTCTATGAAGCTTTCCTAGTATGTTGGTGTGTATTTGGCACCCACCCTCAAAAACAGCTTCCAAATCATCTTATCAAAACATTTATTAAAACATGCTTTTCAAACCTAAACATCAGATCAGAAAATCAATTCAAATTAAAGATCAGAATAGTCAATAGTTTATTATGATACAGGGATTTAGAACATTTATCTCAAAGGCATACCTCGCTTTGGAATTAATAATCTGAACAACTGGGGAAATAATCTAAAGGATAGGGAGGGTGGGGTGTGGAACAAAATCTTTAACAAAACCCAAATTTATTTGCAGAAACCCATAACCGTTTATGAGTCACCACCATAAAAGCAAAAACAGTAAAACATGGTAATTCTAGTCAACCAAGGCCTAAACTATATCCGAAGGAAATGAAAGCACAATTGTTTTTTTTCTTAAAGGTAAATTCCCTGAACTAAAGTATGAAAAAAAGGAGGAAATTGGGATGGAGGGAGGAAATGTGGGATGGAGGGAAATGTGGATTGTTACAGTACTCTTTTAAAAGAAATGTTATCTTAAATGTAGCTAACAGAAGAATTACTGCAGCAAGATATTTACAATCTGAAGAAATTACTAATTCACTAAGCAGTCCAAACACACATTTTCACTTCAGATCTAAAATTTTTAAAACAGTTCTTACCAAATCCTTTGTTGAATATATCTCTGGCAGCTTTGCCAAGGTCAGCATATGATGGAGGAATACACATTGCTGGTGGGAAGAAACATTCCAGTGTTAACGTCCCTGTTCTCCCACACAGTCTGTCCAAGAGCTAGCTTATGGCCCACTGCTACCTTTCAATCCAAGCAGTCCAACTTAGTTTTGATACCACTAGAATCTATAATAACACTGTAGTCTAGTATGATCCATGAAGGAGGTATCAGCACCAAAGGCTTATTTCTAAAATAGACAATCACAGTTAAGTGTTTATACAAACTTGGGAAATTCCCTCCAAAATATATAAAAATATTTTCTATTCCTAAATTTACACAGTGCCTGTAGCCTCACTTCCTAGGATGAGACTAGTACAAAGAATCAAACACATACACACGTATATATCTGTACATACAGATATACCTGCCAAAATTCACTGGAATGTGCTGATTTAACCAAATGAGATAAGATTAAAAACTAAGACAAGTCCCTCTCCCCCCTATTCAACCTTTAGTATCCTCACGGAGATCAAAACCAATATTCCGAAGTAGAAAGAGAAAGATAGGTCATACTTCTGAAACTTAAATATTGAAACATAAAAAAAAAATACAGCCATTTATGTTTCACTCAAGCGCCTACATCAACTAAATATCAAATGCACTTTAAACATATTAGTATGACACTCAAGTCCTCGGCCCACGCTGTGAGGCTTAAGGGCAAGCAATCTGAGGTCGTTACACCAGCTCATTCATCCTACATAGCACGTCCACGCCCTTAGGAGCACATGTAATGAATGACCTTGCGCCCTCACACGGGGGGTTACTACTTCCTCTAAAAACGTGACCGATCCAATCCTGCAAAAGCTGAACCCGATAATTAATAACTTTCTGCTTCTCAGTTCGTCAAAGCTGAACGTGAATGCGTCCACAGACCAGCTCCCCAGGCCTAGTCAGTCCCCCTATCCGAGATCCAACCACCCAGCCCCTCCTCCGCAAAGCCAGGGAAGTCAGACGGTGGAGTGGCTACCGAAAGGGGCGAACTTCCAAGCCCTTGAAGACAGAGGGGGAAAGAAGCTGCGGTTTTCTGGTCGGGAGGCTTCGGCTGCCCAGACACCGCCGCCCCATCCCGCAGAGATCGCTCTACTTACGCCGCGGGCAGGTCTGTCCGGAGGTCGCCATGGCGAGGCCGCGAGGAGAGGTGATCTGAGGGAGGGACAAGAAGTGCGGTCAGCGGGGCTCAGAGGCGAATCAAGGGACCAGAAGGGGGTCTCAGACAGAGGGGAGAGGGGCCGCAGGGCAGCGCGGCCATCTTAGGGAGTCGGGGCCGACCCCGAGTCCGGCTCAGGCGTCCTGCTTGGCCGCCGGGGCCTAGGCCCCAAGGTCCGAGTGAGGCGTGCGCGGCGGTACCTGCTGGTCTCCGGGGGGGAGGGGGAGGCACCGCTGCCGCTCCGCTAGCAGCTGAGGCCGCTCGGCTAGCTCTGCGTCCCGCTGCAGCTGCCGCGGCTGGAGGGCGAAGTGAAGGAGACACCGTTCCGCCCGCCGCAACCCTGTCCTCCCCCCGCCAGGACCCTGCCGCTGCCCCTGGGGCTGCCCACCGCGCCTGTCCCTGCAGCGCCGCCCGCTGCTCACTCCAACCTGCTCCGAAACGGCCACGTGTTCCGAGAGCACCGCTGCCCACGGGGTGAGCTCCCTCAGTCCCTCGGCAGGGGCAGGAAAAGCAGAAGCTGCCGGACCTCAAGTCAGGCAGCTACGAGGGCAGCCCCTGAGGCGAGGGGGCGGGGAACGGCGGAGGCAGCGTGGAGGGGAACGCGCGGGCGAGGGATGGGGCAGAGGCCCCGCGCGCGCTCGTCACGGGCGGGGCGGGGCTTCAGGCGCGTGCCTGCGCGGGGCTCGGCGCGACTGGGCGCGGCTGAGCGCGCCGCCGCGCACCCCGGGTCAAGTACTTCTCTCCAACTCCCTTCGGAGAGTTTCGCACACCCTGCAGAGCCAATCCCCAAGTCTAGGAGGGAGTCAGCTGAGCGTTACCCCTTCTACACTGAGCAAGTGCAGCGTGCGCTTCTGAAAGACTGTCTCTCTCTCCTGGCCCAGGGAGAAACGAGTGGGGCACAGAGACGCACCTCCCGCCCCTTGCGCACTCCCTCCTTCGTCCGCCTCCCACCACCGTGTAATCGCCATGCAGGGCGGGACTTGACCTGAGAGTCTCTCTTGGGTTGCCGCTCCCTGAACAGACGAGCACGTCTCAGGGTGCCCCGCCTTGCCCCGCACGCCCCCCTTCCCCGGCTCACGCCCTAGGGTTCCTTTTCTGACGCCTCCGTCTCGCTTAGAGGTGGGACTGCTTTACACACTCAGGGAACTGGAGCTTAGTGAGTCAAGCCTGCTAGAAAATTTAGGAATCATGCTGACCAAGCATTAGAATGCTGCACTCAAGTTCCCTGGGTATGCAGGAAGAGTGAGGGAGCCAAGGGAATAAGAAAAAGTGAGGCGTCTACTGAGATGGAAATAGAGTCAATTTAGGCTCCGGAATCGATCGCCAATTATCAGCAATTTATCCCCTTTGTACCCCAGTTTCTTTATTTATAGGTTTAAATGGGATGAAGTGGTCTTTAATAACCATTTGGCCATAGACTATGCGCAAAGCCTTTTGACCCCTGACTCTGGCTCTGAAAGCCACCTCAGCTCAAATGCTGACAAGGTTCCATCTCCTAAACCAGGAAAAAAGGATAGCTAGACAGGCTTCCACAATGCAAAGCCGGATTAAAGCTGCAGCCTGGTGGATTTCCCTCCCACGAGCAAACCCAGCCAGCAATCTTGCCTAGTCATGGTTGGGATTAGTCATTGCAAAGGGTTAGAAGAAGGGAAGAGCCTTTGCTCTTAAAAGTTCAAGCACCAGAAGCACTGATAAATTCCTTCATTCAAGCTCAGACAGATTGGTCTGAAATCAGTCTGGTTCCACAGGGGACTGGTCTGCTCTGGCCATGTCTGATGCTACTGTGAGGCTAATGGCAGAGAATGCCATCCCATCACAACTGCAGCATAATATACCACCTCCCAGAAAAACCTAGACTCTGCTCAGCCACCTTCATTACCTGCATTAGGGCTTAACACCCTGTGAACTATCTAGCATTTTTAACCCCCAGAGAATTTCACTGTGCCACAGAACACAGATCTGAGCCTTCACCCTCTACAACTCCAAGGAATGTACACAATATCTAATAACCAGCAGCAGAATCATGGCAATTTATTTCAAAGTTGGATTCAGTAAATATATCTGAGTGCTTACCTCCAAAGCCCTTTAGACCGAAACATCATTAGTAGCAGCCACCGCTTATAAAGCAACTACCTTGTGTCACCCACAAGGGAAGCAAAGTCCATTCAGACACAGCTCTTGCTCTCAAGGCACTTACAGTCAAGCATGTGGAGAGGTGTCAAGAATTGGGAAGAGTCCAAGATTTTCCCTATGTGCAAGCTAGCAAGTTAGCCTGCCACAGTTTCATAGGTTCATAGATGCTGGCAGAAGACATGAAACTTGAAGGTCAGACAAAGGACTTTATTATGTATGGCTCAGCAGGCAGCTATAAGCTTCATGTTCACATCAGTTCCCCTTGCCCTCTGTGTTCCACAGGGGTGATGCAGAGCACCCTAGGTAGAAACTGCACACCATGCATTAGCGTCACAGCTGAGGAATCCTAAGCTCAGAAAACCTCCTGCCTTATCAGGAGCTGCTAACCTGCCCAGTCTTTGCCCCAGAGACATACATTATTATACTTCTCTGGAAATAAAATCTGCCCTCTGCCTCCTGTCCCAGAGGGAGTTACTACCCCTGTCTCCCAAGGCTGTTTGCTATGCGAACATTCTTAAGAAGATAGTTTGAGATAAAAGCTGTCACAAGACATGTAGAAATACCATGGAGAATTGCCCTACAAAGTAGGATGGAGAATTCAGGAGTTGCAAGGACGATGCTAAACATAAGCACAGAGAACTGTGGGCACAGTTAGACTGAGGAGACGCTTGCACTAAAGTTTGAAAGTAGGACTTATCAAAATTGGAAAGCCAACAGATCAAGGATGGAAAAGCAAAATTCTAGAAAGAGGCATGTGCAAAGCCATACAGGGGCTTGAAGTGGCAAGAATCGCTTGGAAACCACGAGTAATTAAGTAAAGCTGGAAAAACCTGTAGAAAAATTTGCAAGATGGGGCTTCCCTGGTGGCACAGTGGTTGACAGTCCGCCTGCCGATGCAGGGGACACGGGTTCGTGACCCGGTCCAGGAAGATCCCACATGCCGCGGAGCGGCTAGGCCCGTGAGTCATGGCCGCTGAGCCTGCGCGTCCGGAGCCTGTGCTCCGCAACGGGAGAGGCCACAGCAGTGAGAGGTCCGCATACCGAAAAAAAAAAATTTGCAATATGAGTCTAAAGATATTGGCTGGAGTCGAATGACTAAGGTCCTGAAAGCAGCAAGTAAGGAGGAGTCTAGGGTGGCTGGGAGCAACATTTTTGGCTTGAGCAGCTGGGAGGACAGCGGTCTCCCTCATTGTTGGAAGGGCTATGGGAAGAGGGACAGGTGTGAAGATAAAGAGGATGATTCAATTTCAAATAAGTATGAGGAGCCAGGGCCCACCAACTCTAAATAGAGTTGTCCTATAAGCGGTTGTCCTATAAGCAGAAGCCTAGGAGACAGGTCTGGAGAGGAGACACTGACATGAAAATTTTAGTTTTAATTATGACTAATCATGGGTGTGATTAAAGTCAATAAGCAATGTGATAGGAATAAAGATAGAAGTCTTAGGAGAATTGGTTGTTTCAGGGGCAAGTAGCAGAGGAGCTAATGAAGAAAACTGACAAGACTGGCTAGGAGGCTAAAAGAAAACTCAAGTGGAAGTACTTTCCTGGAAGCCAATGTGGGAAAGCAGTGGGTGGAAGAGGGAGTGCTGAACAGTGTCACATCCTGAGGAGTGGTCAAGTGAGGTCAAGACCGAATAAGTATAATATTAGTTGCCATTATTGTGTCACCAATCACCCCAAAACTTAATAGCTTAAAACAACAAGCATTTTATTATCCGAAACTTCCCGTGGGTCAAAAATTAAGCTTAGCTGGGTAGTTCTCACTTAGGGCCTCCCATGAGATTGTAGTCAATATATTAGTTGGGCTACAGTCATCTGAAGGGGGTTGACTGTGCTAAAGGATCTGCTTCCAAGGTGGCTCCCTCACATGGCTCTCAGCAAGAGGCCTCCGTTCCTCACCATGTGGCTTTTTCCATAGGGCAGCTGCTTGAGCGTCCTTATGACATGGCCCCTGGCTTCTCCCACAGCAGGTGATCTGAGAGAGAGATGGAAGCCACAATGTCTTATATGATCCAGCCTCAGAAATCACACTGTCATTCCTGCCTTATTCTATTTGTTAGAAGCGAATTACTAAGACCAGTCCACCCTCAAGGGAAGAGAAATTAGGCTCCTCCTTTTGAAAGGAGTATCAAAGAATTGTGGATATATTTTAAACTACCATAGTCAACACTCTGGTCACATTATTTACATTTCTTCTACATGGAAAATACACTAACTCCCTCCTAAAGCCTCCCCCAAACCTTCACATTTATAGCATCAGCAAGAGGCTTGTCAGGTGTAGTTCCTTTAAGTACGGCAGCTCCAGTACAGTTCCTCTTAATCTGAAGATCTATGAACTAAAGAGAATCTGCCTACCCCTACACATACACATATCCAACACACACGGAGAAGGTTAGGCACAAGATAACTGCTGAAGACACCCCTGGTCAAAAAGGGGAAACAGGACGTACGTGGAGTCCACAGCAGTTCTGAAATCCAGCCAGGTCGGTTTTCAAGATTCCTTTATTAGGACTCAGTCCTAATCCTGACTGTGCCAGATGAGGTCACATGGGAAGAGCCAGCCCTAGATACACACTCCTTCTCTTCCTGCCCCAGGCTCCGCCCCACAGTGTGAAGGGTACACCGTAGCCTGCACAGGCAAGGTCCATCCTCCCTCACATAGCTCACTCCTTGACCACCCCATGGGCTTAGCGGTGTGTCACTGGCAGTTCAATCTATGCTCCAGAGAAAGGACTCTGAGGACAAAGTCCATGCAGGCCCCAGAAGCAGGCTCAGGACTCTTTCAACAGGGAAAACTGAGATCTTCTGTATCCAGAGTTTGGTCCAGGTATGGAGAGGGTGAGCATTGGCTTTGGTGGGCATGTTCCCTTGGCCCTGCAGACTCCTTACCCTAGAGGAATAGGCACCATCTGAGAAGGGTTAGACTGGGGCCCTCTAAAGTATGAGACTTGGGGTGGGGGCTCCTCTTGCCCGGGTCTTTGGGGCTTGGCACTGGGAATCTTTATACAATTGGAACATTTATTGAGGTGAGACAAGAGAAAGAGAGAACCCTAAGCTGTCGTTACAGTTAGAATGTGGGATGTTGGGGTGTAAGGTTTAGCAGTGGAGCATTCTGGGTGGGGAGTGGCCATGGAAGGGTGGAAGTGAAGTTCACTGGAGTTGAAGGTAGTCCAGGACAAGAGGTGAAGCTTGGTTGTTACAGCTACCTGCCCCCCGCACATCCAATACACAATGGTGGAATAGGCACAGTTTGTTGGCAGGGATACTGAAGTTACCAGAATGTTGCTAGGATAAGAGGTAGGAAAACTGAGTCAGGTGCCGAAGTCCTCAGGGAACACAGGAAGTTGGCCATAAAGGATGACCTCAGTAGAGGATGGTAGAACTGATGGCATGAACCTCAAAGGAGGTGATTTTATAGCAGGGTGGAGGAATTAAGAAAGTGGCCATCCTTCCTGTCCCCAGGTCCAGCCCTAGGATGTGGGAGGGTGTGGGAGAATGAGCAGTCTTCCCTGGGATCCAATTTATCAATGGAAAAAGGTAGTTTTTTGCCAAGGTGAGCAGAGTGAAAGAGCACCAAGTGGTGAAACTAAGGACTTAGGGTAGTTTGTTTACAATGGAACGAGGTTCTAGAGGGCTCCATGGGATAGGGGGGCAGGAAGAGCAGCAGTGGGAGGACAAACCAGGAAGAAGGAAGCACAGACAGGATTGACATGAAAACTAAGGAAAGCACAGATAAATAGAGGGACTTAAAATATTTGGGGGAGTTAAGACCCACAGTTGGGGGTGAGGGCCATTTTAGGATTAACTGGGCTCAAAACTCAAGCCCTTAGCTGTGAAAAAAATCCCTGAAATTGCACATAAGGGATAGTGTGCCTGGTTTTGTGCATACAACATTGGGCTGTCATTCTTAGGCACACTGAAGCATAAAAACCACTGATCTAGACTGTCTATCAAGTCCCAGCAGTCCCTAGGGGAAAAGAGGAGCATTCTAAAGCTCTCCAGACACATGCAGTGTAGACTCCATTTCTGATTTAGTATTTAATGTAAGATGTGACTATTAAAGCAGATACTGGAGTTACAGCTTAACAGTCAGGACACAAATTAAGTGCAAGTTTCATGCAGTTCCTCTCAAATGATATACCAGTGGTTCTGGGTTTGTATAGAGACTGATATGTAATAAAAGGACTTTGCTATTTATCATCCAGTCCAACCTGTGGTCTTGATCAGAGTTCTAATTAAAACACTGATGAAACATTGTTTACTTCCTTGAAAAAGTTCACACCTTCCTATATGGGAAAGCCTAGCCCAAAGTGACAGGAAAAATGTAGAGAGTTTCCTGCTCAAGAAACTTCAGTGGCTCCCATTTATCTGTAGGATAAGGTCCTTGATATAAGGAAGATGGACCATTATCCCACTCTGCCTTCCATCACAGTCATGTTTCCCTCCTACCACCTGTACTAATTCAGGTCATACATTCCCAAATCACATTGTTTTTAGTATCATGGCCTTTGCTGTTCATCCCACCTGGAATGCTTTCCTGTCCCCACCATTTTTGAGTTAAACCCTCTGAACCCTTTTAAAGCCCAACTCAAATATACTCCCACCACAGTTTTTTCTGACCTACCAGTTACACATCATTTCACTCCCTCTGAAATTCTATGGTATGTTTTACCTTATGGCATAAGGTATTAACATATATTTCCAATATTTTATTATGAAAATGTTCAAATATGCAGGGAAGTTGGAAGAATTGTAAAGTGAACCCCCATATATCCATTATCTAGAGTCTACATTTACCATTTTGCTATATTTGCTTTATCCCATATCTTTCCATCTATCCATTCATCAGTCCATTTCAAAGTCAAATGCAGATATCAGTATACTTCACTCCTAAATACTTCAGCATACATATAATTAACTAGAATTCAATATTTATGGGTTTTTTAATTAAAATTTACCTACATATCATGTTTTTAAAAAACACTCTGCCTTCTGCCTTCCCTATCAAACTCTTTAATGGTGGGGACCATTTCTTACTTAACTTTATCCCACCCACCTCCCCACCCACCCATCCAGTAACTAATAATGATGACACTAGTAAGGATAAACACAATCAAAATAATCACAGCTAACACAATATCAAGCACTTCCTTTGTGCAGGTACTATTCTCAACACTTCATATGCTTTATTTAATTCTTATAACAACCCTATGAACACAGGTACTATAAGGATGCCTGTTATACCTGTTATAGATTAGAAACACAGAGGTCAGGTAACTAGCCCAGTATGCATAGATAGCTTTAAGTGGTGGAGACAAAATTTAAACCCAACTGTGAGTTAGGGCACATGCTCTTAACCATTCACATTGCCTCCCCATCATCAAAGCCTTACCCCATGCAGGTAACTAACCATATTTATGGAATGTTCAGAGTCCACTGCTTTGTACCAGCCTTGTCATGGCCCATTAAGAGAGACAGCTGGCTTGAAAAATTTTCCCTGGTAGGTTTGTGATGAGGGCATGAGCTTCCACAATGAAGGTAAATGGGGGAGAGGGAAGCTAGCTTGTCCATAGACTTGTCACTGGGTCACCTATGAGAATGTCTCATGACTCACATCCCACGGCTGCCTGCATCTACTGTGTGGCTTCCCTGTGTCTGTAGGGCTGGTGCAGGAGGCAGTGGAAGGAGTGTGAGGGAGAGTTCTGAGGCCTGGGCAAGTCACAAGTGCAGCTTGACTGGCAGCTGCCTAGACACTCAGTACAGAGGGAAATTGATGAGGAAGCCAGCAGGACAATGGGCCATTATTTCTGGCTGTAGGAGGTTGGTCAGTTTGATACTGGGTGACCCACCCCTCCCAACAATTTGAGTTCTCCTAGTCCTTTGATTGGAAGTAAAGCAATTGGATTTCAAATGACTCACATGCTATTTCTGGAAACTGGGGGCAATCCCAGGACTGGTTCCGGCTGTTAAGTAATCAGGGATTAACTTTAAGGGTCACCCTCTTGCTCCAATCACCACTACACACCACTGCCAGATAATACAACTCTGATTGTATGAATCCCCTCTTCAGAACCCCTCTATAAAGCAACCCAGGTTAAATACAGGTTAAAACCCTTCACCATATGGCTGATACCTAACTTTCTAAGCAAGCACAGAGTTCTGCTGAACAATAATCACACAGGGCATTAACAGAATTTACATACATAGAAAGAGCTCTGTAATCAAATAGGTGTGGGAACTGTTATATTAAACCAAGGTTAACCCATTTCTTTAAGTGGAACTTCACAGAGCCTTGAATTATTGTGCATGATGAGTCTGAAAGGAGAATGCAACAAATTTCCAATTTTTTCAACAAGGATCTTGAGAGCCTAGTGTTCCATAGAACGTGTGCTATCTCAAATGTCATTCTCAACATAGCTACCCCTGAAATTTAACCAGTTTTTCTAAGGCTATCATGGCAGCCATGAAGAGGCACTGTTCACATCTGCTGCTATGAGGAGCATGGCAGATTCACTGCTCTGGCTGCTGCCCCTCTGGATCCAGTGAAGCCACACAAGCTGCTGCTGATGACCAAGCATGATGGGGGTATTCATGCAGGTCCATCCCTGCAAAACATGGGACTCGTCTAACAGGATGCCCCTTTGACCTGGCTGAAACTTTCTTAGAGCTACACTGCTATTTGAAACTCTTCTACCCAATCTTCTTCCTGTATCCAAATCTGAAGCTGCTACTGCTTTTTCTTCTTTATCTGTCTCCGGCATACCCCTCAGTAAATCTCTTGCACATTTAATTCCATCTTGGCATCTGCTGCTGAGAGGATGTAAACTAGCATACCTGTCTCAAATGTGTTTCTAAAGCCCTTCCAGATTCAGTTCCTCCTTGGAACCTCACATCACTTTTATGGAATCTGTTTCTATGGTCTGCACTGAGGGGCCTCCTGATACAGTAGGGAAGCTCATGGACTCTGGAAGACAGTATACCAGGTTCGAATCCCAACCCTGTCTGTCACTTGCTAGCAGTACAACCTTTAGGAATTTCCTCAGCAAGCTGTAAAATGGGGGATTACACCACTATCTTGCAAGGCTTACAAGGATTAAATGAAAAATTACACTTAAAGCACTGCGCATATAGCAGGTACTCAACAGACAGAATGACACTTATGGTTTATAGTCATTTGCGTTTTTTTCTACTTTCCTTATCAGATTTATAAAGTCTTGAGGATAGACAGTGTAATCTTCATCTTTAACTCCCCTTAAGGGCCTTAATCATTGCGGCCCAACAAATAGCTGTTAAATTGAGTGGAAAAAAATGGTTCCTTGCAGAAGGAAAGGGGCATCTCAGAGAAAAGGGGCAGAAGAGCCAATTAGGAGAGTCAACCAATGGTACAGGAAATGTAAATATTCAAAATACATGTATAAAATAGGAAATGTTTATATAATATATATAAAATATATTTATTATATATAATATTGAAATATACAAAAGAACCATGATTTCAGAAATAACTGCCAAAAAAAGGGCCAGGAATTCCAAAGGTGTGCTCCTAGGCCCCTTTGCAGAGGTTGGCACTCTTAAGTCTTGTAAACACAACCAGGAAGAGCTATTTTAGCAGTAAAAGCCTCATACCCAAGCTTAGTGTAACTAGGAAAAAATGGAAGAAAAATGAAGGAAGGAAATTGCAAAGATTGATAATGAACAATGGGTCAATGTAGGGACACAATTAGAACATACAGAGCCAGGGCTTTCCTGCCTAGTTCAGAGTATAGCCTTCTCCTTCAGTACATGGTGTCAGGCCATGTTCTTTTGAGGTTTTTTTCTGTTTTTTGTTTGTTTTCATCTTTATTGGAGTATAATTGCTTTACAATGCTGTGTTAGTTTCCACTGTACAACAAAGTGAATCAGCTATATATATACATATATCCCCATATCCCCTCCCTCTGAGCCTCTCTCCCACCCTCCCTATTCCATCCCTCTAGGTCATCACAAAGCATCAAGCTGATCTCCCTGTGCTAAATAACAAGATTTATTTGTTTGTTTTGTTTGGCCACACTGCATGGCATGTGGGACTTTAGTCCCCCAACCAGGGATTGAACCTGTGCCCCCTGCTGTGGAAGCTCGGAGTCTTAACCACTGGACCATCAGGGAATTCCCCAGGCCATGTTGGTTTTAGGATTTTCCCATGAACTCTGGCTTGGTGGGGGAAACCACAGCACATCAGGGGTGGCCTCCAAAGTAACCTGTCATTGGTCTGTGCAGGAGGAAGCTACTAGAATCCCTAGATCTTCTGCCTGTATGCCCAGCTGTGGCTCTGGATCTGGGGAGGCTCAGGAAAGGGTGTAACCTGTCCCACGAGCCCAATGTTGCTCTCTGATGGGAGGGGAAGCCTTCACACTCACCTCAGCTCTTCCGAAAACCTCATTAGTCCCTTGATATCCCAGCTCTAGGATATTTGAGCCAAGAGCAGAAAAGTTGTAGGTAGAAGAAATGCCTAAGGCCCTGCTGGGGGTACAGCCCAGCACTAGTGATCTCTTTGTTCCCCCAGTAGGCAAGTGTGTTTGTGCGTAGCAAGGTTTCTTCCCTTGTCTTCTAACAGGATGACCCGACATGACGAGTCTGTGTTTTTCTTCATTTAAGGTCCTGATGCCCCATGAAAGTTCTATGGGTATGATATGTATATAGAAGTGGGCATTTTGGGGGTTGGAGGTAGGAAGTCACTGGGATGGGTGCCTTTTAAGAGTCAGGGCTGCTGCTACAGCTCCCATTTAGTAGAAAGCTACCAAGCTCATGAGGTTCAAATCTAGAAGCCAAAGTGTACCAGGGACAACTCCTTCACTGCCCTCAAAACAGCATCCATTTTCTCTGAGCTTCCAGCAATTTTATGAGACAAGCTACAAGGACACACCATTTGAATGAATCACTCGGCTCTCTGCAGTGCCAAGGACTTCATGTATAGTTAATTCAGATTAACTAGGTCCAGCTGACAAGAGTTGGTTTGAATCATAAAGCATATTAAAAGAAATTCAGTTTTATACCTTCAGGAATCTAGTGGAACTATGCTAATAAATTGCTTCTCAGTATAGGTCTTAAGGGAAATCTGTTTTAATGAACAGATGAGAATATTTTCTAATTCAGTCCATCAATTGTGTATACAGAAAGGATTACTTGTCAGGTGTTTAAGGCTACTTGAAATGCTTGCTCTTGTTTATATGGCAGGATTTCAGTTGAACAAACTCTGTGTTTATAAATGGTATAAAATAAACTATCCAACTTGTTATTCCTTCAAAATTAGTGAAGTCCCAATTAACAGAGCAATGAAATCAAGTTACTATATTCAGGGATTTCCCTGGTGGCGCAGTGGTTAAGAATCCACCTGCCAATGCAGGGGACACAGGTTCGAGCCCTGGTCCGGGAAGATCCCACATGCCGTGGAGCAACTAAGCCCGTGCGCCACAACTACCGAGCCTGCGCTCTAGAGCCCGCGAGCCACAACTACTGAAGCCCGCGAGCCACAACTACTGAAGCCCACGTGCCACAACTACTGAAGCCCGCACACCTAGAGCCCGTGCTCCACAACAAGAGAAGCCACCGTAATGAGAAGCCCACGCACCACAGCGAAGAGTAGCCCCCGCTCACCACAACTAGAGAAAGCCCGCGCAGCAACGAAGACTCAACGCAGCCATAAATAAATTAAATAAATAACAAAAATAAAAGTTACTGTATTCATCACTCAGACGGAACCACTCAGCTTTTGCATGGGCTATTCTTCCAGCTGGGGCAGGTGGCAGGGGGAATCCCTATTCTTTCAGATTTTGTAACACACATTTCTTCTTCTCTCCTTTTCTTCTACAAACATTTATTAAGCAACTAGTGTGTGTGAGACACTGTGCCGGAGGCTAATTAAAAATCAACAATCTCAGGCTTCCCTGGTGGCACAGTGGTTAAGAATCCGCCTGCCAATGCAGGGGACACTGGTTCGATCCCTGGTCCAGGAAGATCTCACATGCCATGGAGCAACTAAGTCCGTTCACCACAACTACTGAGCCTGCGCTCTAGAGCCCGTCCTCCGCAACGAGAAGCCACCGCAACGAGAAGCCCGCGCACCGCAATGAACAGTAGCCCCCACTCGCCACAACTAGAGAAAGCCCGCATGTAGCAACAAAGACCCAACGCAGCCAAAAATAAATAAATTAATTTAAAAAACCCAATCTCACAGTACAGAAAGGGAGACAAACATGAACAAGTATTGTAAAGTGCTGTCTGTGCAAGAATTGCTATATGAACAGAGGACAGTGGGGTTATGAAGGGATCAGATCACCCTGAGAGCATCAGGAAGGCCTCAGAGTTCAACGGATTCTTAAAAGTGGAGGAAGTGTTTGTGTGGCAGACAAGGAGGGGAAGGGCAGCACATAAGGAAAGAATGCTCAGGCACGATGCAGCATGGCATGTTCAGCAAACTGCAAATAATATGACAAGAATGGGAATTACAACAGATGGGATATTAGGGGAGGAGGTAGCAGGAAGAGGGGTTTTCTAGCAAGGCCAGTCTGGAGAGGTCAGCTGAGGCCAGGTCACAAGCTACCAGACAGTGCCTGCTCAGGTTCTACCTCCTTCATCAAATTACAAATGTGAAATGATAGACATATAGAGTCCAGATCAAGGGAAGCATGGGCTGGCCGTCCTCAGTATTAGGCACATATCACAACTGGAATACCATATTTAGGATGATGATGGTGACAAACTAGAGGGCATCAATGAAGTGGAAGGGTAAATCTGGACCCTACTGCTTCACCTTGGCCACGGGCAGAAATCTTTCTCTAGTTGCGGCAAGCAGGGGCTACTCTTCATTGCGGTGCGTGGGCTTCTCATTGTCGTGGCTTCTCTTGTTGCAGAGCACGGGCTCTAGGCATGTGAGCTTTAGTAGATGTGGCACGGGGGCTCAGTAGTTGTGGCTCATGGGCTCTAGAGCACAGGCTCAGTAGTTGTGGTGCATGGGCTTAGTTGCTCCACAGCATGTGGGATCTTCCTGGACCAGGGCTCAAACCCGTGTCCCCTGCATTGGCAGGTGGATTCTTAACCACTGCACCACCAGGGAAGTCCTAAATTTGTGATTTCTTAATTGAAAAAATTTGAAAGCATATTTGTTGGTGCTTTTAATTCCAGGCAAAGCCAAGCGACAATGCACCAGTGGCTCACCAGTAAGACTGCATTTAAAATACAACTGCCTCAGAGCCAAGACCAGCCTTGTGAAAACACACTTCAGGACAGCATGGAACTGGGTATTGACCAAGAAGTCTGGACAAACACACTCTGCACTCTTAAAGACGTAGAGCCAGGTCTTTCAAGACAGAAGACCAGTGTGAAGGGGCTTTAGAGATAAAATGTTAGGTATGTGGGTTATCTATTGCCACAGAACAAACCAAACCATACCAAAACTTAGTGGCTTAAAACAGTTTATGTCTATGACCCTGTGCATTGACTGGACAGTTCTCCTGGTCTCCCTCGGGCTTACTCATGCAGCTGCATCAGCTGGTGGGTGAGCTGGGGACTGGGCTCAGCTGGGATAGCTTGGTCAGCTGAGCCTCTCTCTCCTTTCAAGATCTTTCATCCCAGTCTCCTTCATGGCACAGCAGCTTCAGCCAGCATCCCAAGAGGGTGAAAGTGATAATCTCCTCAGTCACATAACAGCAATTCCACCACATTTTATTAATTAAAGCAAGCCACAAAGACAGCACCTACGAGGGCTGGGGAAACAGACTTTGTGTCTTGATGGATGGAACAGTGAAGTCACAGTGCAAAAGAGTATAGCGTCTACCGCAGAGGATGTGGTGCCAGGGCAAAAACACCTGTATGATGTGGTGTGAGTGCGAAAGGGCTGAAAAGCAAAGCAAGCCTTCCCCAGGCTCCTGACCATGCAGAGACAGAACACTGGAAAAACTGAGTGGCAGAGTGGCCAAACTTTTGCAGGTTCAACCAAAGCCTTCCACAGAGTGCAATTTAGAGTACAATCTAGCAAAAAGCCTTGACAGAGGCCAGCAAGAGAGCAGGGCTTACTGCTCACCCACACACCCTAACTCTCCAACAGAACTCACTTTTAGGGAGGTTTGGTTCAGGAATGGTAATTTGCCAAGTAATAGTACAACCTTTTACTCCAATAATACCTTTTTTTTTTTTTTTTTAATATCTGGGACTTATTAACTCACTGCCTCCTTTCCAGTGCCTTGTGAAGTGAGAACAGGGACTCTTGTTCCTCTTTTAGAGATAAGGAAACTAAGGCCTGGAGGGACTACCCTCCAGTCCTCCAGAAGTTTGGCACAAGAGCCAGGAATCTCACAACTCCCTGTCAGGTCTCTGTCCCATGCCAGGGCATTATCCTTGTCCCTGCCACCTACTGAGACCTCCCTCTTCAACTCCCTTCTACAGAGGTGGTTCAGTCACTCCCTGGGGGTGTGATAGCATCAGCACCTAAGGCTCTGTGTAAATAAAGGGGACCTAGGTCCTCCATGCCATTCTGTGGGCAGAGGAACTGTCAGGCAAGAGCAGCTTTTCAGGATTTTGGGAAGGTGACATTCAAAACAGCCCTCCTCAACCTGCAGACTAAGCATAACTAAGGTAAGAGTCAAAGGTGGGTATGATTTTTCAGTTTCAAAGTACTTTTACAATATTAACTCACTGGATCCTTATAATCATGATGATGATGATGATGATATCTTACACTTAGGATGTTCCAGGTACCATTTTACATCCTTTGCATGTATTAACTCATAAATCCTCATAATAACCCTATGAGGGTAAGTACTATCACCAACTCAAAACTGAGAGACACTAAAAATAGAACTACCATACGACCCAGCAATCCCACTACTGGGCATATACCCTGAGGAAACCATAATTCAAAAAGAGTCATGTACCACAATGTTCATTGCAGCTCTATTTACAATAGCCAGGACATGGAAGCAACCTAAGTGTCCAGCGACAGATGAATGGATAAAGATGGGGCACATATATACAATGGAATATTACTCAGCCATAAAAAGAAACGTAATTGGGTTACTTGTAGTGAGGTGGATAGACCTAGAGTCTGTCATACAGAGTGAAGTAAGTCAGAAAGACAAAAAGAGAAAAACAAATACCGTATGCTATATTCCATATATATGGAATCTAAAAAAATATATATATATGGTTCTGAAGAACCTAGGGGCAGGACAGGAATAAAGATGCAGATGTAGAGAATGGACTTGAGGACACGGGGAGGGGGAAAGGTAAGCTGGGACGAAGTGAGAGAGTGGCATGGACATATATACACTACCAAATGTAAAATAGCTAGTGGGAAGCAGCCACATAGCACAGGAAGATCAGCTTGGTGCTTTGTGACCACCTAGAGGGGTGGGATAGGGAGGGTGGGAGGGAGATGCAAGATGGAGGAGATATAGGGATATATGTATATGTATAGCTGATTCACTTTGATATAAAGCAGAAACTAACACACCATTGTAAAGCAATTATACTCCAATAAAGATGTTAAAAAAAAAAAAACAACTGAGAGACAAAGAGGCTTAGTAACTTCCCAAGGTTAACATGACTAGTAAGTAGAGGAGCTAAGATTTGACTCCAGGCGCTTGGCTTCAGAGCCCATGTCCTTAAACCACTATACTATTCTACCTTCCAAATACTGTATATTATCATCCCATTACACCAAATGAGGAAACTGAGTCAGAGTGGTTTGATGACCTGCCTAAACTCACCCACAGTCCCACTACATCAAAACTAGGAGACAAAACAAAAAAACAAAAAAAAAACTAGGAGACAAAACCAAGGTCTTTCCCCTGTAAGCCAAGACCTATTACAGTGTGACAGCTGAGGTTATCAGCCATTTCTATTTTAAGTAATTTTCCTAACAGGAAGAATTATAAAGGGTGAGAGGTGGAACCCAGAGTGGGAGGCCAAAGGCAGTACCAATTTTGAATCTATTCCAAAACATGCTACCCTACAGCTAGGGAAATGAAAATGTAATGCATTTTATACATGATGATATTTTCCTTGAGAAGACAATGGCCACCTTTAAGAATAGAAGCAGAGGAAGGATGAAGCGTGAAAATGGGAACTCTCAGTAAACTGACCCCAGGAAAAGTGGTTTGGCAAAGGGAGGGCCCAGGGAGGTTATGCTCCTAGTGCCAATGTATGAAGGCACCAGGTAGCGTGCAGGGAGAAAGGACACAAACACATTACTTTGCCCCCAGATGCCATTCATCCCCATTCAACTACTGCCCAGGAAAAGGCAAACTTCCTCTTCCCTGCTGCCTAGAAGCCCAATCTGTTGCTTTCCATTTGGAGCCCTCCATGAGAATGCAGCTACCAATTCCCAGGACCTATCAAGTGGGCTACCTTCTCCTCTGCCAAGCCCTGGTCCGCCCCAAGGTTTAACCCAAGTCCCCTGGGATTCTACAACTCAGGAACTCCTGGCTTAGAGTAGCAGGGCTGTGCTAAAGGCTAGACTCTCTAGCTCTGGCCAATGAGAACAAACTATTTCATCAAGGCTAGGTCTCTCTTATTTCAAAGCCAATGCCCTTATCATCATTTCAGATATTTTCCCCGTAAGCGTCCTCAGTGGTCACTTAGGATTCAGAATACTGTCAATTGCTTTGTGAACTGGTAAGTTATCTGCTCTTGAATATCATGACAGAATGGTGTCAGCAGATCTATTTCTGGCCACCAGAGAAACAAGAGTTCAAGATGGAAAGGGGGAAGGATAAAACTGTCCCTGTTCACAGACAACAAGATTGACTATGACTATGTAAAAAATCCTAACGAATCTACAAAAGAACTTCTAGAACTAATACATGAGTTTGGCAAGGTCACAAAAGCTCAATATTCCCAAATCAAATGTATTTATATACACTAGTAACATACAATTGGAAAGCAAAATTAAAAGAAGAAATGGGGGAATAAAAAAGCTAAGCATGATGCTTACAAGCTTCAGTGAACTTTCACATCCACTTAAGAGGAGGAAACGAGGGAGCTTTGTGAACACCTGCATTCTCACTATACCTGATTGTGAAATGCCCTTAGGGAAGGGCACCCAGCCTTGTAGAAAGCGTCTTCAGGTGATTCTGATTGCCTCCAGATAGAGAACCAATTTGGAAGAATTTGCATTGCCTGGAAACCTGTCAGAAATGAAAATTCCTCCCATCAATGGAATCAAACTCAGGAGGTAGGATCTAATGAATTTTAACAAGCCAGGTGATTCTGATACCCACACTATACTTTGTTCAAAACAGCAACTTCCGTAGTTCATTCTGTGCCTAAGTGACAAAGGCACACAGGCTGCTGGAAGTTTGTAGCACCCTCTGCTGGTGCCCATCTGCAAAGGCTGACCTCTAAACTAAAAACAAGACACTCATAACTCTAGTTTGACAGCCTGTGAATTTTTTATTCAAGTGAAGAAAAGAAAACTCCAGTTTCCTATTACAGCCACTGCTGCTTCAATCCACTGTAGCTCATGGTGAATTCTCCTATGGCTCTGCTGCAGCTTTCATTTCCTTGTGCAACCTTCATTCATCTAGGCTCCTAATAAAGGACCCAAAAGAGCTTGTTGAAACTGTCTCCAAGGCCAGGCAAGTCACCCCACACAGAAAGAGGTGGGTGAATGAGGCCTTCTCTGCCTTAGCCCAAGGGCAGTGTCACTTTGGCTACAACGGTGATGTGGTATGTGAGTCACTCCCCTACACAAAACCAAAATTTCTCACTGGCTTCCTATAACACTAGAAGCAAAATCTAGTCTTTACCAGGACCTTTGAAGCCTGCAGGATTAGAGCCCTGGCTACTTCTCTAAATTCATTTCCAATCACCCTTTCCCTTCTCACTCTTAAGCCAAATTGGCCTCATAATTGTTTGGAGAACATGCCAAGCCTGCTCCAGAGGCCAGCGCAGTTGCTATTCCTTCCACCCCTAGATATCCACATGGGTCTTTCCTCATTTCATTCAGGCCTCTGCACAAAAGTCACCTCTGCAGGCCTTTTAGCGCTGTCAGGCAGCAAATGCTCCTGTCTCTTTCATCCTGTTTTCTAGAGTGTGTGTGTGTGTGTGTGTGTTATAAATACAGCACTTTTGCTACCTAAAGGGTCAATTCCCACCAGCCAAAGATCACCAGGAACACACATTAGTCAAAGTTAGTTTTTAAAATTAAACTCCCTGTAGCAAGAGAGACTGAACACCATGGAGAAGAGTGGGGAATCTCAGAGGGTTTTAGGAGGGACTTGTACAGGATTTGGGCTTGTGTTAGGTGATGTTACAGAGTGTTCAAGAAAACAAGTGGGGTGCTATTCCAGATTGAGTGTTCTCAGAAAGCCTGGGCAATTCAGTATCTTAGTTACTAGTATTTTTTTTCTGGCTGCGCCACGCAGCGTGCAAAATCTTAGTTCCCCCCACCAGGGATTGAACCCATGCCCCCTACAGTGGGAGTGCAGACTGTTAACCAATGGACCACCAGGGAAGTCCCTCTTAGTTACCAGTATTAATCGGGGGGGGGGGGTATTGTTATTTTTGTGTTGCATGGTGTTCATTCAGGCTTAATTATGACTGAAGATGGCCTTTCACAATCATGCAGAGTCCTCATCTGCTGTTGATATTCGGTAACATTATGTTCAGTAGGGGAACACCACTGTAACTACGCTAGTTGACAGCTATCAGGGATGCTTTTTTTCTTTTTCATATATTTGTTTATTGTTTAGAAAGTAAGCTTCCTGAGGGCAGGGACTTTGTCACCAGTGCTTGGCATATAGTAGGTGTTCAATAAATGTTTGATAATTATTTTTTCAAAACATCTTTCATACCTCAGGTCCTACACATCTACAATACAGCCCTATATCTGGGACAGGTATATTCAAGTCCTTGGAATGTCTCATAAGCGATGTCAGAGCCAATAGTAGCTGCTGGTAGGCAGACAGGTATTAACAGTTACATTTTATAGAACTTTAAAACAAGGAGAGCAACTAGGTCCTCTGGACTCTCCTCCCTTAGACTAGATGGCGCTTAGCTTTCATCAGGGTTCAGGGAAGATAATTATCATGAAAAAACACTACTCTCCAATGACAAAAGATGGCCAAGTTGAAAGACTATGCTACAAATAAAATAGGAGAAACACTCCTCAATCTAATAATCATCTTCCTTTTCCCATTCAACATCTTATAGCCATATGGGTTTTTAACAAAATATACGACATAGTCTGTGATTCAGTTAGTCTTCCAGAAAGATTCACATGCTAATAAAGTTGTCACCATTCCACCATTCCCTTACCGCAATTTAAAAATAATTCTGCAGCTTACTTATGCAGAAAGGGAATTAAGATACCATTTTTAAACCTATCAAGTTGGCAAAAATACAAAAGTTCAGTAATACCTTATTTTGGCAATGATGTGGATCAACAGGCAAACTCATACATTGCTAGTGGAAAAATAAATTGGTACAACTTCTGTTGAAGTCAATCTGACAATATCTAAAGAAATTTAAAATGCACAAAGCCTCTGACAACAACTTTCCTTTTAGAAATTTATTCTACAGATAAACTTGCACACAGGCAAAGTAACATATGTTATTTATTGCAGTACTGTTTGAATAGTAAACAATCTAAATGTCCATCTCTCTGGGAATGCGTAATAAATTAGGACATCTGTGCAGTGGAGACAACATTAAGAGAAAAGCTCCCCTTGACACTGGGGAGATGGCCTGGTACCATCATCGAGCACTCGATGTTGCTAGAAGCTGGCCTGGCACTCACAGCTAGGCCTTATTGTTTTCCTGTTGAACATAAAAAATTTCCCAGAACACCCCAACATCAGACAAGGAGATCTGTGACCGTGACGGATCAGGACAAAAACAAGAATATTTAGTAATGATGTCTGAACACAGATAAAAACACCAACATTATTGTAACTACAAACATGACCAAACATCCCTCTATCCTGGCTGATATGAGTGACTGCTGTAACAGCAGCACTTATGAATTGTAACATTAGCCTCAATTCATTCCTCCTGCCTTATTAAGATTTATTAAAATATGCAATCATAGAATTGCTCCAGCAACCTGAAAGCATCCAATCCACAGCAAATATGAGCTGCTTCCTTAAAACTTTCCCCCAAAACCAACTAATCCAAACCCCAATCCGGTAAGTCCTTTCCAACACACTGCAACTGAGATGCCCTATAATTCCCCATGGTGTGTGTTCTCCCTTACTGCAATGAGCAATAAACTCAACTCATTCAACTAAGGTGTGTCCCTAGAGGGGAAGGGATTGGCACATGTTAAGCAAAATAATCAAGGTGTAAAACCATGTTTATATGTGCACATATGTGTAGACGCTACAACTTGTGTAAAATAATGTAAAAATAATCTTTAAAAAAATATATTTGTATATGCATAGAATAGCTCTGGAAAAACACACTCGTTAAAAATGGTTGTCTCGGGCTTCCCTGGTGGCGCAGTGGTTGAGAGTCCACCTGCCGATGCAGGGGACACGCGTTCGTGCCCCGGTCCGGGAAGATCCCACATGCCGCGGAGCGGCTAGACCCGTGAGCCATGGCCGCTGAGCCTGCGCGTCTGGAGCCTGTGCTCCGCAATGGGAGAGGCCACAACAGTGAGAGGCCCGCGTACCGCAAAAAAAAAAATGATTGTCTCTTGGAAGGAGAGCTAAAGGCTGGGGCACAGGGGTGGGAGAAGACTCTTCAGTATGTACAGTTTGTTACCATGTTCATGATTCATTTACTTGAAATTAGTAACTTTTAAAAAAGAGAGTAAGAATCACAGGCACCACTGTGGAATCAAGAGTGAAGAAAGTTCAGAATCTTGCCTAGACATTTAGGCTTATCACATTTCTACATGTCTGCATGTGAGATTTCAACCATGTTGAAGTCCTCAAATTGCATCCTTACTGCCAAAATGCTCTCCAGCTAAGCCTCCAAAATCAGTCTTTGTGGAAAAATAGGATCAAATTTCATGTACTCTGACGTCTTATTAAAGGCAGCTGATTAGTCTGTATCAAAAAAACATTAGGTAGGCTCCCTGACTTCAGACTATACTACAAAGCTACAGTAATCAAAACAGTATGGTACTGGTGCAAAAACAGAAATATAGATCAATGGAACAGGACAGAAAGCCCAGAAATAAACTCATGCACTTATGGTCAATTAATCTATGACAAAGGAGGCAAGACTATACAATGGAGAAAAGACAGTCTCTTCAATAAGTGGTGCTGGGAAAACTGGACAGCTACACATAAAAGAATGAAATTAGAACATTCTCTAACAACATACACAAAAATAAACTCAAAATGGATCAAAGAAATAAATGCAAGGCCAGACACCATAAAACTCTCTTAGACGAAAACATAGGCAGAACACTCTTTGACATAAATGAGAGCATATCTTTTTGGATCCATCTTCTAGAGTAATGAAAATAAAAACAAAAATAAACAAATGGGACCTAATAAAACTTAAAAGCTTTTGCACAGCAAAGGAAACCATAAACAAAACGAAAAGACAACCCACAGAATGGGAGAAAAGATTTGCAAATGACGTGACCAACAAGGGTTTAATCTCCAAAATATATATACAAACAGCTCAAGCAGCTCTATGTCACAATAACAAACAACCCAATCAAAAAATGGGCCGAAGATCTAAATAGACATTTCTCTAAAGAAAACATACAGCGTGGCCAAAAAACACATGAAAAGATGCTCAACGCCACTAATTATTAGAGAAATGCAAATGAAAACTACAATGAGGTACCACCTCACTCCGGTCACAATGGCCATCATCAAAAAGTCTACAAACAATAAATGCTGGAGAGGGTGTGGAGAAAAGGGAACCCTCTTGCACTGTTGGTGGGAATGTAAATTGATACAGCCACTATGGAGAACAGTATAGAGGTTCCTTAAAAAACTACAAATAGAACTACCATACGACCCAGCAATCCCACTCCTGGGAATATACCCAGAGAAAACCATACTTAGAAAAGATACATGCACCCCAATGTTCACTGCAGCACTATTTACAGTAGCCAAGACATCAACAACCTAAATGTCCATTGACGGAGGAATGGATAAAGAAGATGTGGTACATATATACAGTGGAATATTAGCCATAAAAATGAAATAATGCCATTTGCAGCAACATGGATGGACCTACAGATTGCCATACTAAGTAAGTCAGACAGAGAATGATAAATACCATATGATATCACTCATATGTGGAATCCAATTTAAAAAATGATACAAATTAACTTATTTAGAAAAGAGAAACAGACTCACAGATTTCAAAAACAAACTTATGGTTACCAAAGGGGAAACATCAAGGGGAGGGATGAACTGGGAGCTTGCGATTAACATACACACACTACTATATGTGGAACAGATAACCAACCAATATTCTGTAAAAACCTATATGGGTAAAGAATCTGAAAAAGAATGAATATATGTATAACTGACTCACTTTGCTGTACACCTGAAACTAACACCATAGTATAAATCAACTATACTCTAATTTAAAAAAAAAAACAAAAAACATTACGTACAGATATTCTCTTCAGAGTGTGATCCAGGGCTCTTAAGGCTGGAATATGAACAGGTAGGTCATGGTGGTTTTGTATTTCTGGCTCTCATGGGGAGCTCTGTGAGGTGAGAACATACAGCATTTAAATATCATGCTACTCCAGCAGAGGTCTTATAGCTGTCATCTGTCCTTTTTCTAACTTACAGCTGAGGGTGATCACTGAGCTCCTCTGAGGCATTCTCTTACCACTGCATCTCCTCACGTCTTCACCAGAGTCAGCTTCCACTCCACTTAATGCCTGGCAGGTCATCATTTCAACAGGTTAGGTGCATGAGCACAACAGAGACAATTTTGGGGCTTCCCTGGTGGCGCAGTGGTTGACAGTCTCCCTGCCGATGCAGGGGACACGGGTTTGTGCCCTGGTCTGGGAAGATCCCACATGCCGCGGAGCGGCTAGGCCCGTGAGCCATGGCCGCTGAGCCTGCACGTCCGGAGCCTGTGCTCCGCAACAGGAAAGGCCACAACAGTGAGAGGCCCGCGTATCGCCAAAAAAAAACAGAGACAATTTTGGATACAAGGTATATCATATCCTAGATTCATATGGCACCAGCCAGTAGCAGTTGGCAGCTCATTTGTTTGGTGTCTTGATCTTCCTCGGCTGGGGACAAAGGCCTCCTACAAACTGTGCCCAGTCCTGGTGCCCTGACCTACTATTTTGGGGTCGCTAGCCTTCCTTTCATCTCCAGTGATCTTCTGTGTACTTTCCATCATCTTTCCTCTCTCTTTTAGACTTAAACTTCTGCCCTTTACCAATTTCTGTTTTACACAATTACTTATCCTGTCCCCACAATTTAGACCCTGGCAATAGGCATTCCCAATGCTTCCATTTAAAATAAAATCAAACACATACCCTGTCAACAGTTCCCTAACACATACACAAATAAATCCAATTTTTTCACATCACAGAGCCCTCTAAGCCTTTCATCACAGCCTAGTGAATTTATCCATCAGGGAGGGCTAGGTTCAAGTTTCACATGCTTAGTGAATTCTTCTTGGATCCTCAGTCCCCAGTGAGCCCTTCCTCTCCCAAGCTACTATTAAATGAAGAGAGTGAATTTGTCTATTGCCTCAGTGGTTTCCAAACATTTACCTCCCCTAACCTCAACCCTGTTTTCAAAGGGAAAGCCTACTAGGAAAGCCAAACATGTAAAACACCAACTCTGGATGAAAATGGTACAAGCTCCAACTCTCTTCCCCAACCCCACAAGACGTTCACCCAGGCGGCTTTAAAACTACTGCTCTATTCTGCCAATGAATGTTGCCAGTTCCATTTTTTAGGTCATCTTCCCTGCTAGATTATTAACTCCCTGGGAGTACAGGCCCTGTGTTTCTGACCTAAATTCAACTAATATTTCAGCATTATATACATTTTACACATTTTACACATAAGGTTAAGTGGAGCTGGAAGAAAAGACCCAATTTAATCAGCAGCAGAGCTGCAACCCATACCTAGGTCCTCAGAGTCTAAATCCACCACATTTTCTATTCCACCAAGCAGCCTCTCAGTCTGTTTTGGACTATTCTTTTCCGGAGCTCCTGAGAGAGACCAGCTGGTGCCAGCACCAGCGAGGCTACAATTAGTAGTGATCATGAAGACAAATTCAGTTATGAATTAATAAACTCATAGGGCCCTGTGACAATACTTAGTGTTCTCACTATTCCATGGCTCTGGGCTGCGGGGCCACCCCTAACAACTGTTTTCTTTTCTTGTTCGTCATTATCTCCAAAGCTAACCTGACAGGATGGTGGCATCTTTCTACAAAATATACAATTAAAATAAACCCAAAACCAATAAACAAAAACTTTAATGTGCCCAGGAATAAGCAGCTATTTGCTTTGCTTCCCTTTCCTCCTTCTTGACTTCATCTATAATTATTCTTATACCATCATGAAGATTACCTTTCTCGCCTAGTTTACAGAAAAGAAAGGAGAAAAGGCAAATGGCTTATCAATAGACAACCAAGAATTAGTAAATGCCAGGGACCAGGTATACATTAGAATTTAAAGTTGCAGGGCCCAATCATTTGCAAATGATAAAAATTCACTGCATAAAAAATAAACCAGCTGTATTAATAATGGAAAGGCATTTAAATAAGAGACTACAATCCAACTTTCAAATGTTTTATTTTTAGTGTTTTTAAACATTTTAATACAACAAAGATATAAAATAATATATATTAGTGAAATCTGGATTTAATTTAGAATCAAGATATTTACTTATATACAACACTGTGCTTCAAGGTATGGCTACCACAGGAACTTTCACATCTTCAAGTAACACTAGTATCTCTGCAGATTGGGTGACATTTAGGTAGCATTCTTAAAACAAAACATGCCCACTTTAGCCCAAGCTAATTTTGCTTCCCCCATTAAGTACCAGTTTCCACTCCCTTTGTTTCATATCAGAAATACTTCAACTGTCTTAACAATCCATAGATTCTTTGAATAAAAAATTATTAAAATTAAGCATTTTAAAGATGATATTACTAACTGGTAACATTGCTTGGCTAGTTCAGACAACCCAGTAGTTCAGATTGAAACAGACGTGAAATAACAACAAAATTAACATAGTATTCCTTCTCCTTCCATATTAGGCACAAAGCTTCCTTATGCTTAAACATGGAGTACACTGAATAAAAGTCCTTTGGTCAATTTAGGGTAGAACATATTCTAAAAAACCAACTTTTGGGGGAGCTGGATTATAGATTTCACAGATGTTTTCATTGAACTTGATGCAAAATAACTGGCCATATTTTAGATACTTGAAATTGGTGGCATTTGCTGGGGGTGAGGGATAGGTGAGAGGGGAAACAAAACCTACTTCCATAGTAATTTCAGTCATTCAAAGCTACTCAAAGACAGAGAAAGAAAATACCCTCAACCTCTTTCCTTTCTCATTGCTCACCTGTAGCAGTCTGACTTTTGGTGTTATTAAGAATTTTCCTCTACAGCAGTGTGGGGTAATTCAGATTAAAACATTTTACAAATGCAAACTGTCTTAACTGCCAAAGTAAAGATGGCATTAAAGCTGACATGCTTTGTTGGCTCTGAAACTATCTGAATGAAACCAATACTGTTTAAGAAAGCCATGGGACTATTGTAAAAAAAAGAGTTTCCTGTCTCAAATACCTGAATACCGTAAAGAACTGACAAATGACTATTACCATAATTACTTTTAGTAAGGGGTAACTTAAGTCTACAAGAAGACTATCAAAGGGCTTCCCTGGTGGCGCAGTGGTTGAGAGTCTGCCTGCCGATGCAGGGGACGCGGGTTCGTGCCCCAGTCCGGGAAGATCCCACATGCCGCGGAGCGGCTGAGCCCGTGAGCCATGGCCGCTGAGCCTGCGCGTCCGGAGCCTGTGCTCCGCAACTGGAGAGGCCACAACAGTGAGAGGTCCGCGTACCGCAAAAAAAAAAAGAAGACTATCAAAGAATTAAATTTATTAGAGAGTTTAAAAAAAGAATAGGGTTAATGTTCTCAAACATTATGGAACAAGAATCCTTAAAAAAAAGTTTACTATGAAACTGATGATGAAATTGCTTTTTACTAATACCATCAAAGCAGGTTAGTGTTATGATTATGACTTTGAATATATAAATAACACATTCCAAACAGGTTTCCTTAGAACACATGGTTTCATATCAGCTATAAAAGGATGTGATGCCTCTGTCCTTATGATTTACAAAATTATAAGATTTTTAGAATTCTAAGTAACAACACTCAGGCAGGTACAGGGTAGGGAAGAATGCCATGTGCAGTGTCAGAGTTACACTATCAGCAGGTCTCTAGCATGGGGTTCTTCCTGTGAACAGTCCACACTTATTTAACTGACTGGTTCCATGGCTAAGCTCATTGCTTTCTGATTTAAAGGGATACTAATAAATAGATCTAGCATACGGAAGTTGTATTTTTATTCTAGCAATTCTGGCCACAGAGAACTATAGGCTATAGGAGAAAATAGGCATGTTGAGAATTCTGCAGCCAAAAAAGGTTTCTCCCAAATTATCTGGTGATAATAGCAAACTTGCCTTCTTCTAAACCTGATTAGAAACTTCAATTACCCTTCAGTAATGCTGCTCTTCATGGGATTAAAAAAAAAAAAAAGAAAGGAAAAAAAGGAAAAAACAGGTAACGCTGCCCCTAGGAAGACAGAAATTGCATGGAGGACTTTCAATATAACCTCCAGTTTGCATCCCCAAACAAAAAACCTTGGTTCCTTCTATACTGAAATCTCAGTGTTTAATGATGTAAGACTCTCACACGTTTCCAACTGTAGACAAGGTAAAAAATATGTAGATCTAAGGCATGTAGCTTCTCTACCTAGCCATATTCACACCCAAAATGTATATCCTACCTTCAATATGGTTTTAACAAGAAAAAAATACAAAGACAAAATCTGGAAATTTCTGGACAAAACAAAAAGCAACAAAACTATAGGTTTTGTATTAAAAAAAGAAATGGAAAAGAATTTTGTCTCTAAGTTTTCCAAGGAAGAGACCTGGAGATGATTAATATATGTAAACAATGCCCTGTAATAGTTATAACAATAAATTATAAATCTAGCTTACCTTTTCCTCAAAACAGATATGATAAATGTAAGTGTGGGAAGTTATTTTACAATCCTCATTGCAGTCTGCTATTAGGCACTCTCAGTATCAATAGGTCTGCAAAGTTAGTTGCAATTTTTTTTTCTATTTTGTTCTAGAATAAAATCCACACGAAGGAAAGAAGATTGATGTTAGGAAATTTACCATTAAGTAGCTATTCAACATTCTTGACTTAATGTTGCCATGGATTTTTTTTCAAACATTTTCCCAAAAGCCAACGCCAGTCCCTCCCTAGCTAAGTTCAGTCCTCTTCTGTCATCTGGAAAAAAATGGGAGTTACATATCTTTTGACCTCAAGGGTCAAAGACTCTAACTGCATAGGAAACATCCTTCACCCTTCATGATTATGCAATTTCCTTAGATGAAATGTTGGCATTTTCATCCCCAGCATGTAAAAGAATCAACAATTATTGAAGATGTTACCAGATTCTAAAGTATGAGATTTAAAAGCATATAATAAAACTTAAATTGCCTTGTGCCATTTTCTCAAGTGAAAAATAAAAAATAATGTTCAGAGTACACCCAAATTGGGATCACTCAGCACTAGCTGCAACTTGTTTGCATTATATTTGTTTCCTGTCCAATCCATTCAGGCTCCTCTGTAGCTTATATGGGGTAGGAATATGACTCAAAGTGCAAAAATAAAATATTTCACCATTTAAGGAGCAGGTTTCTGCTAAGTGGCCTAATTTTAGACCTCAATATGCCAGCACCTTTTTAACTCCTTGTTTTAAAACAGAATGTAAAAGCTACACAGTTAATATTCCAAGTGGCTAAGCTCATCAGCTGGGGTTCAAAGTCTAATTCTAGAACCAACCTACTCTCAAAACTACTGTACAAAATCATTAAAAGTAAAGTGACAAATGTAATCACAGAGGTCAAATTACTTAAGGTACTAAATTTCTAGTGTTGTAAACAGCAACTAAGTTATATCACTCCTGACTGCCAAATTAAAACTAAATAGAAAGAATGTATGTACACAATTGTTTTAAAAATAAAAAACAACAAAACCTTTTCATATCCAAATATGTCTGAGATGGCTTAGTTCTGATGGCCAAGAATGAGAAATTTCAAAAACCAAAAAGTTACACAATGCCTGCAACCTGTTATAAACTTCAGAAAGAGAAAAATTTGCATGCATACCTCCCTACTTAAGGACACAGAACTTTAACATCTGATAAAACACTCCATTATTTTGCTCATTAAATAACACCATTAAAAAGCATAAAATTGGGCTGTCATCTGTCTAGCTAATAGTCATAGCACAAAGTTATTCCAGGTACTTTCATCACTAAAATTAAGCCAATTTTATTTTTATAGATGCAGCCATTTTCCCCTCATGCATACTTACTGATGATCATACTGAACCCTCAGAACAAAATAGGAACTGCACCTTTTGTTGATTTTGGTGAAAAATACCAGCACTATATTTGTACTCTGTCACCTTATGTATGGCCCCTTTCATTCTCTTCTTGTTTCAGGGATCCTGGTATATTCAGTATACTTTTCTTAAGGATGGTTCAGAAGGCAAAAATTAATTTGTTAGTAAAAAGGATCACTTTCCAGAGTTGCGTTTTTTAGAAAGACACAGAGATTAGTTCAAAGAACAAGTACTGCTCACTTGGTAGGGGTTTTTCGTTTGAAGAAAATAAGGAGCTTAAAAAATTATTATTTCTTGACTAGAGTCCTACTGGAAATTTTTTAAAAAATCTTTCAACCAGCAAATTGCTTAAGTTGATTTGCTTAAGCTCAACAGGTAAAGGTAAGAGGCTGACTTCAATCATAACATTAAGTCTGCCTAAAGAGAAGGGGCAGAAGACATCTACTTAAGCTTTCTGTTCAAACGGATACCTAAGGACTCTTAATTATTCTTTCCTGCTTGCTATAATCACAGCCTTGCTCAGGACAGGGAACTTTACTTTGTCAACACACAGGCCAAAAAGCAAGACATCCAGGAACAACCTAGGGGGAGAAAGCAAAGTTACTCACTTTCAACAACGACTGTATATTTAATCATGAACACATTACAAAGACAGTCTTCATCCAATTAGTCTTTTCATTATTGCTGGTTTTGAAAATGGCCAACAATATTCATTTGGGACTGTACCATTAACATTGCATTCAAAAAAAGAAAACATGGGAAACCAAATTCTTGCTCTCCTACTCTGCTGATATGCTCTGGTATTGGCTAGAGTATGGTAGTACAAAAAGAGTCTCGTTGTGATATAAAAGGCAATAAACACATCAATGGAATAATGTTCATGGGCAGCCAAAATGAAGAAGATTCCAAAGAGGTTGAGAACCCAGGATAAAGTGTGCAAGAAATTCCAGCTTCTTGGTGTATCTGGGAAAAGGACAGAAAGATCATTTTAAAACCACACTTCTTCCAGTGTTTCTCAGTCATATGCTCCTTCCATCAGCCTGTTTCTCCCATTCTTCACAGAATTTGATGCCCTTCCCACAGCCTCCTCTGCAGCTAGTCAGTTGATATGCACAGAAGCACTAAAGATACTTACATTCAGTGACAAAGAAATTCAGCATAGTTAGGACGACTGTGTGGCCACTGAACATGTAATCTCCACAAGTGTGAACGCCAGTTAGGGTCATACCAAAGCCACTCCAAATGGCAAAGGCCCGGTGTAATTTCTCCCATACACTGCCATATACCTATAAAGAAAGCTAAGAATTAGTGCTTCAAATGCTTAGGGCAGCAGAGGCTCCTACCACTCCCATTGAAATTCAAAGGCTGAATGACTTAGAAATAAGATCTAAGCAAAAGCAACCAGACTCCCAGTCTAATTAATTCCAGACACCAAGAATGGGTGGTCAAAGCTTGGCTGTACTCAGAACTATTTTGGTAATTTAATGAAATCAATGCAATTCAAACTTCTCTACTTGGAGTTCCTTTATAATGAAAAGGTTACTACAACACAAAACTATTTCCAAGTTTTATACCCTATAATACAGTAGTATTTGCTTGGCTGTTCTTGTCAATAAGAAACAGGCTATGACAGCGACAATGGCTACCATTCAATATCCACTCTCCCCTCTTCACTGGTAATAGAATCTAAAATTTATTTGAAGAGGCAATGAACTGAACTAAAACATTGCATTTCCCACCCTCCCTTGCAGCTAGGTGTCACTACGTGACTAAGTTCTGTACAATAAGATGTAAGTGGAAGTGTAAAAGATTTCTGGGAATGCTACTTATAAACGAAAGAGACAACAGCTTGGAGGAAGTCTTTTCTACCTTTCCTTCTTCTAGCCTACAACTCAGACATGATAGCTAAAGCTCTAGCAGTCATCTTGGACCACAAAGTGGCTTTGAGGATGCAAGCCAAGTGTTAGGACAGGAGAGCAGAAAGACAGAAGAATCATGGATTTTTGATGACTCCATAAATTTATCACACTTGACCTGGATGGAGTACCTACTTTCAGACTTATGAGAGAGAATAAATCATTGCTTGTTTATTAAACTATAGCCACCGCGAAGTTCCTGTTATTAGTAGCCAAACCTAATCCCAACTCCCACGCATAAACTTAAAAAAGCAATCCATTTTGAGGAAGAGTTTGAGCAATGGTCACTTTTTTTAAAAAGGCATTTAACACATAATAATATAAAAAACTGCTGCAATTTTATGTGCATTTACTATGTGCAGCATGCTGCTATATGCTTTTATGTCATTGCATTTAATTTCCACAAAAATCCTATGAACTGATTCAACTGTGCAGATGAGGAAACTGGCTTTAGAGGTCACACAGCTAGTAAGTAACGTAATAAGGATGTGAACACAGGGCATCCAATTCCAAAGCCCTATGTCTTAAAGAACAAAAGAAACAATCTTATTAGAATCACTATTTCATTAGAAATCTCACCTGATTATACACTACCCAGGTTTTCCCTTTCTGCCTCAGTTGATGGTAGGGAGAGAAATTCATTATTAGAGAAAAGGAAAGGGAAGGTACTAAAATATACATGGTTTGGTTCTTTCCATGACCTCTAGTGAGAATACGGTTAGAGATGTTACACTCGTGAAAGTAAAAAATCAGGCAGAGAAGAACAGAGATTGCTAGGAAAATGTCTCAGCCAAGGACAGGAAACAAGTGATGCCATGCAAAAGAAAGCAATAATTACACAACACTGTAAATCAACTATACTCCAGTAAAAATTAAAAAAAATATACTGTATCACAAAAAAAAGGAAAGCAATTATTGCCCAATTACTCAAGTCTCCCCATCCTTTCCAAGCTTAAAATGTCCCAAATATCCTTTCAGAAAAATAAAAATTGAAACACAGCACAACAGAATGAATTTAGACACTTTGATGAGAAATTTGCTCTAAGTGTTTCTTTTCTTAAAGTGGTTCCATTGTCTAATTTCAAAAACAGGCATGTTCTTGGTTCTGTCTCCAAACCTACTACTTCTGGGAGTGAGATTTCAAGCAATTACTTTATTACAATGAAAATGCCCTACGGAGTTCACTGTAAGGGATTTGATTGCTAGTTAATATCACCTTAACTATCTAATTTTAATGACTGCTGCAAATACAGGTCAGTAAGTAGGTTATATTATAATTCAAAGCAATTAACAGTATTTAGGGCAGATTTGAATAAATATGTCCACATAAAACTAACTGATAATAAAAAACAGTCATTAGAGGCAGAAAAAGGGCTGTCCATACTATAGTGGGATGGTATCTTATTTATTTATTTTTTTTTTATAAATTTATTTTATTTATTATTTTTGGCGTGATGGGTCTTCGTTGCTGCACATGGGCTTCCTCTAGTTGCAGGGAGTGGGAGCTACTCTTCATTGTGGTGCGCGGACTTCTCATTGCAGTGGCTTCTCTTGTTGCAGAGCACGGGCTTTAGGTGTGCAGGCTCAGTAGTTGCAGCACACGGGCTCAGTAGTTGTGGCGCACGGACTTAGTTGCTCTGCAGCATGTGGGATCTTCCCAGATCAGGGCTCGAACCCGTGTCCCTTGCATTGGCAGGCGGGTTCTTAACCACTGCACCACCAGGGAAGTCCCTAATTTATTTTTGTAGCACATGTTGCAGCCCTACGCACATATATTTTCCTCTTTAGTGGCTGATCCACAATCAAATCCCTCAGCTACAGGAAATTCTCTTTTCATTATAATAAGCTTACGTATTTCTTCTTAAATCTCTTCTAATCAATTAGCATACTACAATAATTGGGGGTAACTGTTCTATCCCTCCTTCACACCATGCACAGAAATTCAATAGATTTGCTAACTAAAGAATGTCACTTGCCACCTGGTTCTACAAGAATTAAGTCATTAGCCACTGCAGTCGCTGACCTTCAACACACCCTGAAAAGACTTCAGGACACAGTCAGGAATAAGGCACTCTATGCTCTGTGAAAACTGACAGAAAAGGCCTTCAGGATAGTTAGATTTTTTCAGGAGAAAATTTTATGAACCCAATTTCTTGCATCTTCCCATACTTAGAAAAGCACTAAAATCATTAACTAAGACATTTGCTCCTCACGACTAGCAGCAACCTTCTACCAAAATGTGTGGCTTGATTACACGTACACCTTCCCCAAGATCACATATATGCTAACCTTCCCCCTTACGTCTTCAGCGTAGTTCCTCAGAGCTAACTGAGAAGCTGTCTCCTGGGCTATAGACCTCAGTAAGTCTTGAAATAAACTCACAGCTCTCACGTTGTGCATTTTTATTTCAGTCGACAGATTAAAGACTTAAATTTAAAATATAAGACCATAAAAGTCTCAGATATCATCTTTCATTAATCAGAATGGCAGTGACTCCAAAAATTGTGCTGGCATGGTGATGGGAAAACTGACATGCACATAGTGGTGACAGTAGTGAAAAACTAGTCTTTCCTAGTGAAAATGTGAGCAATATGTATCACAATTTTCAGTGTGTATGTTCTTTAATTTCTTAACTCCACTTCCAGGAATTTATCTTAAGACGATTAAACAAGTGAAAAACCATAAATGTACAAGGATGTTTATGACAGCATTGTTTATAAATAGTAAGATTTGAAAATAACTTAAATGTACATCATTTGGAGACTGGTAAATTGTACAATGGAATACTCTGCAGCTATTAAAAAGGATGAGGTATAGCTATACGTATCTCTTCAGAAGAAAGTAAACAACATACTATTAAATGAAATATAAGCTAAAGTATAATGTTTGCAATATAATCCTATTTTCTGTTTAAAAAGTATCTATCTATATAAACTTGTATGAATATGTAAGCATGGTTAAAAATAGTCCATGTGGTATATACACAACTATTAACAGTATTATTTATGGGGTGGGGTGAAAGAAGTGGGAATTTTGTGAGATTTTACTTTTTAATTTATGTATTTCTATAAAATTTGAATTTTTACAGTAAGTTTATATAACTGTAACTAGAAAGAAGTACTTTCCCTTTTTGGAAAAGAAAAGAAGAAGAAACAAAAACAGCTTTTATCTTAAAAATAAAACATTTCCTTTACACTAAATCCTAAATGTCATTAACCCTTCCTCCTTTCTTACTAGTCAGTCTCCTTATACCTGGAGAAAGTTTGGTCACTCTGCAGCTCAGGACTGTATTTTTAGTTCCTGATCTCCTTTGGCTGCTTAATCTTCCCTTGCAGGTATTTCAGCTACTTATATTGCAGTAGAAAAACAGACACTTAATTTTGTTTTACACTTTACAAACAACATTAAAATAACAAAGGTGTTAATACATCATTTGAATATTTGGGAACACATAACTAAAGCATGGAGGCTTAGAAAAGTAGGCTAATAAATTCTCTTGTCCAAATTTAATGAGTCACAACAGCCAATTTTATATATAAACCACAGGTGATCTTCAGGGTTTTTAAACATTTTATTTTTTACAGTAATTCATTACCCTGTTTTTTTTGTTCCCATCTGCATAATCTATCATCTCTCAATTTAACCAGAAGAGAAGGTATGTCTACAGTATACCAAAACAAGCAACAAAGTATAAAACAAAAACAAAAGTTAGCCATTATGTAAATATATCTCAGAAAGAGTAAAGTTTAGAGTAGTGGGTACTACATTTTAAATGGAATATGGTCCAACTGCAACACTTTTTAAAGAGTGAAGGGGCCAGAGTTACGACATATGAGGAACTAAAGATGGTGAGGATGGTGAGAAAGGGAAAATGATAATAGAAAGTTACTTTTTTTCTATAGCTCTACAGCATTGAACTAGTTAGTATCAATGGATAGAAGTAACAGGAAGGTAGATTCTGGCTTAAGATTTTTACCAAATTATTTCTAGAGGTTCATTACAGATACTGAAAATGCTGAAAAGCACATTTTAATGTTAAAAGCAAAGCCTTAGCCTTAGTTCGTATATGGTGCCATCAACACACCAAGAATAAGAGGAAAGAATGATAAAGAAGACAGTAGGCTACCTTTCCAGTGCACTGTAGGTGCTGTCCTGGCACGGAGAGGGAGGTCACAAACATGGTAAAGCAGCGAAGCAAGAATACAGTGCCCATCAGACTACAAAGCCTTCGCAGAAGTATTGACCTGTGAACAGTGATGAAAAAGGGAGAAAGATCAGAAGAAAACAAACCAAAATACCTCAGGCATCTAGTGTTTACTTAAAGGGAGAACAAGCAGGAAAACCATTAGATTCTTTGAAGAGGACAGAAATCTTAGAGACCATCTAAAGCACTGTCCAACAGGATGGTGGAAATGGACTATAACTGCACTGTCCAATAAGCTATATACATGTGGCTCTTGAGCATTTGAAATGTACAAGTGAGGAACTGAATTTTAATTTTATTTCATTTTCACTAAATTAAATTTAGCCACATGTGGCTAGCACCTGCCATGCTGGACAGTGCAGACCTAAGAGCATCATTTCACTTTTAAGAAAATATGGCTAAGAGAAAGTAAGAGTTATGCAAGAGAGAAGTAAGATAGTACCTAGACTGACTCTTAGCTTAGTGTTAGTTTTATTACTCATATATTGTCATAACTTATTTAATGAGAAGTAAAGTTAAATATGTGATTCTAGGGAATTTTTTTGCTCATTAATGACACTGTAAATTGGTTGACAGTAATTATATAATAAACATTCTTTAATATCTCTTAAATTTAAGCTATAAAATACTGTTTTTTTTAATACTAAGTTTTACATTAAGTATATCTCTAACAATTTTTTTTTAATGTCTTAAACCAAAACAGACTATATGATTCTTAAGTACAGAGACTTTACTTAAACATTTTTGAAATGCTCCTCCCACCCTCAAAAAAAAGTACTCAACACAAGGTTAGGTAAGTTTCAAACTTCAGTGTGTACACCTGGGATGGAGCTCAGGAATCTGCATTTTATTATTTTTAAATTTTTTTCACTTCAAATATACTTCTGTTTTATTTTCTTTCTCCTCTCCTCAAGGAACTCTAATTATCTATATGGTAAACCTTCAGGCTATCCCCTCAGTGTCCCCAAACATTTCACCTATTTTCTATCTTTAAAAAATTTTTTTCTTCAAATTATCTTCTGATTCATTAATTCTCTCTTCTGCTGGATTCAACCTGATGTCATACTCATTACTGAATTCTCAATTTCAGGGATTTTAAAAAATGTGTTTACTTCTAGAGTTTCCATTTCATTCTCTGTTAAAATTATCTTGAACACAGTCAGCAGAGTTACTTTAAAATCTGTATCTGGTACCTCCATTTTCTGGATCCACAGTGGGTCTATTCCATTATTTATTGTTTCTCTTAAATTTTGATCATATTCTCTTACATACTTATGTACCCCTTTATTAGTTATTTACTTGAGTGCCAGATATTGTATATAAAAAATTTTAGAATTAAATTTAGGCCTATATTATCTTCCCAAAGAGAGATTTGATATCTCTTTTGGCAAGTGGTTATGGGCTTTAACAATCTGGGGTCACCTTAATGCAATTTTAGAAACTGAAATTATTTCAAGCTAGGTTTCAGTCCCTGCAGGGTTTCTTTCATTTCTGGTTCACTACCAGTTCTAGAGTGTAGCAGTGGTAATGTAAAAAAAGAAGAAAAGAAGGTAAGAAAGAGAAAAAGTAACACTGAATGGAAAGGGTCCCAAACTCAAAGCAGGAGGATTCTACCACTTCTCACCTTTCTTAATAGCCCTGCTCTCCAATATTTTGGGAAAACACAGGAGCCTAAATTAAATATACTTTCATCCAGAGAAGAATTAAATTCGTTTCTTCTGAGACCCAGTTAGCACTACTGACTTGAGAACACTCTAGCCCATTCCAAAATCCACAGCTTAATCTGGGAGTCTTGGTATCAGCCGTTCAACTTTGTTACATACCTAAGGCTTAGTCTCCTTATCTTAGCTCTGGCATTACAACCAGTGGAATGCTTTTTCAGAGATGCTTACTCATTCCTGATTGTACACCACAGATTATTTTTTCTGTGCTTTCTTTTTCATGTGTTTGTGTGTTTGGGGCTCTTGGAGATTTTCCTTTCTTCCTGCAAGTTCAGTGATGCAATCCTTTCTTAACACAGGATTTATGGTGAATCTTCTTACCATATGGTGGAAAGTCCAGAGCAAAAGTCTCTGCCTTCTTTTTTCCACGCCATCATTTTGTGAGCTTTTTGAGGAAGACAACATGGAATCTGAATTTTAACAAGAGCCCAGGTGATTCTAGAAAGTGCTACAAAGACCACACTTTGAGAAACACTTTGACTAATTCAACATCAAAACTTGCATTTAGCTGGTCACTGCTACACTTTGCTAAACCTACCAAGGTTTCCTATATAAGGTAAACTCTTTCTTGTTCTGAAGAGTGGATAAATTCAAATCTACAGGGTCTTGTGAGGCAAAGTTAAACCAGAAAGCAGCAGTGATACATGTGGGGTTTTTTTGGTTTTTTTGCAGTATGCGGGCCTCTCACTGTTGCGGCCTCTCCCGTTGTGGAGCACAGGCTCCGGACGCGCAGGCTCAGCGGCCATGGCTCACGGGCCCAGCCGCTCTGCAGCACGTGGGATCTTCCTGGACCAGGGCACGAACCCGTGTCCCCTGCATTGGCAGGTGGACTCTCAACCACTGCGCCACCAGGGGAAGCCCAGATACATGTGTTTTTAAACCACCTCTGGTTTTAAGCAATCCAGTTATAAATATTGTTGCAAAGTGAGAGAGAATGAAGAACAATATGGCCTAAAAGTGTGACACGAATAGCAATCATCAACGCTTCTTTTCACCTTCAAAGCACTGAAATAACTGCTGCTTAGGACCTAAAGCTCATAACTGTAGTTTACCTCAACCATTCCCTGGTGAGGAGAAAGAATAAAAAATTCACGAAAGTGTCCCTATTCCTCTTCAGTGTCCAAAGACAATGTATAGCAGACCCACAACTTTATCAGATCTTTTTTTTCTTCACTATGCCTTTTTTTTTTTTAGTTGAAGAATGGTTGATTTACAATATTGTGTTAGTTTCAGGTGTACAGCAAAGTGATACAGTTATATACATATTTATATATATACACACATATATATTTCAGATTCTTTTCCAATATAGGTTATTATAAAATACTGAATATAGTTCCCTTCTATACAGTAAATCCTTGTTGTTTGTCTATTTTATATACAGTAGTATGTCTCTGTTAATCTCATACTCCTAATTTATCCCTCCCCCCTCTACTTCCCCTTTGGTAACCGTAAGTTTGTTTTCTATGTCTGTGAGTCTGCTTTTCTTTTGTAAATAAATTCATTTGTATTACTCTTCAGATTCCACACTATGCTTATTTTTTTACTTAAATAATTTCCCCTCATTAAAGTAAGAAAGTAGCCTCCTCTTATGCTTCTCTCCTTTTTTTAATGCAAAAAACTTCTTCCCTTTATATCTCTTGTGAAAGCACAAAAGAAGCACCTTCCCTATTCAGCAATTTTCTATACCATCTGAAGTAAACTACACTTGCTAGATGTGCACGGTGTGCAAAATGACCTCTTTTTTAATGCGCCTCCTCCAAGCAGAGAATAATTTCTTCCACCCAAACAACTGACCAAAGACTGTCCCTTGGAGGAGTTTCTAGCCTTCTATAGAAAGTGACATTTCCGATTTGTTTCCAAAGAAAGGCAAGGCTAGACTTAGATTGTCGTGGTTGGCCCATGGCTGAATATCGCCATCTCTAATCCTTCCCTTCAAAATACCTTCAGAATATTACTAAATATGTAGGTACTAACCTCAGGCTGACTCTTTTGTTGATCAAACCCAAACATTTTCCTATGTCAGTAATTATAATGTCACAATGACTAGAGAAGGAAAGTAACAAGGAAACAGCAAAGGAAGAAACAAGGTTTGATGACCTTTGCATAAGACAGTCAAAACACTTTCAGTCTTTTAATGGAATAAGACAGGTACCTGTGCTTGTGAAGAAGAAGAACCAGGAGCCAAATATAGCACAGAATCATGCCACATACTTCTGTCATGGCAAAGGCCCATGGAATTCTAGGAACGCTGGAACAGAAAAAAATTTAAATTTTGGACTGACAAGAAGTATATGTATGTAAATGGCGCCACCCTGTCCGTAAAATACTCTGCTAATAATGACCTTAAAATTGTTTTCTTTAACTCTTTTTTAAAATTAATTAATTAATTAATTTTTGGCTGTGTTGGGTATTCGTTGCTGCATGCAGGCAGGCTTTCTCTAGTTGCAGCGAGCGGGGGCAAATCTTTGTTATGGTGCGCGGGCTTCTCATTGCGGTGGCTTCTCTTGTTGCGGAGCACCGGCTCTAGGCACGCAGGCTTCAGTCGTTGTAGCACGCAGGCTCAGTAGTTGTGGCTCACGGGCTCTAGAGCGCAGGCTCAGTAGTTGTGGAGCACAGACTTAGTTGCTCCACGGCATGTGGGATCTTCCTGGACCAGGGATCGAACCCATGTTCCCTGCACTTTCAGGCAGATTCTTAACCACTGCGCCACCAGGAAAGTCCCTGTTTTCTTTAACTTCTACCTCTTTTAGAAGATGATATCTGGAGAACCTGGGGAAAAAAACTGTTTCATAAAGTACCTCATTTACCAGGACCTCTTTGTTGTTTGTGATTCCCAGTCATGGTTCTCTGTAAAGAAATAACTTTTTTCTCCTTTCCCATAACATGGCAGACCTGTATACAGGACTGCCCCAAAAGACAGGGGGGAAAAGGCTCACTTCTTAAATGGTGTGCTCATTTCAGGATCCAGTCAGGGCTTGAACTCAACTACTCTTTTTTTTAGTATATTTTGTTTTCAAGCAAGTTTTTATTTTGTTTTACTCCTTTCTTTCTCTCTCTGCCCTTTGTTTTTTTGTTTTTTTTTCTTCTGTATGCGGGCCTCTCACTGTTGTGGCCTCTCCCGTTGCGGAGCACAGGCTCCAGACGCACAGGCTCAGCGGCCATGGCTCACAGGCCCAGCCGCTCCGCGGCATGTGGGATCTTCCCGGACCGGGGCACGAACCCGTGTCCCCTGCATCGGCAGGCAGACTCTCAACCACTGCACCACCAAGGAAGCCCCCTCCTTTGTTTTATATTTGTTTACTTCTATCTTTTCCATTGTTGTCTTTCCTCACCAAATCTACAGCTCCTGTGATTACCCACTAGTAAAAGACATGTCACATTCCCAATTAAAAAGAAAGAAAGAAGGGGGCAGGGAGAAGAGGATGAAGAAAAAGAAGGAAGGAGAAGGAAGGAAAAGGAGAAAAGGAGGAGGAGGAAGAAAAGAAGGAGGAGAGTGGTGGAAGGGAGGAGATGGAAATGAATTAGTCCAAATAGGTCATCTCTGGGTGGTAAGATTATTGATAGTTTTATTTTTATTCTTTGTAAATTTACACTAAAAATTTTTATACAATGGCATGTTAATTTTATAACTAAGGAAATAAAGGTATTTTTAAGAAGAAGTCTGAAAGGTGTTAACAGTCTACTCCAAACCTTATTCAGAGTAACTGAAGAGAGTCAATCGTCTTCATTCAGGGACTCATCTTTTACCTATTACCTCAGAAAATAAAGACTCCTCTTGTGAATTTTTAATCTATTGCTGCCTTATTTATCTGGCATTATGGGGGAAAGGGTTATTTCACATAATAGAAATTTTCAGATAAAAGATCCCTTTCAATGACTTCTAAAATTTTAAACTTTTTAAATGAACATTAAAAAAACCTATATATGTATGTGTACATGTGCATATGTATACATGTGTATATACATATGTATATATTTTAAATAGTTTTACAGTGTTTATGGTACAAGTAAGTTTTCTGCCCCACCCCCAGCCTAAACCTAATTCTTGCTCTCCAGAGGCAGTCACTTTCATTCTTCTGTTTTATTTGACGTTATATCTTCTAGTCACACACACAAAAACACATACACACACATACACACACTCTCTCTTTCTCTCCCATGCTCTCAATATTATTTCATAATTTTGTTTAAAATAATTTTTGGCTTTTACTTGATGGAAATGTTTAAGTATAGTTCATAGCTAAGACAATGAAACGTAAAGATTAAATCCCTTTCTCGTACAACTTCTTACAATTCTCCAGAGCTAATAAAAAAAGTTTGTTCTGTTTCTTGTGTGCCTATCACCAATTCATCTTCAGACTATTCGATCAATTTCAATGTTTCCTTTGGAGAAATCTCTCCTAGAGCTCCTTCTTTAGAAAGCCTGCATTTTCTAGTCCCTCTTGCATGGCTATTTCTTGGAATAAAACTTAACCCTCATCTTGGGAATTTCTCTTTTCTATATTGGATCCTCTGTTTCCTGAATCCCATGTCCTCCTCTTTCTCAGTTTACTCCTTAGTTTTGATGTAGTATATCCTTGAATTATTTTCTCAGAGGAGGGATGGAGGATAAACTCGTTTTTTTATGTCAGATTTACTGAGGTTTAATTTACAAACAGAAAAATTCACCATTTTTAGCTATACAGTTCAAAGAGTTTTGACAAACACATTCAGTCACGTAATCACCACCGCAATAAAGACAACATTTTCATCACTCCAAAAAGTTCCCTTGTGTCCCTTTGTAGTCAATTCCCTTCCTCACTTCCAGCTGTGGGGCTACCACTGATCTGATTTCTGATTCCTATAGGTTTGCCTTTTCTAGAATGGCATATAAATGCAATCACACAGTATTTGTCCAAATACCTTTTGTATCTGGCTATTTTCACTCAGCATAATATGTTTCAGATGCATCCAAGTTATTGCATGTACAATTAATTCTTTATCTATTCTTTGTCTACAATTTCCGTATCCATTCACAGGTTGATGCGTATTCTGGGCTATTTCCAGGTTTGGGTGATTATGAATAAAGACCACATACAGGTCTTTGCATGGACGTATGTTTTCATTTTTCTTGGGTAAATACCTAGGAATGAAACTGTTGAGTCCTATGTTAAGTTTATGTTTAACTTAAGAAACTATCAAACTGTTTTCAAAGCAGTTGTGCCATTTTGCATTTCTACCAGCAAAGTATGAGAGCATCAGTTGCTCTGAATCCTCGTCAGGCCTTGTCATTAGCAATTTTTTTCATTTTAGCAATTCTAGTAGCTGTGGGGTTGGAGAGTAAATTTTTTTGAGACTTGCAAATTTTAAAATACCCTTGGGTCTAGCCTTATGTCTATTTGGTAGTTTGCCTAGGCAGAACATTTTAGGTTAGACATTATTTTGTCTCAGAATGTTAGAGGCATTTATTCCATTGTCATCTCACTTCCACGGTTGCTAAGAAGTGTGATGCTGTTTGGATTTCCAATCTTTGTGTGTGTTATTTGTTTTGTCTCTTAAGAAGCTTTTAGGATCTTCTGTCTATACCTAGTGTTCTGAAATTTTTCATTTCTTGTACTGGGTGCTCTTTCAATCTAGGAATTCACATTCTTTGACTCTGAGAAATTTCCTTTTATTATAGCTTAGATAATATCTTCCTCTTCATTTTCTCTATGTTCTTCCTAAAACCCCTATTTTTTCCACTGCTGGGCCAATTGGATTCATCTTACTTTTTCTCCTCTACTTCTTATCTCTGCTCTACATGCTGGGCAATTTCATCAAATCCATGTTCCAATTATCCTGCTGGATTTTTTTTTTTTTAATTTATTTTTGGCCGTGTTGGGTCTTCGTTTCTGTGCGAGGGCTTTCTCTAGTTGCGGTGAGTGGGGGCCACTCCTCATCGCGGTGCGTGGGCCTCTATCGCAGCCCCTCTTGTTGCGAGGCACAGGTTCCAGATGCGCAAGCTCAGTAACTGTGGCTCACAGGCCCAGTTGCTCCGCGGCATGTGGGATCTTCCCAGACCAGGGCTCGAACCCGTGTCCCCTGCATTGGCAGGCAGACTCTCAACCACTGCGCCTCCAGGGAAGCCCATCCTGCTGGATTTTAAATTTCTACTTTCATTTCTTATTTTTCAAAAGTTTTCTCTGAATTTTCCTTTTTCATAGTCTACTGTTACTGTCTCATAGAATGCAATATCTCTTATCTGTGAGTATATGAATGGTTTTTTTTTTTGAAGTGTTCTTCTGCTCCCTATTTTGTGTTTCCCAGTTTGCTTTTTTTCTATTTGCATTGATCTGTTTTCCTCAAATGTCTGGTGATTCTTGACTGACCGTTCATATTTGACAGGGAAGTACTAAAAAAAAAATAATAATGTGATGCTCTGTGTGCATGGACTGAGGTTGTGAAGTATGGGTTTCACTGGGATAGAACAGAGGTCTAGTTGATGAGATAGGGATATCTCTCCTACCACAGTATCTATAGTCCTTTTCTCTTGTGCAAGTTTTCCAAGGAGAGGAATCTGTTCTCCTGCTTGGAAGACTGGGGCTGGGTATGACTGGGGCTGGGAAGTTAAGTCTGGTTACTTAAGGAAGGGAGCTGGAAGTCTCTGTGATCTAGATTTACAGTTAACCAATTTAATTACATTAAATCAGTTAATTTACAGTTAATCACAGAAAATACAATGAAAACAGGCACCTTTGTTCTCATCTGGGCATGGTGTCCCTGAGTCCAGAGTCCCTCACATTCAACTACTCTGGAGAACAAACCACCTGTCTTCTGTTGCAGTAGAACAGGTCTTAAATTGATTTTCAACCAGTTCTCCCATATTTAGCTCCTATCTATACCCAGTCTTGAGAGATGTTTGATGCCTCCTGTTCTGAGAGTTTTTCTGGAGTACTGCAGTACAAATAAACTCACCTCTTGGGCACCACTAGTCCCCACTCCCAACCTCACAAGAGACACTTAGCTTTCTACTTTCCAAATTTTCATTATTATCACTGCTTCTGCCTTCATGGGATTATTGGGGGCCCCCACCCCCACTTTTTCTTGTTTCTTTTTTAGTGAAGTGTTGTAAGGAAGTTGTCAAATGTGTTTTCAATATCTCATATTTATTCTGATGCAATGCTTTCTAAAATGCATTATACATGTTATGCCTTTTTTTCTGGATAGAATTTAATTTTCTTTCATAATTCAGAGTCATCACTGTGAACACTGATTATTACACTGGACATGGTAATGACCTCAGAGACTACTGAGAAATGAAAGGCATTGAAGCCCCAGATTAATGTGGTTTTTCCATTATTTATGTGTGCTTTTTATAGTGCTTCTGTTTTCTCTATTAGCTATCCTTCCTCACATATAAGTGGGCCTGCCTCTAGAAGCATCTCTATCTCCTAATTTTTTGTTTATGATCTGCTGAAGCTCTTGGAATTGTGTCAAGTAAGCTTCAGAAGCAGACTCTGAAACAAAGATCACTGTGAAAGTTATTAGAAATGTTCCCAAGGGAAAATATAGGGTAGTAGGGAAATGAGATCAGGAAGGCAAGGAAGCAAGGCAAGAGTGAGACATCAAGCAAAGCCCTGTGGTAAACTCAGGCAAGGGTAACTTTGGCTCAATCCTGCAAGGAATCTGGGAGACAGTGTACGTCCAACCTAAAAGTTGTCCTAATTAGGGCAAAGAGAAATGAAATATTTATACCCCACCTCATCAGTTATTGGTTAAGGGCTGCAGCTGAAGGGATGTAAACTTCCAAGTATGTTTGGCTCTCTTTTTAAGCAGGCAAAGTGTATTCCAGCAGCCCAAGAGCAGTTCTCCAACAAAGACATACAATTGCTGGATGTTGGAAGTATAAGTGTGCAAGAAAATGGAAAAGAGATCTGAGGGGATATAGGAGGAATGCTGACAGCACCTGCTACCATTCTCCTGTGAATAAAGTTTACATACTTACGAGCATGGGGCTTTGCAGCTGGTGGAACTGTAGACTTGTTAGGCAAAATTTGGTTTCAAACCCCCACTGCAAATTGAAAACATATGTCTATACAAAGCTTTGTATATGAATGTTCATAGCAGCATTATTAATAGTAGCCAAAAAGTGGACACAACTCAAACCTTCATCAACTAATGAATGGATAAGCTAAATGTAGTACGTCCAAACAATGAAATAATATTCTGTAATAAAAAGGAATGAAGTACTGATACATACTACTTATATGGATGAATCTTAAAAGCATTATGCTAAATGAAAGAAGCCAGACACAAAATAAGGCTTCATGTTGTAATGGCCATTTATATGAAATGCCCAGAATAGACAAATCCATAGAAATAGAAACAGAAAGTAGATTGTGGTTGCCAGGGTCTCGAGGGAGGAGGGAAACGGGGTGTGACTGATAATGGATATGAGTCTATTTGGGGTGTTGAAAACGTTCTGGAATTAGTGGTGATGGTTGCACACCTTTGTAAATATACTAAAAACCACTGAATTGTACACTTTAAAATAAAATCCTCACGATCAATCATTTCCCTCTTTTTTCCCATTATGCCTTTCATAGTCATCTATAGAACCTTAGCATCCATTCTCTGATTTCTTGAGATTTTAGGTTTTGGTTCACTGTCACTCTCCAAAACTCCTGTTGTGGTACATACCCTTCTCACTCCTCTTTTTACTTCTCCTCCTATGACCTTGTCTTTTACTCTACTTCAGCGACCCACCATCCACGGTTATAAACTGGATCTTGTCATTATCAAGATTATTCTTCATAATCTCAACGCCAAGAATTCTATACTAACCAACACCTCTTGTCTTTCCATCTTATTCCTTCTAGTACTCCAACTTCAATAATTCTGAGACCCCAAATCCATAGATCTTATAACACTTTCACAGTCCTTCACCTACCTCATATCCTCCTGTCCCTCCTTATCTACCTATGTCCACGGTTAGTCATTATAATCACTCCCTTTCCTCTTTTTCCTTCATTGCATTGCCTAGCAAAACTTAAAGCCCACTTAAATCCAATTATCTACATATTCTATACCTGTATCTGTGCAGTTGAGCGAGGCTGGTAAAAACACACAATATCAACATGACTATTAACCTCAAGGAGGTCTTTAGTGCTGCTACTACATCACACAAGCCTATTCACTCTCATAGATGACTATTTTACACTTCATCCTTTCTCCTCAAACCTCCGACCTTCTCTCTCTTCTAAATCCCTGTTTTCAGAGGAAATAAAAACAATCATCAGAGGACTTCCTCATGCTTTACCATCACATCTAGCAACCTTATATCTGTTCCCATATTTTCTGTCTTCCCCTCTGTTATGAATTAATAGACCCTGTGCCTAAGACCAGCCTCTCCCACCCACTAGATCCTACCCCTTTTCATCTACTCAAGGATATCATTCCATCAATTATACCCTCTCTTTCCTCTAACAGTATCTCCTTCCCTCTAAATTGGGTCATTCCTATCAACAGTACTACAATCATGCTATATAATATAGCCCATCCAAAACAAAACCCTGGAGACTCCATATCTTTTCCTCCTTTCTCCAATACAACTCCATTTCTGTTGCCCTTATAGAAAAACTTTTAAGGGCTTGTAAGACTTGATTGTTTCCAATTTCTCTCTTCCCATTCTCTTCCCCTCTCTCATTGCTTTACCCAATTTTTTTACTTTGAAAAATTCTGATCATAACAAAAGAAAAGCTGAAAGATAAACACTTTATATTCTTCACTTAAATCTATCAATTGTTTACAATAATTAACATTTTCCCATATTTGCTTTACTTCCCTCTTTCTATACAAACCTAAATACACATACACACTCTTGGAGGAGACTAAGCCCTTCCCAAAATAAGTTGCAGACATTATGACACTTCTCCTCTAAATACTTCAACATGTATCTCCTAAGAACAAGGATACCCTCTTCATAACCCAATACACTATTACACCCAGGAAATTGTAACACCGATTTAGTGTTAAACTGTATCATTTAATATGCCATGCATATTCAAATTTTCCTAACTGTCCCTAAAATGTCCTTTATAGCAGTATTTTTTTTTCTTGATTGAGGATTCAATTAAAGTTCATGTACTGAGCCTGGTTATGGCTCTTCAACTTCCCTTATAATTCCCTTGAAGAACTTCCCCTCTCAGTCAACATTTTTGGTTTGTTTTGTTTATCACTATGGGTTCATAGATTCTTTTTCTTACTCAGTATATTATAATCCATTACCATCATTATGCTTTTTTTAAAAAATTTATTTATTTTTGGCTGTGTTGGGTCTTCGTTTCTGTGCGAGGGCTTTCTCTAGTTGTGGCAAGCAGGGGCCACTCTTCATCGCGGTGCGTGGGCCTCTCACTATCAAGGCCTCTCTTGTTGCGGAGCACAGGCTCCAGACGCGCAGGCTCAGTAGTTGTGGCTCACGGGCCTAGTTGCTCCGCGGCATGTAGGATCTTCCCAGACCAGGGCTTGAAACCGTGTCCCCTGCATTAGCAGGCAGATTCTCAACCACTGCGCCACCAGGGAAGCCCTTATTATGCTTTTTGATGTTCCAATTGTCCTAATTTGATCAATGAGAGCCCCTTAAAACCAGTTCATATGTTCTTTTGATAGGTTTCTACTTCCTTGCTTTATGGCACAAAATCTATTTCAGGCTAATTTTATGCTTACCATGCCCCAGACTTGTTTCCTCTGCCTAGAGTACTCTTTCATCAGATATCCACATGCTACCCTTTCCTTTCTCTAAGGAGCCCTGGTCTGTTCCTTTAGTACAGATTGGTATTTAGAAACCATGATCTGGATGCTCATGGTGCTTCACAGCTACTGAGTTTTTCCTACAAACCATTTCACATCAGTTCATAGAAATCTTCCTCATTCTTTTCTATGATTAAATAGTACTCTGTTGTGTAGGTGTACCACAGTGTATTCAACCAGTTTTCCATGGATAAGCATTTAGATTATTTCCAATATTTATAATTATTACAATTAATGCCGCAATGAATAACTCTGTCCATATGCTGTTTCATATTTGTGGAGATATACCTTTAGGTAAATTCCAGTCTCACATTCTCTCTTGAACCCATTATAATCAGGCTTTTGCCCTTATTAACTCTTGTCAAAGTCAACAGTCAATTATCCTCATCTTACTTGACCCCTCAGCAGCATTTGACACAGCTAATTATAATTTATTCCTGTCTTCTTAAAATTTTTTTTTTAACTTGGCTTCCATAATACTCTCTCACTCTCTCTGCCCTGACTTCCTCAGTCGTCTTCTTTACTAGTTTTGCCTTACTTTTCTGACCTCTAAATATTATACCTGTTCCTGGGCTCAATCTTCAATATTCTTTTCCCTTCTAAACTCACTTCCTAGTAGACATTATCTAATATCATGGCTTTATCTACACTTGTAACTCCCAAATTTCAGCCTAGATCTCTCTGAACACTAACTCATCTTTCCATCTCTGACTTGACTTCTGATTTGGTGTAAAAGATACTTCAAACTTGACATGTCTAAAACCAAACCCTTACTTTTCTCTTCAAGTCAGGTCTTTCCACAGTCTTCCCACCTCTAGAAAGGGCAACTCTATCCTTCCAGATGATCAAGTCAAAAATGTTGGAATAGCGCTTCCCTGGTGGTGCAGTGGTTGAGAATCTGCCTGCTAATGCAGGGGACACGGGTTCGAGCCCTGGTCTGGGAAGATCCCACATGCCGCGGAGCAACTAGGCCCGTGAGCCACAACTACTGAGCCTGCGCGTCTGGAGCCTGTGCTCTGCGACAAGAGAGGCCGCGATAGTGAGAGGCCCACGCACCGCGATGAAGAGTGGCCCCCGCTTGCCACAACTAGAGAAAGCCCTCACACAGAAACAAAGACCCAACACAGCCCAGAATAAATAAATTAATTTTTAAAAAAAATCTTGAAATAATCCTTGAATTCTCTTTCTCTTACACCTTACATGCAAATCCATAAGCAAATCTTGTTGCCTGTATGTACATACATACACACACACATATATATATACATATATGTATATCTACACACACACACGTATGTACCACTACTCTTCTCATCCAATCCACCCCATCTTTGCCTAGACGAATTCAATAATTTAACTAACCTCTACTTTCCCATCCCCACCACTGAGCTATTCTGTTAACAACAATTAGACTGACCTTTTAAAATGGAAGTTAGATCGCTCTACTCTTCTCCTAAATGCTTTCCAATGGCTTCCCTTTTCACTTAGAATGAAAGCTAAAGTCCTTACAATTGTCTACAAGTACCTACAAAATCTGGACTCCTGTCTCCTCTCAGATCTCACCTCCAACTGTTCTCTCCATCTCTCACTTGCTGTTCCTTAAACATGCTAAGCCTACTACCAATTCAGGATTCCTGCACCTTGCTGTTTCCTCTGCCTAGAGTACTCTTTCATCAGATATCCACATGCTGTCTTCCTTACTTCCTTAGGGTCTTCTGCTGGAAAAATTGTGTACGATAGAACAGGGAAGGAGATATAGGGATCTAACAGCTTCTTAAACAGCTTTCTTATTTTAGCACCACCCTTTCACCCACAGTATCCAGAGCTTTGAGAAATCTTCAAGATAGTTTGGGTTGGTTCTCAGTTTTCCCAACTGCTGCTTTAGAATTAGGTTACTTTAGCTCTGCTAGTTGCCACTCACCCATCTGCTTTTCCTTTTTTTTTTTAATATTCATTTATTTATTTGGCTGTGCCGGGTCTTAGTTGCAGCATGCGGGATCTTTTATTTGTAGCATATGGGATCTAGTTCCCTGACCAGGGATGGAACCCGGGCCCCCTGCATTGCAGTGCGGAGCATTAACCACTGGGCCACCAGGGAAGTCCCTCACCCATCTGCTTTCAAACTCCCAAAAATGTATGGCTGTTTTCTCCTCTCTTATCTACCCTTTCCTTGTAAGTTTACAACTTAAGACCAACAAACAAACACAACTTCTTTACTATACTTTTAGTCAGGGCTCGAGAGAGAATAAAATGTTATATATATGTCATCCTGCCATCTTAACATGGACATTTTAATTCATTTCATTTAAAAAAAACCCATATACTATAAGGCACTTTCAGAAGAGTACAACGTTTTGTTTTTATTTTTTAAACATCTTTACTGGAGTATAATTGCTTTACAATGGTGTCTTAGTTTCTGCTGTATAACAAAATGAATCAGTTATACATATACATATGTTTCCATATCTCTTCCCTCTTGCGTCTCCCTCCCTCCCATCCTCCCTATCCCACCCCTCTAGGCGGTCACAAACCACCTAGCTGATCTCCCTGTGCTATGCGGCTACTTCCCACTAGCTATCTATTTTACGTTTGGTAGTGTATATATGTCCACGCCACTCTCTCACTTTGTCACAGCTTACCTTTCCCCCTCTCCATATCCTCAAGTCCATGCTCTAGTAGGTCTGTGTCTTTATTCCCATCTTACCCCTAGGTTCTTCACGACCTTTTTTTTTTTCTTCTTAGATTCCATATATATGTGTTAGCATACGGTATTTGTTTTTCTCTTTCTGACTTACTTCACTCTGTATGACAGACTCTAGGTCCATCCACCTCACTACAAATAACTCAGTTTCGTTTCTTTTTATGGGTGAGTAATATTCCATTGTATATACGTGCCACATCTCCTTTATCCATTCATCTGTTGATGGGCACTTAGGTTGCTTCCATGTCCTGGCTACTGTAAATAGAGCTGCAATGAACATTTTGGTACATGACTCTTTTTGAATTATGGTTTTCTCAGGGTATATGCCCAGTAGTGGGATTGCTGGGTCGTATGGTAGTTCTATTTGTAGTTTTTTAGGGAACCTCCTTACTGTTCTCCATAGTGGTTGTATCAATTTACATTCCCACCAACAGTGCAAGAGGGTTCCCTTTTCTCCACACCCTCTCCAGGATTTATTGTTTCTAGATTTTTTGATGATGGCCATTCTGACCGGTGTAAGGTGATATCTCATTGTAGTTTTGATTTGCATTTATCTAATGATTAACGACGTTGAGCATTCTTTCATGTGTTTGTTGGCAATATGTATAGCTTCTTTGGAGAAATGTCTATTTAGGTCTTCTGCCCATTTTTGGATTGGGTTGTTTGCTTCTTTGTTATTGAGCTGCATGAGCTGCTTGTAAATCTTGGAGATTAATCCTTTGTCAGTTGCTTCATTTGCAAATATTTTCTCCCATTTTGAGGACTGTCTTTTCGTCTTGTTTATGATTTCTTTTGCTGTGCAAAAGCTTTTAAGTTTCATTAGGTCCCATTTGTTTATTTTTGTTTTTATTTCCATTTCTCTAGGAGGTGGGTCAAAAAGGATCTTGCTGTGATTTATGTCATAGAGTGTTCTGCCTATGTTTTCCTCTAAGAGTTTGATAGTGTCTGGCCTTACATTTAGGTCTTTAATCCATTTTGAGTTTATTTTTGTGTATGGTGTTAGGGAGGGTTCTAATTTCATACTTTTACATGTACCTGTCCGGTTTTCCCAGCACCACTTATTGAAGAGGCTGTCTTTTCTCCACTGTATATTCTTGCCTCCTTTATCAAAGATAAGGTGACCATATGTGCGTAGGTTTACCTCTGGGCTTTCTATCCTGTTCCATTGCTCTATATTTCTGTTTTTGTGCCAGTACCATACTGTATCAATTACTGTAGCTTTGTAGTATAGTCTGAAGTCAGGGAGCCTGCTTCCTCCAGCTCTGTTTTTCATTCTCAAGATTGCTTTGGCTATTCGGGGTCTTTTGTGTTTCCATACAAATTGTGAAATTTTTTTTTCTAGTTCTGTAAAAAATGCCAGTGGTAGTTTGATAGGGATTGCACTGACTCTGTACATTGCTTTGGGTAGTAGAGTCATTTTCACAATGCTGATTCTTCCAATCCAAGGACATGATATATCTCTCCATCTTTTTGTATCATCTTTAATTTCTTTCATCAGTGTCTTATAGTTTTCTGCATACAGGTCTTTTGTCTCCTTAGGTAGGTTTACTCCTAGATATTTTATTCCTTTCGTTGCAACGGTAAATGGGAGTGTTTTCTTAATTTCACTTTCAGATTTTTCATCACTAGTGTATAAGAATGCCAGAGATTTCTGTGCATTAATTTTGTATCCTGCTACTTTACCAAATTCATTGATTAGCTCTAGTAGTTTTCTGGTAGCATCTTTAGGATTCTCTAGGTAGAGTATCATGTCATCTGCAAACAGTGACTGCTTTACTTCTTCTTTTCCGATTTGGATTCCTTTTATTTCTTTTTCTTCTCTGATTGCTGTGGCTAGAACTTCCAAAACTATGTTGAATAAGAGTGGTGACAGTGGGTAACCTTGTCTTTTTCCTGATCTTAGTGGGAATGGTTTCAGTTTTTCACCATTGAGGAGGATGTTGGTTGTGGGTTGGTCATATATGGCCTTTATTATGTTGAGGAAAGTTCTCTCTATGCCTACTTTCTGGAGGGTTTTTATCATAAATGGGTGTTGAATTTTGTTGAAAGCTTTCTCTGCATCTATTGAGATGATCATACGGTATTTCTCCTTCAATTTGTTAATATGGTGTATCACATTGATTGATTTGCGTATATTGAAGAATCCTTGCATTCCTGGAATAAACCCCACTTGATCATGGTATATGATCCTTTTAATGTGCTGTTGGATTCTGTTTGCTAGCATTTTGTTGAGGATTTTTGCATCTATGTTCATCAGTGATATTGGCCTGTAGTTTTCTTTCTTTGTGACATCTTTTTTTTTTTTTTTTTTGCGGTACATGGACCTCTCACTGTTGTGGCCTCTCCCGTTGTGGAGCACAGGCTCCGGACGTGCAGGCTCAGCGGCCGCAGCTCACAGGGCCTAGCCGTTCCGTGGCATGTGGGATCTTCCCAGACCGGGGCACAAACCCGGGTCCCCTGCATCGGCAGGCAGACTCTCAACCACTGCGCCACCAGGGAAGCCCATCTTTGTGACATCTTTGTCTGGTTTTGGTATCAGGGTGATGGTGGCCTCGTAGAATGAGTTTGGGAGTGTTCCTCCCTCTGCTATATTTTGGAAGAGTTTGAGAAGGATAGGTGTTAGCTCTTCTCTAAGTGTTTGATAGAATTCGCCTGTGAAGCCATCTGGTCCTGGGCTTTTGTTTGTTGGAAGATTTTTAATCACAGTTTCAATTTCAGGGGCACAACATTTTACAAAAACAAGATAGCACTACAAACTTTCAAAAGATTTTTTAAAACCACAAATATAGGGCTTCCCTGGTGGCGCAGTGGTTGAGTCCGCCTGCTGATGCAGGGGACACGGTTCATGCCCCTGTCCGGAAGATCCCACATGCTGTGGAGCGGCTGGGCCCGTGAGCCATTGCCGCTGAGCCTGCGCATCGGAGCCTGTGCTCCGCAACGGGAGAGGCCACAACAATGAGAGGGCTGTGTACCGCAAAAAAAAAACAAAAACCCGCAAATATAAAAACTAATAGTTTTGAGTTTTGTTCTATTCTTATTTTTCATATAATATACTATATTCTTTTTTATGCATTCAGTATTTATAAAAACAGAATACTATCCATGAATCAGTTTGTATTTGTGATAGTTCTAATTTATCTGATGATACATGAGACCTCCCCATATTTTTAAAAGAAGCAAAACCCTGTTCATCTTTTTTTTAAAAAAAGTAAACAAATCCATTTATTACATAACATTCCAGGAAACCCTTTTAAAATCTGAAGTGCCCAAGGAGCTATAACATAGCTGTAGAAAAATAAATTAAGCAGTGGTTCTTCCTACTCATCTAGGCTTAAGGTCTAGTTTACTCTTAAGAGAAAAAGGCAATTCTAAAGCATATCTTTATATAGCACAAGATAAGGCAAATGGGAAGTATATATCAACCAAAACAACAATAATAAAGAACATAATTATCATGAATATATCATTATCATTGCTAGTACAGCTATCTTCTACAAACTTGGCAACTAGAAACAAAACTTACCTGTCTAAGAATATATCCGGGAGTGGTGGATAGGTCTGCATGTCAGGCACTCGCTCGTGGACTATAACCATTATGAAAGATGTAAATCCGAACACTATAAAAACATATATACAACTCAATATGGTCTTCCAATACTCTGGGTCCAATCTTCGAATAGAATGTTTGTTTTTACCATTCACATACTGGTACTGATCAGAATTCAAATCAGTGATGGGTCCGTCACAGTCGTGTGAAGGTTCCCCATTACAGAGCCACTCTGCATTCTGAAGAGCACTAATGAAAGGGCTCATGGAACTCATGGGACTGTCACTGTTGTATCCCATCTCTTCTAAAACATCAATATGTATTTTCTGCAATTTTCGGACTGACAGCATTAACCTTTTAATGTCCCCTAAGACTTTGATTTCCAGAGGAGGAGACCGGAGATCATATTCAGTCAATGTTAGCAATGTGATTCCATCAAGTCGGTGCTTATTGCATAAAATGTCCACATACTCAAAAAAGCCTTCATCCTTCAGCCAAACAGCTACATGCTTGGTAGTCCAGCGGCGAATGCAGAGCTGATTAGGAAAAGCCATTTCCTCTTCCACTGCCTGTCAAGGGAAAACAGGAAAATAAAAAAAATTTCAGGGTATCCTAAGAACTCCTTTGAAGACAAAATACACGTAAACACATCAGAAACAGTAATTCATCTACACTGCCCTATTGGCTTCCAGACGAGAGTAAAAGAAACAAAAATTATTCATTAATGAGTAGTTCTCAACAGATTAACATTCTAATAATTATATGCATATAACCCCAATAGCAAAAGGAAAGCTAATGACTGAACATTTTTGCAAAATGTTTTTTTGGTAGTATTTTACAAATGGCTTTTCCACACCACAGCAAGCCATAACTTAATTAGAAAAAGCCTACTGGTGAGAACAATTGAGAAAAATAACTCAACACTTTTCATAAAATGAGATATATAGAAAGATTTGTTATACGTAAAAATAAATCAAATTTCAGAAATCTTCATGTTCGTGGAATAAGTATCCCCCCCACCCCGCCTCCAAAGAAACACACAACCCCGGGCTTCCCTGGTGGCACAGTGGTTGAGAGTCCGCCTGCCGATGCAGGGGACGCGGGTTCGTGCCCCGGTCCGGGAGGATCCCACATGCCGCGGAGCGGCTGGGCCTGTGGGCCATGGCCGCTGGGCCTGCGCGTCCGGAGCCTGTGCTCCACGGCGGGAGAGGCCACAGTGGTGAGAGGCCCGCATACCGCAAAAAAAAAACAAAAAACACACAACCCCACAAAGGCAGATAGATAACTAACTGCAGGAAACCCCTTAGATTAAGCATATTTCTATCTACTATACAAATAATTTCTACAACAGATATAAAGTCTTTACTAGATATTAAGTATCTATAAATATCTTAACAGCTCATTTCTTTCTATACCTTGAATATTCCATTACAGAGCTGAAAAAGGAATTTTCTTCTTAAACTATCATTGAGATTTAGTGATAAGACATTTCAATGTACCATAAATTTGAGGGGCCATATTTTATACTGCAATTATAGTATTTCCTTTTTTTTTTTTTTTTAATTTTAATTTTTGGCCTCACCACGTGGTTTGCAGGATCTTAGTTCCGTGACCAGGGATTGAACCCTGGACCTCAGCAGTGAAAGCACGGAGTCCTAACCGCTGGACCCCTGGAGAATTCCCTATACTGCAATTATAAAAGGCCAACAATGTACTGTTTCAAAAAGTACTAATAATTTTTACTACTTTGATCCCACACAGTTCTGTTTATGTTCTTTTTCCATTTTAAAATGTTCAGTAACTTGGGCCTATATCAGGTTTATAAACTTTATCAGATATACGGGAGACAAAGGCCTACATGGAGAAAAAACCTAGTTCCCTAAAGTACTTTCTCAACTACTAAAGCCTGTGGGCTTTCTGACATTTTCCAGATCTCTAAAGACCATATTTCCTTCTGAGATGATTTTTAAAAAACACAGTAAGGGGACTTCCCTAGTAGTGCAGTGGATAGGACTCTGCGCTCCCAATGCAGGGCGTCCGGATTTGATCCCTAGTCAGAGAACTAGATCCCACATACATGCCACAACTAAGGAGCCCACGTGCCGCACCTAAGACCTGGTGCAACCAAAATAGATAAATAAATATTACATTAAAAAAAAAACCCACAGTAGGTAAACTTTAAAGCATTAAAAAAGAGGAAGAGGGGCTTCCCTGATGGCGCAGTGGTTGAGAGTCCGCCTGCCGATGCAGGGGACACGGGTTCGTGCCCCGGTCCGGGAAGATCCCACACGCCACGGAGCGGCTGAGCCCGTGAGCCATGGCCGCTGAGCCTGCGCGTCCGGAGCCTGTGCTCCGCAACGGGAGAGGCCGCAGCGGTGAGAGGCTCGTGTACCGCAAAAAAAAAAAAAAAAGAAGAAGAACGAGAAAGAATGACACAACAAACACCCATGTGCCCACTACCCAGCTTGAAAGAAAAAAAAAAACAGTTCCAATACATATGTCCTGTTTCTTAATCTGGGTATTAGTTATACAGGTGAAAATTCATCAATCTGTATACGTATGATCTACATTTTACATATGTTGAACTTGATTTTAAAAGTTTGCTTTAAAAGCAAAACAAAACATCAATACAAGTGAATGTCCTTCCCTGATAGCAACCCCTTCCTCTCCTCTCAGATGTAGTAATTCCTGATTTTAGTGCTTACCATTCCCTTACAACATGCATTTTTGGCTATGAAAAACTTTCTATGCTTCCTTATGCTAAGGAAAGTAAAAAGCTGCTACTTCTGCATTCTTCTATCCACACAAACTCTTGCCATGAATACCTATAATCACCTGAAAAAGGCAGATACTCAACTACCCAAGTACCTCTTATACCATGAAAAGTATTCAGCCAACAAGAAACATGCCCATTAAATATTTGTTTCTTAATTACTAAAAAGCAATCCTAGTTTTTGGAAACCTTAAATCACAGTGTTTCAAAACAGAGCTTTTAATAGTATTAATCCACAATAGCTTTTCAGTCTTAAAAAATTAACAGTACATGCATCTGTAAGGACATGTTTTATATACTGCAGAGCTACAAAAAATCGTACTCAACTTTTTTATTTTTACTTACAGTATATCAGTGTCATCCCAAAGGCCAAGGAATTATGATTTATTCACTTTCAACTCATGGAATTTATACACATTGATATATATAATTTTATATCACGTATTACATATATATAGTTCCATTTTAAATGATTTTGCTATGTTTTAGTCCATATAGATAGCCAGATGGCTTCATCCTACACACTACATACATATCTTTTCCCCAAGGTATTCTCTGAATAAATTATTTCATCCCTGAATATCCAACGAACACATGCTACAAACTCTGCAACAATTACGATGTAATAAGTATGAGAAGCTCTTCTCATACAAAATAAGGCCAGATTCCTTCTATTTTACTGCTATTCTGCTACCATTCTCCTTTTTCTAACAGCTTACCACCAACGGGCTCCAAGTCACCCCCATCCTTTTAGCCTTATTCTTCAGTAGTTTCATCTCACACACTGCTCAAAATGATCTCCTTCATGGTTGTTGTTTTTTTTTCTGTCTTATAGCACCTTCAATCTGGCTAACAATCTGTTCTTTACACCCTCAATCTGGCTAACAAACAGGCTTTGATGCTGATGTTTTAGCTGCTAGAAAATATGAGTTATCATACAAGAAAGCCTCCTGGAAGTCTTTGAGCCTGCTGTGGCAATGCCCTAAAAGCATGACACATTGCACTGTTGTGCTTCATCAGGTCAGGGCACAACCGTTAATTGTGTGCTACTACATACTTAGATAACACTATGAAAACCTGCATTAAAGATGTATATTAACAGATGATAAAAGGCTTCAAGGCAATTTAATATTTACATTGTACCACAGGAACTACAGGGGACAGGAGACTTTTAACGAAGAATATGAGAGCTATAAGTTTCATACAAATATACATAATGAAGAAATTAGGTAAGTAAATGTTTCAGAATACTTTCAGCTTTAACCAATAATTAATATGAATCAACTATCAGTTAAAGGGACTTCTGCTTCTGACCAAGATGCAATAAGAGAAACCAGATTTACTTTTCCACCTGAAACAGCCAAAAAATAGATTAAATATATGGGGAGAAAACCAGTTTCAAAACAGTGGGCACCAGACAACAAAGGAGATCCTTGAGAGTAGGAAACAAGGTGAGCCCTACTGCCCCAGCCATGAGTGGTACAGGATATAAACTGGGTGAGACCCAGCAGACTTGGTGAGTTGCAATGGAACTGAGAATCTAGGGAAATCAAGATGGCAGTGTACCTGGGATAGAATACTAGAGAGGAGAAAGATACACAGAGAACTTGTTATGGACTGAATGTTTATATTCCCCCCAAATTCATATGTTGAAATTCTAACCCCCAATAGGATAGTATTAGGAGGTGATTAGGTCATGAAGGCAGAAGCCTCGTGAATGGAATTAATGCCTTTATAAGAGACACCCCAAAGAGTTCTCTTCCCTTCTGTCATCTAAAGACACAACTAGAAGATGACCACCTATGAACTAGGAAGCAGGTCCTCACAGACACCAAATCTGCTGGCACTTTGATCTTGGACTCCTCAGCCTCCAGAACTGTGAGAAATAGATTTGTTGTTTAAGCCACCCAGCCTATGGTATTTTTGTTTTAACAGCCTAAGCAGACTAAGATGGAACTCCAGGGATTTGCAAAGGATCTCCCTTGAATAGGCAGCTGAATGCTGATCAGCACATGTATGTGAGGAAACCAAACAAGACTGAAAAAAGAACCACCCAGAAAGATTAGAGGCAATAACGCCCAGTATTCACACAAGACCACTAAAAGTGCCTACTATAAACAACCAGACTGGAAAAAAATGAAAAATCTCATGATTCATGGGGCACTGGGTAGAGTACACAATAAGATCTTTCCATAGTAGTAAGGAAAAATTAACCCTAAAAACAGTAGTTCTCAACTGAGGGCAATTTGCCCACCCCAAAATATTTGGCAATTTCTGGAGACATTTGTAGTTGTCACAACTAGGGGATCATCTAAAGACTAGAGGCTAGGGATGCTGTTAAACAGTCTACAATGCACAGGACAGCCCCTCACAACAAAGAATTATCTGACCCAAAGTGTTATAGTGCTGATATTGAGAAATCCTGCCCTAAACCTAAACATGTCTCTGGTCCAGCCAAACAAATCTTAAAAGCACAACCAAAAGGATCAAACTGCTTTCAAGTAATTTAACTACATCCCACAACAAAGCAGAAGAATATTAATAGGAATAAGAAAGTATTCAGCACCCAACAGGTAAAATCACAATGTCTGGCAACCAACCAAAGATTACCAGGCATGCAAAGGAGTAGAAAAATTCTATAATGTAAAATTCTATAATAGTAAAAAAATTTCTATAATGAGTAGAAAATCAATTGAAATTGACCCAGAACTGACACAGATAATAAAATTATCAGACAAGGAAATTAACATAGTTATGATAACTGTATTACATATGTTCAAAAAGTTAAATAGAGATATAGACACATAAAAAAGATCCAACTCAAACTTCTAGAGATGAAATTACAAGATATGTAATAAAAAACACACTGGATGGGATTAACAGCTGATCAGATATTGCATAAGTATAGTAAACTTGAAGACATAACAATAGGAATTATTCAAAATGAAACACAGGAAAAACAGAATTTTTAAAAATGAAGAGAATATTATTCAGCCTTTAAAAGGAATCTTGAAGACATTATGCTAAGTGAAATAAGCCAGACACAAAAGGACAAATATTGTATGATTCACTTGGTAGTCAAATTCATAGAGACAGAAAGTAGATGTTGGTTTCCAGGGACTGTGCAGTAGGAGACAAATACCCATTACTGTTTAATGGGTACAAAGTTTCCATTTGGGATAATGAAACAGTTCTGGAAATGGATGGTGGTGATGATTGCACAACAATGTAAATGTACTTAGTGCCACTAAACTGTGCACTTAAAAATGGTTAAAATATAAGTTTGTTATGTATATTTTACCATGATTAAAAAAAAAAAAAAAAGAAAATGAAAAGAATATCTGTGAGAGGTGGGACAACTTCAAACATCTTAATAGATGCATAATTGTAGTCCCCAAACAACGAGAGAGAGAGGAGAGTGCAGAAAAAAATATCTGAAGTAACAATGGCTAACATTTTTCAAAATTTGGTGCAAACTATAAACACAAATCAAAAAGCTCAATAAATTCCAAACATTAGAACCACACAAAAAACTATACCACACCAAGGCTTCCCTGGTGGTGCAGTGGTTAAAAATCCGCTTGCCAATGCAGGGGACACGGGTTCGAGCCCTGGTCCGGGAAGATCCCACATGCAGCGGAGCAACTGGGCCCGTGCGCCACAACTACTGAGCCTGTGCTCTACAGCCCACGAGCCATAACTACTGAGTCCAGGAGCCGCAACTGCTGAAGCCCACACGCCTAGAGCCCATGCTCCGCAACAAGAGAAGCCACCACAGTGAAAAGCACGTGGACCACAACAAAGAGTGGCCCCTGCTCCCACAGCTAGAGATGGCCCGCACACAGCAACAAAGACCCAACACAGCCGAAAATAAATAAAAAACAAACAAGCAAAAACAACTATACCACACCATATCATAATCAAATTACTCAAAATCAATGACAATGAGAAAATCTTAAAAGTAAAAAGAGAGGATACACACATTATACACATAGGAACAAAGATAAGAATGATAGCAGACTCCTCACTGGAAACATTGCAAGCTAGAAGACAGTGAAACAATGTCTTTAAAAGGCTGAAAGAAAAAACAATGATCAGCCTATAATTCTATGACCGGTAAAATGTCGATCAAAAACAAAGGTAAAACAAATACTTTTTCAGACACACAAAAGCTGAATAATTTCATCTCGAGCAGACCTGAGCTACCAGAAATGTGAAAAGGAAGTCCTTCAGGCAGAACAAAAATGCCATCATTTGAAAATATGAATACCAGAAATGGTAGATATATGGGTAAATATGTAAGTAAAATATGTCAACAATAGCACAAAAGTTGGGAGAAATGGTCTACTAAAATAAAACTCTTCCAGAAGAGGAGGGAATATTTCTGAATCCATTCCATGAGGCCAGTACTACCCTGATACCAAAACCAGACAAAGACATTACAAGAAAATAAAACTACAGCCTGAGAGCCCTTACAAACGTGAAAGCAAAAAATTTAAACATATCTTAGCAAATCAAATCCAACAATATTTTAAAAGGATAATACAACATCACCAAGTGATGTTTATCTCAGGAGTGCAAAGTTAGTTTAACACTTGAAAATAAAAATAATTCACCATAGGCTAAAACAGGGAAACCACACAATAACTCAAAAGACAGAAAAGCATTTGGCAAAATCCAGTATTCATTCCCAATGAAAAACTCTCAGCAAACGAGAAATAAAGAGAAACTTCATCAAGTTGATAAAGGACATATTTGAAAAACCTATGGTTAACATCATACTTAATGATGAAAGGCTAAAGGCCTTCCCCTTAATATCAGGAACAAGGCTAGACTGTCTACTCTCATCATTTTGGTAAAACACTGAGCAATCTAGCCAGTAGAATAAGGCAAGAAGAAGAAATAAAGGGCATACGATTGGAAAGGAAAGAACAAAACTGTATTTGCAGACAATATGATAATCTATGTGGAAAATTCAATGGAATCTACACATACACACAAACACAAGTTACTAGAACTAATAATTTAGTTTAGCAAGATTGCTTAATATCAACATACAAAAATCAATTGTATTTCTATATACTAGAAATAAACAATCAAAAAATTGAAATTTACAAAATAATACCATTTACAATAGCACCAAAAAATATAAAATGCCCAAGGATAAATCTGACCAAACATGGGAAAAATCTGTACACTAAAAACTATAAAACATTGCTAAGAGAAATTAAAGATCTAAATAAATAGTGACATGGGTGGGTCAAAAGACTCAAATTTTTAAGAAAATAAAAATGCTGTGAAATAAAATTCATATTTTATGTCCAGACAAGAAGAATTCAAACATAAAAATTTTTTCTCTGCCCTTTGGCCTCCTCTCTCCCCCCTACTGAGAACTGTGTATCTATATTACGCATCAACCAAACCTCCCCCCTTGGCATAAATACCTGCTCAGCCATAAAGAGCAACATTCTCCTAGCACCAGCAAGACAACTCCTTAAAAGATAACATTCCTTCTTCTTGGGACTTCCCTGGTGGCGCAGTGGTTAAGAATCCACCTTTGAACTTGGTAAATTGAATCATCCTTGTCACCTCTCTTTCTTTTATCCAACAATCAGCCTATCAAAAATATATCCAGGAAAAAAAAAAAAAAAAATATATATATATCCAGGACTTCCCTGGTGGTGCAGTAGTTAAGAATCTGCCTGCTAATGCAGGGGACACGCAGGGTTCAAGCCCTGGTCCGGGAAGATCTCACATGCCACGGAGCAACTAAGCCCGTGCGCCACAACTACTGAGCCTGCGCTCTAGAGCCCGTGAGCCACAACTACTGAGCCCATGTGCCACAACTACTGAAGCCCATGCGCCTAGAGCCCGTGCTCCACAACAAAAGAAGCCACTGCAATGAGAAGCCCACGCATTGCAATGAAGACTAGCCCCGGCTCGCCACAACTAAAGAAAGCCCGCATGCAGCAGTGAAGACCCAACACAGCCAAAAATAAATAAATGTATAAAAAAAAGAAAGGTAACATTCCTTCTTGATCTTGTAAGGGGCCACACGACTTTTAGATCTGGACTGTGTAACTGTCAATAAAACATCATTTAATGTACAGCCCTCTGTCTCAAAAAAACTTATATAACTATGCCTACACTTCTTATTGGTGGAACAGCTCTGAGAGCTTTCTGATGTGCTGTTCTTGGGTTACAGTGCTCAATTTGGCTCAGATAAAATTTTCCGTTTTTTTCTTAGATTGACTGGTTAATTTTTCATTGACATCCGTCAATTCTTCCAAAATTTGATCTATATATTTCACGGAATCCCAATCAAAATCCCAACAGACTTTTTTATAGATAAACTTATTTCAGTAGTTGATATGGAAATGCAAAGGACACAGAATAACCAAAACAACCTTGAAAAAGAATAAGATTAGATAGCTAATTACAAGACTTACTATATACAGTGTTTGTTTTCTACTGCTGTGTAACAAATTACTGTAAATTTAGTGGCCACTGGCATTTAGGGCCTCCTCCTATTCTGAAAACCAGCTTTTTCTCTGTTGTTTTTCTTTGTTGAATGCCCCTTGTACTTAGAATCTCTTTCTCCAGGAAAAGCCCAGTCCTTTGCTGGCTGATTAGGTCAGGTCCACTAAGATAATCTCCCTTTCTTAGTCAACTGTGCCATGTAACATAACATAATCAGAGTGATAATCAGACTCACAGGTCCTTCCCACTATACAAAGGTCACTGGAGGTCATTTTAGAATTCTATCATACTACCCTAATCAAGACAAAGTAGTAATGGCATAAAGATAAACAAATCAATGGAACAGAATAGAGAATCCAGAAATAGACCTACATACATATGGATATCTCATTTTCTACAGACATGCAAAGGCAATTCAGTGGAGAAAGGATAGTCTTTCCATCAAATCGTATTAGAACAAATGAATATCCATATGCAAAAAAAATTAATCCATACCTCTCACCACATATAAAAAATTAACTTGAAATGGATCACAGACCTAATGTAAAATCTAAAACTAGAAAACTTCTAAAAGAAAACACAGGAGAAAAAAAAAAAGAAAACACAGGAGAAAATCTTTCTGACCTTAGGTTAGGTAAAGATTTCTTAGATATGACAACAAAAGCAAAATCCATAAAAGAACAAGTTGATAAACTGGACTTCATTTGCCTAGGTAGGTGACTGAAGGACTTTTATAGTTTCTAGTCTACAAATTTCTGCATTGTTTGGATCTTTAAAAGTAATGCACTTCTACAATAAAAAGACAGAAAAATATATAGAAGCGATACATATTTGCTGAAGAACATTTAAAATATAATTTCAAAATTACCCCCCAGAGAACTAATGCTTGTAATTTTTTATTTATCTTTCATCCACAGAACTTTCTATAGGAAAAATTTCTATAGAGAAACCATACCATTGGAAATTCTGTATCATTTTTACTTAACATTATTGCATGAGTCCTGTCTAATGTTATCAAACTATCCTTTGAAAAGGACATTCCATTGTATGGCTATACAATAATTTGTCCATTTCCCCACTGTCAGCAACTGTTCACAATTTTATTACTATTACAAATAGTACTGCAGTGCCTTGGGTTAGATTTATAGAAGTAGAATAAAAAATCAAAAAAATCTGACATATTATTTAGACACTAACTCCTAGCTACGTCATTAAAGTTTGATCCACGTCAAAAAGCACTGTGTGCAAAGCATGGTACCTGTCCAAAATGTTAACTGGTACATAAAGGAAACATTTCAATTTGAGATAAAATTTAAAAGAAGTTTATTCTGAAATCATGAGCAATTAAGAAATTAGTTATCAAAGGTCAATATGTTATTATCAAGGCACTGAGAGAATATAGTCCACTCATGCAGAATCTTACCATCAAGAGGCATTACTCAAACTTAGTTCCAACTCATAGATAACAGATAAACTAAAGTAGCTGACTGTTCTGTACAGAGTGGAACAAAACATTTCTTATCTTTTGGATGGACTCTGGTGAGAAATTTTTGAAAACTATTTTTTTAATATTTATTTTTATTTATTTATTTATTTGGTTGCACCAGGCCTTAGTTGCAGCAGGCGGGCTCCTTAGTTATAGCATGCATGTGGGATCTAGCTCCCTGACCAGGGATCGAACCCAGGCCCCCTGCATTGGGAACGCAGAGTCCTAACCACTAGGCCACCAGGGAAGTCCCTTGAAAACTATTAAAAAATGCAATTTTCAGCACATCAACTTGTTCATTTACTAGAAATTTTATTTCTTTTCTCTCCAAATTTAATTCATACTAATTAAAGATGTCAGCAGCTTGACAGCAAAAGAGCTCAGCATATTTCCCATGATCTTATCTCCATACTTAATACAATAAAAACAGCTTATCTGGTATTTCTTAACAGTAGCATGGCTGTTCTTTAATCAATGAGCCTTTAATGCATACCAATGGAGTGATATGCATTAAATTATCTTCACGATAATATAAATAACTCATTTGCTTATTAAAACTCAGTTACCAAATTAAAACTGCAAATACTGTATATTAGGTTTAACAAACTAAGCACAATCAGCCCAGAACTGCAAAAGGAGACAATAACTATCAACAAACTTTTTCCCTATTCTGCCTCACTGAAGCTATTTGTTTTGTCCTATCCTATCTTTGTGACTGAACAGCTGCAGGACAATCTGGCCAACTACTGGAAATGATGACTTGACTACAAGGAGTATTACCATCTATGAATCACCATTGACTCAGTGCCTGTGACAAATATGATGAATTGGCACTCAGGATCCTTTCACAAATATGATGAAATGGCACTCATGATCCTTTCCGATCTCCCTCTAGTTGTCTTTTGTACTACAGAGGTTAAAAAGGTAAAAATTATTCCCCAGGATCCCTAGCAACTAGGGTTCTAAATGTGAATTAGGTTCAGCCAACTAGATGCTCTGACATGAGAGGAAGGCAGAAAGTGAAGTAGGGGCCATTTTCCTGAAGTTTTGGGTATCCACAAGAAAGACTATTGAAATATTGGTTGTATGTGAGTGTACAAGTAATTCTCCAGTTTCTAGTCACTGACTTTGTGTCAGGAAGCAGCTGAAGTTGTAGGGTAGCAGTACTGGCTTTCTAATGCCTGCATCACAGATATGATGATGTGTTCTCTGTGTGTGTGTGTGTTAAACTATACATAACTGAATATTTACTATTTTAACCATTTTTAAGTGTACAGTTTAGTGGAATTAAGTACATTTACATTGTGCAATCATCACCACCGTCCATTTTTAGAACTTTTTCATCATTCCAAATGGAAACTCCATATTCATTGAACGATAACTCCCCATTGTCTCCTCCCCTGTGCTCCTGTCAACCACCATTCTACCTTCTGTCTCTATGAATTTGACTATTCTAGATACAATAGTGGAATCCTACAATATTTGTCCTTTTGTGTCTGCCTTATTTTCCTTTGCATAATATCTTCAAGCTTCATCCATGTTGTAGCATATATCAGAACCTCCCTCCTTTTTAAGGCTAAATAATATTCCATTCTATGTATATATCACATTTTGTTTATTCATTCATCCATCAGTAGGCACTTGGGTTGCTTTTAACTCTTAGTTATTGTGAATAATGCTGCTATAAACATAGGTGTATACAAATATCTTTTCAAGTCCTGCTTTCATTTTTTAAAAAATATTTATTTATCTGGCTGCGCCTGGTCTTAGTTGTGGCATTCGGGCTCTTAGTTGCAGCATGCGGGATCTAGTTCCCTGTCCAGGGATCAAACCCGGGCCCCCTGCATTGGGAGTGCAGCGTCTTAACTGCTGGACCACCAGGGAAGTCCCTGCTTTCACTTCTTTTGCGTATATATCTAGAGGTGGAATTGCTGGGTCATTTGGTAATTCTGTTTAATTTTCTCAGAAATCACCATACCATTTTCAAAGCAGCATCATTTTACATTCCCACGAGCAACACACAAGTGTTCTAATTTTCCACATCCTTACCAACACTTGTTATTTTTTTTTTTTAAATAATTAATTATTTCTTTTTGGCTGCGATGCATCTTGGTTGCTGTGCTCACAGGCTTTCTCCAAGTTGTGGCAAGCGGGGGCTACTCTTCATTGTGGAGTGCGGGCGTCTCATTGTGGTGGCTTCTCTTGTTGCGGAACATGGGCTCTAGGTACGCAGGATTCAGTAGTTGTGGCACTCGGGCTCAGTAGTTGTGGCTCATGGGCTCTAGAGCACAGGCTCAGTAGTTGCGGCACATGGGCTTAGTTGCTCCGTGGCATGTAGGATCTTCCCAGACCAGGGCTCAAACCCATGTCCCCTGCATTGGCAGGTGGATTCTTAACCACTGTGCCACCAGGGAAGTCCCTATGCAGCTTTAAAAAAATCCCATTAAAATTTTTTAATCCTAAATTAAAATCTTTTCATTGAGCAAACAAAAAACTATTATTTTCCCTTTATAGTTATCAAAAGGTAGTTTACTTTTTCTTAGTAAGCACTGTTTCCAAGTATCTGAATCTGCTATAATTACAAAAGTTTCAAAGACCCAGAACCACTTCCTACCAGTTTTGAAACTCTAGCAGTGATCTTCTACCGTTTTACTATATCCCACTGAGCAGCAGAATTTGGGGTAGCACATTTGAAATAAATTAAATTGTTTTTTCAGTTACATTATCATTCTATTGGCTGCACTTTAGCCTTGGGACATTTTTTTTGCTGCACAGACCATGCACTATTATATACCGTTATTAAAAAAGGTTGTCATGTATACCAAAGAACACAAACCTTTTCTGACTCCAACTTGCCTTTAAACTAAGACTTCCACTATCTGGTTGTACCTAATTCTCTACCACATTCAGAACTGTCTCAGTTCAATGAATAAGAATCAGTTCAATGAATAAGAATCAGACAACACTGTGCAGGTTATATCCTCAGTTGTAGTAAAAGTTTTTACACAATGGTCAAAATTTAGTGGTAAGTTTGATGAAAAATCCTTAACCTGGCAAAATGTCAGAGCACACCAGGAAAGAAGCCAAGTGTATAAAATTCAAATTTTTATTCTAATCATTAAAATAATATTTGGGCAGGCTAGTAGTTGTGGTCTGACAGATTGACTGGTAAAAATCTTCATTCTTAAATATGCTACACCCCCAAATCAAATCAACATAATAGAAAATGAGAAACTTGCTTCAGACTTCAAACTCCATTACAATATTGTGCAAATATACTGGATTTGGCCCCAAAATTTAATGTATGGTCTGGCAATCTCTGACTTTCATACCAATGTTGTATTGATGAAACTGACATAGATTTAATTTAGTCTCAAAGTTCCACACTAAAGCCAATTTGCAGGCATTTCCAATAACTCAGTGACACAGCTTAACTTAGGAACTTTAGGAAGACCCTAAATTAGCAGAATTCATGGTTCTCACCTCCTACTAGAATTTCTTACCTGTCAAGAACTTTAAGAGAACAGAAAAAAGGGTCAAGATAATAGATATAGGGCTTCCCTGGTGGTGCAATGGTTAAGAATCTGCCTGCCAATGCAGGGGACACGGGTTAGAGCCCTGGTCCGGGAAGATCCCATATGCCGCGGAGCAACTAAGCCCGTGTGCCACAACTACTGAAGCCCGTGCACCTAGAGCCCGTGCTCCACAACAGTGCAGCCACTGCAATGAGGAGCCCTCACACCGCAACAAAGAGTAGTCCCCGTCCCCGCTCACCACAACTAGAAAAAGCCTGCGTGCAGCAACGAAGACCCAGTGCAGCCAAAAATAAAATAAATAAAAATTCCTCGCCCCCACTGCCAAATCTCAGAGCATAAAATAAATAAATAAATAAATAGATAAATAAATCTCTTGTCCTCAGCCACAATTCAAAAGCTACACTAAGCCCACAATAAATATTCAAGACAAATACAAACATAGGTCTCTGCCTCCACAACATTCTTCTAAGGTACACGTCATAAAACTCTGTTTAACAGTGAAACACCGTGCTGAAACTATTATGACCAAGTTTTCCTAGTTTCTACCATCCTAAACAAAAGCCAAGATAGACTCATATTATGTTACATTCTGCAGTGAGGTGATTTTATTACTAGTAGGGCCCAGCATTTAGTGAAGTAACAAAACATTTCAAATATGGAAGCCTGAAGTCTAGACTCAGCTAGGTTAAGATCCACTTATGATGGTGCTATGTGTATGGGAGGAGGGGGTACAGGTCTGTCACAAATCCATATCCACATATTCAAATGGCAAATTACCAGTGACAAAGGCAGCACGTAAACACTGAATTGTTCTCAAAGGATGCCTGGCCCATGCTCCTCTAATTTCTAGTTAACCTCCTGATTTCTCAAAGCCAGGAGAATCATAAGACCTAAAGTAAGAATCACTGTTACGATTAATGGCTGTGCTAGGTACATCCTACTATTAATACCATAGTATTACATCAGACCTGGAGGTAAGAATTTTGAAACAATAACTAGTTAATATGGTTATTCTTATAAGACAAAATAATAATGATGATATTCATTAGAACATCTGTGATTCAACATTTTCCCAAAAACAATGTTCAAATTTCATTTCTCAGAAAAGTCATGAAAATGTCTCTAAGTCAGCTACGGCAAAGTTCTGAAAAAGCATTGAAGATCTTAGTGATTAACAAAATAAAAATGTTTACAAGTAGTTGTGCAAAGTAAAGAGTCTTTGCAGAATGGCGATGATGCTACTGAAATCAAAAGTGATTATCTAAATATATCTGCATCTTCTGTCACAGCAGTCATAATGGCTTCTAAAGGAGTAATATAGATTTTCTTGCCTTAGAGAAACTGCTCTACCATAAAACTGATTTTATTTACAACTAAGTGGCTGTGAAAACTGTCAAGGCAAAACAAAGACAAACTATTAGGGACGCTAATGTATTAACTGTACAAATTCATGTAACAGTTTCTTTAATTTTGCAGTAACATTAAGATGTAACCTTAATAGAGAGTTCTTATATTTCGGTTCAGTTCAGCAAATTTTTACATGCCAAGACTTTTATTTAGAGCTAAGTATGAAGACATACTTAGAGGTCTCTAGAGAATCTCAATCTAGTGAGGGTAAACAAACATAAATAAACAATAGTAATACTATATATACTTCTTCAACTAAAGGATGTTTGTATTAATTTAAAGAAAAAGGAGTTAATCTTTTAACATCAGCTAAAAGCAAAGTTAAGAATTCATCTCTCCTTTGAAGAAATAATTATTAGTCTACTGAGCATTTGAAGATATGACATATAGTCAATACACATAAATTAACAGCTTACTGCAATCAGTAAATTATCATCTCATGAAGATTTAACCGTTGGATACCCATTTAGACTAGAAATACTTGATTAAAAGTTTGTTTTGAAATGCCAACAACTTTGCAAACCTATAATAGGATAAAAGGTTGTAAAAGTAAACCAACATATGAGACGTGGCTAAAGTCAACATTTCACAAAGACATGTTATAATTTAACAATTACAAAAGAAAATTAATCTATTTCAACTAAAGAGAGTATAAATACTGCAATCATTATTTTTCTGGCATAATTATGGTTTTGGTACGATGTCTTCTATAAAAGGCATCTGTGTACCCACCTATCCCAGTTCTGTTAACTGACAACTACAAGCATCCTCTATTCTTAGTCTTCTAGATAACTCTACTAAAAGTATTATTCATACAATATCTGCAAAGCGTTGGTCCTGCAAATCCGTCAAGGTACCCTCCTTCCAATTTTCAAGACACAACTCCAATTCTGGAGTTACAGGTGAGAGGAACATCTGGTAGCCTCCTGGACTGTGGTGATTTCACATACAGTTTTATGCACCTTTTTAACCCAGACACTTGTATTGACCACGTCTTTACCCTGTGGCCAATACGTGTCAACTCAAGCTACCAAAGTGAAATCAGTTGATACTGAGTATCTGTAAAATCTAAGTGTCCAAATTCTTGTTTCCAGTTTAGTTTTTTTAATTTAAAGGTAATGTATTAAATCTTTTTTTGTGAAAAAAGATTGTCTAAACTTGTCTAGTACTTAAGATAAACTTAAATGTAAGAAAAATACAAAGAAAAATAAAGAAACACATTATTACTGTTAGAAGAAAGCCAAATGATTATCTTTATTTACAGAATCACTCCTTTCACTATCTTTTCCAAACATCACTTCCTTTTCACTACTTCCCCTAGTCCTTTGGGCAAATCAGTGTTTAACATCAACCCTCCCACCCCAGATTCTTAAAAGTATTCACTGTCCACAAATGAGAAAGCCCCATGACCCAAATATATTACCCTAGTGATCGTCCATGCTTTGAAAGACACCTGTGAAAATGCCAAAGCCCTAAATTAGAGCCTCCAAGGGCTCCTTTTCTTTCTTGACCCCATTTCTCTTTTTCTGGCCTTTAAAGCCAGACGACTTGCCACCCGATAGCCCTTTCCTCTTCAAGCCTAAATCCTTCCCCTAATTACCACCACCCACTCTGGTCAGCGATCTTGTCAGTCCCACCCCGGTTCCCTCTCTCTGGCCAGGTGGTAACATCGACCTTGGTCCGGCTCCTCTGATTCCGTGCCCCCAGTGCCAAATCTCAGAGCATCTCTTCCCCCGGTCCTATATTCCCGCGGTACCCCTTCGGTCTTTTTGCCTCACTACCCGGTTTTCCAAAACCTTCAAGCCCCTGCCTCTTCGAGGCCACATCTCCCTCAGCCTCCCACTCCCTCTCGCTCTCCCCTCGACCTCTCCTTACCCCTCTGCCTCGGGCCATCGTCACGCCCCTCAGGCCCTCGGCTCAACAACCTCCATTTCCCTCAGATTCCATGCTAAAGGGGACTCTCCACGCTCCCTCAACGGTCTCCCGGGGCCCCTCCGAACCCCTGTCCGTGGTAGCCTCCGGCTCCATCCCCGACTCTCCACTCACCCTTGGCTGCAGGCGCCTCCCAAAGCCTCTCTTCCCCGCCTCAGCTCCTCCTCACCTCAGCGGTCCGAGTCGGGCTCCCCAGACCCACCTCCGAGTCGGCGTCTGAGCAGCTGTCGGAACCCGGCGTCCTCCGAGCCTCGCCGGAGTGAGACGCCTCAAGAAGCGGCGGTGGAGCCCGGGTAGGAGAGCCGAAGTGGACCCTGGGGCGGTGGCGGCTGCGCGCAGGCATTGCCCCGGCCGGCCCTCGTCTCACCCGCGCCGGCAGCCGCTCGAATTCGAACCGGAACTGCTTCGGGAGGCGGGGCCCTACCGGCGGGAGGCGGAGCCCTAGGGCGGGGGCGGGGCCAAAACCGGAAGGGACGCGGGGCTCAAGATGGGCGCGAGGGGAGAATGGAAGCTAGAAACCGCAGCAAGGAAACCCGAGAGCGCATGCGTCAGGCCCAAAGCCGAAGTGTAAGATGAGGGGCTAGCAGAGATGGGGCGGGGCCTATGGGAGTAGCAAATAGTGTTTGGGGGCCAGAGGAGGTTATCCTAATTCCTTCGGAGGGAGCCAGCTCCTCTCCAATAGCCAACCTCCAATCATTCTTACCACTTATTGCCCCTTTATTCTCTGAGAGTCCCTATGCCAAATGCCATATAAATATCTCACTTAATCCTTGTGCCACCTCTACAGAGTATTACAACACAGAAGGGCCAAGAAACTTGCCTGAGGTTGGGCAGTTAATATGTGCCAAAGCCAGTATTCCTACTCAAATCTGCCTGACTTCAGAACCTATGCTCTTTTCACCTTACTATACTGCCCCACCCTGAGGGAAGCCCCCAGCCCAGGCCTAGCATTGGTGTAAACCAAGTCCAAAACCACCTGCGACCTGGGCTCCAGCCCCTTCTTGGCCTTGGTTTCCCAGGCGGTGCAAGGCAGACTTCAGTGGCTCTGATGGGGGTGGGGACAGGCTCTGGGGTGGACATGAGTGCAAACTGCTACCATGGAATGCCCTGGTGTGGCCTTTACCCTCGAGGCAGACTCAAAGCCAGAGGCAGCTGGGAGCCTCCCCACTGCAGCTCATGCCCCGGATCAAGGCTTCATGAAGTCATCTGAGAGCCGGCAAGACATATCACTTCTTCATCCCATAACTAGCTCTGGCAGAAGGACAGATACAGACTTTTCTCTGTTTCTGTTGTGAAGACAAAAGCCCTTATAGGCAGAGGACTCTCTCTCCCCCTCCCCAAAATATTTCTGATGATAGCCCTTTGGTTCTTCAGAAAGTCTAGGGGAACTTTCATCTCCCTTCTCCCCCCCTTTGACATATGCAGCCCATTTTAACCTTCTCTTTTGAGAAATCAGCCATTTTCATAACAGAACCACTGTTCAAACCTTCCCCCATAAACCCTGTGGGCACCCTTTAGATGAGGTCCTCCATGCCTCCTCGCCACTTTTCTCCGACTCTATAACTCAGGAACCCTCCCCTGAGCCCCATAATCCAGAAGCTCATCCAATAGCCATACAGCTCCCACTTAGTTTGTGACCCAGGCCTGAAGAACTTTTCCTATCACGAATCCTTGGAGGCAATCACCTCCTCTGCACCCCAGATCTCTACTTTAACTCAGTCCTCAGAACCAAATAGCCTTACACAGGAGTCTAAATCTATTAAACATCTATTATGTGTTAGATGCAGAATATCCTTTGTTTCATTTAATCCTCACAATTCTTACATCAGAGGTGAAGAAACTGAGGCTGAGAGGTGACTTGCAGAGGTATGTCTGATTCCATGTTGTCATGGAATTTGGGGTTAGGGGGTGGCCTGGGGAGGAAAATGTCCTGTTCTCTCTAGAGGCCCCTGTGACTTGCTGAGTCACTTGCTGCTGTCTCACCTGTCCCTGCCAATCTCTAGGAAAGGAATGACACTGGAGAGGCAGAGTTGTGACCGCAGAGACAGAGGGGCAGGTGGGCCGGCCCATGGCGGAGGCCTCGCTCCCACAGCTGAGGGGAGATGCCGAAGTCACGCCTTGCCCCACTGTCCTGGAACTAGAGGAGCTCCTGAGGGCAGGGAAGTTTTCTTCCAGCCGCGTGGACGAAGTTTGGCCCAACCTTTACATAGGAGATGCGTGAGTGGTAGCTGACTGAAGGGATAAGGGGGTGGAGACAAGGAGAGACAGTTCCTGGGATCTTCACCAGAGATGGGGGTAGGGTGGGTATAAGGGCAATAGTTCTTCTCTGAGCTTCCCAGGCTAGGGACTTTCTCCAGGACCCCTCTGTACTGGGGACAGTGCAGTGAGCAGGTGCAGCCACCAGGGGGAGCAGAGACTTTGCCTACCTGAAAGAAGGGAGCTCCCAGAGGTTCCCAGAGTCTTCTGGCACATCCAGAACAACTGGAGGGTCTGGGGCGGGGGAAGGACTGGGGAATGGTGATTTGCGGTATGAGATGAGGTGGACAGAGAGCTTGCCTTTCCGGTTCCAGCCTCCCTCCTCTGGACACAGAGTGGGTGAGGAAGGCTGACTGAAGGTGAATCAGGGGAGGTGTCACCTTTAAATATTTGCAGATTAGAAGCAGGTATGAGGTAGTGGCCAGGAGAGGCCAGATATGCATGGTAGGGCATGGGGCAAGAAGGGAGGTGCAGCTGGGTCCCAGGGCCGAAGCAATCCTTTTCCTTCCTGTCCTGGCCAAGGCAAGGGTGGATTGCCTCAGGGAGCAAAGAGAGGCTAAAGCTAAATCCCTTGACCACCAGCTCCCCTACCAGAAAGCTCCTATGGTGGGGCTGTGAGCCGCAGACCCCATGGGTTCCTTCTGGCTCCTTTTGGACCCTAATGGATTCATCGCTCTGAAGCGGGGGTCCAGACAAAGCCTTCCTGGACCTCATTGCTCCCCTTCCTCCCCTCCCCAGGGCCACGGCAAATAACCGCTTTGAGCTATGGAAGCTGGGCATCACCCACGTGCTGAATGCTGCCCATGGGGGCCTCTACTGTCAGGGCAGCCCTGACTTCTACGGCAGCACTGTGAGCTACCTGGGGGTGCCAGCCCACGACCTCCCTGAGTTCGACATCAGTGCCTACTTCTCCTCTGCAGCTGACTTCATCCACCGTGCCCTCAGCACACCCGGGGGTAAGACTTGGGGTTTGAACCCATATCGCATCCTGCTCAGTCATGGGGGGATGTCCAGTTTCCCCTTAAACATCAGTGTCCTCACACCCCTAGTTTTTAAAGGGCCATCAGGTTTTTAAAACTCTCTGCTCAGTGTTCCAGCACTTTATCCAACAGCATTGCTTCACAGATAGGGAAACTGAGGTCTAGAATACAGGTCATGCCACGAGCTAGGAGCAGCCCTGGGGCTAGAAGCCAGGTCTCCCAAACAACAAAACAGTTCTTTCTGTATCACTCAGCCTTGGGACATTGCTATCTGGTACCTAGATGTCTGGCTTCTGCCCCAAAGTACTTTCGAATGGAAAAAATCTTCTAATACCAGGGGTACAACAAAGGAGCCTGGGGAAGCTCCTTCATGTTCATCCTGGGTGAGAGCCATGCCCCTTGCCACCTGACCCCGGGTGAGCCAGTGTCTTCTCTGGACTTCAGTTTCTCTGTGTCGTGGGAAAGACAAGACTATGGCTCATAGCACTGTTCAATCCAAGGCACTCTGACATTCATTTTCCTTCACCATTCATTCACCAACTATTATCTTCTCTGTGCCAGCCACGGAGCTAGGTACTGGGAATCCACACTTAGGCAAGGCAGGGCTCCCGGTGGAAAGACAGTCAAACTGTGAAGTATTACAAGCGCTACTCAGATGAGTGGGCAAATGTGAAGAGCAAAGGGAAGTGGGGTGGGGGGGACTTCCCTCTACAACTGTATTCACCGGGCCACATGCAAAAAGGATGAGCTGCTCTGTGATTCAAGTGATACCATGAGTGGTCAGGAAGCCATGTCTCAGCCAAAACCTGACAAATTAGTAGATGTTAATCAGACCAAGAGAAGGGGAAAACTTTTACAGGTAGTTGAAATAGCATGTGGTAAGGCTGGAGGCCAGGGACCATGACAGCTTCAAGGAACTGAAAGTTACCCAGTGTTCCTAGAGCTGAGGGGTGGGGGGTGGGGGGACAGCCTGAGGTGAGGCTGCAGGGTCAGCAGGGGCCAGCTCACAGAGGGTCCTGTGAGCCACGTTGGGGAGTGTGAACCCCATCCCAAGGGTAGGCATAATAGGTGCTGGTGTGCCCATTTGACAGAGCAGGAAATGGAGGCCCATACATGCTGAATGATTTACTCAGGGTCACAGAATATACCCAGGGCAGAGGAGGGAAAGGAACTTGGGTCCGCACCTCAGCCCCTGGGCAGGCTGGTGGGTGGGAAAGGGTCTTTCAGCAGGATGTCTTTCTCAGCCAGGGTCCTGGTGCACTGCGTGGTAGGGGTGAGCCGCTCTGCCACGCTGGTCCTCGCCTACCTCATGCTGCGCCAGCAGCTGTCCCTGCGTCAGGCAGTGATCGCCGTGAGGCAGCACCGATGGGTCTTCCCCAACCGAGGCTTCCTCCACCAGCTCTGCCGGCTGGACCAGCAGCTGCAGGGTGCAGGCCGGAGCTGAGGGGCCAGGTGAGGGTCGGGCAGGGCGTGAGGGGCCGGGGCTGGGTACAGTTAGCAGTGAGAGGTCAGGTGAGGGCTGGGCAGAGGGCAAGGGTACGATTGGAAGTAAGGGGTTGGGTGAGGGCTGGCAGGGGACATGGATGGGACCAGTTCAGAGGTTGGAGATCAAGGCTGTGTGTGGCTGGAAGAGAGGGTTGAAGGGGGCCTGGCCCGTTCCCCAAGCTTCTGGGCTCCCCTCACCAATCCAAGGTCTCACCTGGGCCTGGCTGAGGCACCCCTCTCCTAGGACCCTCTTCTCCAGCCCACCCAGATTCTTCAGACCCAGAGAAGATGGAAAGGCTAGGAAGGAAAGGGGTGGAAAGCATAAAATGGAAGAGGTGAGGCCTTCCAACCTGGTCCTAATGCTGATCTGTCCTGCCTCCTTGGCTGAAAGCCTGTGGGGCTCACCTGAACCCCACCGAGGCAGCAGCACAGCCAGTCCTGCACCTGAGGGCTGTCTGGCCCTTCCCACGCCTCTGCACACTCTCCCCTCAGGTCTGGAACCCAGCTCTAGGGAAAAAGTGTCCTGCAGCTATTGCTCCAAGCTTAGTTAATTCTGTCAGCCCTGAGCATCCATTCCCACCACGGGGAAGGAGAACAGGTGCTCCTGCCGCCCGCCATGACCTCCTCACACAAGCCCTGCTTGATATAAAGTTCTTCTGTCGCCACACCGTTCAGTTCTCTGCCTTGGACCCAGCATCCCACTGTCTACCTTCACCCCACCCAATGTGATCTCAGAGACCTACAGAAGGCCCCTCCCTAACCTCCCTCCCTCTCTGGTCCTGGGGACCCTTTAGGACATAAAGGTTTCCCTGAAGTCTGTCCATTTACCTTCTGCCTTCCTCCTGTTCCATGTTCAGTGCATTTGGAGGAATAGCGCCCCGTCTTTAAGCTGCCTAAGGGGAACAGATCCCCAATACCTCCTCTTCCCAAGGCACCTCCCTTCCGCCGGAGGCCCCAGCGTCCCCAGCTGCCCAGTAGAAGGAGTTGCGCTCCCCTAGCAGCAACAATGCTTCTCAGGCTCCCAGCCCACAAATGGTTGCCAAGGTGCTGCCGCAATTTCTTTGGCGTCAGCTCTGTGTTTTCCTCCAGCTCAACGGAGAGGCAGGGGTGCCTCTTTCTGGGGTCAGTGGCTGTGAGGGTGCCAGATTGTGAAGGAGCTGCAGAATTCCTACTGCCCTTCTTCTCCCATCATGCCCAGGCTGGGACTGTCCCCAACAGCCCATCTTCCTCACACTCAACATCCCCACCGAGGGCCATCTGATGGAAGGTTAAGCCTCCAGAGCTGCTCTCCATTCCCCCTATCCAGCCTCCAGCTCCTGCTACCCATACTGCTCCTTCCTTCATCTCTCCTCAACCCTGACTTTGGCTGTGCCCCACCACTGCCAGGTGGGAGTGGGGCACTGGCCTAGGCTCTCCTGGGAGTTTGAAGAGCAGCAGCTTCCTCCTCCTGCCAAGACCTTCCCTGAGGCATGGACTGAATCTCCCCCTGCCCCCACACATAAGAGGTGGTTTTGTCTCTGAATGCACAGCCAGCCCAACCAAGGGGAGCGTTTGAGCAATATCGACCCCTTCCCACATGCTGTCAGGACGATGAGCATCTTGGGGTCGGGGATTAGGGCAGGATGGAGGGCGAGGTTTAGAGTTTGGGGCTGAGTGTAAAGGAAGAAAATGAGGGTTGTAGCTGGCGTTGGGATTAGGCCTGGGGTGAAGCTGGGCGGGAAACTGTCGTGGGGAGTTCTGCAGGTGTGGGAGCCAAGAGGCGGACAGGAATGGCATGTTCCCATCCTGCTCTCTTTCCTCTAAACAAGGTTTGGGAACCTGGGAGAACAGCAAATCTCTGATCATGCCCAATCATCCCACTTCCGCGGCCTGGGGCCCTAAAATACTCTGACCTCAGCCCTCAGCATCTCTCCCTTCGGGCAGCTAGCTTTGGGAGAATCATTTGGTCTACAGCATTGCACAATTACTGGGAGTGCATCCAACAGCTGGAGCCCCAGGAGTTGTGCAGTGAGCAACCTGTGTGACTGTACACAGCAGCCCTGGGGCTGGGGACTCTGAGAGATGAGGGGGCTTTGGGGAGGTCATCTCCCTCCATGAGCCCTGGGCCCCGAACTTGCCTCATCTCTCTCGGCACCCGTACCCACTTGACCTTACACAGAGGCTCAAGGCAGAAGCAGGCTTATCTGACAGCTCTTGTCCCTGCCCTGATGAGTCCCAGCCAATCTGAACCATGGTTTACCTGCCTGTAACATGGAGCTCATCTCTCCCCCAGAACTGGTCCTTACTCCCTGCCACAGGGCTCTGCCACTTTGCCACCCTGGCACTGGCCCTGCTGGTGCTGCTGGAGGCTCTGGCCCAGGTGGGTACCCAGAAGATGGTAAGAGACCAGTGTGGGGTCCGCCCTAGAGCCTGCAACTCCATGCACTTCCTCCTGCTGCCTGCACCCCCTCTCAGCCACTGTCTCCAGTTCTCACAGGTGGGAAGGGGCTCCTGGTTGAGGCCCCTCGGGCGTGTGATCTGGCTGTTCTCTTCCCTGTCTCCCTCAGGAGTGGGGGGACACGGGAGGGGGGATTCTAAGCGTTTATGATGGCCCCTGGCCACGGCCATCTCCATCAGCTCTCCCCAGGGCTCAGGGAGCCCCAGTAGGGGCTGAGCCCTAGCTCCCTGGAGCTCGGGCTTCAGAGACCCCGTGGAGGCGTGGCTACGGGTATGCATACGTCTGTGTGTGTGTCAGTCATCTGAGAGTATGAGTGGGGAAGGGTATTAAAGTATGGGTATATGAAGAGGGTCTCTGGAGAGCAGGGAGTGTTCTTAATAGGCCCAAATCCAAGGTCCCTCACTGAGCCGTTAGCCTTGGAAGGGACTTTAAAGACCATCTCACTGGCCTCGAGGAGCAGTGAGGCCTGTGCAGGAATGTCTTCTGGGGGAGGGAGGAGCTTGGCAGAGGGCAGAGCGGTTTGCAGACACACAGCTTCTGACTGAAGGCCGGGCCTGCTCCAAAGACCTGCTCTGAACTCCACTTATATCTCTGTCTGCCCCCACTTCCCTCAGCCTAAGTCTTCTGGATCTTTATCCTGGGCCAGTCCTGTAATCCTCGGCTCCCAACCAAGGGCCCCTGGACCTGGCTTGTGATGTTGGCAGTGCGGCCAGTGTGGGTGTGATCTGGCTGTTCTCTTCCCTGTCCCCCTCCATGGAAGATCCTTGTAGCTTTAACTTTCTGCCCACGCTCCACATCACCCTTGAAGGCCAACCAACCTTTCAAAATGGCTTATTCAGTCTTCCTTCTTCCTGCCTCACAAGCAACATCAACATCCACACATACCACAGGCAGACCCCTGCCAGACTGCCTCTACTCCCAGCAGGGCCAGGTGCCTGGCTGGGCTTGGCACTGACCATGCCAGGGGACCAGTGGGTGAGTTGGGAGTGGCAGGGGGAGGCCAGAGGAGGGGAGCAGCACATCATGCTTTATAATTAAACTCCGATCAAAAAATAGAAACAGCATCAAGCGTGCAGAGACAGGCGGCTGGAAGCCGGGAGCAAAAAGTGCCCGTCAGAGAAGACCTCAGCCTGGGCCAGATACCCCCACAGGTGTGTGAGTGCCCCTATTTCAGGGGGGCTGCAGAGCATGCTGGGTAATGAGGGCCAGGACACCTGTGCCTGTGTGTGTGTGTGTGTGTGTGTGTGTGTGTGTGTGTATGTGTGTGTGTGTGGTGGGGGGGTGGGTTAGATCTGGGGAGGGACTGGGTCAGAGATAGAGGCACAGACAAAGCATAGTAGTCAGAATGACCTGGGCTTGAATCCTGGCTCCCACGCCTATTGGCCGTGTGACCTACGGCGTAGGGGATGATGATACCATCTGCCTCATAAGGGTGACGTGCGGATTCAGTGAAAAAAATGTAAGCATTTAGCTCGGATACATAGTACGTCCTTAGTTAGTGGTGAATACAATAATTATTGCTGGACAGAGAAAGAAAACTCAAGAAATACAAAGAGTTAGCGACCAAGCCTCATTAGCCCATGGGATATGGCTGAGTCTTGAAAGGGAAAGAGTAATAATGGTGATGATAATAATAGTAAGGTGCACCATTTATGGGGCATCTACCAGGAGGAAGACCCCGTGGGAGGTGCCTTGAACATTTCTTATCTCATGGAATTCTCACAGCAGCCCCACTGAGAAAACTAGCTCAGAGAAGACTACACAGAAACAAGCTCCAGACTTGAGAACTCGGCTCAGGTCTGCCCTCCTCCAAGGCCTGCACACAGAGTGCAGAGCCCCAGGCAGCTCACCACAGGCCACCCGCCGGCCACCCTCCCCAAGGCTTCCTTCACCAGACTCCTCACTTGTCCTGCCCTGAGATGTCCAGCCCCAGCTGTCCTGTGGCCACAGTCCCTGTGGTCTACCTTGAGGGGAGGAGGAGAAAGCAGGGAGAGTGAACAGGAGGGAAGACCAGGGGAGCACATCTGGAGCTTCAGGGAGGAGGTGGATGGCAGACAGAGGCCCCCTGCCCTGCGGAGGCCTGGGCCTTGGCCTGAGGCTACCGGCGTGCTGGGTGGTGTGTTGGGAGGCTGCTGGAGGAGCACAAGCTCCTGTGAGAGGCAGGGAGACAGAGGCAACCGGGGAGCGCGACACAGAGAGGCACCAACAAAGGCAGAACACAGATGTCTGAACTTGTAAACAGCGGCGACTCAGGAAAACCGTTGCCCACAGAGGCAGCTGCTCAGCTCAGGGAGGAGACACAGGAAGGTCGCAGGAGGAGTACCAGAGGAAAGGGAGAGAAGAGCCAGGCCGGCCCTGTCCCTGCTGGATGTTGGGCCCAGGCTTCACCCTGCCGTGGCTGAGGAGATGCGGAAGGAGGTGTCAGGCGGGGCACTCGGCATCTAGGTCTGGGGATGGCAGAAACCAGGGGGCTGCTACAGCCACCAACTCCCCTTCTTTGGGTGTGCCCGGAGCTTGAAGGATGAGTCGCTGGGTGGGGGCTAGGCCTGACCTTGGCTGAAAAGGTGGGCTGGACCCTTCTGGGATGGAGCAGACAGGTAGGGGGTACATCCATGAGCATCAGGTGTGAGGTCCAACGTGAGGCCTAGCAAGGGGTACTCCTAAGTCCGAGGAAAAAGCCCCCTTCTCCAGACCTGGGCCTAAGCCCCGAAGAGGCTGAGGCGTGAGCCAGTAGAAGAGGCTGAGCCAGTAGAGGGGTCAGCCCTCATCCCTGACCCCTCTACTGGCTCCTTCTCCTCCCAGGAGCCTCCAGGAGGAGCAGGGACAAGTTCTGTCTCAGCCGGAGCCTGGCTATCCGCGCCCAGGCACCGCTGGGCTGCAAGGCACCAATTGGCCACTGGGTGGCAGCCTTACCCCACACCAAGCTCAGAGGCCTGCAGCGGCGCCTGCCAGACTTCCCAAAGCCCCAACGCAACCGACCTGGGGCTCCTGCAGGCCCAGCTGGTAGCTCCAGCCCAGTGTCGCTGTTGGACTCTCCCCACCCCAACACAATACACTGTGCTGTACCCTGTAGTTTTTGCAAACCCAGGCTCTCCTCTCTCTTTCTCAGGTCAGACCCTCCAGAGATTACTTAAAGTCAGGCAAGGCCAGCATCTTTAAGTTGAGAAAGAGAAACCGCGGCCCAGACAGGAGCAAAGACTTGCTCTTGACCTCGGAATTAGCTGTGGCCAGGCTCTCCCCGCTCCCTCTAAAGTTCTCTTCCCACCAGTTCACATAGCCTCCCATCTCCATGGGGAGTCCCAGGGCCAAGAGCCTTTAATCGCAAAGAGACACCAAGCAGAGAGGGGTCCGGGCGTTTGGAAGGTCTGCACTTACAGTCAGCAGTGGCCTAGGTCTGCTCTCAGGCCCCACCCCCAGGGGCTCCAAGGGGAGGACCTGGAATTCTAGCTGCTTCATAGCGTTTGTGTTCCGGGCGGAACCTGCCCCGGCCCCATTCCGCTCACGTGCTGAGTCCTGTCCCTGCACCCACACCCCGACTCCCAGGCCCAGACCATGCCCTAGGTAGGTGGCAGGCAGTTCAGCCTGCCCTGAGAGGTCACAGTGGGGGATGAAAGGGAAAACCGGACCTTCGCTTCCGCCCTGCCCTCCCACTGCTCACTGGGTGAGCTTGGCCAAACCGGTGGCCTTCCAGGTTCCCATTTCTCTTCCTGGCCCTGGCACTGCCTACCAAAGAGCAAAGAAGTTCTTCCCAGTTTGTACCTTCCCTAGTTACTGGTTGAGGGGACCAGGGACAGTTAGCCAAGAGAGACACTCCTTCCAAGCCCAGCACCAGACCCAGGTTCTGGTGCCACTGACATCCCAGCTCTGCAGGGTCTCGGACCCCCTCAGCCAGCTGACTCCTGACACAAGCCACCCCACCTGGGTGAGGCCTGACCTGCAGCACTGGCCTGAGTCATGCGGGTAAGGAATGAAATCCCAGGGCCTATAGGCAGATATGGAACAGTTACACTAGGCTCCCCTGTAGAGACAGATGAGTTAGCGATGATTCTCTGGAGTCCCTGAAGGTGGTAACTCGAAGGCTTGGGGATGGAACTGAAGGAGAACAGAACTGGACTGAAACCCCGGCCTTGCTCCTTAACAGCCGTAAGACTGAACATTACTTAAAAATTATTCTCTGTGACCTTCATGTTCCTGCTTCAGCTTCCTCCTATGTATGATACGGACCTACCATGCGTGAGGCACCAGGCCCCTAAGAGGCATTAGCTCATTCAGTACGGAAGTGCTAACAAATGTCAGTTCATAGCCCAGGCCCCTCCCTCCAGAGATGGGCTCTGACCTTCAAGCACCTGTTACAGGGATGGGAGTCTGAGGACCAGCCCTGGAAGTAGCGGAGAAGGGGGCTTGAGATGAGCTGCCCAGTTGGCAGGGGTCTTCCTAGGTGCCCTCTGATGGCCACAGCCATCTGGAGTCCCCACCCCTATGAAGTCCCAAGTAACCAGAGACTTAAGGGGTAGGGTCTGCACTGACTAGTTGTTACAAACAGGGAACTCCAAGAGCCCCTTGAAAAAAGCTTCCAACATCAGGGGCCTCTAGAGAGGGCAGGAGAGAGGGCTTCCCAGCTCCACAGCAGTGACGAGGGGTTGATTCCCTTGTTCCCTGGGGAAAGGCCTCAGCCCCAGCTGAGCTGGTTAATAACCTCATGTGAAATAACTGAGGCCCTTCTGAAGCATCCTAGTGGCACCTGGGCACTGCACCATGCCTGGGCCTCCCTGTCAGCTGGACCCACCTGCAGGGAGCCTGCCCCTCGCCACCACAGTTTCCACTCTGTTCCAGGATGGACTCGCTGCAGAAACAGGACCTCCGGAGGCCCAAGATCCACGGGGCAGTCCGGGTGCCCCCCTATCAGCCACCCACGCTGGCCTCACTGCAGCGCTTGCTGTGGGTCCCTCGGGCTGCCGTGCTGAGCCATATCAACGAAGTCTGGCCCAACCTCTTCCTGGGAGATGCGTAAGTACGATCCACAGTGGGTGTTGGGGAGAACAGAAGGGGAGCCTCTTCCAGAGCCAAGGGGCAGAGTTGGCACCCTCTTTGCCTCCAACCATCTCTTTCCACATGTTTATTTCCTTTTACACTATTATTACTTTGTGGAAATAGAACACACCTAAGAAAAGTACACAGAGCATAGACGAACAGTTTCACCCCCCAGGTCAAGAAATAGGACATTAGTTGTGCCTCAGAAGCCCCTGTGGAACCCTTCTCATCATAACCCTTTTCCCTGTAGATAATCACTGAGTATTGAAACAATAATTTCCTTGCTTTTCTTTTTAGTTTCGCCATTTGTGTTAGTTTTGCCTATGTTTTAAAGTGATAGGAATAGAATCATATTGTGTATTTTGTGCCTGGCGTCATTTGCTCAAAATTGGGAGATTCGCCGACATTCCGTGTAGCTATAGTTCATTCATTTTTGGTTGCTATATATTATTCGTTTGTATGAATACACCATAGTTTATTTATTCTATTTGAGTTGTTTCCACTTTGGGGCTATTATAAACGGTGATTCTAGAAGCTAGTACATGTGCCCTGGGAACACACACGTTTCTCTAGGATGTATATATAGAGTGGAATGTGAGTCATTTTCCCCAAAAGTTTTCTTAAAATTTAGAACATATGGATGAGTATATGTGGATTTTATGTTTTCCTTAATATTTAGAAAATATAGATCAATATCCTATTAACAATAGGGCAAATATGTATCCCCCCTACACACACAGATAACCAGTAATAAAATCCTTGTTGACTTTTTAAAAATGCATACAAAAATGGTATCGCTTTATAATCCCATCTTGTAATCTGCTTTATATAGAAAACTTTTTAAATGGAATTGCACAACATACTTTTAAAACACTTTAAAACAATGTTCTGTTTTGTTATCCTCCGTTTTTCTCAATATAGCACCAACACCTTTCTTGGTTCACCAGCATCTATCTACCACATTTTAGTGGTTGTGTAGTATTTCATTTAGCTATACCATAGTCAATCTTCTTTTATAGGCTATTTAGTGATTTTTTTCCCCACTTTTTCTCTATCTTAAACATTAGATCCAGTTTACATTTGTCTGTGAGCACATTTGGGATTCTTTAAGTTCCTAGGAGACCTGCTGGGGCAAAGTAAGTGTACATTTTCGAGGCTTCTGATGCCATGTGGCCGACCTGCCTTCCAGAAAAGTTGGGCTGAGTGAAAGGGAGTCTTGAACTCCTACAAGAGGAGCCCCTTCACCCGAGCCAGTTCACTGGTTCCAGTCTACCCTTGGAGGAGGATGGCAGAGGAGGCAAGGGGGCAAGTTCCAGGCCAGCCAGAGCTGACCCAGTGAGCTCTACCCCACCTCCCAACTCCCCCCGTGCCCCTCCCCCCCAGGTACGCAGCCCGGGACAAGAACAAGCTGACCCAGCTGGGCATCACCCACATCGTGAATGTTGCCGCAGGAAAGTTTCAGGTGGACACAGGTGCCAACTTCTACCGTGGAATGCCCTTGGAGTACTATGGCATTGAGGCTGATGACAACCCCTTCTTCGACCTCAGTGTCTACTTTCTGCCCGTTGCTCGATACATCCAAAGTGCCCTCATCATTCCCCAAGGTCAGCTGCTGGGGAAGGCACTGGGGTGGAGGTGGGGTGCAGGCAGGATCTGGGGCTATCTACTTTTCCAGGAGCATGGATGGTGGGGTCCTTCAGCAACCCTCCCACCTCATGGGGCTCACTACTACCATTTAGTGAGCATCCCCTTCAGGGACACCCTGGAAACCAACAATCATAGATATAACTAAGGTCCAGTGTGGTCGTTAGGGTAACCATATCGCTTGGTAAGAGGCCAGGTGTTGGGCAAAAGGTACAGGACCTAGAGAAAACTGCTCAAGAGCGTTTGCCAAGATGAGGCCTCAGTGTAGAGCTGCAGGGGCTGGGGAGAGGGCAGAACTGGGGGGAAAGGGAGGGAGGTGGACACCCCCTGCAAACCCAGGGGACTCCAGGAGTACTGACCCCCCACCGTGCTAGAGTGGCAAGGGATGCCAGAGGAGGCACCTTGCACCAGGAGAAGGGAGTCCCGCTGCTAACCTTCACCCTGCCACTAACTTGCTTTGTGACCTTGAGCGAGTCCCTTTCCTCTCTGGGCCTCAGTTGCCCCATATGACAATGAGGACAGTGTCAGTATTCCAGGATGCTGTGATAGGTGGGCAGAAGCATCCCTGATTCCCTAAGGGGCAGGCGGTGTGAGAACAGGTAGCTGATGCTAGGTTGGGTCTCCCCGCAGGCCGCGTGCTGGTACACTGTGCCATGGGGGTGAGCCGCTCTGCCACGGTTGTCCTGGCCTTCCTCATGATCTGCGAGAACATGACGCTGGTGGAGGCCATCCAGACAGTGCAGGCGCACCGGGATATCTGCCCCAACTCAGGCTTCCTCCGGCAGCTCCAGGTTCTGGACAACCGACTGGGGCAGGAGACGGGGCGGCTGTGACCTGGTGGGCAACCAGGAACCCTGACCCTCCAGCCAGCATGGCCCACCCAACCAGCCTGGCCCTGGGGACCTTGCTTCCAGTGACCTTGAGATGTAAATAGCAAGTGGGGGCTTAGCTGAGGCAGAGGCAGGGAGAGCTGGGTGGTGACCTTTAGCAGGTGGATCTCCCTGACCCAATCCAAAGATTCTTTATGCAGAAAAGAGTTCAGTCTGTCTCTATAATAAAAGGTTCATCATAATAAAGACAGGAGACCTTCTGGTGGTTTGTGGGGCAGTGGTCACGAGGCTCCAGAAGGCTTGCCAGCCCATGATGGCAGCCTAGAGGTGGGGTCTGAGTCAACTGTCTGAGTAAAGACCAAAGTTCAATGCATCACCATCCTTTCCATGCCCACCCTGTATCAAACACCGACTATCAAAACTTGCTGTGCACAAACAGCATCTCCTGAATCCAGTCAGTTTTTTCATTTTCGTTCTTCTTCCAAAAAGGACTGACTAAAGTCACAGAAACCTAATAGAAGCATTAAACAATAGCACAGGGGTTTGGGAGGAGACATGCCAGAATTCCTGGTGAGGGACGGTTATATGATGGGGCAACATTTGGCTGTGAGTTTCTTACTGTTTGTACCCTAATAAAATAAAACAATGTAAAAAGCCCATAGGTTCCTCACCTGTACGTGAGGTATTTATGAGGATTAGATGGGCTGGCATTCCTCCTCCCTCTCTGGCTGTTTCCATGCAGCCCTGGCCTCCTCCGGCTGACCCTTAAACATCAAGGTGTCTGAGGACGCTGGCCTCTGCCTCTTCTCTCCTTCAGTGTTCTCGCTCTCCTGGGGGTCCTCTTGTCCCCACAGCCTCAGTTCACATCTCTAGGCTGATGACTCTCAGACCCCTACGGCGGCCCAATTCTCTCTTCTGAGTTCAGAACCTCTGTATCCTACTGGCCACCTTCATTTGAATATTGAACCTGAGCTTCAAACTGAACTTTTCATCACCTCCCACCCAGACCCACTCCTTTTCCTAGTTCCCACTTTAGTGAAGGGCTCTGATAGGCCTTGTCATCCAAGTCAGTGGTGGACTTCTGCCACTCTTCCAATTGGCCTACCAACTCTACCTCCTAAACAGGGCTCAGACCTGCTCACTTAGCTTCATCTTTGCTGACTACCCAAGTTCAAGCCACCTTACCTCTCACCTGGATTCTTGCTCAGGCCCCTGATGGTCTCTCTGTTTCTAGCCTTGCCCCCTCCAATCTCCATGCGGGCCCCAGACAGCTTACTAAAAGGAAAATCGCATCACATCACCCCGACACTTAAAACCCCTGAAGGACAAACACCTTGACAAAGCATAAAGATTCTTCATTTTCTGAGACCGTCTCATGTCTCCAGACATCTCTCTTCTAATTCTGTTCCCATTACATGCCATGTAATTAAGAAATGCTAAATACACTTGCAGTTTCCAGAATGTACCACCCGCTTACCTCTTGGTGCTTTGCACATGCTTCAGGTTGCAGCACCTGAATGCACATCCTCACTCATTTTTGTTGGGGTCTCTTTGAGGTCTCAGTTTAGACGTCACTTCTGGGGACGCCCCTGGACCCAGCAAACCTGAGTGAAGTGTTTTTCCTTATGCTACCAAAATGTCCATCCACCCCTTGTGGGATCACCTGTCACACTGAACTATAATTGCTTGGTGCCTTGTCATTCTCTTCCAGCTGGCTGTCTCTCACCAGGCTTTCCCTGGGCTCAAGGTCCCCATGACTCCCACACTCTCTGGCTATGACCCTGCCATGAGGTAGAGTTCCGTGTTACTGGGCCCTCTCTACAGGGGCCACCAGGGGGAGTGAACTTGCCCCTGGGACTGGGCCAGCCTCCAGAGGGCACCTCCTCTCCCCCCAGCTCCACGTGCACACAGCATCTCACCATTTGGTCACCCTGACACCCTCTTCCCAGCTCATCTTGTCCCCTTGGGCCACCTTTGACTTCCCTCTTTGCTCCCCTGCCAAGGTTCTCTGGGAACAGCCCTGCCTTCTCCTGGGAACTTAAGGGCCCTTTGCCCTTCTCCACCATCTGCTCTATTTCCAGAGGGCAAGTGCTTTTCCTTTGTGCAAATCCAAAAAGGGGCACCCTCTGACCAAACCAGCCTTTTAGGCAGGAGCACTCCTGGGCAAACAGTTTGGTCAAGAAAAAGGTGTCCCTTCCTCCCAAGTAAACGTAGTTCCAAGTTATGGTGCCCAACTCAGTGAGCTGAGCACAGGCTGGGTTTTAGGCCCCATTTACTCCTCCTTCAATTTATAAACTGCACAAATGTAGACAGCCCTCTCTGGGCCATAGGGATTAATATCCCCATTTTACAGATGAACAAACTGATGCTCAGAGAAGCTAAAATGAACAAACTGATGCTCAGAGAAGCTAAAATGAGGCTGGATGTTGCCTCCTGGATCCAGGATCTCCGGGCTCTGGCCTCAAAGGGCAGGTACTGCCCAGCAGATCCCCTGCTCTGCTGCCTGCAGTGCTTGGTCCTAATCCCAGCTGGCTATTGGCTACCTAAGGTGCTCTCTGGGCCTTTTCCAAAGGGTAAACACATGTCCTAGCTGGAGTTTGGCAGGAGGGCTGGTGCTGCTGTGCCCAACCAGGCAGGATGGAAAACTTCTCAGTTCATCCTCAGGTTGGTGGGGCCTATAATTTTCCAGAGCAGACAAAGCTAGTCCCGTCAGTAGTCTGCACACCCCCAATTCCCTTGGGTCCCCCCACTCAGCCTGACAACTCAGCCCTTGTTGCTATCTCTTGCTTATGCATGGTCAGCAGGATCCAAAATAGTGGCTCCAGAAGCCAGTCTCTAAATCAACATCCGGGTCTATGACTGTGGGCAGCCTGCCCTTGCTGGCTGGGGTAGAGTGCCCTGAACCTGGGACAGAGCCACACCCTGGGCCTGCGGCTTGAGTTTCAGCAGGTTACCTTCTTGGGGCTCCGAGGGTTGGGCTCAGATTCTGGGGCTATGGGGAGATGAGGCAGGGAAAGCCACACATTCCCCAGAGCACACAAGGAAACAGAGGTTGAGCTCCAGACTGACACCTCCACCGGGAACCCTTCCTGCCTGCCACACTTGGCCCAGGAAGTCTGCGATGATGCATCTACTCTTCCTGTTCTATAGAGCAGCCTCGTGAAAGGAGCGAGGTATTGTTAAGACTATGAATTTGGAGCCAGATTACCTAGGTTGAAATTCTACCTCTGCCCCTTACCAGGTGTGTAAACTCAGTTAACCTCTCCATACCTCAGTTTCCCCCATCTGTAACATGGGAGTAATAATAGCCAACATACAGGATTGTTGTAAGGATAAAGTGGGGCACATAGGAAGTGCGTTGTACAACATGTGGCAAGCCCTCAAAAATGAGAGCTCTGACTATTGTCATAGTATGTAGTACGGGAGCCCCTGGCATCACCTGCTGCACAGGAACTCCCAGTCCTGGACTAAAGGCTGCCAGCACTCTCAGTGAATTGAATGAATGAATGATTAAAATTAGCTGACCTAAATGCAACACGGTACCCCGGATTGGATTTGGGCACAGCAAAAGACTTAAGCAGAAAAACTGGTGAAATCTGAAAAAATTCTGTGGTTTAGTTAATAGTGTTACACCAATTTTAATGTCTTTGGTAAATGGACCATGGTTATATAAGAAGTTAACATTAAAGGAAGCTGGGTGAAGAGTGTCTAAGAAATGTCTCTGCTATCTTTATAACTCTTCTGTAAATCTAAAATTAGTTCAAAGTAAAACGTTTTAAAAATTTGTTGACAATTACTGACTGCTTTGCATATGCCAGGTACTTTGCTTAATGCTTTAGATACGTCATACATCTTCTTTTTTTTTTTCAGTTTCATTCGTGATGTTTTATTTCTTTAGAAAAAACACAAATCAAATATGGCAAAATGTTAAGATTTGACCATATTGAGCTTTGGGAATATAGGTGTCTGTTATTTTTTTTGTATTCTTAAAATATTTCCTAATTTAAAAAATCAAAAATAAATTGACTGACTTTTAAAATTAGAAACATTCTATTCTCTATATTTAGGTTTTGAAAGCCATCAGCAAATGGGTTTTAGGAACTATTCTGAATTAAAATGGTGCCATTATTATTGGCTTTAGGCCTAAAATACTGCAAATTCATGTTATCCTTTTAAAACCTTCAAGAGGCTTGATTATGGATAATCTTGCTTCAAGAAAAAGGTAATGATGACCAGTTTATAGAGTTTAGATGAAATAACTGTGATCAAAGGGAAGCTAGGCCAGTAAGTCAAACTATACAGTTGACCCTTGAACAACGAAGGTTCAAGGTTCAGTTAAACCTGTGCGGGTCTATTTACACACAGATTGTTTGCAATAGTAAATATTGTAGGGCTTCCCTGGTGGCGTCATGGTTGAGAGTCTGCCTGCCGATGCAGGGGACACAGGTTCGTGCCCCGGTACGGGAAGATCCCACATGCCGCGGAGTGGCTGGGCCCATGAGCCATGGTCACTGAGCCTGCGCATCCGGAGCCTGTGCTCCACAACGGGAGAGGCCACAACAGTGAGAGGCCCGCGTACCGCAAAAAAAAAAAAAAAAAAAAAAGGAAATATTGTTGTACTACACGATATATAGTTGGTTGAATCCACCAATGTGAATCACTGATACAATCCAGAGGCACCGTGGATATGGAGGAACCATGTGTCAGGAGAGCCAACTATAAGTTATACACATGAATTTTCAACTCTGTAGAAGGGTCTGTGCCCCTAACCCCCTCGTTGTTCAAAGGTCAACTGTACATTTCATTTAATCCTCACAACCCTATGGGATAGGTCCCATTATCACCCCATTTTACAGACAAGAACACAGGTGGAGAGAGGTTAAGCCAGATAGCAGCTAACTTTGAGAGCTTATGTACCTGAGGGTTCGTCAGGCTTGTGGCTCTGACAAAGCTTTATTTCTCTTTCACAACACAAGTTGATGGATGCAAGGGGGAGCAAGCATGGAGGATGTAGAGGCCAGATATATTACTTCCCCTCTGGTTTCCAGGGCAAGAACTCAGTCACATGGTCACACCTAACCGCAGAGGCAGCTGGGAAATGTGGTCTAGCAGGGCACCCAGGAAGAAGAGGAAACTGCAGATATTGGTGATCTTGAGCAGGTGTTTCCAGAGCAGGCGTTGTTAAGAGATATATATATATATATATATATATATATAAACGTTTAATTCTCATAAGCCATAGCAGTAGATACTATTATTAATATTCCCATCTTATAGATGTGAAAACTGAGTTTCAAAGAGAGCTTAAGTAAACTTTCTCAAGGTCACTTAGCTAGCACTTGTAGAACCATATTACAAACTCAGTCAACAAGCCTATTTTCTTAAACACTTCCTGAGCCTTCATTCTGGGTTGGCCTTTAGTGACTTGCTTGCCAACAGAATTTGGGGAAGGAGTAACATTCTGGGACTTCTGAGGCTGGGTCATAAAATGCCTTGCAAACTTCTGCCTGGGGCAGATCACGCTCTCCGGGAGCCCTGAGCCACCTTGCAAGAAGTCTGACTCCCTGAAGGTCACCAGGTTGGAGAAGCCACGTGTAGGTGAACTGGTGTAGGCCTTGCTGAGTCCAGCCTTCTAGCTTCCCTGCCAATACCCTAGACATTACAGTGACCTCAGCACACCTGCTAGCTGAATACCACTTGCAATAGGTGTCAATGCCATGTGGAACAGAAGAACAGTCCACTTGAACCTGCCTGAATTAAGGGCCCACAAAATCACGAGCTAAAACAAAATGCTCTTGTTCTAAGTCACTATTACTTGGGGTAGTTTGTTATGTATCAGTAGATAACAACGGTGGAGCCAGGTCTGAACTAAAGTCCCAGTTTTTAATCACTGAATCAGCCTCTGGAGGAATATGTGAATGAGAAAAGGACAGAGCAGCCACATCAATCCACCCCCATGCCAAGTGCATGAAGATGATGTCACAGCTACAGAGGAGTACAGATGACAATAGAGCCCTGGCTTTTATCTGCCCAGAGCCCCACTGGAGACCAAAGATGGTTAGGGGCCCAAGGAGAATGGTGGTGGCACAGGCTTTGGGGTGGGCAAGGTGGGGAGGCTGCGAGGAATGGAACATCGCCCTGCTCTCCCAAGCTCTGTCATAAGCTCCGGCCGCCCTACCTTCCAGGCCAACAGACTCCTGCTGAGTGGTCCAAGACTCCTGGTCCCCAGGAGGCCCCTGTGGGTCTGCTGGCCTCTAGCTCACAGCCTGGCCTTGACACTTGCCTCCTCCATTTCTTCTCCCACTGGGGTTGGGGAAGGCAGCTGCAGTATGAACTCTGCAGCCGCTGGGGCCTTGGGGAAACCTGGCTGGAGGAAAACAAATACCCCACCCCACCCCTACCTACCCAGGTCCCGCCTTCCTTAGTAAGCAGGAGGAACGGGCTACCGGTGTTCTCCCTTTCCCCGATCACTCAGCTCTTTTTAGGTTATGCTCCCAGGTTTCTGCACTAATCTCTTCATCTGTGCTTCCTGAGCCATTTGATGTCTGGTCAGCCTGGCCCTCTCTCCTTGGGACCTGCTAGAATTTCCCCTCCTCTGAGATTTCCTGCACCCCAGCTCCTACTTCAGAGCCTTCCATAAGCCCATCCCTTGAAACACTTTCCCTTTCACAGTCCTGCACAGGTATTCAGACTTGGTCTCCTGTACCCTCCGGGCCCACAATGGGACTCCTGGGACCCCATCAGACTAGTTTTCAAGCCTCTCAGGGCTTAGTGCTGTTGACTGCTCAGGCCCTCCTGGTCCTGGTAGCAACTGGGGCGGAGGTTTACTCATTAAGCAGACACGAGAAAATATACATGCAAGTATAAAGAATTGAGGACAGGTTAATTTCCCCAGGATCACATGCACACTTTAAAAGGGGTGCCGGAAAGAAGACATACAGATGGCCAGTAGGCACATGAAAAGATGCACAACATCACTAACTATTAGAGAAACGCAAATCGAAACTACAGTGAGGTACCACCTCATACCAGTCAGAATGGCCGTCATTAAAAAGTCTACAAATAGCAAATGCCGGAGAGGATGTGGAGAAAAGGGAACCCTCTTATACTGTTGATGGGAATGTAAGTTGGTGCATCCACTATGGAAAACAGTATGGAGGTTCCTCAGAAAACTAAAAATAGAATTACCATATGATCTAGCAATTCCACTCCTGCGCATATATACCCAGACAAAACTATAATTCAAAAGGATACATGCACCCCCTACGTTCATAGCAGCACTGTTCACAATAGCCAAAACATGGGAACAATCTAAATGTCCATCAACAGATGAATGAATAAAGATGTGGTACATATACACAATGGAATACTACTCAGCCATAAAAAAGAACAACATAATGCCATTTGCAGCAACATGGATGCAACTAGAGATTATCATACTAAGTAAGTCAGAAAGAGAAAGACAAATACCATATGATATCACTTATATGTGGAATCTAAAATATGGCACAAATGAACCTATCTACAAAACAGAAACAGACTCACAGACAAAGACAACAGACTTGTGGTTTCCAAGGGTGGGGGAGGGGGAGGGATGGACCGGAAATTTGGGGTTGGTAGATGCAAACTATTACGTTTAGAATGGATAAACAACAAGGTCCTAATATATAGCACAGGGAACTATATTCAATATCCTGTGACAAACCATAATGGAAAAGAACACAAAAAAAGAACGTCTCTATGTGTATAACTGAGTCACCTTGCTGTACAGCAGAGATGGGCACAACACTGTAAATCCACTGTACTTCGGTAAAAAACAAAAAATAAAAAGGGTGCAGGGAAGGCACTGCTTCACTTGAATGTTGAACTTGCCGGCAGGACTACAACGGGGAAACTTGCGAGTGGGTGAAGGGGCTCTCATGGTCCCTTAGAGACCATACCACACAGATAGCACTCTGTACAGCCCATGCAAGGCCCCCATCACGCCAGCACCCCTTTCTGAGGGATTCCTGGTGTCACACACTCTCTGTCATATGACTCTGCTGCTCTACTGTCCTAGCCATAGATGGTTGCATCAGGATGGGTCCCAGGGCATGGACTTCTTTTTGCTCTCCATATCCATATCCCCTTTTACTTTGGTGAAGAACTTCAATTGTTAGCTGGGTGGCAATGCAACCAGCCAAAGTAGAGCCTCTCTCAACCTCCCTTGTAGGTAAGTTTGGCCAAGTGACTATGTTCCGGCCAATTGGATGTAGTGGAATTATTGTGTGGAACTTCTGATAAGTCTCCTTAAAGGGCAAAGTGTGTGTCCTTTGACCCCCACCCCCACCCCCCTCCATGGTGCCACTTAGAGTGTGAATGGCATTGGCCAGGCTCCCTGCTAGCCCTGGACTGCTCTGCCTCCACACTTCTTTTACATGAGAGAGAAAGAAATGTCTGTCTTGTTTAAACCATTGTTTTCCAAGTCTCTGTTACTTGCAGCCAAACTGGTCTGATGTAAGAGGCTGTCACTGATGGGTGTTCTGTCCTGGGCAAGGCTACAGACCCAATGAGGTCCTAGCTCCTGGGGAGTCTAAGTGGGAGGCAATTAGAGATAGCAGGATGGGTGGTGGGTACCTGAAATCAGGAAGCAGGAGCCATGGGCAGCAGAAATCACAAAGTGGAGAAGCAGAAGGAGTCAGCTGGTGGTGACAGCAATACTAGAAGCCAAACAGAGGGGCCAGGTCCCCGTAAAGCCAGAGCCCTGGAGTGAGGAGCAGCCCACACCTGATGAGACCCCACCTGAACCTGGTCACTGGAGCCGTGCTGTATCCTGGGAGATATTCCCATTCTCCAGGAGATTCATTGCTTTCCAGTGTGTTCTTACAATGAATCCCTGAGGTCACTGGAGAGTGAGTTTATCTTTGGGCTCCTGAAAGAAGCTCATCTATTCACTTCCTGAACTTCTGTAAGACCACAGGCATCCCCTGACGAGAAAGAGTCCCTTGGGCAGGACAATGGGTCAGTGGAGGCAGTCCTGTCTCAGAAACGGCCACCACACAGAAGGGGCTGGCCTGAGACCCCTCTCACTCTCAGTCTGGCTTTGTGGCTCCTGAGAAGCAGTACTACATCTCTAGGCAAGGAGATCACAACAGACACTGCCACCGCTGAGCTGAGTGGCCTGGGGTGGGAAAGGGGGGGCAGGAAGGACAGGAGCCCTGGGCACACATGGACTCCGGTTTTCTTTCAGACTCCATCCTTTAACCAGCTATGTGAGCCTGGGCAGGTTAGCTGCTCCGAACCTCACATCCCTCAAGTGTAAAAATGAGATGGATCCCAGCATCGCACAGGGCTGTTGTAAGCATGGAAACAAGAGAAGCAGCCCAGTGCCTGGCTCATAGCAGGCCCTCGAAAAAAGCTTGCGCTTCTTTCCTTCCTGCTGAGAAAGCCAGGGACTTGGGAAGGAAGGTCTGGATCTCCATCCTTCCTGGGTGAGGGAGGGGAGGGCTGGTCACACAGACCCCAAGAAAGACGCAATTTTTTTCTGCAGCTTCTCAGAACAGCAATGGGGCACAATGGGGTGACCACGATCAGCCTGTTTCTCAAAGGCCGTCATCTGGATTTACTTTCACATTCTTTTAAATAGATGTATATGATTTATAAACTTTTGCCAAGCAGTTTTACACATATAAGAGGCTCTGCATTCTATCACAGGTTTCTTAGATATGGTTGTAAACTTACATTAGGATATTAGACTGTAATGACAAATGTAGCCCTCTTACATAAAGCCCTGGTTCTCCAAACACTAGAATATTTGCTTAATGAAAAGAGTTTTACAGGCTCTCCAGACTGCCAGTTCATCTTTATTCTGGTCCTTAACTTAGGGAAGAAGAGAGAAAAGTTAAATGTCACACACACACACACACACACACACACACACACACACACGCCTGAAGCAGGCTTATGAGAAAAATCTGGAATGTCTTGGAGTTTTTTTTTTTTCTTTTCAATTACAGCTCAATAAAAATGCCCTCATAAAAGTTCTAGGTAAGCAATAGCTTTGCCAGCAGGATGGGTCTACCCACATCGCAGGGAGGCCTGCCTGGTGTGATGGGTGGGGCGTCGGGGGGAGGGCAGGAAGCCAAAGCTGGCTCCTTTACCATCTGTCCCTCTCCATGCAACACACACACAATGGACTCCTCAGAGGAACTGGGAACAGCCCATGCTAGGGAGGGGGTGGCGGGGGGCAGCCTCTTTCTTTCGGAAGGCCCTCTAAATCTGTCCAGCCAAGAGGCCAGCAGGAGAGAAGCCTTATATTAGGCATAATATTTTGAAAATACTAAATGGCAGCGTTTTTCATCCCTCTCCCCCATAATCAAGTTCCCTAGAAGCCGGATTGCCAGATAAAATACAGGATACCAGTTAAATTTGAATTTCAGATAAGCAACAAATAATTTTTTAGTATAAGTATGCCCCAAATATCGCAGAGGACATACTTATACTAAAAATGTATTCGTAAATCAGTCAACCCTACCTGGAAGTCACTTCACTATTATAGCCCCTGACAAATGGGAAAAAGAGGCCAAATCCAGAGGATGTTCAGGTAAGAAAGTAAAAGAAAGTGAATGACTGAAGAGAACAAGGCATAGAGGAGGGGGCAGGTGGCAGTGAGGCCTAGAGGCGGTGACCTCTGTTCTCTAAGACTGCGTCCCAGGGACAGAGTGAAACGTGCAGGGAGTGCCTTGCTCTTTACCTATTTAGGCTTCTGGAAGGAGACCATTTTGCCCAATGCGAGCAGCAGCCAGGCTCAAGGGGTCCCCCAGCATCAAGGCTCCCTCCCCACCTTGGTTCTTGCAATAAACCCTGATGTACATCCACAATCCATCTTGTGCAACAGAAGAGGATTCTGAGAGTCTGAGCTTTTAACTGGGAAGAGGCTGGGATATTATTACTTAGCAAATTTAAGTGTCTGCCATTCCCAGCAGATAGGGAGGGGCTTGTGGGAAAGATCAGAAGAGCTAAAGAAAAATAAAGACACCTCACTTTCTTTGTACATCCCAGTGAAAAGAATCACAGCAACGTGAGGGCAGTGACATAGTACACCTTGTTGTTGTCTTTCCCTCCGTTTCTAGAACACTGCCCAGCACATGACAGGTGCTCTACTGGGAATGGACACAGTGAGTGAATTTTCCACCCATTCCAAGCCAGACTGACTGCAGCAGTGAGGGTCTCCCCAGGTCCTGAGCACACCTGACCTCCCTCCCTGAGAAGTGGCCTCAGGGACAGTCTGAGACCATGTGCACAGACACCAAAGTGGTGAGTCGCTTAATAAAACATGAGTTTCTTCCCTAAGATCCATCAGCATCTTGTGCAGGAAAAAGTTACCTCATCAGAGTCATAGAACCTTTATTAAAACAACAATAATACTGTGTGCTAAGGTCTGTGTTAAGCACTTTATTTCATTTATACCTGAACATACAACAAATACCTCAAAGTCACCAGCTAATTCTTTATAATCTGCCATCAAAACATATCTGGAACGTGACTCCCTTCTCACAAATTCTGTTGCTGCCATCCTTGACCAAGGCACCAGCATCTCTTCCCTGGACAACCAGAGCAGTCCCCTCCTTAGTTCACTTTTTGTTCACCACATTCCATTCCCCACATACCAGTCAAGATGCTCTTCTTAAAATGCAAATCAAATCATGTAAGCATCCTCCCTGGAAGAAAATCCAAACGCCTTACCATGGCCACAAGGCCCCATGATTACAGGCCCTCACCTGCCAACATTTTCTCCCTCCTTCACCCTGTTGCAACCACACTAGCCTTTGACTGCATTAGGGTCCAGGCTAGGTTACTGTAACCGAGACTCCAAAACACAGTGGCTTAAACAGACAGCTGCTTATTTCTCTCTCATATCACTGTACAGAGGTAGGAGGGCAGTCCAGACGGGCGAGGGGACTCAGCTCCAGGAGGTCATGCAGGGACCCAGGTGCCTTCCACCTCACTGCTCTACCATCCCCTAGAGTGTTGACCTCGTCTGCCTGGTCAAAGCTGGGTCACAGCCACATCTGTAGCCCCTGGCTTTCCACTGTTGCTACTTCCTGGGTGCTTCGGTATCCCGGGTTTGTTCCCTTAACCCTGCTCACACTCTGTATGTAGGCCATCAATATCTTTTCATTTAAACCATCCCTGGTGAATTCTGTCCCTTTTTGATCCCTGACTGATAAGGGTTCACTGCACACAATGTGTCAAAGTCAACCCCTTCCTAAAATTGAGCTCAGTCCAGCCCATATATATATATGTGTGTGTATATATATTTCTATGTATATGGGTGTATGTATACATATGGGTATGTGTATATATATTTGTATATATGTGGGTGTGTGTATATACATGGGTGTGTGGGGTGTGTGTATGGGTGTATGTATATATGCGTGTGAGTATATATGTGTATATGTGTGTGTTTTTCCCCATCCCAGACGATGCCCCCAGATCTAACTAGAATTGGCTCAAGGTACCTGTCATGACTAAACTATCATGGGTTGGCTAATGCCAATGATTGAACTAAAAATGTCCATGACAGTTTGTCGAGTGCCTACTGGGTTCATGGATGACCAGCACACTACCACGGGATACTCCCATCAAGCCTTCTTCCCACTTTGCCAAAGTTAGCCTTCTGAGACTTTTTTTTTTTTTTTTTGCGGTTTGCGGGCCTCTCACTGCTGTGGCCTCTCCCGTTGCAGAGCACAGGCTCCGGAAGTATAGCCTCAGCGGCCATGGCTCACGGGCCCAGCCGCTCCGCGGCATGTGGGATCTTCCCGGACCGGGGCATGAACCCGCATCCCCTGCATCGGCAGGCGGACTCTCAACCACTGCGCCACCAGGGAAGCCCCTTCTCAGACATTTTTGAGTTTCCGGGCTCTTCTGGGCAACCCTGGCCCCTTATGCACCCCCAACACAGTCCTTGCTCACTGAGCTGCCGGTGGGTGCTTAGAGGTCTGTTTCCCCACTGCACGGTGAGTTCACCCAAGGCAGGCCCTGACTTCCTGCCTCCGGTACCACCACCTGCTTCTACAACAGGGCCTGGACACAGAGTAGGGCATCACTTCAATAAACATCTGCTGAAACCACGGGGATTTCAGCTCCTAACCTAACGGTTTATTAATTTAATCCTCTTTAGGGATTTCTTAATCCGTCCAATGGGAGATAAAACAATTAACCAGAGTTGAGGGAGAATGAGAAGAACATCCATGCTTCTTCCAAGCCTAGAGCTTCACGTGCATTATATTATTTAATCTGCATGGTAACCCCATAGGTAGATCCTGTTATTAGTCCCAATGTACAGGCTCAGGGAAGTTAAGGGACTTGTACCAGCCCAGAGCTAAGTGGGAGGGGCAGGATTTGAACCCAAGTCTTGATGTTTTGAAAGCACATGCCCGTCCCTCCCCTGCTCTCCTGCCTCCCACACACAAATAATCACACTGTCAAGCCTCATCAATGTCACTTTGATGCACTAACAGGCCGTGAAAAGGAAACAGCCATCTATCTGTAAAATAAATAAGTCCTGGCGTGCAGAGAGAGGTGCTAATAGAGATGCAATTTACCCATTTGCTGAGATCACTGACAGACTTGAGCAGGGCTCAAACGGCAATCTCCTGGGAAAGGGGGGAGTTTGGGAGGACCACGACGCACAGCCCATGCCCTGGGTCCTAAGGGCTCCAGAGCCCTCCAGCAGGAGGTTGGCAGGAGGCACTCCAGTGTTTTGACAGCCAGGGAGATAAACAGAGGTACTGATTTCAGAGAAACATCCTCGGCCCTAGGCTTTCTTTCCAAACATGAAGTCCTGACATCGCTAGGCCATCAAAGTCAAGAGTGACAGCTCCACAACAGACGTGTCCCTGCCGGCTGCCAGCAAACTCCCTGGAGAGCCACCGAAACCTCCAAGGCACCCACACGGTGGGCTTCAGGAACGGGGGACAACCCAGGCTGGAAGGAGGTAGGTCAGGTCTGGGCAAGAGGACAAACAGAACCCCATCCTGACACCCATTAGCACAATGACTCGCCTCACTCTCAGCGATCTAGACCTTGGCTGTCCAGTAGGGGGAGCCCCCAGCCCCGTGGGGCTGTTGAGCACTTCAGGTGTGGCCGGTCCGAGGTGAGATGTGCTTTAAGTGTAGGACACTCGGATTTCACATGGAAAAAAGAACATCAAATATCTCAATAATTTTCATATTGAGTATTGAGTACATGTTGCCATGATAATATTTGGGGCATAGTTAAATAAAATATATTATTAACATTAATTTCACCTGGGGGACTTCCCTGGTGGTCCAGTGGTTATGCGCTTCCACTGCAGGGAAAGGGGTTCAATCCCTGGTTGGGGAACTAAGATCCCACATGCAGTGAGGCACGGTCAAAAATAAATAAATAAATAGATAGATAGATAAATAAAATCCTGCCTGGAAAATTAATTTCACCTGTTTTTCACTATGTGGCTACTAGAAAATTGTAAATTGCATACATGGCTTGCATTAGCTATTGGACAGTGCTGATCTGAAGGATCAAAAATTAAATGTAATTGAGGTCTTTCCTGGTGGCACAGTAGTTAAGAATCCGGCTGCCAATGCAGGAGACACAGGTTCGATCCCTGGTCCAGGAAGATCCCACATGCCGTGAAGCAACTAAGCCCGAGCACCACAACTACTGAGCGTGCACTCTAGAGCCCATGAGCCACAACTACTGAGCCCACGTGCCTAGATCCCGTGCTCCGCAACAAGAGAAGCCACCTCAATGAGAAGCCCATGCACTGCAACAAAGAGTAGCCCCTGCTCTCTGCAACTAAGGAAAGCCCGCACGCAGCAACGAAGACCCAATGCAGCCAAAAATAAAATTTAAAAATGTAATTGAATTCAAAGTGAACAAAGGTAAATTTTTTATCAAAATGCAAGTTAAATGAAAACAATAAAACATGAAAAACATTTCCATGTACATTTTCAAGAGTTCTTTTTCTAAAATATTCAAAGTTTCTATTAAAAGTAAAAAGGAATATGTAATTATTGAATATCAAAGTTTTAAATCAAAATGATCTAAGTAAGCCTCAAAATCTTAACTCACGTCTTTGAAACCTTTGTTTCATCTTATAAACGACTGTTACAAAAATAAAATGATTGACAATTCTAGTAGTCAATGTAAAGAACTGGCATTTTGCTTCACATTTATTACATCTAGACCTACAAATATATGCTTTAGAGAAGCCTATGAATTGTTTAATGCATCAAAATATCCCTCAGCTGTTGTGTGACTGTTGTGAATACCACAATAACGCCAGGTCACCTTCAGAGCCCTGGAGCAGAACACAGACTCACAGTGGATGCTTGGCGCTACCAGGTTCGGCCGGATAAGCTGTCTGTTCTATCGGCCATGGGCTTCCACAGCTCCAATCCTCCCTGGACCCCAGATTAGCAGCAACACAACCCACTGACCTTCACCTTCAAGGAATTCAGACCGGTCACCTTTTGTTTTGAGGACACAGAGTAAGGGAAGGGGAAACACACTCTCTGCGGCCTACGTGGTGTTCGTCACAAAAGTGGACAGAGTTACAGGTCACTCTTTGCCTGTGCTGAAAGCCAAATCCCAGGTGCATGAGGCACCCATATCCTTTTTATTTTTAAGTTTAACCCAGCAAAGTTCACTCTTCTTAGTTTTACTGACACATGCGTATAGTTGTGTGACCACCGCTATGACCAAGATACAGAATATTCCCCACCCCCAAAACATCTTACCCGCGTTTGGTAATGCTGGGTTCTCGTTTGGTTTTAGCTATTCTAATGAGTGCTTAGCAGCATCTCAATATGTGTGTGTGTGTGTGTGTGAGAGAGAGAGACAGACAGACAGATGCATGGACCTCTAAAAAACAAGCTCAAGGCAGGGGCTGCTGCTTCCAGGGTCTGTGGATGACATTGTCTAAGGGAGTCAAAAAATCCCCCTCTTGGATTGATGACGGTAACTTTTCTAGGAAAATGCCATGGTGGGCTTTTTGATGAGAAAGGGAGGCCCCTAGCTTAGCCTGCTTGGGAGGTTGAGACTAAAGGAGCTGACCTGTTCGGCATAGTCATCAGAGAGGAGGAATCTGGAGCCTTTTGAAGGAGCTCTAGAGAAGAGGGGAAGAGGCCCAGAATGGAGGAAAAGGAAAGCTGCGACGATTGTATACACAGAGGGGAGCCTCGTGAACATGGCAGGTACAGGGACCGTCGTCTCTAGAGGGAGAAATCCCCTGGGGAGGGGGCCCAGACAACAATTTTCTAAGAATAAGGAGCTCAGACATTGAATTTGGAGTTGTCTCCTGTTCTGTGCTGTGGTCCCCTCTGCCGCATACATAGGCGCTGGGTGGGTGGTGCTTTGGAGGAAGAACAGAAGAGGGTGGTGTCGCACTTGGGGTGAGGTTGAAGGAGGGCGAGGCTGGCGGGTGCCAGTGGGGTGGAGAGGCAAGAAGGCTACAGGGAAACTGACTCAGGAGAAATGAGAGCCATCCTACCTGTACTTCTCCCAGAGGAAAGCAGTCCTTCAAGATGCTGTGGAGGGTTCTGGGTGGCCTGCGGAACATGGGCCTCAGTCTGTTTGCTTTTCCTCTTAATATGAAAGAAGAAGGACACTTCTTGGAGGGCAGAGGACTTATAGCCATCAGACTACACACACCTGCAGCCGAGGGGGGAGAGCACCGTCGCCCCTGGGCTCTAGCTAGATTCAGCCTCCACATAAAGTCAGGTGTCCAGAGCGCACTAGAAGCCTCTGGAATTTTTCAACCCAGAAAAGTCATGTATTATTAAATCCCACGTATTCGTTTCCTGCTGCAGCTGTAACAAACCACCTCAAACTTTGTGGCTGAAAGCAGCACTTATCTTCTTACAGTTATGTAGGTCAGAAGCCTGACGTGGGTCTCACTGGGCTAAATCAAGGCGTTGGCAGGACTGTAGTCCTTCTGCAGGTTCTGGGGGAGAATCCGTTTCCTTGCCTTTTCCAGCTTCTAGAGGCTGTTCTTTGGCTTAGGGCCCCTTCCTCCATCTTCAAAGCCGGCAACAGGGAGTTCAGTCCTTCTCATGTGGCATCACTCCACCCTCTCCTTCGGTCTCTCTTTCAGAGCCTTTCTAATTGCATCGGGTGCACCTGGGTGGTCCAGGCTACTCTCCCTATTTTAAGGTCAGATGATTAGCAATCTTAATTCCACCTGCAACCTTCATTCCCCTTTGCCTTGTAACATAACCTATTCACAGGTCCCAGGCATTAGGATGTGGACAGCTTTGGGGGTGGGATGGGGGTGGGTGTATTCTGCCTATCACACCTTGCCACTGGGCCTAAGTGGGATTCTGATCCAGAGAAGCTGGAACAAAGAGCAATGTCTACCTACACGTGAAAATGGAGAAAGTAGAGGGAGATTCTGGGGGAAGGGCGTTTGCTAATGAAAATCACATGGGTCAGAGAAGGCGGTGGTGTCGGGGAGAAACCTGTGTCAAATGTTGCCGTATGTAAGTTCCTTAGAAGCTACCATGAAAATAACAGCTGTTCCTACAGATCACAGTTTATCTGCGCTAGGGCAGCTGTTGCACAGAATCCTGGTAGACTATACCTGGAGTCCTGAACAGTTGGAGACATCTCTGAGTCCAGTTGATGGTTACCTGGCTTGCTCCATCCTTGCATAATGGTGTGTTTGCTGCGTCCACACAAGGCAGCTCTTGGGGTATCTACCCACGGCCTGAGCTCTGCCCTGAGAGCTGCGCAGAGAAGGCTGTTGTTTCTCACAGGTCAGCCCTTCAGCTGCTAGAAGACGGACCAGGTGTCTGTTGCTGCTAGCACCACTCTTTTCTAAAACCCTCTTCCCAGGGCTTCCTATAGTTCCTCATAATTAATGATGTTTCCACCCTTCCCCACCCTGGTCACTCTCTTTTGGTTATCCTTTAATGTGTGAAGGATTGGGGGCATGCGGGGTATGGGGAGAGGGTCACCAGTCTTCTGGTCACAGCATTTAGGGGCTACTCTAATGGAGGTGATAATCCAGCAACCCACCTCATTCGTTTCTTGGCTTTATTTACTTGGCCACTCTTCTAGACAGTGTGAAATATTATCCCCCTCTCTTATAGGTTATCTATCAACCTATCTATCTATCTGTCTATCTCAGATGTCTTTAGATATTTGATTTTTTGCCTCCTCTCAACTTATATCTTCAGCAGCTCCTCTTGCCTCCTTAGCCCTTACCTTGGGCTGGGGTTGGGGCTAGGGCTGGGACCGGGCCCCCAGGCTCCCAGCTAGATGGAAATCTTTCTTCTGTCTTTGTCAGATCCAGCATCTCTGGCTCCTCTAGTTCTTGGGGTAATTGCAGAAGGGCCTTTGACCCTGTTGCTCTCACTCCAGCGCTTGACAGCAAGGACATGTGGACCCTGACATTTTGACCTCCTTGTACACTTAGATCCTGAGAACTCTGCCTTGTGAATATTCTCTGCACCAAGAAATCAATAGAAGCAGAGTCTTTTCAGAAGTTTCGCAATGAAAAATACCAGAAGAAATAATCACCCTAAATAAAACTGCCAGTAGCTAAACATGCAACTTGTGAGGAACATCTTTGGTTTGCTGAATACAAAGTTGCAGAGGCCAATATAATGACCCCAACATAAAAAGACCCTATTAAGCGAAGGATGTGGAGAGACTGGGGACCCCCTTCCCACTCCCCCTAATCCTTCACACACTGAAGGATGTCCAAAGAGGGTGAAAGGATGGGGAAGGATGGAAAACCACATCATTCATTAACAGGAGCTATAGGAAGCGCTGGAAAGATTTTACTAGAAAAATAGAGGAGCCGGGACAGGACTACCCCCCTTCAGCCCTAAAAAGGAGGACCACAGTGGTGGGGGTGGGGGTGGGGATCCTGGAGCAAAGAAGGCTGGAGCCAAAGAGGCAGGAGGTTGAGAGAAGGAACCGCCAAGAAGAGAGACCCGGGAATGACTGTTGAATTGGGAGTATTTTTGGCACCCTAATACCATCCAGCATTTTTAAAATGTTTAGCATGTGCCAGGCATTGTGCTAAGTACTTTCCAAACTTTATCTCATTTAACCCTCATAACAACATAAGAAGGCAACATTATGATTATTTTCCCCACTGAAGTCCAGACAGATTGGACACTTGCTGGAGGTCCCACAGTAAGTGACACAATGCAAATGAACCCAAGCTTCCAGAGTTTCTCTGGAAGGCGGAGGTGTTTCACTGATCGCCCTGCATGATGTGGCATTCATTCCAACCACTCTCCAGAGACGGCTCCACAAACTCCCAGAAAAGACTGGAGTGGAGAGTTCTCCAGACTGGGTGCCCCCCGACCCTCCCACAGGCTCTGTGCCAGTGGGCAAACCTCCCCCGTTCCAGCTGTTCCAGGACAGAGTCCTGGGCAGGGCTGAGCAGCCACCTGGCCTCGTCCATCCCAAGAAAACAAAGCTGGGAAATTCCCCCTGCCTGTCCCCGCCCTGGTGCCTGCATGTATGTCCTGCCTCTGTAGCCGGGCCAGGGACAAGCGTGCGGGCTCCAGGTACAGAACTCCCGAAGTCAAGGGTTTCAGGTCACACTGGCAAATCATTTTGCGAGCAGATGCCACGGGTCTCTTCTCGGACTGGGCAGCACACAAGGTCAGCGTCAGCAGATCTGACCCTAAAAATAGGCTCTTGGATGCCAGTCGGGGTGGCTGGGTGTGCTGCTGCCACACGCCCCACGGACCAGCACCTACTGACCTGGCCAGGACCTGGTGCGCAAAGGTAAGCCCCTTTGGTGGGAGGCTGGCACCTCTTGGGTCCAATCACATGTTCTTTGGGGGCCTGGGTGTGGGCATTAGAAGACCCCTTTCCACCCTGTTTCCGGAGCGGCAGAGAACAAATGACATCTTTTCCGTTTGACAGGCTTCTTCTTGCCCCGTCTTTCCCTAGAGACTCCAAGAAATTTTCTCCACTTCCCTTCCTCTAAATCTAGGCTTCCAGTTCAATGACCATTTCTAAAGGATAATAGGGCAGGTTAAAGCTCATCGGGCCCTTCTGAGGCCCTGGATGCATTGTATCGCATATCATATTCCAGCAAGGTTCTCCATTTATCCATTTAGCCAGTAGAGGGGAAAAAAATCTCAGCGGGAGGTGGGGGCGGAATGGAGACCCCCGTAGTGACTCACATCAAGCGTAGGGCAGCACAAATTACAACTAAGTACTCCAAACCCCGGGGGTGAGAACTCTTCCTGTGTCCTGGGTAACGCTGAGCATCCTTTGGACAGAGTGACTATTTTTGAAGCTTTTCCCAGTGCTGGTGGGAGGATGGGGTTGGGGATGACTGCTCTGGTAGAGACGGGGAGACTGGGTCACTGAGGGACTTGGCCTCTGGACCAAGACAGCAGCGCGTGTAAGCAGGATGGTGGGAAGATGTCTTGTGTCTCAGACCAGGGCTCTCCCATTAGATCCTGGGCCCTTGTCCTGAGGCCCCAGTGGCCCCTCACGGGCCTGGAACCCAAGGAGTGGGGGGCTCTGACTGTTCAGAAAAGCTGAAAACATTCCAAAGGGAAAAACTGCTGAGTAAGATGGGAGAGGGCATGGGGTGTATGTGGGGCGGGGTCTCCTCGCTTCCGATCCCAGCATCTGAGGGGCTCTGGTACTCGGTGTTTGTTCTGTTGCCCTTCCTTGTTCTCTTCATGGCACAAGCAGATTGTTCCCACCAAATGACATTTGCAAACAACACCTGAAGGGCTTCTGACTGAGTCCCGTACAAGGGAAGAGCCTTGGGTATTGTGGGGGGGGGGGCAGTGGGACGTCGGAGAGGGTCTGAGGAGTGACGGGGAGGTCAGAGGCTCTTCAGGGGCAAAAGCAGATCTGGGCTGAGGGTGAGGGGGGGACATTGGTCCTCTACCATCTGATAAGCTGAAGCCCTCACGGGGGACTTTTCGGTCCTGGGGTGGCACTGGGTTGGAGGGGACTGAGTCCTGACGGAGGGTGGAGTTCCTGTGGCTGTTGACAAACTTGAGGGGTACAAGGACCAGAGAGGGGCCCTGAGGCCGGGGGCTTGGCTGTTAGTGTTCCCTGCAACCCTGGTGACGCCCAGCTGGGTCCACTTGAGGAGGGGGCAGCCTGACCTCCACGGAGCCAGGGTTGGCCTTCCCCCGACGCCGTGCAACCCCGTGAATCGTTAAGGGGCCCTGGCTGACCGTGTGCCAGGCACGGTTCCGAGAGCTTCCCTTCTGAGTAGCAGCTCACGTACTTACTCCTCAGAACTGCGGCAGCCCTGGGCAGGGTGTACCTTGTCGACGTCGCTTCAGATGAGGAAACTGAGACACAAGGCCGTGGAGTGCTTTGCCCGACATCACACAGCCCAGACCACAGTGAGGCCAGTGCACCTCAGGGCCTGACGGCAGAGCCACTGAGCTTGGGTGTCCCTCCCGTGGGGTGAGCTGGGGGCGGGGGCACGCCTCTCTCTCTCTCTCTCTCCGCTTCCGCCCGCTGCCTGAACTCCCACCTGGGCCTGGGGGCGGCCTCTCCAGGTCCCGGTGCCGGGGAAGCCGGGCTGGGGCCGCGCGGGGGGTAGCTGCGTTAGTCCTCTTCAGCCTGACTCCAGGGCACGCACGTGGTGCTTGACTTTTCACTTCAGGTGAGCCTTGATGGTTCTGGACCTACCACTTGCGCAGTAAACAGGGGATCAAGTCTCATCACGGCCTGGCATGGCCACCAGGTATCAACAGGCTGGAGAGAGACCTTACTCCCCCTCCCAAAAGCCTTGCCTGTACTTCACCCATGAGCAAAGGAGCCCCATCACTCAGAGGAGGATGCTCAGACTCATTAGCGCCCTGACCCATTTGCCACAAGTACAAAAACCCTTGGTCCCTGCCAAACTGCTTTACCCCGCTCCCTTACTCTCCCTTAGCTAAGTGCTAAGCTCAGCACTTAGCTCCCAACACAGCTGGGAATTCCCCACCCGCCCCCGCTGCTCCTGTCCCCCTACATGACACGCTCTCCGAGTCCACGTCCATGTGTTAAGGACTCATGTTATCTCCTTTAACCAACAAGCAGGGAGGCGCCGATGTTATCCCCATTCCGCAGATGAGGAAGCTGAAGCCTGGGTACGTGAGCCCCCAAGGCCGGTGAGGGCTCTTCCACAACTTCCCACTGCTCTGGGGTTCACATGGGGAGGGAGGTCTAGGCCCAGGCCCGCCCTCAGGAACGTATACCTTGTGACTAAGATACAGTGAACTATCTAGTGGCCTGGGTGGGGATGCTTGGCTGCCTGGGTTGAGGCCCAGTCATACCACTTACTGGCTTGGTATCATGTGACTAAACTCTCTGACCCTCATTTTTCTCATCTGTAAAGTGGGGGCAGCTATTCCCTATCGAGGAGGTTTTGAGAGTAGATAACCACCAGGCACATGTTAAGAGTCACCGAGTATATTGGTCACTTCGCTGGGTCCTGCCAGGGCCTGGGTTTCTCAGTGAGCTTTTGTGGCATCTTTAAGAGGTGGGAGCATGGCCTACAGCCTTCCCAAGGTCCAGAGCCTGCCCCGTGCAGCACTGAGACACTGGCCTAGTGAGTAACAGTGGTGGGGACAGGAAGTGAGAGGTGGTGAGACCATGGTGAGGGCTGCACTCTGCCAGTCTACCCCCCCATCTTTCTCCCACACAAGGAAGCCTAATGTTCTGAGGTGACACAGAGTGGGCAGTGATTCTCAAAAGAGCGGGGCTAAAAGGCCATCTGTTCCTGAATTCATGAGCTGTGTAATTGCCTGCAGTGTTTCCACCACAGCTGGCCTGGTCAGACATCATGGCCTCTTGTCTCCTGACCCAGAGCTTCCTCAGCCCCACTGGGCCGACCACAGAGATCAAGTCCATCCCGGCCGGCTGCCTTGTCTAAGAAGGAAGCCACATGTGAGCATTCAGCTTCCTCACAGTTTCCAGGAGGCCCAACTCTGCCAGACTGAGATTGGAAAAATCAATTAGGAGTTCATAAATTACCACCCCGGAGCATTTTGAAACCATCTGAAGAGTTAATCAAACAAGTTAATGACATCAACACCATCTTAGAAGAAATATTAAATTACCTCTTTAAATGAAGTCATTTCTGTTTTTTAAATAAAAGGATTTTCTATTAATTCACATAATTGCCTCCTATTAACATACTTGCCAGAATCCAAAAGAAAAAAGTATCTGTTAAACTTGGATTGTGTCTGATACATTAGGAATTAAATTATAGCAACAAAAAATTCCTAGGGTTTTTACGGCCAGGTTTTAATTTTTTAAAAATCCCACAACTTTTATTTCCTAGTTGGGATCGTTTTTGTAGATTTAAGATGAGTAAGGACAAGCATGACTTGCAGTAAATTAAAAATATGCATATGTATATATGTATACTGCTGCCAAATTCTGCCCCTCCACGTACCCTGGCAGTAGGTATTACTCTCCTAATAGAGTAATTTTCCCAACCACAGTAACATTTGTACCCTCCCTCTTCTTTCAAGGCACATTCCAAACCCAACTTGGGTGGTGTCATGGAAAAAATGTGGTATGCATGCAACACACACTAACTTTCCCCCATGAGCCCAACGCATCAAGGAACGTAAATATGTGATATCCACAGATACAGAATACCTTCAAAGGAAGAGGACACATTTTTAAAAGATTAGATTATAACTGCTCTACTAGACCAAAAACTTAAAGAAGGCAGAGACCTCTCTGGCCCAGCCCATCCCTGGTGTTGAACAGAGGGATGGGAAGGCATGCGGGGGCGGGCAGGGCCAGGCCGAACATCTGAGGTGAAGTAAAAAACAACAAGGGAATTTCCTGGGTCCAGCGGTTAGGACTCTGCGCTTTCACTGTGGACAACTCGGGTTCAATCCCTGGTTGGGGAACTAAGATCCCACAGGCTGCACACGTGGCACGGTCAAACAAACAAACAAACAAACAAAACAAGGCCACTTCCCATGCCCACTCATGACCCACCAGAGCACCCCTGATGCTGGCTGACTTAGCCTAAACCAAGACCAGGGTCAGGCAAGTCAAAGAGCCCCAAGGGATGGGGAGGGATGCTGCCCTCTTCATCTGAGGTCTGCCTCCAGTCAAAGGGGAAAGAATCTTCTTTCAGAGGTAGATTTACCCCAAAGCTTCAGAACCCCTTGCACCAGCCTCTTCTAAGGCCCTGCACCTATTTGTTTTTCTTTTTCTTAAAGAAATGGTATAAATTTCAGGAGCCATAAAACTTGACTCCCTTCTGGTTTCCTGGGAAGCATTGAGGGATTAGAATGACTTTGTGACAAGACCTAGGCCTGGTTCTGCCACCAGAGGGCTCAAGGAGGACACAGGCCTGCCTTTGGGGAGCTCACACTGACTGGGAGGGCACTCAGTGTCACATGTGATGTAAAGAACACCTGGTTAGGCCTTGTCCTGAAGGCCACCTTCCTGTGCCTCAGCCCGTAGGTTTAGGGTGGGCATCTACTACATCCAGAACGGTTCTCAAATACAACTTTCACAGGCTTTTTTTCCCCCCTCCATATACTCAGGTAATACATGTTCAGCACAGAGATTTATAGAAAAGATGGTTCCTTAAAAAAAAAAGAATCGCATATAATTTCATCATTCTAAAATAAACATAGAGCCAGTGTTAATATTTTGGTGACATGTATTTTTGTATAAGAACGGAATCAGACTGTCCACGCTGCTGCATAAACTTCTGGTCTCTTCTCTCTACCAGCACAAGCCTCTTCCCCTTTGATTTCTCAAACCCACCACGAACACAGCTGTCTGTCCTAACAAGTTCACTGAAGGTTTGGGGTGACAAAGAGAGGGCTGACACTGCCGGGGGCACCGCAAAGTTAGGCATTAGGGTCACTTTTCTCAGGAGTCCCGTGGCTGTGTGCCCTGGACGCTTCTCACCTGGCTGTCTCTGGTCCCAAGCCCTCCCTTCGCCACTCCGCAGCAGGGTCCCTCACACCCCTTCTAGGGATGTTCTAGAGGCTTGGAACGCCCCTTGGTTTCTTGCACAGAACAATTTAGCTCTCTTTGTTCACTCCATCACTTTCTGAATCACGCTTTAGGACTTACCTTTTCCCCAAGAAAAGGATCCTTAAATTGTGTTTTTTTGTTAAGCAGGAGGCCTGTTCTGTGGCTCACACTCCTGGGCATGGCTACCCGGCCAGTCTCTGCAGGCTCAAGGGGTCCACTTAGGGGTTTAAGTTTCCCACTCAAATGAATGATGCATCTCTCCACTGGGCTTCTCCCATCTTCCACCTTAGAAAGCAAAAGAATTCAGGTTGGGTTTTTGTTTGTTTGTTTTTAAAATCGCCTTTACCCCTCTTGTTACAGCTCCATTTTATTAAAGAAGAAAGCGAAGCTCAGGGAGGATAAGACGTGTAGATCTGAGTCCTCAGTGATTGCTGGGGCTCTGAGAGCAGAGAAGAGCCACAAGCCAGTGAATGTGGGGAGAGCGGGACAGAGAGGTAGAGGAGCCCCAGGAAAGAGCCAGGTCCTGGGAACACGAAAGATGGAGTGAGAAGTCACAAGCAGCTTCCAGCCCAGACTGTTCTATTTGGCCAGCATAGTTAAAAAAATATAGACATGGTTATTTATTATAAAATAGGATTATTTATTAAAAGAATCCCAAAACAGAAGACAGGAAAAAAAATCTCCCTGAGTCCTGCCACTGCCCACAGTATTGATATTTTGCTGGGTTTTTTTTTTTTTTCCTAGTTAAAAACAAGAACAAAAATATACAAGTTAGTTTTTTTCTTAATTGAAGTATAGTTGATTTAGAATGTTGTGTTAGTTTCAGGGGTACACCACAGTGATTCAGTTATATACAAGAATATATATATATATATTTTTTTCTTTTTCAGATTCTCTTCCCTTATAGATTATTACAAAATATTGACTACAGTTCCCTGTGCTATACAGTAGGTCCTTGTTGGTTATCTATTTTATATATAGTAGTGTGTATGTGTTAATCCTAAATTCTATAAGGGTTTTTTTTTATATATAAAGTCAAATCATGGTGTCAAAACTATATTTTTGAATTCAGATTAAAGCCTTTCCTCACTGGGCAAGGGAAACATTTAACCAAACACGAGCTGTACCATTTAAAAGTCTGAAATGGAGTCAGGATAGGGATTCCTATTTTGATTATTCCTGGATATAGCTCCTCAAAGGCAAGGGCACTGTTTCACAGAGGAAAATGGCACTCCAGATCTTATGGGTCAAGTAACACTTGGCCCTGCATTCTCTGTTATCACAGTGTCTTTAAATGCTTTAAAATTAGCAGTATCTTAGTTTGGGTTTCCTCAAAGGTGGATGCTGAGACCAGAGTTTGGGAACAAATTGTTTGTGAGGTGTTCCAGGAAGCAGGTAACTCCATGACCAGCACAAAGACCAGAAAACAGCCTCAATCAGGGAAATACAGGCGCTTGTGTGAGGAAGCCTTTTGTGTAAGGGAGCTGTCCACTTATACCGCAGTGATCTCAGCTGAGGCATGTGACAGGACAAGGATAGCCTCTGTTACAGCTGCCTACTGACTTAAAATTTTAAAATCAGCAGATTTCCCACAAAACTCTGGCTTTCTGACTTTTCATAAAACCATCCGACCATCTGGGCTTGCATTCCCACATGGAATGGCAAGCTGCCACCCCCTTCAGTGGGGGCATTTGCTCTCTACTCTGCCACAGTCCCCACCACTCCCTGATGCCTCCTACCTGAGGCCAATAGTTAGGTTCTTGCTTGTTTGTTTTATTCTTTAACACCCAATGCACTTAACTCCTCTATGTTACCTGCCTGGCCCGTCCAGGAAGGAGCCTGAGTCTGCTATCCTTTGAGGAAGAGGCAGGCTGCTGCTGCACATATAGGCCATATAGCCTTCAAGTTGGCATTTGGTTTCCTGGGACCAAACCTTTAAATATGAAGCTGTAACAGGAACCTGGAGGCCTCTCTTGACAACCTGCCCAGCTCTCATTATGACATTTAGCCTGTGATTGATATTGTATGTGTCATCAAGACCTTGGCAGTTAATCTCTAGGTCGAATCTATGGAAACCAAACAGAACAGATTTGTCTTCCCCTTCCATTTTGGCTGTGATCTGGGAAACAGACACTCCCGGCCCTTCTGAGATTCAAAGATCTGGGAGCCATGCAGAGAGGGATGCACACAAGCCGCCTTCAGGATTTGGAAAGATTACAGGTCTGTGGTTTCTGGACGGCTCTGTGCTTTGTTCTCGTACCCCATCCAATCTGCATGCTGGAGGATAATAGATCCCAGAGCTCCCTCTGCGTGCCAAGCCGCTCTGGGTAGACCACACCACTTCCTCTTCTGTCTGGAAATCCAGCCGAGGCTTTCAGCACGGAGATGGGGATGGGGATGGGGATGGCTCCTTCCACAGTATAATGAAGGAGGGCCAGCCTCCGCAAGGGTGAGGTCAGCTTCAGTAATACAAGGAGGCGGGCAGAAGGTTCAGCATGCAGTTACTCCAGTGTCTCCCTAAAATCCCTTCTTCTGAAGCCTCCTTTGGTGGCAGGCAGGGTTCAAAATGGCCCAAACCTCCAAATTTAGGTAAATGGTGCCTAGCTTTGACTCCCTTGGAAACAAGAAGAGCTGGTGCCATAGACGGGCAGAACTCCAGACTTCTCAAAGTCAAGGCGCCTCAGGCCTGCAGCGGGGAGGGCATGGCCACTCTCAGGAGACTGAGGTGTCTGGACTGGCTCTGCTGCAGAAGTTTCAGGCCATCCCTTAAAATAACACCTCCTTCGGTGACTGGAAATGCCAGCCGCCAGGTCCCAGAGTGAAGTTCGGGTCTGAGCAAGTCCCTGCTGCAGGGGGCTGTCCATCCTGTACTCTGTTCCTCGCTCACCTTCCCCCGCCTCCAAATTAGCCCAAGACTCCGTCCTGCCTCATCAACTCCAACTGAGCCCCTAGCACAGGCCCCCCCAGTCTTACCCGTTCACCCCGAGTCACTCCTTCCGTTCATTCACTAGGCCATCCCCTCATTCACCTTCTGAGCACCTCTTATGTGTCAGACACCGAGGCTGAAAACAACATGAAAGAGCATCTTCAAGGAGCCTTGGAATAAGGCTGTCCAGCCCTTCCCTCGTCCCAGTCCCACACCCTTACTCTGGGCTAAATACCTGGGTCTGCACGTCAATGAGAAGATGGAAAGCATATTGAGCACCCTTCCTACCCTTCTCTTGGCTCAACAGCTCCTTGACTCTTTTTCTTTTTTTTTGGCTGCATTGGGTCTTAGTTGTGGCACGCAGGATCTTCATTGAGGTATGCGGGCTCTCGGTTAAGGCGCGTGGGCTTCTCTGTAGGTGTGGCTCGCAGGCTCCAGGGCACGTGGGCTCTGTAGTTTGCGGCACGCGGGCTCTCTAGTTGAGGTGCACGAGCTCGGTAGTCATGGCGTGCGGGCTTAGTTGCCCCGCGGGATGTGGGATCTTAGTTCCCCGATCAGGGATCGAACCCGTGTCCCCCGCATTGAAAGGCAGATTCTTTACCACTGGACCACCAGGGTTATCCCAGCTCCTTGACTCTTGAACCACATTCTTGGGCAATTATTATCAAACTTTAGTGAGCAACAGACTCACTTGGGAGCTTGTTAAAATACAGACTCCTAGGCCCCACTCTGGCCTAGGGCGCAACCCCAGGAATCTGTATTTTTAGCAAGTGCCAGATGATTCTGTGGGAGGTGGTCTTTAGATCATGCTTTGGCAGACTCCAAAGAAGGGTGGCCTCTGTAGCCCATGGCCCCCCCACACCTCAACTCAGGATTCTGCAGCAGAAAGTCACAGATCCAGGCTTCCCCCCAAACACTGCTAGCCAGTGATCCTTTAATTCACCTACTGTGAACTTGGGAGAATCAAATTTCCCAGAGCGGTGGTTTCAGCATTTTCCTGTTCTTTTTTAGAAAATGTAATGGACAATTTCAAACACAAAGAGGAACAGTATGACCTTGCAGCCATCATCTTTGGCAAATCCTGCCTCATCACACCTCCACCTATACCCCTCTCTCCGACACAATATATTATTGTATTTTCCAATAGTATTATTTTTGAAGCAAATCCCAGACATTATATCATTTCACCTGTGAACATTTTACTACGTATTTCCAAAAGATAAGGCCCTGAGGTATAATTTAACTGTCTTCTGAATCTCCTGCAAATTGGTTGCTAGATCTAGACTCTGAGGACTCTGTTCAAAGATCCAGGTCTTCCTTTGGCGAGGCTCCTTTCGTGGTAGTGGTGGTGTGTTCCTCCATCAGAAGGCCTGTAACGTCTGACGTCTCTTATGCTGCCAGCAGTCAGTGCTCAGTGCCTACATCCATTAGCTCATCGGGTGTTGTAAAATGGTGCTTCCTTCCTTCTTTACTGAAGTTCTTCTATAAAAGAAAATTTCCCTCATCTACCCAGTAGTACATTTGCATCCAAAAGGAATGACAAATGCTAGATTCCTTCATTTCACTGGCCTGTCTTCATAATGAGCTGACTCTCTAGCATCTTCCAAAAGTGAATAATTGTTTTCAGTATCATTATGATTTAAATGTTTGATGTGTTTCTACTAACTGCAGTTATTTTTATTATTCATGCTCAAATTGTCCCATTTTTGATAAGTGGGAGCCTCTTCAAGATGTGTTCTGGGTCTTCGATAGGATCCTAATGGTCTTTGAAGCTACTGGGGCTTTTTTACATTCTTCAAGTCCCTGGCCTGCCCCTCCCCACCCTGCATCCTCCACCCCAACCCCTACCCTCTGGGCAATTTTTTTTTTTTTCTCAGAAGACTCAGACCATGTGTTATAAGCATCGTCAATTTACAGTTTTCCTCATCTTCAAAATGGAGATAATCATGGTGCCTGTTTCTTAGGGTCGTTAAGAAGATTAAATGAGTTAATAATTGCAAAGCACTTGGAACAGTGCCTAGCACACAGTAAGTGCTACATAAGTATTTGTTACATAAATGAGTAACGTTCCCTCCCCATCACTCACCTGCACTCACGTTTCTCAGTCACTCCACCCTTTCCCCCTTCCCTCCAGTCTCCCAGCAGGGCGAGTATAACCTCCCTTCCCAGGCTGCCTGAGTGTATCGGTCACTCAGCTCACGGAACACATGGTGCCCAGTTCCTCAATGAATTCACTTCTTTGGGGACAATGGAAACTCTTCACCCATATTCCACCTGCAGAGCCTGACAAGCTCTGCAAATACACGTTCCAATCTGCAGACACAGCTTTCTAGCTTGGAACGTCTCTTCCAAACCCCTGGTAAGCTAGCACAACTGCCAGCCTCCTAGTGTGAGAGCAGCCAGCGTTGACTTCCACTTCCTAACAAGTTGACAAACCCTCACGCAGCCAAGTTTCCTTCCACCCCAAGACTTCCGAAGCCCCGGAATGTGTGTGGCTGCCCAGACCACACAGGCTCTGGATTTCCAGGTGTGCCCTTTCCACTGGATGACAGCTCTCTGCAGACGCTGAATACCACAGGCCTGGAATGGCAGGGACCTCCTGGGCCTTCTTATTCAGGTTCTAAATGGCCTGAGCCAGCAGACTCCGGTCACATAAAGGAAAGAACAGGCACCAAAAAGGGGGGTAAATCTAAAAGAAAGGTGGCAGAGGACAGGCAGCCTACAGGGATTTCTTAGACCTGAAGCCTGTTTGTGTCTGCAGCAAATGCCCACGTCAGAGGGTGCCCAGCATGCTTGCTTTGCAGGAGACTGGAATCTTGGGGAAGTGTTGTTTAACTGCTATCATGGCCTTCCCTATTGACCTCTGTGGCCTGGGAAGAGGAAGCAGGAGCATAACAGGCTGGGGAAATGCCAGCTTATATACCCTCCTCTTTTTTTGTAAAGCCCATTCCCTACCTCTGTCCCTGCTAAACGCAATCCTGACCCTCTTTCATGACCAGCTGCAGAAAGGAAAGAAAATCCCCTGGCTCCAAAATGACATCCAGAGAACCGAAGACAAGCCTCAAGAATGCTTACCCGTCTGCCAAGAAGCTGCTGCCGAAGGTGGAGGAGGAGGGGGAGGCTGAGGATTACTGTACCCCTGGAGCCTTTGAGCTGGAGCGTCTCTTCTGGAAGGGCAGTCCCCAGTACACGCATGTCAACGAGGTCTGGCCCAAGCTCTACATCGGCGATGAGTAAGTGACGAGGCCCAGCCTCACCTTTGGTAGCCAGCCCTCCCCAGGGCACAGCCCTCGCCACCTTCCTGCCATGAGCTCTTGCTTTTTAGGTTGGTTCTGAGAGAACTCTATTAGCTAGGGCTGGGTTTATCTTCCTATCACAGAAAACTCAGAAAAGGGGCTTGGGCTTCCCTGGTGGCGCAGTGGTTGAGAGTCCGCCTGCCGATGCAGGGGACGCGGGTTCGTGCCCCGGTCCGGGAAGATCCCACATGCCGCGGAGAGGCTGGGCCCGTGGGCCATGGCCGCTGAGCCTGCGCGTCTGGAGCCTGTGCTCCGCAACGGGAGAGGCCACAGCGGTGAGAGGCCAGCGTACCGCCAAAAAAAAAGAAAAGGGGCTTAAGCAAGATAGAGATTGGTTTCTCTCTCACATAAAAGAAGTGCAGAGGAAGGCGAGCTGGGGCTGGCATAGTGACTCCAGGGTCACCAGGGGCTCAGGCTCCCAGGCTCGGGCTCCACCATCCCCAGGGTGTGGTTTCTTCCTTCACGGTTGCCTCAAGATCTGACACTGCTAGCAGGGAACCTGCCATCAACTGCAGGATCCAGACCACTGGAAGGCTGAAGGCAAGGAAGAGGAAAAGGACATCTTCCCGAAGGGAAGTCCCACCCAAGACTTCCCCTGCCCTTAGCTGCAAGGGAAGCTGGGAAATGTAGTCTTTTATTTTAGATGGGGATAAGACCAGCAAGAATAAAGTCAGTTCTCAGGTGGGTGGCATAAAAGCACATCACCATATGTGTCAGGAAGCACGGTAGACCTAGCAAAGTTGAGGTCACTGTCCCCTCTAGATTTTTATAGTCACCATTCCCCACTCTTCAAACAATTAGGAAGTGCCTACTGTAAATAATAATAATAATTGTACTTATTCTTTATTGAATACTATGTGCCAGGCACTGTGCTAAGCATCTTGCATGCATGACCTCACTTTATTTTCACTACAGCCCAATGAGAGGTCATCTAATTACTCCCATTTTAAAGACAAGGAAACTGAGGCACAGAGCAGTTAAGTAACTGGCCCAAGGTCCACAGCTCAGTAAATGGCTGAGAGCTGGGATTCAAATGCCGTTTGGTCTAACCCAGAAGCTTTCATCCTGACCAGCACTCCTGCTCCTCCCGCCATCCCCCAAGATTCCAGCTCATGGCTCATCTCTCTGAGATGGTGCAGGACCACTGCATCTGTGATTTTTAATAAACACCTTGCTGCTTAAAAACCTAGAGATAACTGTCTAGTCATGGGAAATCAGGGGCAGAAGCCCTTTTCTTTTTTTTTTCTTAATATTTTTAAATGGAAAAAGTTACAAAAATTATATGCCCTTTTACACTAAATTAAACTAAATAGAGGGTTATAAAAAACTGCATAATCTCCCTTTGTCCTCTCTTAACTCTGCCCTGAGTAACCAGCATTAAGCTCACTTTATGTATGTTATTGCAAACATAAGGAAATATATGCATACATTTAAAGGATTTTTTTTTTTGTGTGTGTGGTACGCAGGCCTCTCACTGTTGTGGCCTCTCCCGTTGCGGAGCACAGGCTCCGGACGCGCAGGCTCAGCGGCCATGGCTCACGGGCCCAGCCGCTCCGCGGCATGTGGGATCTTCCCGGACCGGGGCACGAACCCGTGTCCCCTGCATCGGCAGGTGGACTCTCAACCACTGCGCCACCAGGGAAGCCCAGGATTTTTATTTCTTTTAAATAATTTTTAGCAGAAAAAAGGAATTATACTCTTCTGTACTTTCAATATTCCTTAGTATAGCTGTACCATAATTTATCCAATCATTTCTCAGTTATGAACATTGGGAAATGTGGGTTCCCCTAAATAGGGACTCTATTGTTTACTTTTTAAAAAACAATAGCTTTATTGAGATATAACTTGCATTCCATAAAATTCACCCTTTTAGAGTGTACAATTCAGTGGTTTTATTATATTTACAGAGCTGTACAACCACCAGCTAATTTCAAAGCATTTCCATCACCTCAGAAGGAAACCCTGAACCCATTAAGTAATCACTCTCAATTCCCCATATTCCCCCAGCCTTAGGCAGCCAACAATCTGCTGTTTCTATGTATTTACCTATCCTGGACATTTCATATAAATGGAATAATAATAAATGGCCAATTGTGACTGGCTTCTTACACTTAGCATACTGTTTTCAAGGTTCATCCAAGCTGTAGTGTGTATCAGTGTTTTATTCTTCTTTATTGCCAAATAATCTCTGTACTATTTTTGCAACTTTTCTGTAAGTCTAAAATTAGTTCAAAATAAAAAAGGCATGCATACACTTTGACCTCAAATATCGCTTTCAGAAATGTGACTTACAGAAATAAGAGTACCAATACACAAGGAAATATGTACAATGTTTATCATTGTTTGAAGTAGCAAAAAAGGGGGGGAAATCTGAATCTCTTATCTTTTAATAATAAAATATTACATAAACGTAGTAACTATATTGTTTTCCTATTTTAAAAGTAATGTAAACTCATTATATAAATATAGACCTCTTAGCTTCCCTATTTGTAACAGGTTAACAAGAGAACCTTCCTCATAGGATTGTATGGATTGAGATAATATATGTCAAATATTAGTGCAGTGCCTAGTACAGAGTAAGCACTGAAAAAGTTTAGCTATAATAATAAAATAGTGATTAATGTAAGGAAGAAAACTTTTAAATATCTCAAAACAATCACCCAAGTCCACCACGCCAAGCCATGCCTACTAAGACTGCAGTACATTTCCTCCTACACTTTCTACATGATACATTTGGTTTTAAATTCTTTTTATATAGTTGTGACAATATTGATTATTCATTTTATCTTGTCTCTTTTCCACATAGCGTCATTCATAAACTTTTCTCTTATTATATACTTCTCATATATTTCATTATAATATAATAGTAACTATAATTATATATGTATTATATCAGATGGATAGAAGATCATTTATTTAACCACTTTCCCTACTATTGGACATATCGGTCACTTTCACGTTCTCACTTTTATAAATAATGCTGCAGTGGACATCTTTATTCATAAACTTATTTTTAATATTTAGGATTATTTCCTGAGATCTGACCCCACAAATGGTATAAATAGGGGAAGGAGGATTAAGATTTAAAGATTTACACTGTCTCTGTGTCTTTCTCTGTGCTGTTCCCTTTGCCTAAAATGCCCTTCCCTTCACCTCATCTCCGTGTCCAGATTCTATGCATTCTTCAAAGTCCACTCAAGTCACTTCTGCCATGAAGTTAGCTTTCCCAATCCCCATGGTGAGAAGTAAGTTTTTTCTCTCTGTATATTACATACTAGATTTACCTTCCCTACAGGTTATAATAGTAACAATAGCCAAATTATATTGGATTCTTACCATGTGCCGTGCCCTGTGCTAGGCATCATTGAAACCCCCTAACAACTCTATGAAGGAGGTACCATTATCTCTCCCATTTAAAAAATGAGCAAACTGGGACTTCCCTGGTGGCGCAGTGGTTACGAATTTGCCTGCCAATGCAGGGGACACAGGTTTGTGCCCTGGCCCGGGAAGATCCCATATGCTGCGGAGCAGCTAAGCCCCTGCGCCACAACTGCTGAGCAACCCCCGCTCGCCATAACTAGAGAAAGCCCGCACACAGCAACGAAGACCCAGTGCAGCCAAAAATAAATAAATAAAAATAAATTTATAAAAAATGAGCAAACCAAGGCTCATGGAGTTCATCCATTTAGTCAGTCAGTATTTACTGGGCACCTTGCTAGGAGCTTTGGGGGATACAAAGAGGAAACTGAGGTTCAGAGAAATTAAGTGACCAGCCCAAGGGTACACCACCAGGCAGTGGCAGTATATATTCTCAAACCAGGATCAAGAAAATGTGGTCAGTCAGATAAAGAAGCTGTTTTCCAGTTGAGGAGAAGAGATGTGTAGACATGTAACAGGGAATAGAAAGAGAAATAGGTAGTGGGTTGGAAGGAGCATGGGGTTGAGTCTTGGCTCTGCCATTTACCAGTGTGTGATTTTGGACAAGTTATTTTACCTCTCTTCCTCTTCTATGGCAACAGTAACAAGGCTTATCTCACAGGTGAAGATTAAATGAATTAAAACAAGTGAAGTGCTAGAGTAGTAGCTGCCACATAGTAAATGCTCAGTAAGTGCTTGGTATTATGGATCTGAGAAAGCATCATAGGAGTGGTGAGTTCTAAGCTTGGCTTTGGAAGATGGATAGGATTTCAACAGAATTCTAGGCAGAGGGAACAGGGTGAGAAAAGGCATGGAGGTGCGAACAAACAGGGTGATTCATCTGGAACATTGGGGATGAATGCAGTAGAGAATGTGCTTCCAGAGGGTCTGAGATTAAGCCAAGTTTTACTACTGTGTGATCAGCTTAGACTTAGCTGTGCTGTGATGACAGGTATCCCCAACATCTTGTTGGCCTACCAGAACAGTGGTTTACTTCTCCCTCATGTGACATGTCCATGGTCTCTCCACTCGACTCCAGGACTCAGGACTCAGCCCCTCTCTGGGATATTGTCAGGCTCCCGGCAGAGGGAAAAGAGAGACATGGCAAACCACAGACTGACTTGGAAGTGACACAAGACACTGATGCCCACATTTCACTGGCCAAAGCAAGTCCATGCCAAAGCCTCATGACAATGGGGCAGGAAAGTGTAACACACCCCTCCGGATGGGCAGCAAACATTCCAAAGGGTAACAAGGTACCACAACCACAGTCGTCTCCAGGTGCAGAGGCTTTGGGTAGGTCCTTTCACCTTTCTGGGCCTCAAAAGATGGTTACTGAGAGGATTCAAAGAAATATTGGAATGTGAAAGCATTTTGTAAATTATGAAGTAACAGACAAATGCAAATGTTGTTATTATTGCTACTTAGTGAGAAAGAAACCTGGGAAGGTAGGTCAGGGCCAAGGGACTTTATTCAGGAAGCCACTGAGTGTCTGAGCAGGATACAAATGGCCTAGTGTAATAGAGTGACAGACAATAGGGTTTGACGCAATAAGATATGCTTACTTCCTTGACATCTGACCATAAGTTTGCTTCCTTCAAGCAAGGGAATGTCACTGCCCTTTTGATTCAATCCAGCTCTGCCTAATTGAGCCCCCAAACAAACACACATGCACAGTCTAGGCAGGCTCCACAGTCAGTGTGTGTGACCTGCATGCACAGCCCAGGAGAGGACCAAGGTCAGCACCCACCTGACCTTGTCCCCATCTCTGCTCAGGGTCCCTCCTTGACACCCACTTAACAAGGTTAATGAGACTCACAGATGCTTACTGAGAAAGAAGTTAATTCCACCGTCAACGCAACCACACCAAGGTTACAGCCTGGCTGAAAGCAGGCACAGATGCCCGTGTCTCTCCGTCTCTTTGTAAGTATTGGCCAGAGCAGTGAAATGCTCATAGCTGGCTCCTCATGCACGAAGCCTCAGTTTTAATTTGATATTTGCATTTAGGTTGAGTGTTTCCATTCCCTAAAAGCGCCTAAGATCCTTAAAAGCCAAGGATCTGAAAGTTAAGGTGGTTAGGATCCAGGAGTGAGAATGGGTGTCCTGAGGCAGCTAGAGCCACCGGCTGCTCCTGAGGTCTAGACCAACGATGCCTGGGACCTGCTGGGCACCAGACTGACCCCCAAGAAGCAGCTCATTCTTTCCCCACTCCTCTCCCTCAAGCACAGAATGGCTGGGCATCTGCTCTGGAGCCACAACGTCTGGGTCAAATTACTGGTTCCCATGTGGCCTTGGGCAAGTCACTCAAGCTTTCGGAGCTTCAATTTCTTCACCTAGAAGATGTGGATTCAATGGGTTAATACATCTGATTCTCAGCACAGTTCCTGGCACACCCACTGTGTGTGAACTATTAGAAATCAGGCAGCTTCTGGAAATCCAATTCACAGTGTGAGACGGAGGTAGAGAACAGTCACTACACTTTGCCACTCAGCGTCCCTCTGCTAAGGGCAGCCTTGGGACAGAAAACACCCCTGGTCAAATTTCTCCCAGGAGATGCTATCATGAACCCAAGTCCTGGATGGAAGGAAGGAAGTCCCTCTTAATGGGCCTTCTCCAGCCTACTCCCTCCATGGATGCTGTCCTGGCCTTCCAGGGACCCGGGTGGCCTAAGGCCTGAGGGGGCAGTCACATCAAAGCCTTACACGCCTGTGGGTTTCAGAACGTCTAAAGCATTTTCTCAATCTCAGCTTATTCCAAGGGGATCACCAAATGGGATGCCTGGTGACTCCAAGTGTCTGTTGCTTACCAGCCTGAGGAGAGCAGAGATGTCCCCCCCATCCTCCCACCCACTCCACCATCACCACAGCCTGGCGAGAAGAGGCCACCGACAGAGGGATGTGGCTGGTGTGAAATGTGCTGGGTCAGCGGCGGGGGTCAGTGCAGTCCAGGCAGCTACCTTTTGGTGGCCTCGTGGGGAAGTCTTCCTCGCTCAAGGGCTCAAAGCACAGCCACCCTCTCCCACCCATTTCCTACAACTTGGTAGGGGGTCTGAATCTGCAAGTGGGAACCTTGGGGACAGTGTGGAGTAGAGCGAAAGCCCTCCAGCAGGATTCGGGGCAGAGAGTTCAAGCCTCCAGTGTGGGTGGCCATTCCGTGTGGCCTTTGGCAAAACATCTTATTGTTCTGGGACTCAGTTTCTTTATTTGTAAAATAAAGGGATGATTTCTAACGTCCCTTCCAGCTCTAAAGTAAAATTCTTTAAGAAATGTCTTATTAAATAAATTAGGCTTTATTAGGCTCAAGCATGTCCTTGTTTTACTACTTTTAAGTCATACAAATTAGATTCAAATTAGGTTAACCAAGGGTTGCCCTCCAGAGAGCCAGGGACCGGCATTGATGATGAGATAAGAATAATTCATCGCCTCTTATCAATCAGCAGTCCCTAAATGGGTGCTTCAGAAGCGCTTGAGGATGCTTGAAAGCACTAAATTTCTGTAATTTAAATATTCTCACTTTAATCTCATTCATATCTTCCATTTTCTGAGCAAATTCTTTTTTCTTTCTGTCTTGCTTCTCCCCAGTAGTCAGCAGGAGGGGAAATATCCTGGCTACCATCAAAGAGATTGTAAAGTCCCAGGCAGGACAGGCTCCCCATAGTAAGGCTTGGTTGCAACAGGATAATTGAGAAATCTCTCTTCCCTCTCACGATAGAGGCAGCCCTATAAGCCAACACCAAGGCTCTGCGAAGCTGCTCTGCCTCTGCCTGAATGGTGGGAGCCCTATTTTTATTATAGCTACAGTCGCCTCCAAGGTCTGGCTTTTGGGGTCATCGACAGCCAGCAGCCCCTCCCTATAAAGCCTGACTCTTCAAATGCCTGGGCCAGCTCCACTCAGCCTGAGCTCACTTGCCAGGGGCCTCTCCAGCTCACCCTTTCTGCTTTTCTGCTCCCAACCAGACCGACAGCCTCTGAAGCCAGTGGCAGCTCTGGGGCTGGCCTGTAGTCGAAGAGGCTGGAGAGTGAGATGAAGGCAAATCAATGGCTGAGACGGTCCTCAGCTCAAGACAGGACCTCTCACTGGTGCACCTGGACAGCTGCAATCTCTCCCCCCAAAAAAGAAAGAACTAATTCAGCCTTGAGGCACCAAGTAGAGCTAAAACTTGACCTGCTTGTCCAGGGTGGGCAGCAAAAACACAGCCAAGGTTGACAATTTAACATGCTGAATGTCACCTGAAAGAACTAGAAAACCTGGACTCTGAGCCTCCAGGTACCGAAGGCGACTAAGGTACAACTGGGCACCAGTCGTGGGCAAGGTGCCCAGGGTGAGACGCGGTGGTGGCCCTGGCCTGGCTGGGCCTTCTCATGCTGGGTGACAGCTTTTCACCCAGCGATGTCAACCATTTCCTTTCATGCTTAGCCAAATGCCTAGTCTAGTGATTAATACAACACCATTTCTTGAAACCAGGCTTCCCATGCATTGTCTTTCCCCTCTTAGCCTCCATCCTTGGAGGTCTAGAGTCTAGGGGGGTGGGGAAGATGATGGAGAGATTTCTAAGGAGTTAAAAACACCGAGACCACCTTATGTCTTTGCAACAGTCTCTCCTGAGAACTAAGGATAGAACATCAATAAAAATCATGGTATATATTTACCCACTAAGTGAATATATGTTATGTTCATTACTGAAAATTTACAAAGCACAGACAAAAAGAATATTAAAATTCCCTATAATTCTGTTACCCAGAGATAATCACTGATAACATTTTGTCGTGCATCTTCCTATTGTTTGCCCCCCACCCTGGAATTTATCTTTTAACCTTTTAAAGAAACTTGAATATTGCATCACTCAACTTTACAAGAATCTTGTAAGGAAAGTACTGCCAATGTAATTGGTTCTATTTAACAAATAAAGAAAACTGAGGGTCCCAGAGGGTCATTGTTTTGATTCATGCAGCAGTTTAAGCTTACAAACTACACCTGTGAGTCCTGTGTTTTCTGCAGAGCCTCACAGCCAAACAGCTTCATTATCAGCAAGTAACAAGAACACGCAAAAAACCAGACAGCTAGTGAATTTTGCCTTCATATCAGGTGAATTGAGGGAGATCAAAAGCTAGAAATGTGCCTGCTGTTTTAAAATTCACTTGCAAGGAGTAGGTGTGGTCAAGACTCCAGAGAAGGAGAAGGTCACCATCAGGGTCATGCCCACGAACTGATGTGCCACCACAAGTGTCACACGCATCAGAATAAATAAGGTGCCAGATTACAGGATGTGGGCCATGGGCGAACAGGAGTCCATGATTAGGTGCAGGAACTCAGTGGGTCCTCACAGACGTGAGGGTACGGAGAACTGCCCAAGCTTTAGTGGACTTTCGTCAATGCCCAGTGCAGAATCCTGGCAACACGGAAACGGCTGGTTCCCCACTGCAAGACAGCTGGTGGATGGCTTGTACAGATGCGTACTTGCATGTCCCTCCTCCTCTCTGTGACAGCACACATCTGTGGGAAATAGACTTCCGGGCAGGGGCTGAGGTATGTAGGCTAGGAATCAGGAGGGCCCCCAAGAGGTCCGAAAAAGTGGAATGCCAAGAGCTCTGCCCAGGGAGACTACTCTTACTTGCCACTCCTCAACGCTGGTTAAAGCAAGTTTCCTGGAGGAACTCTGAGGGGCTGAAAGGAGGCTGGTCCGGGCCAGAGAAGGAGGAAGGGAGGGAAGGTCTCTGAGGAAGAAAGTCCCTTTCTTGGCCCTCCAACCCAGATTCAGAATCCAGAGCGATGCCAGAGGTTCACAGGCAGGAAGAAGAGCTAAAGAGATCTGGGTCAGAAACAGGGATGTGACAACGTTCTGCAAAAGTAAAACTGTACAGGTCCAACAAATGTGGGAGAAAATGTTCAGCCTCATTGCTAAAATTAATGAAAATGAGACATTTTTTTGGTCTATGAAATTAGAAATGAACAAAAATCGGAATGTTAATTTGAGCAAACTTTCTGGAAGACAATTTAGTAACGAGTATCAACTGTGTTTAAAATGCTCATATCTGTTGACCCAGCAATTCCACTTCAAAAAAATCTCTCCTAAGGACACAGAGATGTGCCCAAAGAAACACAGCAAGTTGTTTGTTTACAGTGTTTCTTATTGTAACACCCATCACTCTGTCTCCAGGAGAGAGACAGACGAGAGAGAGAGAACACAAATGTCCAAAGCTAGGGGCTTCGTGAGGTAAAACTGAGATTTACCTATGGAATGGAATAGTATGCAGCTATTGAAGGCTGTATGTTGACCTAACAAGATGTTTACAGGGATTTCCCTGGTTGCGCAGTGGTTAAGAATCCACCTGCCAATGCAGGGGTCATGCGTTCGAGCCCTGGTCCGGGAAGATCTCACATACTGTGGAGCAACTAAGCCTGTGCGCCACAGCTACTGAGCCTGAGCTCTAGAGCCCGTGAGCCACAACTACTGAGCTTGTGTGCCACAACTACTGAAGCCCGTGCGCCTAGAGCCCGTGCTCTGCAACAAAAGAAGTCTCTGCTCGCCGCAACTAGAGAAAGCCTGCGTGCAGCAACGAAGACCCAACGCAGCCAAAAATAAATAAATAAAATAAACTTTAAAAAATGCTTCCAAAAAAAAAGTTTACAATATATCACCATGCAAAGTTTTGGAAACTGTATATATAGTATTGTATATAGTATTGTAACCCCCACCCCAACCTCTATATAAAATCTATTCATGGAAAAACAACTGGAAGATCTTTTTTTTTTAACATCTTTATTGGAGTATAATTGCTTTACAATGGTGTGTTAGTTTCTGCTTACAACTGGAAGATCTTATATCAAAAGGCAAATAGTCTTTATCTCTAGGGAGTAGAAATACAGGTGTTTTGTGTGTGTGGGGGAGGGAATATGTTTTCCACATTCTGCATAGAACATGTGTTACTTTTGTAATTAAATGACATATTTTAATTCTTTAATATCTTTATTGGAGTGTAATTGCTTTACATTGTTGTGTTAGTTTCTGCTGTATCACAAAGTGAATCAGCTATATGTATACTTATATCCCCATATCCCCTCCCTCTTGCATCTCCCTCCCACCCTCCCTATCCCACCCCTCTAGGTGGTCACAAAGCACCGATCTGATCTCCCTGTGCTATGAGGCTGCTTCCCACTAGCTAACTATTTTACATTTGGTAGTGTATATATGTCCATGGCACTCTCACATCGTCCCAGCTTACCCTCTCCCGCCCCCGTGTCCTCAATAGATTACTTACGCCTAAGGTTTTTCTTAAACAACCAGAAACTGCTGTTTAGGCTCCTGAATCACCTAAATCCTAGAAGTAATTTCTTAACCCTGTTTTTCTTCTGAGCTTTTCTCCTTCAGCAGAGGCACATTTCTTAGTCTTTCCCACATATCTGAGCAGGTGGCCCTGAAAGTTAAGAAAATTAAACAACGCAGCACCAGGCAGCACCCTCCGACCCTACCCCACTCCCAGTGATAGATGAGCTAGGTGTCTGGGCCAACTGGGGATCTGCCTTCAAAACAGCCACTGTCTACTGAGAGTCACTCTGTGTATTTGCAAATCCCCATCCTGCCGTGGATACCACCCAGAGTCCTCAACTGGACTCTAAGTAAGCCAAGCTGGGGGAAATCTCGCGAGGGGTGTGTGAGGATACCACCTCCCCTTCCGGGCCCAGGTAGCCACAGAGCCCGAAAACCTGCAGTGGGCTTCAGGATACCCACCAGGTCTAATCCTCCACATGAGCCCCTTTCTCTCCCTCAGACACAGTCAAAACCAGCTCGGGTGGGGCGGCGCGGTGAATGTAGAGGTGTCATGCAAGAGTCTTGTTGCATATCTACCCTGATCTTTGACCCCCAAAGCAGCAAAGTGCAAACTGTTACTGCCAGTTGATTATGTTGAAACCCAGCTTCAGAACCCAGAGAGACCAGTCTTTATGGTGGGTAGGAACTTCCTGTCAAGGACAGTTAATTTTAATTTTTCCACTGAGCTCAACCTCAAAGTAAGGTTGATTGCTACTCAGCAAGATGGACTGCATTAGTGGAGGCTTTAATTGAGCGCAGATCTATGTCCCCAAAGCATAATGTTTGTTGTATACATACTTTGGGATGAGGAGAAAAATGAAAAACAGACCTTTCTGAGGAAAAATTGAAAGCAGAATGGGTTTCGTAGTCAGGATGGCAGCCCTAAAAGCCAGCTGCGGGGCTTGGTGGAACTCCCCATCTCCCCACGCCTCAGTTCCCATGGGCTGTTTGCACATGTTTCTAAAAGCTCAAGGCCTGTGTTCAGGTCTCCCTCTTCCAAACACTGGACTCCACTGTGGTTCCTCTCATGACCAATAAAAAGCCCCAGGAAAGCAGCGATACACAAGGGGCCCTTGGCCGAGGGACCATGGCTTGTGTTTCTACTGCATGGAGCCTCACCGCTCAGGGTGTTGATCCACGTTGGCATCCAATATGCTCACTTCTGTCCACGTCCTTTTACCAGTGGCCTTGAGATGAGTCCTCAGCTGGAGCGCATTGCCACTTTTAGCCTCCTACTGTTACAGTTCCAGACCCTTGTCACCTCTTTCCTGAGCTATAGAACTGGGCTTTGTGCTGTTGAGGGAGACGTCATCTCGAAGCTCAGATGGGATCACCCTCCTCAAACACCATCAAAAGCTCTCCTTGACGCCCAAATGCAGATCCTGACATCCAAGCACTCCACGGTCAAATCCCACACTCCCTCTCCAGACCTTTCTCATCTCTCCTCTCATATGCTAGGCTCTGGCCAAACCAGTCCCCTCCTCTCTGCCCCCATTCCCAATCCATCAGCAAGTCTGCTGTGACTTACTCCAGCCACCTTCCTCTCTTGGCTGTATTACCGCGACAGCCTCCAACAGAGCTCCTGCTTCTATTTTATGTTCCTCTCCAACCCATCTCCATGCATCAGCCAGACTGATCTTTAAAAAAGTAAACAATGCTCAGCCCTTCCTTAAACTCCTCTGTGGCATATGGCATACCACATTACTTAGAGTAAAATCCAAACTCTTCCCTATGGTCTACAGGGCCCACCGTGAACCAGCCCCCCTTTTCAGCTTCCCCTTGTACCACTACCACCCTTGCCATTACAGCCACACTAGTCTCCCTTCTGTTCTTAGCATCTGCTGTTGCCTCTGCCTGGGGGAAACACTTTCCCTCCAAATCTTCCCCTGCCTAGGCACTTATCACCCCTCAGTCTTAGCTTAAATGCCACCTCCCCGCAGGGGCCTTCCCTGACTACCTTACCAAAAACAGGACCACGGTCACTCTACACAGCTCTTACTGCTATCTGAAATTATTTATCCACTTATTTGCTTTCCCCATCAGAATCTAAGCTTCCCAAGGGACCTTGACTAACCTGCTTATTGCTGCATCATCAGTACCCAGGACAGTGCTCGGCACACAATAGATTCTAAATCATTAAATTGGGGATAAATGATTGGTTACAGGAAATAATAAACATTTCCTGGAAGCCCTTCATTATCTCCAGCCTCCATCCCTTAGGTTGTGCTATTTCTTTAGCTTGGGCATGCCCTTGCCTCCCCCTTCCCCTCCATCACCAAGTGTTGACACTTGTAGTAAGGCAGGCTCAAAGCCCTCTCTCCAATAAAGTATCCCCTGGCCCTTCTAGGCCGAAATAACTCCTGCTTCCTTTGCCCCATGTTCCAAAGCCACCTACTTTAACATGACTTTTACTCTTTGTTCCTGGAAATTCTTGGCTTCCAGAACTTCCTAAAATCAATTCCAGTAACAGACTGCTCAAACAGCTCTCCTCCTCAGAACAGTGCTTTGCCCAAGTAGACAATGATTCACTTATCAAAGCAAAGGTTTTGCACTGTGTTCACCAATCTCTTGAACATCAAGATTAAGAATTTTGCCAGATCCCAATCAAACCGTCACACTGAATGACCCATCTTATTTTTTTTTTCAAGTTTTTGTTTTTTTGGGGGGAGGGCACAACACACTGGCTTGTGGGATCTTAGTTCCTCTGCACAGGGATCGAACCCGTGCCCCCTGCAGTGGAAGGGTGGAGTCCTAACTACTGGACCGTCAGGGAATTCCCTGAATGACCCATCTAAAACCATTCATTCGAGCCCCAACCTCCAAACACTGTAAACATCCAGAGGGTTCAGAGGAGGGGCTGGCTTTAAAGGGTCTCCCCGAGGCTCTATGAAGGTGCCCCTCTCCCTTACATTCAGCTTTGCCTAATGAACAGGTTATTCTGATGGCCTTAGAGGGGATCTGGCAGCTGACAGTCCACTCCCGCGGACCACTGGAGTCTCCAGCACCAAGCTCTTCTGTATTTGGTGAAGGAAAGAATGAATGGACAAAAGAATAGGGCACAGTGGCCAAGGGGTCAGTAAGAGCAGGACCTGGAGTAGGGAAGTCCTTCATTTCAACGACTAGGCCTTAATTTGGAAGCCGGAATCGAGAGCGGAAACCCATGGGCTGCACCAGACTTTCCCCCAGATCCAGGCCAAGGCTTCGCGCAGCCGACCAGCCTCTTTCCCTCGCACCCAGGGCGACGGCGCTGGACCGCTACAGACTGCAGAAGGCAGGCTTCACGCACGTGCTGAACGCGGCCCACGGCCGCTGGAACGTAGACACCGGACCCGACTACTACCGCGACATGGCCATCGAGTACCACGGCGTCGAGGCCGATGACCTGCCCACCTTCGACCTCAGCGTCTTCTTCTACCCAGCGGCCGCTTTCATTGATGCTGCGCTCCGCTACGATCACAGTAAGAGACCGTCGGCCTGCGCACGGCCCCGCCCCCAGCCCTTGGTCACCTCAAGGCCCCGCCCCAGCCCGAGGCCCCACCCCCAGCCTGAGGCCCCGCCCCTCAGCCTGGTGGGAAGAGGCATCTGCACACTTTAAGTAAGCTCCCCTTGCAAATCCCGCCCTGCCAGGGTTGCTGGAAATGTCTGCTCCCCCGGAGGCTGTGAGCACCACTGAGCTTGCTGCTGCTGGGGTCTGGCCCTTGGTTGCCGCTATGGGAAATCAGAATCAGGAGGGCTCAGAGGAGAGGCCTTTGGCCTGAATCTGTCTTCCCTGAGGCACAGCAGACATCTTTTGAACGCCAGGGGTGGTTGGGAGCCCTCAACGGTGGGATGCTGCCAAGGTGCTAATTGTGCCTGGGTCCAGACCAGACTAATAGCCAAGGGCCTTGATGCTCGAAAACCCTCAGGGAGCTGACTTGAGTGGGAATCTAGGGGAGACTTCAGATTCTCCTGCCAGCCAACCAAATTCATACCTGCCTCCCTCATCCTCCCACCCCAGTCATATTCAGTCTAGTGAACCCTCCTGTAGAAAGCTGACAACCTATTCTTTCTAAGTGGCAAACTATATTTGAGAATCTGAGTTTTACACTCATGATGTCCAAGTTTCCCAAAGTTAATTAACCGTCTTTTAAATCACAGTACTAGTCCTCGTAGCCAAAATGCAGTTTTAGCGGCCCTAATCCAGGTAAAGTCTACAAGGCTACTCTGGAGAGAAGGGCATAGTGTAGGTATGCATCTGGCTGAGCCAATATGCCATGATTACTGCAGGATGTATCTCGGTGACATTCCACAGAGGCCAGAGGGACTTCAACTCCCTGATCTGTGCTCTGACTTCAGCCCCACGTGTCACACCCTTTTATGGGGCCATCACATAATTCAGGGTATACAGTTACTAAAGGCCTTTCTTACCACAAGTGGTTGGGATTACAAGACTCAGTGACTGACCAACGGGCCTGTTTCAGGAACTGCAACCTGCAGCTGGGCCTAGGCCACGTCTGCTGGACAGTCCCAGAGTTTGTCTTTATTTTGGCTCAGAAGGCTATGACAGAGGGAAGGAAAAAAAAAAAACCCACAGAGCTGAAGTTCTTGTCTTAGGGGATACCTCATTTCAAAGTCATCCTTTTTATGAGTCTATTTATGGACCATCTTTTGAGTTAGGCACATTCTGGGTTTCCAAGCAGGATCAAAAAAGCAACTGGACTCTGACTCATCACCATAAGGTGAAATTCGCCTCACAGTATTTGAAGTTAACTGAAAACATATTTGACATGAAAAAACAAAAAGCTACCACCACACGATCCTTCCGATTCTGTTTAATGTGCTCAACTTGCCGTTACTATATCTTCAACCATCCCCTCAATGCAAGGGGCCTGGAAGGCTTTGGAGAAGACAAGGCTGCATTCAAATTCACACTGCACAAAAATGTGATTTCTAAGCCTTGCTTTCTCCATCCGGTGATGAAAATATTTACCTTGAAAGGTTATAATGAGGATCAGCAGTAACCCACAAAAAGCACTTAGCCTAGAACCTGGTGCACAGCAGGCTGTCAGATGTGTTTGATAAAGAGAGGTCTCGCACCACGAAGCACACAACCACACCAGCACGTGCACATCATCATCATAAAGTTTCCAACCCCCAGAGGGGGTAAAAAAAAAAATGAAAAAAAGACATTCCAACTTTGAACTACAGTGGTATGATACACGCATAGGACAGCCTGCCGGGGTCCTGGCATGCCATTTTAGAGTCTGCCCCCACTGCCGGATTAGGAAAGAATGGGCTTTGGGGTCTTATGTTTAGGCCTGGACAGATCTCAGAGCATCGATGTGGAGATGTCAGGCTGGTGTGGATCGCGACGGGTAGACCGGGTGGTTGCAAGCACCTAGCCGAGAAACAGTCAAGAGGGAAAAGCATATCCACAGGTCAGAGGACATGCAGGGAGTGTGGGCCTCGCCCAGCTGGCTAGGGAGGGAAGCAGGACAGGACCCTGTTGCCAGTGGGAGGCCAGACTCCCTTCTCTGTGCCCTTTGTATTTGCATATCTAAAGAATTCCTCAAGCTGAGGGCTCAAACCCCAACCCTTCGGGACCAGGCAGAGGCCATAAATGGATGACGCTGGCTGCGTGTGGCCGCGGAGTGAGGGGAGAGGGTGATTGTGGCTGAGCTGAGAGCCCCATATCCCCTCCAAAGTGGACAGCTGCTACTCAGTCCCAACCAATGATTGTCTTGTGAGAATCAGTGCCAATGTGGTAGATCTGACTTTTCAGGAAAAGTCTCCAATCTGGATTTTAACGTAAAATTGCTCAAATTTTAAGTGTTGGCAACAAATTGAAAATCTCTTAAAATGCGGCACAGCCCAGACAAAAGAAACCCAGTGGCCATCAGTTTGTAACCTGTGCCCTGAGTAGTCAGAGTAACAAAATAAAAAACTCGTCAGCATTGTCAGAGACTCCATACGTGGAGATGGCGTGTGCTCAGCATGTATGGCACAGGCAGTAGGCAGCCTGGACGGGTCTAGTCACTCCCTGGAAAACCACGGGACACTCCTGTAGCATTTTAGGAGCCAGACGCACTCGTATATTCCTTATTATACTCTTGATGTAAGAGGTGTTGATGGACAGTCTGGCCAAAAGGCAAAGGCATGTCCTTTTCCTCGCTCTGTCTTTCCTGTTCTTCCTTGGCTAGCTTCAGCTTAGTGTATAGCGTTTCCCACCACGGCTCCTCACAGCCAGTCTCGTTCCCTCTTTTTGAAAAGCATCCCTTGTGGTGCTGCAGAGCTGTACCTGTGGTCTGTAATCTGCCACATGGGGTCCACCCCTGTGTCTGCCCTACCCTGATCTGACCCTTCCGAAAGAACTCACCAGGCAACCTCAGACACTCTTGAGAAATCTTAGAGATAATCTAGTCCAGTGTTCTGCCCTGAGAGCTGGGGAAACAGAGACCCAGAGAAGCCAGCTGATGTGCTGAGGGTCACAGAGTTAATCAGGGGCCAACGGGCATCGCTTCTGTCACTCAGGCCTCACGGAAGAGTCCTTTGTCCTTATTTTGAGCATCTGGTGACTTTGCTGTATAAGAGGTCACCCAATATCATGGAAGGTGAGACATTCCAGCTGGTTATAGGATCTAAAACAACTGAACTTGTCCTTCTTCATCAGAAAAAGAAGTACGGACAACATACTGCCTCGGGAGCCCCATTTGGACTGCCTTCACTGCTCCTGGCACAGCATCCTCAGAGCTGAGTTACTGTGGTTTTAATTTAATGAAATCTTCTAAGAAATCCCAGGGCGGATACCATGCGGCTCTAAAGATCAGATTTTAGTATCACCACTCTCCTTTTATTCTTTCTTTTACTTGAACAAACAGTCCACAGGCTGCTTTGGAAGCCATGTTACAATCTATTATGGATACGGTAGGTTTGAAGAAATAAATGAAGTCTGTGTTTGAGCAAGAGGCTGTTTCTCTGGCGCTTCTGAGCTTTAATCAGACCAGATTTTCAGGGTATTTTAAGGGTATCCTGACCCACTGCAGCACATACAAGCCTGCCCCCTGGCAGTTCTAAAACATGCCATGCATCCTTTTTCTGAGGACTTCCATGTGTGCAGAACTATTTTGCGAGAAGTAGGAACTCTGCTTTTGCAGGTTCCAAGGTAGTGAGTGGGAGACAAAGGGCATCCCACACAAACCAAGGAAGTCAGGGGGGTGGTTGGTGATAACAGGCTTAGCCTATACGTCTGATTTGAGTGACAGAGACCCACCTTCTGGTTGCCAGTGAAAACGTGCCATTAGGTAAACAGCAGAGGTTCTGAATTTGGCTTTTCTTCATAAGATTGCGGGAATTCACCTTTTGGTGAAGGCCAAAGGAGAAATATTTAATTGAAACCATCATTTTTCAAACATAAATTGTGGCCTATCAGTGGGTTATAAAATCAATTTCGTGGCTTTGACTAGGATTTCTTTAAAAAAAAATTGAAAAGATTAGGAAAGAATAGAAGACATCAGCGTACACTGCATGTAAAAAAAGCACAAATTGTTTGTGAAAGTCTTGTCTGATACACACGTACCTGTGAAGCCCCCTTAATATCTAAGTCCTCTGGCTTCAGTGGCCTGGGCTTGAATCATAGTCCTGCCACTTCCCAGCTGTGTGACTCAGACACATTGCTTCTCTGCACTTTAGCTACCTCCTCGATAAAACAGGGATACTAATTTCATCTACCTCATCAGGTTGTTCTGAGGACTGACTACAATGAACATATAAAGTGCTTGGAAGATATGGGGTAGGCTGAACCCATGTACTTGTTAGCTGTGAATTTTATGATTTGCGGGGGGCGGGAGGCGGTTGTCACACAAAAAAGTGTGAAAGCCACTGACCTAGAAAATGCCAAGCCTGACAATGCTCCCTTCGGCTTCCTCTGGTATGGACCATGCTGTGAACAGGCTGAATGCAGCCTTCCTTGCATGTCTCCTGAACTCTCCTGAGAGCAGTTTCTCACCATCCAACGCTGGGCCCCAAAGGGTGGTGCTTAGCAGAGCCACAGAGCAAAGAGGGAACAGTGCCCTGAGAGTCTGGGGACGGGTCCTCTACCCTAGGAGGCCCACCAAGCTCACACGGCTGACGGCATTAGTGCCGCTGTCGTGAAAGCAAAGTTCAGCCGGGAGGCCCTTCTGCTGGAGCGGAGGACCCCCATCCCCTTCCCCCTCTCTCTCCCCTCCCCCCCTCCCGCTTAACAGACTTCAGGCTCCCTAAAGACTTAATGAACTACAGCTTTCGTCTGTTTCAAGTCTTTAGTCATGACAGAAAGAATTACCCTTTTTGCCAGGGGAGGAAGAAACGCTTTAGTTATCAGCAGAGCTGGCAAGGGGCCAGGCAGCCTCTGGAACAGTCTGTGGGGATTAGAATGCCAGAGGTAGACGTTCCAGTCCAGGAGGACAGTCATGTCCATGAGCTGGGCCAGCCGCCTCCAAACCCCACCCAGCACTGAAGAAGCCGCCCTGCTTCTCGCCCTCTGGCCTTTCTGGCCCAGGTGCACGGGGGGCGGGGGGGGGGTGGGGGAAGGCGGCCACACTCTTGCAGCTCAGCGATGGGGACTGGAGGCCTGCATGGTTAGCCTGTGGAGATTCGTGGAAACGAATCGTGATAAAATTAAGTTCTTTATGGGCGCCTTCTGTGTCAGCACTGTGTGTGTGGAAAGGCCACCAGCAGGGTCCTTACCATAGGGCAGGGTGTGCAGGCCTCTCCAGCTGGGGTGAGTGGGGAAAGAGAATCCTGGTGCCTGGTATTGGGCCCACTTGCACGGCTCATGGTGCCACGGTTGCTGACCATCACTGCTGTCCTGGGCTTGGTCCCATGAGGCAAGTGGGGAGTGGAGGTGAGAGGGACACGGGGAGCCACGTCCAATCAGAAGTGTTCTTTGCCAAGCTCTTCTCATCTCCTGCTGGCGCTCCATAAACCCAGTGATGTCTGTGAGTGTCTCCTTGGTCATCCTTCCAGGCCTCAGGCATAAGAATCAGGAACAGGGACAGCACTGGGGTCACACAGCTCAAGGTGCCCCAGCCAGCTTGACCCCAGCAAAGGGATCCCAGAACCACAGGAGAGGGCCGCCACTGGGATGGCAGTGGTGGCAGTGCTGGGGACAGCCAGAGACGCTAGTCTCATTACTTTTTCTGTCCCCAGAGCACAGCAGCAAGTAGCCACCACACAGTAGGGTCTCAATAACAAGTTGCTTTGAACTATTTTTAGAGATGGTACCATCATTCTGGGTGACCTCTAGCAGTCATTTCGCCTCGACTCTTTCCCCATCTGTAAAGCAGGGATGAGGATGATGAAATCTTGATGGTTGTATTAAGGATGAAATGAGATAAAACATGTTGAGGTGCTTTGTGAGCTCGAGGGCCACCAAATGGAGGCCTGAAGGATGGAAAGCTGCTTCTCATGGTGATTTCTCATTCGGCCCAGATGTTGCCATGATAGTGGTAGATTTCTCATTCGGCCCAGCTGTTGCCATGATAGTGGCGGAAGGGAGCTTTTTTCTTGTGGAGGGCTTTCTCTAGTTGTGTAGTCGTGGCGAGCGGGAGCTACTCTTCATTGTGGTGCATGGGCTTCTCACTGTGATGGCTTCTCTTGTTGCGGAGCGCGGGCTCTAGGCGCATGGGCTTCAGTAGTTGTGGCTCACGGGCTCTAAAGCATGGGCTCAGTAGTTGTGGTGCACCGGCTTAGTTGCCCTGTGGTATGTGGGATCTTCCCAGACCAGGGCTCGAACCCATGTCTCCTGCATTGGCAGGGGGATTCTTAACCACCGGACCACCAGGGAAGTCTGGTGTGGAGATGCTTCTAGATCTTCCAGTTCTCAAACTTTATGGTCTCAGATCCCTTTCACACTCCTAAAAATTATTGAAGGCCTCAAAGAGCATTTATGTAGGGTAGATCTATCAATATCTACTCTATTAGAAATAAGAACTGAAAATTGTAAAAATATTTATTTAAAACTAATAAAGTGAACCCACTGCATATTAACATATTTTTATGAAAAAAATTATATTTTCCAAAATAAAGTAGGGAGAAGCATGGCATTATTTTACATTTTTGCAAATCTCTTTGATGTTAGGCTTATGAGAATCCAGGTGGGTTTTTATATCTGCTTCTGCATTCAGTCTGTCGTGATACGGTGTTTTGGTGGAAGTATATGGAGAAAATCCAGCCTTACTCAGATATATAGCTGGAGAAGGAAGGGATATGTTAACAGCCTTTTCAGAAAACTGTGGATATTCCTCTTTGATACTACACCAAAACTTGACAAGTGATAGCGTCTTAAAGGTGAGTTGTGATGTGGAATCTGAAACCATATCTATAAACTTCGTACTCTGTTACATGAAAATCCATTGGTCTCTCTTGCATTTTGAATGGATTTTCTACCCACACATGACTTTGTAATATCTCACATTGGTTATGTGGAAAATCTTGTTCACTAAGTTATGCAGATCTTCCAAATGTTGACACTTTCACTGTACATTGTCAGAAGACACATTTGTTAATATGACTGCCGATCCTAACAGAAAAATCTTAAGAGTATTGTGAAACTGTCAATCTCACAGTAGATACAAGTTTTCCAAAATTCTAATTTTTGCTTGAAAGCTTGCATTTTATCACTGGCAATGGATACTCTCAATTGTTTTCTTTGATGTGACAGGCTCACTTTGTTCACCTTCGAGAAAAAGTCTGCCAAATACCCAAGTTTGAATTACCATGGTTTTTCTGTCATTTACTCTTTTAAGTAAAAACGGTGTTTCATGAAACAGTGGCTAATTCATCTTGCAACTCAATCTCCCATAAGCTTTTCCTTGAGATAACAATCGTACTTCGGTATGCAGCCAGAGTGCTTTATGTACACGTCCCATTTCATCACACAGAATATTAAGAAGTGTAATCAAGGGCTGAAATTCGATAAAATTAATTTTTACTGCTTCATCAAAGATATTCTTAAGGGAAATTGGCTTGTTTTTTCCCCAAGAGTGCTTGGTGGTGAATGCAATGATTACTACTACAGTTCAGTGTCCCTGCCATAATTCACGCTAAGGCACCAGCAGTTCTTCCCACCACTGCCTTTGTACCATCAGTGCAAATGTCAAAACAGTGAAAGAGACAAGCACCGCCGCAGTACTATTTTGAAAATAATGTTAACTCCACAGATCTCCTCAGAGTACCTTGGGAACCCCCAGGGTCTTGGCGCTTAGAGAACCGCTGATCTAGATGACAATTTGGTCACCTAAGCTGTAAGAATATTCATCCCCTGGTTATACCACATGACACAATAAAACTATTTTAATTTTTAAAAAATCTGACCGTGTGATTTTTACTGAATTGGCTTTGCTCACAGCTGATCTGAGGTTGCTGCCCCTTTTGACAGTTGAGGCGCCACAGGCTGAGTGGCTTACCCCACACCCAGGTGGTTAGTAGCAGAACCGATCTCGAACCCAGGACTGCAAGAGAGAAGGCCAGGGCTCTGCAGGCTCCTGAGGCCACGTGAATGCTCACAGACTCCACGGCAAGCAGACTGCACCCTCTGTCTCGGCCCCTCAAAGGGCTCTTTGGGACTGTGGGTGCTCTCTCCTTATCCGAGGTCAAATGCAGCAGCACTGCAAATGGTGCAGAAAGCCTGCATTCCTCCACAATCCACCTGCAGCCGTGGACGGGATGGAATGCATCCCGTTCAAAGTGGATTATAGTTCATCCATACAGAGGAACTCTGTGCAGCCACAAGAAAAAATAACAAAGAGAGAACTCTTTAGAGACTGATATACAAAGGTCTCCAAGATACACTGTTAAATGGAAGAAGCAAGGTATAGAAAAGTTTGTAAAGCTTGCTACCTTTTGGGCAAGAAAATAAGAGAAAAAATATGTTTTTGCTATGTATATGCACAGATAATTCTCCGGAAGAAGAAAGTGGTAATACTTGTTGCTTTGGGGAACTGAGGAGGTGGGTGCGAGGGAGGCTTTTCAATGCCATCATTTTATACCTTTTGAAATCCGAACCCTAGTGGCTGCCCTATTCAAAATAAGTAAGCATTAAGTAAATAAATAATATGAATATATTATAAATATAAATAAATGAAAAGTGAGCGTTAAAAAAACTCATAAGGCTCTCCCTTGGAGGTGCTTTGGCAGGTATGAAGCATCAGTTTCAATCCCACCTCCTCCTCACCGAGGCAACAATAATAACATCTGTGACTTATTGAACCTTTAATATGCACCAAGCAGTGTACCAAGTTGCTTTGCACCAATTGTCTTCACACCGACCCTAATGAAGAGGATACTGACAGTATCCCTATTGTACAAATGGGGAAGCTGGGGCTCCCAGCCACTCAGTAACCTGCCCAGGGTCCTACAATAGTGGGAGAGTCAGGATCTGAGCTGGCTCTGCGTGAGCCTCACACCTATGCCCCACCCTCCAGGCCACCCTGCCCCTACAACGCGGGTGTTTCTTCTCCCCACTCCACTGCAGATAAGATCCTGGTTCACTGCGCCATGGGCCGCAGCCGGTCGGCGACTCTCGTCCTGGCCTACCTGATGATCCACAGGAACATGACCCTGGTGGACGCCATCCAACAAGTGGCCAAGAACCGCTGTGTCCTACCCAACCGGGGCTTTCTGAAGCAGCTCCGGGAACTGGACAAGCAACTGGTGCAGCAGAGGCGACAGGCCCGGCGCGGCGCGGACGGTGCGGAGCTGTAAGGCCCCCTCACGGGGTGAGCAGGATACTCGGGAATGAAGGGGCAAGGTTGAAAATAGCTCTGGCCTGTGACTTCCTTTGTCACAGAGAAGGGACGTGAAACCAAAGCTTGACTCCTTCCAAAGAATCTTAAACTTCCCAGGGGCCGGTGAACAGAGGGGGTAATTCATAGCGGCCTCCGGTAGGAGGCCAGCACTTGGCTTCACAGCAAAATGGGGCAGACGGGCTTCCCAGCGGAACTGGCTACAAGTGAGCACGCATGCGCCGTTTTTCTGTTTTTTTTTTTGTTGTTGTTGGTAAGACGAATGCGGAAAAGGATTTAAAGATGCGTATACATTGTGCTGTGATTAAATATTTGGCTTTGTCTGAAAGTCACATTCTTTAAAAAATAATTTAAAAATATAACTATTTTCTAACCACAGAAAAGTGCCTGCGAGAGCTGTTACAGGAGAGTTTGCACCGCTTGTTAGTCAGTCGGCTGTCTGGGGTGGGGGGTGGGCATGGGGAGGACGCGCGTTTCCTTACCGGCGGCTCCTGCACCTTCCTTTCGATGGAATCCCCAGGCTCAGGTCACCATCCATAGATGCTGCTCTGTGGAAGAGGCAGAGAGCAATTCATCTGGTAGGGGTAGGGAGTGGCGGTCCCCTGCATAGAGGCCGCCCGCTTTGGGCTCCCCTACCTTCCTCAGGGAGCCAGGGCTGTTCAGAATCTTAGCCAGAGGCGCCACTACCCAGAAAAATTCAACAAATTCTGGTAAATTTGAACAAGAGTTTGACTTTATAATTTTGGAAGGAGACACTCTTTGGGGGACCGGAACTTGGGGAAGCTTATTTTGCTTTGATTCTAGTCAAAGCAACATGAGCTTGTTTTCAGTCCCCGAAGAAAGTATTTGCAAATGTGTTTGCCCTGGAATGAGAGAACCAGGCAGCCGGGTGAGCTCAGGTGTGGAGATGCCCCCGCCCCTGAGAGCTAAGCCAGTCACCATGATGGCGTGATTCTCATTCTTGAGGAGAAAACAGCAGCAGGCACCAAGCGGGGAGAGATGGCTTCTAGAACCAGGAGCTAGAAACCAGACAGAACCCAGAGAGAGATGCTTATGGAGATGCCAGCAGTCCAGGACCAGAAATCAAAACTGCCTGATAAAGGCCTACGGGGAAAACAGGAAAAGGGACCCACTAGGGGCTCAGCAGCTTTGTAAAGCCACCCGAGGGTCACCCTGTAACCTTAGGGCGGCTGCCCTGCTTTTGTGCCAGAGAGGAGGACCTGTGGCCTGGGCCCCTGTGGCTGGTAGGGCTTCCTGGGATTGCCTAGTATCTGCTCTGGGATGGTCACCTTGGCCCATAATGGGTCCTCATAATGACTCAGATTTGGGTGTAAGGGGAGCCATATACACAGGCTTTTGGGAAAGAGATGTAGACCAAAAGGGATTCTAGTGGTCCCTACCTAGACCTTCCCATCATAGGATCCCAATAGCCCCCTCTAAACTCAGTTATCTCCTAGGTCTGATCTATTACTTATCCAGAAAGAAAGATTTCCATTTTAATAAAATGTTAACTTTTATCCATCATAATGAAGTATTTACATTTAAATGAATCCGTATGTGGGAAGGACAGGTCCAGTGCTGGTGTTCCTGGAGTGCTCTTTCGGTGTTCTCTCTCCAACCTTCCCACACGTTCCCACCTCTTTGTGGGGCTGTAAGTCCTGCTGAGGAAAGCAGAAGTTGGAGGTCTGGTCTCTTTAAGATGGGAGCCAGGGGTAGGGGAAAGGAGGAACAGAAGTTTTTTTTTTCTTTAATAAATGTATTTATTTTTGGCTGCATTGGGTCTTCGTTGCTGCACGTGGGCTTTCTCTAGTTGCGGCGAGTGGGGGCTACTCTTCGTTGCGGCGCACGGCCTTCTCATTTCAGTGGCTTCTCTTGTTGCGGAGCACAGGCTCTAGATGCACGGGCTTCAGTAGTTGTGGCTTGCGGGCTCTAGAGCGTAGGCTCAGTAGTTGTGGTGCACGGGCTTAGTTGCTCCGCGGCATGTGGGATCTTCCCGGACCAGGGCTCGAACCCGTCAGGGAGATTCTTAACCACTGAACCACCAGGGAAATCCAAGGAACAGTTTTTGCAAAAGAATTTAAATTCTTCGGAAATAAAATATTCATTTGGTCAACAAGTATTTGAGAACCTACCACATGCTAAAATTTGGGTTAGGAGGCCAATGCAAAAATGTATGCTGTGATGAAGTGGAATGAAAAGTGGAATGAGGGAAGCAGGTACGGAGGTGGAGAAGCATGGGGATGGGATGGGGAAAAACCCACTTTAGATGAGGTGGTTGAAGAAGACCTGAGCAGATGGGATGAGTGAGACTTGAAGGAGAGCACCTGCCAAATGGGGAGGGAACATTCTAGGCTGAGGAACAGCACAGGTGAAGTGGCACCAAAGTGGCAAAGAGATGTGTTTCTAACCCGAGGTGGTGTGTTTCTAACCTGAGGTGGTGTGTTTCAGGAGCTGCCCATCCGTGAAGCTGGAGCTTGTGGGTGAGAGGGCAGGTGGACGCAGAAGGGTAGAGAGATTGGACTTTATTCCAAGTGCAAATAAGAACCACCGATGAATTTTAAGCAGCAGAATGGTCTGATCTATGTTTTAAGAAGATCACTCTGGAAAGAAAAAAATATCACCCTGACTGAAGTAGAGAGAATGGACTGCAGGGAGGAGGCAACCAGTAAGGAGGTTGTGGAACTGTTGACAGGAAGGAGGAAGATGGTCTGGACTAAGCTAGTGCCAGGGGACTAGTATTCAAGATTATTTTGGAATTATCTTGGGGAATACACAGAACCTGCTGGGAGGGGCGAGAGAATTAGAAGATAGTGATTCGGTTTATTGGTGGTGCCTTAATACTGAGATGGGGTTGACAGGGCCAGAAATGGGGGTAGGGGGTTGGACATCACCAGTTATATCATGTCTAAGGCATACAAAAGGTGTCCCATGTCATTTCACCTTGAATCTAGAGAGAGCTCAAAGGAAGGTCCACTACTAGAGACATAATACTGGGCATTATCTGCATAGAGGTGGTGTTGGAAGTCATTGTACTGGGTGAGATAATGAGAGAAGACAGAGAGGGAGCCCCAGGCCTGAGTGTTTGTTTGTTGGGAGGCAGATCCAGGAAAGAAGATGGAGGAGGGGGAAGGAAGACCAGGAGTGTGGGTACCGAGAAATTGAAGGTCCTGCTTCAGAATATAACAGTGCTTGTACTATAAACCAGTACTGCTTGCAACAAAGTAACCTATATATGTAGAGCACCTAACAGTTTTAAAAGCATCATGTATTTGTTACCTACGCCTTTAAATCAGAGATTTGACAGGTTAGGGCTTTTTCCCAGAGTGAAGTGTTCTAGGACAAAGGGCTGCGATTTGGGGAGAACCCAGTTTGTTTCTGCTCACAGATTTCAGCTGAGTGTGTTTGGGCAATTAGGTTAGCTTGTTTGAGCCTCAATCCCCTCATGTGTAAATTGGAGAAACTGCCCCATTTCCTACATAGGGTGGATGTTTGTGAGTCATTGTTTCTGTGATACTATTTGTGAGCCATTGTTTCTAAAACATGATGTTGGCGAGGAAAGCCGATGCCTTCACACCTGGGTAGGTACCACTTGTGCTGGTAAAAAATAAAGGCTGCAACTGACAACCACTTGTTAAGCCTCCTATAAATGAAAGAACACATTACTGGGTTTACAAGATGTGGCCTGCTGATGAATCTCACCTAATGGTGACTCTGTTTCAGTCCTGATGAATCCAAGCTCCTGTTCTCCCAGATCGTTGGTGTCACATTTAAGGCCAAGCTGATTTCTCTAAGTGAGAGTAAGGAAGTGCAGAGCAGCGGGCAGGGTGATCTGAGGCCACCTCAGATCAGCAGTTTCCCTCCTACACCAAGCCTTTACCTTCTGTCAATGAACGTTAGGACTTTGGGCCAGCAGAGGGGCTCCCCTTTCTGGCTATGCCGCAATCCCTAGGGAGCCTGTGAAACACAAGGAGTCCCCAGTACTGTTCTTAAACTATGGTGCGGCAGGTCTGGGACAGTGACTGGGACTTGTCCTCAAGTTCCCGGGAGGACTATGAGGCAGGCAGAGTGGGGGGAGCCCAGATGCCACACAGACCACAAGCGTGTGGTTACAAGCCATTGCAACACATGGAACAGAGGACCATCTCAGTTCCCAAAGAACCTTACTTAACCGAAGAGGAGACCAAACATGAGAAGGTTTCAAGGTGGGCCCTGTGGGAGGTTCTGCCTGGTTTCTCTTCAGCTGGTTACCAGGTTCACCCCCGCCCCGCCCCCACCCCCACGTCCAGGCTGGGGCAGCCTCTTGCCTGAGGTGTGGATCCACTGGGCTGCTAAGATCCTCAGCAGCTCCCACACAGACGCCAGCAGTTGATTCCAACAGGCAGCACACCATCGCTTCCTGCTCTGGAGGGGGATGAGAGGTTTCCTTTCCTACCAGCAAAGCACCTTAAAGCTTCTCTTCTCCTCGTGGTGATGACAGCCCTTGCAGACGTGTCTTCTTGGAAGCTCTCCTCAGCCACTACAGATATTCCCCCCACTGGCTATGCAGTTGTGGGGAGAAGGGACCAAAAGATAAAATCTTGACACTAAGCCCAGACTGCTTCGTAACTGTGAGAAAAGATAATAAGGGTGAGTGCAGAAGGCAAAACCCTGCCGGGCATCCTCCCTCCATTGGGACCTATGATTCGGGGCTGTATGTACTGTCCTCCTTTCCACATGGGTGCCAAGTCAAGCATTCATTTCAAGGCCTGTCACTTGAATAAGCAAATGTTTTAACAGTCAGACAGAACTTTCTCTGAATGCCGTTAAGATAACGTTTGTGAACAATAACTTTTTTTTTTTTGAATCTAAACTTTAGATTCTAAAAAATAACAACCAATCACTCATTCACAACAGAGCAAAACTTTCACGCCTTTTTCAAGAAAATGATTTTTCAAACATACAAGTCCAAATTGGGTGTTTTTTGTATTAATCTTTAAAAAAATGAAGTTTGCTACCACTGGACTGGGCCCTGAGGGGAGTTTATACAGACTGTATAAATGAGGCAGCTGGGTATTTGGGCAGGATCCCTTTGCAAATGAAGATCAAAGTCAAAAAGAAAAAAACAAATTCACTTTATTTTAAAGACAATGATTGGCATACAGAAGGTATGCACTAGCATAAAATAAACTTTCATGAAAAGCATTAAAATCCATTATAAATTAATTTATTAAATAGGTATTTGGTATATGTGATGGTTTTATTAGATATTACTCTTATTTATTGCCAACCCCCTCCCACAAAGTCAAAACAAATCAGAAAACCTCTTAACTCTGATTTACACTAAATAATTTATTTTCCCAAAATGTGTATGTGTTCTGAGATGTGACACATGATACAGTTCAATTGGTCATTATCTATCAATCATAATATGACAGGACACAAGAGGCTAAAAATGGCTCATCATAATTTATTTTATGTTAAAATGTACAGCTTTTTTTGTTTTTTTTTGTTTTTTTTTTTTCTTGAAGTGACTGACTAAAAAGAGAACAGATAAATACAAGAGTGTCGCTGGCTCCTATTTTATACAAGGATTACGCCTCTCCTGCTTGGCCCTTACAGTCACCCTGTACAGGTACAAAGGCTACAAAAAAGGAAGCAATATAAACAGACACAAATAACTTTTTTGCTTTTTTACATGCGATTTGTAAGCTTAGTTTGAGCTATTCACAAGCTACTTCTCTATTTTTCCTTAAAAAATAACTCCAATATTTTATAAAGATAGAAAAATCTACAGATGGAATGAAAATGTAAAGTTAGAGGCATTTCCATAAAATAGCAACTTTACACCAAATTCACTATTTTTTTTTAAATCCTGCCAAGTATTTGGACATATATGAAATGTTTCAAAACCTGACAGATAAACACTGAGATATGCTTCATTCAATAAACAGAAGTCTGCATTTATAAAACAGAAAGCTGCCTTTTTTTCCCCAAAGAAATCTGTCACCAAAATGGAAAAGGGTCTCAACTTTACACCAAACATTTAGCAATAAAACCCTTTTGACTAACCAAATGGGAATAGCTTTTATAGCTCTTTACAGTTTTATAATTAACAAAAATATAGTTTTTTTTTAAACCCTCAAATTAGGGCACCCTAATCAAGGCAAAAAACTTAAGAAATGGCTTACCGTTAGCACAACACTTGTACAGTACTACAAAATGCACTGTCACTAACAAAGACATTAGCGGCATGCTGAAGTGTCACCTCAAACAAAATATACAATAACTGAAATGCTAAAGGCATTTACATGGAGTAGACGGGGAAGAAAAAAAAACTCTAGGTTCAGTATTAAAACAGATAATTGGGGGTGGGCTGGGGCATGGGGCTTGATATCCACATTGTTTAATGGAAGCAGGCACAGCAAGTGGCTGCCTCCAAACTGTAGTCCAAAGAGAGGCCTTCCTTTGCAGAGAATTTCATATAAAAGGAACAGAAACAAAGGTACCAAAAAAGAAAAAGGAAAAAAAAAAAAAGGAAAAAGAAGAAAGAAAAACAACTTGTATAAGGCTTTCTGCTGCATACAGCTTTTTTTTTTTTTTTTAAATAAATGGTGCCAACAAATGTTTTTGCATTCACACCAATTGCTGGTTTTGAAATCGTACTCTTCGAAGGTATTTGTGCAGATCAATCCGAGAGTGATGCCCAGGGGTTTTGTGACTGCCCATTTTGCCTACCTTCTCATGTAGGACCCATTGAGAGACTGTTTGGACATGCCCGGGTTCATGTAGCCGTGATGCCCGGGGGCCGTGTACATCATGTTACTGTGGGGTGGGGTCTGCATTGGCTGCTGGGCATATGGCTGGGTTCCCATCATGCCCATCTGCATCTGCATAGGGTATTGGGGCGTCTGATTCATGTAGCCATGATTGCTGTGGTAGCCACTGTTCATCATCGGCTGGGACATGCTGTACCCATTCATGGCGTTGAGAGTGTTCATGTTCATGTTCACAGAGTTGACATTGTAGGCTGGGGATGGCATCAAGTTCACACTCATGTTCATGCCTCTTTGCATCGTTAAAGTCCGAGCCGGACCCTGCATGGCTACAGTCTGGGAGCGCCCATAGATTTGCGACTGATGGGTGGCAGCGGCTGGTGACAGAGATGCCGATTTGGTTCTCATGGAGACGTGGCCCTTGCTGGCAATCTGGGTTTGCAGTCTTTGGCTGTGGGAGATGCCAATGTTTGATGCAGCCATGTTCCGTTGCAAAAGAGGCGGTGGCAGATTCATCGGAGGAGGAGTCAGGTTGGGGGGTGGGGTCATGGTAGCTTGTGCTTGGGGTCCCCCAGGGACGGAGTGTGGAGACTGAGAAAGCTGAACAAGCCCTGTGTTGCTTAATGGTGTGGACAAAGAGGCACTGTTTGCATAGGAAGTTACAGCAGCGGAATGGCTGTAAGGCAATGAATGATCAATAAGTGTATTAGTTAACTGCTGTAGTTTGGCAAGGCTGAAGGTGGCTGACGGCTGTGGGTAATGCCCAGCCCCAAAATCACTCTGACCCATTCGTTCATATAAGCCAAGGTTGGTATTGCCGGTCTCGGGGATCTCAGCCAGCTGCATGGGCGGCGTGAAGTTAGCAGCCATGCTACACTGAGCCAGCTGCTGGCTGCTGCTCGGGGGCCTCTCCACCACGCAGCCTTGAGGAGACTTGACACTGCAGGTCGGGGGAGAGCTGATGCTGGTCTGCTGCAGCATGCTGCAGCTCCCACTGATGTTGGACATCTGCTGGGTGACAGCACAGCTGCTCTGTGTCAGATTGCTGGAGGTGAGGTTGCTATAGGAGCAGCTGTTCTGTGAAGAGCCGTTTCCACAGATGCTGCCACCCATAGTAGAATCATAGCTGCTTGGGTTCTCGTAGTTCTCAGTTGTACTCTCGATACTGCCCAGGTCACTAAATCCGCTGTCTACGACTTGCTGTGAGTGATCTGAAACGGATGGGACATCCATCATTGGACTGGTTTCCATGTTCTGCAAAGATGGCACTGAGATGGCATTTTGATCTGGGCTGATTTGGGCATAGCTGTTTTCCAGGGCAGGGACACTTGGGCTGTTGACAGAACGTACTGACTGGCTGGGGTGGGAATGGACGGATGAAACTGGGCTGCTGTGGTCTGACTGTTGGCAGTCGTCTAGACTGGCGGCGATCTGTGGACTTTGGTCTGCGTGAGTGTAGTTCTGTAGGCTTCTACAGGCCTCTTGAGTCTCGGCACAATCCTGAAAGGTATCGTCCTGTTCACTGTTCTCCTGGGTCAAGGACTGAACCGCTTGGACGGTCTCAGAGTCGATTTCCAAGGTTGCTGTGTTTCCCTCTTTGAACTCAGAATCTACTTCTTCACTGTTCTTTTGGTCCTGCTCCTGTGCCTGTTCTCCTGCGGGTTCCTCATCAGATTCAGGGGCGGTTTCAGTGGCTCCAGCAAGCTCCTTAGGTTCACTGTTACACGAAGCGGTAAGGTCAACGCCGCAGTCCATTAGGACTTCTGCGTTTGAATGACTAGGCTGCACACTAAGGTCTAAAAAAGCCTCCTGGGTTTCCAGCACTTCTTTGAAGGCTTCTCTTGGGCGTTCTTCCTTCTCCGATTCGGCAGACTCCATGTGACTGTCATCTTCATCGTCTGCATCATGCCCCTCATTGTGAGATGGCTCTTCATCCTCTTCCTCCTCCTCTTCATGATCATCCAAACGCACGGGGTCTTCTTTGTCCGTGCAGACTTCTGGCTCCTCTTTGTCCTGGCTTTGGGCACCACAGGGGTCTTTTTCTACATTTCCTTCTTCTTCCTCCTCCTCCTCCTCCTCCTCCTCTTCCTCGTCCTCCTCGGGTTTGATTAGATCATCTTCAGGTTTTTCACCTGGCGATTTATTTGGACTTACAGGTGCACACGTTTCCTCCCTTCTGTTTTCGTCCCCAGGTAGCAGGGGTTCCACAGCTTCCTTGACCTCCTCCTCAGTCCTGGTGGGAGCGGGGCTGGTTTTGTCTGCTGGAGTCTCCTTCTGTTCTTCCACTATTACCTGGTCATCGGGCTCCATGGGTGTTTCTGGTGGGGTGTACAAGTTCAGTTTAAATCCAGTCTTCCTCTCTTTGTTTGGTCTCCACTTAGATAGACCACGCTTTGTGCCTTTTGGCCATTGTTTGCACTTTAGAGGTTCAGGATTGTCTCTACTGGCTTCTTTCAAGTTATTTGCATCATCATCCATATTGTCTTAGTGAGGAGACAGAGAGAAAGAGAGAGGAAGCAAAATAAAATCTTAGAAAGCATCACCATGAACAACTTGAATTTATTCTTCTAAACAATTTAGCACATACTGCTTTCAATTTAGCATTTTAAGAGTTGATGCTAACGACACAGTCAAACCTAATACAGAATAATATTGTGGTATAAACGGAGTAAATAACCTAGGCCTGGAAAACAATATATGGTGCACACACCACACACCTCCACACACAACCCACTCTTAACAGAAAGCTGTGGTTTTTATAGGAAGCACATGGATACAGGCCACTATAATAAACGTATTTGAGTTTGACAAACAAGACATTGTCTGATACAAAAGTCTGGAATTCCACAATGTAAAGAGAATCAATTTGAATATTTGCAAATTAGGAAATGCACGGGAAAGGGTTAAAGTTAGCTCATATCCCAATCACCACTGTACTGGAGAAATGAATAGGACTAACTTGCATATTTATCCTGAGAAAGTGAACTTCAGCTTGTGGACATTTACTGGATTGAAATGATCTCAGATGACATTATTTACTTTGATGTGAATGTTCTCTCTGGCATAAAAATAAACTATGTACCTCTGAACCAAATGAATAAATAGCTAAATAACCAGAACATAAATACATCTGTAATCTACTCCAGGATCATCATTTCTGGATGACACAAACTATAATGTATTTACCATGAAATTATTGAACATTTAAAATACAGGTATTCTTTTTATCACTAATTCTATCCACATTGCATTTGGGATCAATGTGCAAATGTATGGTATGGTTTGAATATTAAATAAGAAGCAAACCATAACTGTCAAGTTCATTTTAGCTCAGCTAATCTTATTTTTACTGTACCTATATGCATATATGAATATAAATAAATATGTATATTTATATATTATAAATATATTTATATAAATATAAGCAAGCAAACAAGTAAATATATGAATAAATACAAACATAAAACACCCAGGTCTTAAGATATTTATGAAATTAAAGATTATACTAATCTCCTAGAGGGGTCAATTTAAAGGAAAAGCTTCACAAAGAGAAATAGCCTTATTAGAAACACTATTTTGGAGACCAAAAACAAGATCTAATAATCAGTGTGGAACAGAGATCCCTTTTGCCAGATTGGATATCTAATCCTATCAGTGCAGAACAGGGTAAGCTCTTAGCTCATTTATGTAATAAAAGGATTACACGTAAACTTACCTGAATGTATTACATTCAAATTGGTTAGCTGAAAAGATACGGTGCTGTAGACTGATTCCTTCCGAAGTGCAAAGTACAATCTCCAGTTAATAGACATCTCACTAAGTTCATATGTCTATACGTATGGACAGGCAACAGGCATGCCAATGACCTTGGATTCCACATTCTTATTCCACGTGCTACTAGACCTATCAGCATTTGTAGGAAACCCCTCTAAGTCAGAAGATGAGCTTTCCAATAATTATTTTTTAAGAAAGAAGATCTTGAAAGGAATCAGGTATAATATGGCAACTTGGAATTTTTAAAGGCAAGTGGCACAAAGTGGAGCATGAAGGCAGTGATGATTCATGTACAGGCTCCCGAGAGGACAGCTAAGAAGTGCAAATAAGGCTCAAATTCCAGACCAAAAAATGACCTCTTTCTGCAGTTGTTTCGTATGTTTATTTGTTTAAGGAAACTAACAAACAAGGCTTGGTTCCTCTATACCCAGGGTGAAATGTCACTGCCTCAGCGAAGTATGTATGTGGCAATAGTATTCTTGTTAATTAAGAAAGTCAAGGAGCTGCTTGCTCATGTTCTTAAAACTGTGGCTTTTCAAAGGCAAGAGTGATAACCTGTGGTTTCCAGGGAAATGAGATGGCCTGTTCTCTAGACTGAAATAAAGTAAGGTTTTGAATAGGGTCATTTCCATTGTAGAGTACAGACTGTCCCACAAATCCTCACGATTCAGCTGGGAGCTCAAGTTCCCAGCCTGACAGGCAAGGGATGGTTTCTTTTAAATAGGGCATCAAACAGGAGTCAATGGTGTTTAATAATTTTTTTAGAAGATGGGGTGGGGTGTCCCTGCCAATAGCAACTGTGAAACAGTAATTTGAAAGGAAGGATAATCTCCTGATTTCCACATTATCCTATATTATCAAAGCTAATAGTGATGGTGTGGGTAGGTTTTAGATGATTCTTGATAAGAACATATCCAAAGACACCACTGATTATAGGACACATCATCAATTTACTAATATTTGTTTTTCAGGAAGAAAGAAACTACTGCATTCAATGCTCACATCAATAATAATATATACCCTGATTTCAGAAATGTTAAATGTGAAAAAAAGTACATATTAGAATCAAGGAAGTGCAATGTGTTTCTTATTGACAGACTTCAAAATTTTGGAGGATAAGCCAATTTCTGGAAAGTAAGATGAGCCCACCTAGAGGGATGTTCTGGCCTATGTTAAACTTCTAAAGTTGTTGAACATAAAAATCCAATTCCAGGAAGAAGGGATAGAACCTTTTATGAATGAGAAAGGACAGATGAGCACTTATTTCTGGTGGGTTGGTACAGCCTCAGAAATGCCTTTGGGTAGAATTCAGGTGCCTGCTTTATGGCAATAATAGACAGATATTCACAAGGGTAAGGTTTTTATAATTCCTCCACTTACTTCTACAAGGGTCAGCATTCTTAAAGCAATGATTGTCTTTTCCTTCCTCTTCCTCTATCTGTCTTTTCTTCCCAGGCTGATGTTGGAATGCTTTTCTCAGCACTGGCTTCCCGCCATCCTCCTCTACTTCAATCTCACAGGTAGGCTCCAGCTGTGGCATTGGCCTCTCTTCGTCTGAGTTGTCAAAGGGCTCGTTCAGTACTTCTGTCGTCTCTGAAATGGTCTCAGTTGTTACACTGCTGTTGATCCTTCTGCGTTTACGACCCCTTTTCTTCTTTAGCACAAAAGGCCTCTGAAATTAATGCCAAGCATAATACATCAGAGCTCATGAGAAATTACAGTGTTGAGTCGATACGCAGCAAACATGTACTGAACGCGTGTCTGAGACTCCTACACACAAAAACTTCTGTAATGTCTTTGTACTTAACCTTCCATTTGATGTTTAACATCCCTCTCGGGCTCCTACTACGGAGGCGAGTGCTTTCCAAATAAAACAGTTGTTTACTCAAGCAGATGCTTTGAGAGGGAACATCCTAGCAGCTGAACTGTAGATTTTAAAAGCTAAGGTTTGCTTTTCTAGCATATATTTTCCAGTAGTACCTGCAGGCTTCAAAATCCTGTATACCATAGTGATTAAGTCATCATAGACACCAGTGTTTCTATAAATGTTTCAACAATCAACTAGCCACTGGGTCACTCATTTTAATACTTGATAACTGTTCAAGGAGCAACTACTCTGTGCAAAGCGCTGTAAGATATATGATGGTGTACAAGACTAGCCTACCTGTTCCCCATTTCATAGGACGGCAGGAATGATGCAAAAGAAGAAAGGGTACTTGAAGAAAGAATTAGTCTGTTCACAATGTTAGAGTCATATATTGGTGGCTGCAGGGATATCACTGATAATTTTACTTTTTTTCTTTTTTTGGCCGTTCCGCGAGGCTTGTGGGATCTTAGCCCTGGCAGTGGAAGCGTGCAGTCCTAACCACTGGACCGCCAGGGAATTCCCCAAAATATTTCAACATAGATGGCATCTAAAGAAAATCTAAAGACATGTGGAAAGTGTCTTATTTACATAAGATATATATATTTTTTCTAATTGTACTACGGGTTGGCACAAATGACTCTCCATAATTGCGAATATAAAATGTTTTTTTGTTTCCAAGCAAAAAGTACTCAATGATACAAAATTCAAATATAAGAAGAACAGGCAGATTTGCTGCTAAGATGTAATCTGTCAATAATGGGTCTGAAAAATTATTGGAAATACATTGCAAAGAAGGGTTCAATATGCTTGGTTAAACTCAAACTCAAAGTAAACTGTATCCAAGAATTATTGTGTCTCACATTTTTAACTGCCTGAATGTTCACTGAAGTGCACATATAAATCCTGACAGTCACATTCTGTAATTTAACACTTATAATTATTAATCCCCCCAGTTGCCCTGCTCTCTCCCTAATCCATTAGAATTTTCCCAAACGTAAGTATAGCCAATATACAGGACTGGTTTTCTTTAGGTTGAGTCCATTTATATGACAGTAGGCATTTATCATGCCTTGGATAATTCTGGTTTTTGATGTTTTTAAAACAAATTTCTTTTGTTGTATACATAATGCATGAATACATTTTCCTTGTAAGAAATCAAAATATTATTCATAAGCCTAAAGCCCACTCTATGGGATGCTCTTTTCTAGCACCTCCCCACAGCTGCCCTTCCACTAGAAGACTGCCAGGCTTAGATGAAGGCACGCCAAGCTGGGAGTCAGAACAGCAGGTTCTTTGACAGACACCACGTAGGGTAGCCTTGGGGCACAGCCTTAACTTGCGCTGTCACTATTAGTCTTGGCTATCCTGCAGTGTCTGGTCCCTCTCTATGTCACAGACAGATACTAAAGACAAAGATATCAGCTCTGGGTTGAGCAGTTACCTAAAGACAAAATCAATTTTTTACTTTCTGCACAGGATATGTGTATCTAGAGAAACCACCAGGCTACTAAGATATGAGACATTTCAGTAATGTGTACTTGCATAAATGCAAAATAGCATTAAACTGAAGAGCTTAAAATACCTTCTAACAATTCTATGCCAAGAACAAGAAATAGCATCAGGAGTGCTGGGCTTGGAGTCTGAGCACTCATCTGGTTCTGCCTCCATCTCTAAAGAGTTGTGTGACCTTGGACAAGTCTCCTATCCTCTCTCGGCCTTACTGTTTTCATCAAAGTTCACTGAAGGGTGGTTTAAGTGCTCCCCTGGGCCCTTTTCTGTTCACATAGCCTGATTTACTCCAGTCCTATGAACCAGCAGGTGGCAGTAACTACCAGACTAGCAAGCCTGCCTGTCCCTGGTTTCCTGTCACAGCACTAACAAACCACAAAGAATAAACACAATGATAACTGTAAGATAAACAATGACGATACATGATCAGTGGGACTGGATACAAATAAACTACGTCTAAAGAATGGAGAGTGAAACAAATACTAATAGATAGAATGTTTGCAATGACAAATAAGATGTGACTGAAACTGACTCAGACGGAAAATCTAAACAGACACATACCTTTCTCTTTATGGCAACTGACTGTGGTTTAGTCAACCTTGGAGGAGAGCTTTGAATATTTTCTTCTTCTTCCTCCTCTTCCTCCTCCTCTTCCTCTTCCTCTTCCTCCTCCTCCTCCTCCTCTTCCTCTTCCTCTTCCTCTTCACTGCTCTCTTTAGACAGCTCCATTAGCTGCCCTCGCTCCCCTGCCACCGGCCGGCTCTCCGGGGAATGCAAATATTTGTTTTTCGATTGTACTTTTGCAGGTGATTGCCTACTGTTAGCTCTAGATGACAGGATTTCTTGCTCCTCCTTTTCCCAGCAGCTAGCTTGTTCCATTAGCCGCTCAGCCTAAGGGGGGAGGGTAAAAATAGCGGGCCAGTGAGAGGGCAGTTACAGAGCCAGAGCCTCTAAGGATCAAAGGCAAAGGATCTCTAAGTCGTTTCTGATCAGGATAGTCAGCCAGCCAAGCAGCATTCCAGCTGCATCATCTCAGAACTCTTTTGCATCAGTTAGGATAACAAATCAAAGAAGATTGAGTTTCATGGGATATTTAGCAGTATTAATGATGCAGCGAATTGGTTTGAGTCCTTTATCACTACATTACATGCTCACTGGCATGGAGCACTTTAAGCAAGTTCATAAACACAAAGAATCGATTGACATTGCAGCCTTGGAGCTCAGCACCAAATTTGATCTGATTACATGCTGTCAGTAGTGAAAAATGCTGCTTTGTGATCAATGATGAATGTTTCATTTTTCATACTCAATTCAATAAAATTATCATGTCTTACCATGCAACCTCAGTTAGGATAAATTAGCGCCCTATCATTTCACGAGCTCTCTCTAGATAACCAAGCTTCTGACAATGATGTTAATGACTTTCTGAGCTTCAGGACGCTACAAGATTGAAGTTACACAGCTTAGGCTGATGAAGCCGAATTACCTCTTTTTCAGCTTCTCGTTCTTCTTCAGAAACTGCAGCATTAGAAATTAAAATTGGGGTCCACCTCAGACTCTCTGGATCAAGCTCATTAGTCCGGGAACAGGTTTTCAACTTTTCCATGTGGCCCAATATCAACTTTTCCCGTCTAATGATGACAAACCTGTAATGTGAGGAGGCAGAACAAAGTGCAATCAAAAGCTGAAATTTCATTTCACCTTCACATACTGATGTATGCCAGCACTAATATTATCTGGGTTAGGAAAAGCCAGAAAGCTCAGCAATGAAAGGGTACAGCAAACTGAAAATCTGGGCAGCAAAAAAGTGTCATTTCCTGTTTTCTTTTTAGGAGAAAGGTTTTGATAATACCGTTGGGGAACCTCTTATCTTTAACTGGAATGAATCCACCTCACTTTAGGGACCCTTTCTGATGTAAGATGCTTAAGAGGCAGCCGGCTCGCCCCAGGGCACCAGTACTCACCTGCCGTCCCTCTTGTCAATCATGTGGAGGTGCTGCAGAGTGGTGGCGATGTCATGTGGGCACATGCCCGTAGCTCTGCTGATGGCCTTGATGCTGATGTGCCGCTCATGGTGGTGGTAGAGATATTCTAAGATGACACTCTTCCAGTAGGCCAGGTAGGAGAGACGGCCCAGATCAGAGAGTGGCTTTTCAGGAGATCCTGCTTGGCCTTCTCTTCTAGAAAGCAAATAGCCTAGGGCAGAAAAAGCAAAAGCGGACCTCACTGTGGTGTTTTCAGACATTGGAACAGGGGCCACTTGAAATAATATAAGTAGCAACAAGGTTAAAACATCACATCAGAGAAGTGCATTAATTTTATGTATAGTCTCTTCCCAGCTACAGTGATTTGATCTCCACGAAGTTTATGCTCCTGAATCTTTTATAGCAGCCCTGTAAGTCAACTCACGCACGTAGCTGGTGGCAGCATTCGACATACACTGTGGCATATTTAACGAAGCTAAGGTTGAACACATTACTTCTGATAAGTTTCAACGTCCAAGTTCCCCAGCTTTAGATCCTTTCAAAAACTAAATGTCAGGCACTCACTCAGAAATCCTGTCGAGGGACCACCCCAAACATTAATGGGCGAGTTGTTTTCCACAGGAAGGACCGAATGACCCTTTGACAGCTGGGTCTTAATAAAAGAGAAGGGCCTCTGTTGACTGAGATCCTATATTGCTTGTTACATTTAACTAGCGGCTGATCTGAAGCTTTGTTTTAGGACTAATAAAAGAATGTCTTTTAAGTCAACTGCTGCAACTCATATCAGCTCCACTAGCTCTATTTTCACCTCTTTCATGGAAATTAATTTATAATCCAACCGTCGCTCCTACAAATTAAAGCAAAACAACCTCCTTAAGACACACTGTTTCATGTGAACTGAGGAAAGCCCTGAGCACGGTATGCTTCTGAACGCGCACTTGACAGCATTGCTGTGAAGGTTCCTTGGCAAAGGAACTTTAAAATGAGAAAAACTGTAAACCCACTTGAAGGTAATGAATGAAAGCTGGCGGCTGTCTCGGTAATTAAGAGCCACTTATGGAGTAGAGAAGAAATGTTATAAACTAATGATGTCTACCTTGCTCTAATTATCTATTTCAACAGCCTCACCTTCATGAACTTCCTAAATTTAAACAAACATCAACCACATACAGTAGGTGGCAGCAATTACAAAATCATGCTGCTCTGTAAACCACCCAAATCTTCAGCATTTTTCTTCTTTATCTACATTTTCAAAATGGCCGCATTTTCAAGGATTTTCTCGATTTTGGATTTTTTGTTAGAAGAAATCAATGCCTCTGATGCATTTTCCTGCCTCAGAATCACTGTAAATGCAAAAATATAGAACAAGAAATTCACTCTGACCCTGGAGCGGTATAACCACAACATTCTGCATTTTGATGGTTTTAATCTGAACACTATTATAAAGGATAGGCATATATTTAACTTTAGGTTTTGTTGAAGTCTTTTTGACTTGTCTCTTTAACTCATTTTTAAGTGCAAAGTATTTGATTGAATGCAAACAAGCACCGCAAAATTTGACAGTCACACCACTGTGGACACGTCATTCGGCTACACACCAAGGCTTTCAAGAGCAGTATGTCAGGAATGCTAACGCTGACGGCCACCGTGCAGAATCCAGCCCAGATCGTGCCCTGTCAATGTGAAGAAAAGCTCTCTGTCACCAGAGTACAAAGTGTGCCCAAACTTCAGAACACAGATAATTGGCACATCTGTCACCTGCCCCCTAAGTGCCTGGTACATGCTGAGAAATTTACTCCGTCGGCTGGAGGTCCCAGCTCTGTACTTCTGGGGCAGTGGGTGGGGGGGGGAGGGGAGGGAAAGAGAGCCACAGTATCGTGGATGTGGGACTATCGACTTTTGTCCAAGAGACCCCGCCATTAAAAGTCTCCTGCAGTGACTGTGAAATTCCCTAGCCCCTCGTTGGTTCTTATCTGAACCCCACAGTTGGGGACAGAAAGCACCCCCTGCCACCACCCCAGCCCAGCAGAAAAAATCTCTGTACAACCAAAGTGGTCAGAAGGTAGTATGTGCCCTCCCTACCTTATGTCCCCACTGTGATGAGCAACCTTACGCAGGAAGCACATGTATTTCTTTGTTCTGTCTTCTCTTCCCACAATCCCTACACTGGGCTAAGAGAAAGCAGCCAGAATCCCTCCAAAAGCTTTACACAGTGCAAGCTTTTACACCCTGAGGTAATAGCATATACCTTCTCAGGGCCTGAGACCAGATGGGTTAGCCCCTGGAACTCTCAGGCAACCTGGAGTCTGTGGAGAGAGAGCATCTAGGCATGGACCTTTCAGCACCTGCTGCTCCCACTGTGTTAAGTGGCTGTCTCCTGGAACACTCCCTCGGACACAGTCTGCGGTCTGTGACTGAGCCCCACCGAGCCCACCGGACATTGACAGCAAACACGTCTGTACTGTGCTAGCGAAGGCTGCAAAGGCTACCAACACCTGCCAGGAAGTGATACTTTCCTGGATGCGGGAGAGAAAAAACTGCAAACCCAAACTCCAGCCAGAAAACATCAAGCAGGTTTTCAGGGATGATGGGCACCAACATTACAGACCCCACAACACCACTGTCCGAAGGCATCATTGCACTGCCTGCAGTTAGTTTTCCCTTCTCCTCTCGGACTCACAAGCCCCTCAAGGAGCTTACACCAGTGGAAGGAACTTACACTTATGCTAAGAGCCATTTGTAAGCCCACGAAGTCTCCTCCTGAAGGAGAAATTTTTGGTTTAAATGGAATCCATTTCAACAACCAAAATGACCAAGGACAAATTTCTGGTTCCCTACGAATTAACTGAAATCACTGGTAATATGTTAAAATATGTACAGTAGCTTAGCAGGAAAAGTTGTGCCATGTCTCCTCTACGCCATTTGTGCACAAGGTTGATGTAATACATGATTTAAAGTTTACCTGCAGCAGGCACTTGTCCTCAAAAAAGCTGTAGCTGGTGGCACTTCATGACTTGACCTCCATAACATGGAATGTTTTAAATAATGAATTTCTTGCCATCTTTTGTTTCCTTCTACTTTTTCCAGGCTCCTTAAATCATCATTACTATAGAGCCCACTGACATAATAATTTTTGGTAAGAACATTTACTTATTGAGTGATTATAGAGATGTGGTGCTTTAAGTTACAGCTCTTAAATTTAACTTACCAAAAAGATTCCAAATAATTGATCTAAGATGCAGGGAAATAAAAAGCACTTATCTTGGAAGCCGGTGTATTATCCTGAAGCATCTGAAACAAGTACAATACACCCCTGGTGAATAGATTCCCGTGGTGCTCTAACACTTTTCCTTAACTCAGGATACTTTCAATCAGAAAACCTGAACTACCCCTGGGGAAACCTGGCTGTTCAGACTGGAAACAGTGATGTTTGGAGGACAAATCCCAGTAGCTGCAGTATAATTAATCGCTGGTGAAATTATTCCCTTTAAATTGTCTGTGAGCCAGAGGTGCTGGTGAACAGCACTTACTCTGTGATCGGGAGACTTGCAGTTGAAAGCTGACTGGCCCGTATAAACCTCATCCACACATCAACTATCTTGATAACTATCTCGAGGAAACTAGCTGCTGCTTTTGCTTCACTGGAACTACTTACCCGAAGGAAAGTGAGGTCTGAGTTTCAGTGTATGGACCACACACTATATTCAAAAGATTATCAAGGTATTTGCTTACAGAGAAAGTAAGAACAAGGTGATGTCTGCAAAAAAGTAAACGTTTCTAGGCTGTATTGCATGGGACCCAAATTTAACCTCACCTCTGTTAAGTCTGACCTACTTGTAGTAAGATAATCAGTCCTCATGTTAACTACCTCTGATCTCTAATGTTTGAAATAGTTAACTCTCTCCTAGGGGTTGGAAAAAAAGTGATAGAGAGTTGCCTTCCTGTAGTCAGATCCATTAGGATAAGGAAGGAACTATCTGGACAAGGTCACAATTTGTTTTCGCAGCCTAAATTCCCAAATTAGCTGAACTCCCAGCATATTAAATGCGAGGTTAATCCTTGCTTAATATGAAACATTCCTTCCTTTTAAACAAGTAATATTTAAAGAATATTAGACTAGACCAGAGTGGAATAATGTTCTTCAGCAAGGGGGTAGGCACAGGTAAGGATTTCCCTCCCAAAGGCAGCCACCCTCACCCCTGCACACCTTTCTCTTCTACCACCTGGAGCCAAACCATATGAACAAAAGGGCAGACTTTGGCAAGGTACTCCCAAATCCCATCTCTCTGGGTTATATGGGTTTGGAGTAACCAGCTGCTTCTAGGGAAAGGTAATCTTCAAGGATTATACACTTTTCATCGGACACCTGTCTAGTTCAGCAAACCCCGCTGCAGGGTTCTTATCAGTAGTCAGCACTGGGTTTACAAGCCTGGGAACTAACAGCAGGCCAGGGATTTACGGCCGCTTTCGATCAGAGGAAATCCAATGGCTCTAACCATGTATCTCATGACTGGGGACAGAAATTCACTGGTCCACGCTCATCTGTTACTGGTTTCTGGGGTTAAGCAGCTCTGTGACCAAGTGGACAAATGGCATGTTATCAGTTTAAAAAGTGGAGATAAATGAATTTCACAGGCTATTTATGTCTCCTCACTGAAATTTTGTGGTGATTTTGCAATTAGTAAAGAAGGAAGCTGAACCTTAGCCTTCCTACTGCCTGTTGCAGAGCACAGGCTACGGACACGCAAGCTCAGCGGCCATGGCTCACGGGCCCAGCCGCTCCGCGTTATGTGGGATCTTCCCAGACCGGGGCATGAACCCCCATCCCCTGCATCGGCAGGCGGACTCTCAACCACTGCGCCACCAGGGAAGCCCCTTTCCTACTGTTTTAAGAGACTAGGGGTATTCTAAATGATCTGGGACCTGCCTGAGTTCTTACTGCTTTCCATTTATTAAAAGATACAGATGTGTCCCCAGTAAAATTGGAAAATTTGAAATTTTGAGATATTTTGTATTTTAAAAGTTTGGTTTTGAAAATGTGGAAGTTTAAGACATCGCTCCCATAATTATATGGGCTTGATATAATTATGTAACAACTTGAATAAACATTGCTTGACTTCTCAGTCTACTGTCTACAGACCAGTGGTTTTCAGAGCATGGTACCAGACCAACAGTATCAGCATCACCTGGGAACTTGCTAGAACTGCAAATTCTCAGGCCTATGAATCAGAACTTTTGGGGGCAGAACCCAGTGCCTGGCCTTTAACAAGTCCTCCAGGTGATTCTGATGCACACAAGTTTGAGGACCATAAACTCTGCTGTGGGGCTGCTGACTTTGATGGGGATGTGAAAACCGTCTTGTGCAGTAGGAGAGCCAATGAAGAGACAGTGGGACTGAAGAATCTCAGGTGAGGAGACCTCACCCAGATCCTTGGTGGTAGAGCATTGGGGGCAGGAATCTCCAAAGCCCCACCATACTGAAATTCAGCCAGGGTCACTGAGTCGCAGAATGCCTTTGTCCATAGCTTCTATGCCTATGCTTCTCCACCTTCACTATGCAAACAATCACCTCTTGTTACAACTGGTTTCTGATTTAGTAGGTGTGCGGTGGGGCCCGAGATTCTGCATTTCTAACAAGCTCCTATACCATGAACCACACTTGAAGAGCAAGGGTTTATACATTAAATCAGTGATTCTCAAACTTTTGGGTCTCAGGATCTCTTTACATTAAAAACAAGTTGTTTAAGAGCTTCTGTTTATAAGGGCTATAGGTATTAATTTTAGAGAGAAATGTGACAAATATTTACTCATTCATACAAAAAAAACCCCCCATAAACCCATTATGTGTTAACATGATTTTCTAAAATACAAAACAAAACAAAACAAAAAGTGAGAAGAGTGGCACTGTTTTACATTTTTGCAAAACTCTCACACAACTGGCTTAAGAGAAAACAGCTAGATTCTCATATCTGTTTTGGTATTCAATCTGTTGTGATATCACAGGTCATGAAATTCTTGACAACTCCACTGAACGCTCGCGGGAGAATGAGAGTGAAAAGGACAAATAGTATCTTACTATTACTTTGAAAATAGTTATCTTGCATATTCCCTGAAGGGGCCTTAGGGATTCCCCAGGGGTCCCTAGACCATCTGCATTAAATAAAAGGTGATAAGAATTTTTAAAAGATGGGCAACAAGGCCACAAGTATTTTAAAACAATATGGCACTTACTGAATACAGTATAACAGATCATAAGAGGCTTTACAGGTTGGTTAAGGGCAAGGGTTCTAGAGCTAGACTGCCTGCAATGTAAGCCAGGGTCTGCATGTACCAGCTATGTGGCTTCGGGCAAGTTATTTAATCTCTTGTAGGGATCCTTCATCCATACAATGTGGAGAGTAATCATACTGATCACTTAGGGTTGTCATAATAATTAAATGAATTAATACAAAGCATGTAGAACAGTGCTTGGCATATTACAGAAACCTTGTGTTAGCTATTATTATTATTCAACATATTGAATGAATAAAATCTCAAGGTGATCATTTGGTGACTAGATATCCTTACTGTAGAGGAAATAAAATTTGGACAGAAGGAGACAGACTGCTTGCTGTATGGAGTCAGACTGAGGAGAGCTACTTTTCCTTTTTCCTACTTTTGCCTGAGACGCCTGAAAACCATTCCACCCACTCTACTGCCTCAGACAGTTCTCCTCCCACCCCCGCCCCAATCTAACCACCCAAATATAAATCTAATTAAAGGAAGAAGCTATGAAAAAGCAAACAAACAAACAAACATATTCTGCCTCGAGGAACGATCTTAAGAAACTGTCAGCTGAAAGCTCCCAGCAAGCACAGTTCTGTGCTCCCTAAATTCCCTTTGGCCCTGAAGTCCTTAACTTCCAAGGACTACCCTCAGGAAACAGCAAGGCTATCAAACCACAATAACAATGATGGCTGGAGGGCTTCAGCAGAACCCAGGGACGGTCCCAGGACAGATGAAACAAAGACCCAAATGTTCTAGAAGACCCAAGTGTGTCCCTGGGAAAATGGCCTGAGCCAGTGAAACCCAGAGAATGGAAACAGCCAGTCTTTGGAGAAGGAGGGCTGGCTGCCCTGGGTCACATGCCACCCTGTTTCTCTAAGCCCCCCTTTATTTTGTTTTTATTTTTACTTTTTTTAACATCTTTATTGGAGTATAACTGCTTTACAATGGTGTGTTAGTTTCTGCTGTATCACAAAGTGAATCAGCTACACATATACATATATCCCCATATCCCCTCCCTCTTGCGTCTCCCTCCCACCCTCCTTATCCCACCCCTCTAGGTGGTCACAAAGCACTGAGCTGACCTCCCTGTGCTATGTGGCTGCTTCCCACTAGCTATCTATTTTACATTTGGTAGTGTATATATGTCCATGCCACTCTCTCACTTCGTCCCAGCTTACCCTTCCCCCTCCCCGTGTCCTCAAGTCCATTCCCTATGTCTGCATCTTTATTCCTGTCCTGTCCCTAGGTTCTTCAGAACCATTTTTTTTTTTTTTAGATTCCATATATATGTGTTAGCATACGGTATTTGTTTTTCTCTTTCTGACTTACTTCACTCTGTGTGACAGACTCCAGGTCCACCCACCTCACTACAAATAACTCAATTTTGTTTCTTTTTATGTTATCCGCCCTTTAAAATCTCCCTTCTCAAAGATCCCACCAGCTCCTCCACAGACTGCTCTGGTGCTGGGCTCTCCCTCAGTCACGCAGCGGGACCACTGGTCTTTCTTACTGCACACCCCCGCCTCTCTCCCAAGTCTAGTGGAAGAGGAATGAGGGGAAGCTGTATGATTGGGGCATGATGTCCCTGCTGCGCTGTGTGTGCGTGCGCACGTGCATGCAAGCCTACAAGACCATGCTGGAATTTACCAGATGAGTTCCATGATTCTGTGACCAGGCATGGCCTCTCTTGAAGGGGGTGGTCATTTTGCGTGTCAGTCACTCAGGGAAAAGGTAGGTATTTATATGAACTCACGAAAACAAACTCATAAGCAGGGCACCAGGAGGCAGGAAAGGGGACTCTCCTCCCTCTGTGGTGCCCTTGTGTTGAGGAGGGTGAACATCTGTGAATGAGTTCCTAAGTTGGGGGTGACCAGGGCTAGAGACAGACCCCTGTGAGACAGCCACAGGCCAAAGATGAGTTAATGGTGTTTTATAACCAATAATCTAATTGAGTGAGACTGCATCCCTTTATTTCTCCTTTTTCTATCTTCTGGTCTAGCCCCAATGGTTCTCAACCCTGGCTGCACACCAGAATCACTCAGGGGCTTTAAAAAACTACAGATGTCCGTATCCCACCCAGTCTCAACTCTTGCCTCTCAAGCCACTCTGGTCTCAGATGTATTAGGGGGTATATTAAGCAAAGGGTCTTGGGGACTATACCTTGGCCAGAATATTAAGTTGGGGTGCAACACCAATCCCACTTCTCCATTTCTGTCTCCCCAAATGGCTGTGGTTGTAGCAAGCAGAAGGTGAATCTTGGGCGAAACAGAGACCTCTATGAGCTGAGGCCAGGGAGGAGAGGGTCCCTTGGCTCTGTGATAGACTTCACAGAAGCTTCACTTATTTAAACATCTAACTGAGAAACATTTGTTTATGTATGACATGTCCCACACCAGCAAGGTCCTGGTCTGGTGTCTTAGAACAATATAATTTTTCTTTCTAAGAAGATGATCATGTATGAAGTAGATTCAGTCTCTCAATTTTCTTGTTAGGAAAACAAGGCACCTCTGACAAGGATAAAATGATGAGGGAATGAGAGATGTTATACTTTGTCAGTATCACTTATTCCCAAACTAAAATCATTTGGGGAAGGCAAGAATTTTAAAAAGTATCTTTCCTTAAATATATTTGGGAAGTAACCAGATTCTTCATGAGGCCCTTGCCTATTGCAAATTAAGTAAAGCTCTGACTCATCACTCAGAGGCACCTCTGGTTAGGTAACAGCAATACAGTACGGGTACCATGACCTCTGAAGTGACAGAAATTAGAAAGACATGTCAGAAGAATGCCCTCCTCTTTGACCTTTTGTAGGTTTCCACAGTTCAAACCACTTTTAAATTCTGGAAAGTTTTGGGAAAAACAAATTTACCCCCCCAAATTTTTTTACGATATACCCCCCAAACTTTTTTACGATGAAGTAATTTGGCATTTAAAAATTATGTCCTTTCTTGTAAATAGGCAAAGGTCCACTTTGGAGATTCAATCTGAAAAACGATTTCAGAAACTAATTTCTTCCAAGTTGAAACCTGGAAAAAATTTTCATATTTAAGTTACAAAATCCTGGTAACAAGAATTTATCTTTGAACAGTTACAACATTTTAAATACCGCATTAAACCCACACACGCTTCAAATAAAGCATCTCCTCTGAGCAAGTAACTGTATGTACTCATAATACTTCACCTGTGAGACCATTCTCCTGTAAAACATTACAACTGAACTCTCCTTTAAGTAAAGTACTAAAACCAAAAACTGGAGTTTCTTTTGACCACTGAGGTTCTGTGGTTCTGGGAGGGGTAGCTGAGATAGTTCACTGTCTGGTCTAATCCTCCTGGCCGACTGAGGAGGAGCATTTAAACCAACGTGGACACTGGCCACTGATTTCAGACCAAGTTTGGAGATAAGACAGAAGAGCAACTTGCCTTTCCATTTGCTCTCCCACAACTCCCCTAAAATACTGTGTGTGTGTGTGTGTGTGTGTGTGTGTGTGTATTTACCTGCTAATCCTGGGTGATAAGCTTTCACACAGCAAACACAAGAATACAGCAAGACTGAAGAAAGAAAAAAGTGGGAAGAGAAATCTCTCCAAAATTTTTCTTTGCTTTCAAAGTACATTTCAAAAGGGATTTGTCAGTCTTTGAGACAACTTTCTAAAGTCAAAGCACGGCCTATCCCTCAATCTGACTGATCAACTAATGATGAAAATGTAAGGCAGAGAGACTATCTCTAGTTGTCTTCAGGTCATCTAGACAAACAGTCCTATTCTGCTGGTCTACAGAAGTCGAAAACTTCTCTTTTCATTTATTTTTTATTTATCTCCTATAAGCTTTCAAACAGGATTCGAGGTAAAAAGCCTCTGGCAATAAATTGGTATCCCCACAGGGTTACCGATGAGCCCATTCTGACAGATGCGCAGGCTTCGGAGGGTGGGGTAGGGAGCTGGGCTGGGGTGAGGTATTCAGTCAAGTGACTGGCTGGTTTGCCAGTGGACTTGGTATCATGTAGGTATCTAGCCGTTAATCCTATAGGGATATTAAAGTCCAAACTGGCTACAGTCAGATGTTAGCTGTTGGAAAAACAAAAACCTATGCAATATCATCACTAGCAGTATGAAAAGACATCAGTTTTTACCCCTTCAGTTAGTGGGTGATACCTTTCTCAAAGTCCACTGTTTAGATTGGCTCCCAATTCTAGCAGTACTTAGAGCTGAGACTTCAGTAACAATATATTAATATTACCCCCCATAAGCCTTTATACTCTGCGGTCACTGTTAATCAAAGAATGTCCATCCAACTTTCCAAGCGTTGGGATGGTTTAGCAGTGCGTTTAGCAGCTGAGCGCCCACTACGTTCTAGGCACTTTTCTAGTTAAGTTGTAGACAGACACTCCATTTTCCAAATTTAATAAGCAAAAAAGCCCTGGGAGTTTAATTTGTTAACCAGTAGGCAACTGTTGAACACAAGAACCACAAACTACGTAAATAACAGGAACTCAAATAGACATGTTAACAGCTAACGTTCATTTTTAAGAATCAATTCAATATGCTACATGTAAGCAATCAATTACACTGCAATCATCATTTACAAATCAAACTATGATGCGGATACTCATGGGGGTATATACAACTAGGTGGAAGTATGTGATTAAGGACAAACAGATTGAAACTGTGAATTATATAACTGTCTCTTGTAATTACCCTGCTTGAGAACCAAAAGAAACTTCCTGTATAATTTTGCAGGAGAATGTGGATCGAGATATAGAATTGCTTTTTATTTGGTTTTAACCCTTCAACAGTTATTTAATTATGTGTGATGAGGTCAAAGAAAGTTTATGCTTAATTTATGAAAAGTTGGCAGGGAGGTATTTCAAAGTGATCCTCTGAAAAGCCCCAGATTATTCACGAAAACTGAGGATTTCTCTTCCTTTTCAAGAAAGATTTATCTAAATTATTTGGTAAAATAAACAACATTTAAAACAAATTCACAGGCATCATTCATTTTATTTCCTCTCTAAAAACATTCTTTATGGTCTGCAAGCTTTTAACTGGATGTAACTGAAAGCTGCAGGGGTAGAAGGCTGTCAGAGCCCTCAGACGCGTCTTCTTCTTTGGTAGGAAAAAAACTCTCATTAGCTTCCTTAAGTCCTGGGGAAAAGCTCCAACACTGGGCAAACCATAGGGCAGGACTTCTAATCTATGAACAGAGAATCATCTGCTTCTTAAGAAGGAGGAAGCCTGTTTGTGCAATAAATGATCAGCAGAACCTTGTTTCAGCATATTTTAAGACACTCTAGCCTTTTTCTTTCCCTTTCTTAAAATCTAAGTTTTTAACATCTTTTCTCTTCTGTAAGTGCTGTTTCTAGTGCCTAAAAATCTTCCCCAAATATTAGAACTGCTGAACACCTAGCATTCTAGGTGGAAGGAAGGGCAATTTCCTACACTTACAATGTCTTCCAGTATTGCTTTCCCTCATTTTGGATTAAAAAAAAAAAAAAAAAGGAAGGAAGGAAAGGTGGAAGGTAGGAGATGGAGGGAAGGAGGAAAAGAGGGAGGGAGGGAGGGAGGAAAGAGAAAAGTCCCAATGCTGCAGTGTCTCTGTATCTCTTTGGCCTTTCTGTTCCATATTTTCTCCTCAGTCCACCCCACTTCTGCACAACTATTCCTTGCCCAAATCCTCTATTTTATCACCTGTATTAACACACAGCCCTTCATTTATGTTTCTCTAGGTTTAAGAGTGGAAGTGTAATTTACAGGTATGCTATTTTTCTAAAGGACTTGACTCAACACGTGAGAGGATATGATTCTAGTAAATTTCAGTACCTTTCCTTCACATAAAAATGATTCTGCAAAGTCTGACATAAAGGTGATACCAATACACCAAATACCCTCGTACTCATGTTTCGATCTCAAAGCAGAAAAGGTGAAAAACTACATCTTTTAAAAACATCACTAATATAATGCCACCAATAAATAAAAAAAAGTTTTCCAGTTCTAAGAGTTACAAAAATCTAAGCCCTAAAACACACCACAGGGCACAACCTCCTATTTTAAGACCACCACTTTCTTTAAAAAACAAACAACAAAAGCAAAAATAAAACACAGATACAAAAAACTACATTAAACAAATATACACAGCTTAATGGATTATTATAAGACAACCACCCTTATAACCATACTCAGGATCAAGAAATAGAAGTTTGCCAGCTATCCCCAGAAACCTCCCACCTGTCCCATCCCGTTCACCCCTCCTTTTTCCCTCATAAGTAACCACAATCATGACTAATAGTAATCCCTCGTGTTTCTTTATACTTTTATCACCAAAATGTCCCCAGGCACTACAGTATAATCTTGTCCATTAAAAAAAAAAAGAATAAGGAATGTCTTTTAAGTCTCTTTTAATCTATGAGTTCCCCCCTCCACTCCCTTGTTTTCCTTATAATTTATCTGCTGATGAACAGGGGCCATTTAACTAGTTTCCTAAATCTGGGATTTTCCTGATTGCATACATCCAATGCAGTTCAATTTGTTCCTTTTTCCTCTGTTTTCCTGCAAAATGGCAGCTGGATCCAGAGGCTTGATCAGACTTGAGTTCGATTCACTGGCAAAACTACAGATGATGGTATGTTCCTTGATCACGAAGCATATAAATTCTGTCCCCCTTTTTGCAATGTTTGCTGCTGCTCTTGTTCAATGTCTAGATCCATTAATTCACTGGCCAAACTGCAATATGTGATGTTTTAATTCTATCATTTCATTTCATTTATTAGCTGGAATACGTTTATAAAAAGATGCTTGCCTTCATTTACTATTTGGTTACCTAGTGGTATAGTTCATATAGGAAAGGCAGGTTAAATGCTTTATTTACCAGTTTGCAAGATAAGATACTAGTTCCCATCATCCTCTTTTGTTTTAAAATGTCATCATGAATGTGTGAGGTTATACATTTGATGAGTTTCAATTAGTTGCAATTGTTACATTTATTATTATATTTAATGTCTAGTGGGAGCCTCCTCAAGTTGAATCCTGAGTCATTTTGACAAGACCCTAATATAATTTTTGCCTCCTTGCTGTCTAGTATGAAACAAAGGAAAACTCCTTTTACAGAAAGAATTCTCTACATCATTTTATTATTTATTTATTTATTGGCTGCGTTGGGTCTTCGTTGCAGCGCGCGGGCTTCTCAACGCAGTGGCTTCTCATGTTGTGGAGCATGGGCTCCAGTAGTTGTGGCTCACGGGCTCTACAGTGCAGGCTCAGTAGTTGTGGCGCACGGGCTTGGTTGCTCCGTGGCATGTGTGATCTTTCCAGACAAGGGCTCGTGCCCCCTGCACTGGCAGGCGGATTATTAAACATTGCGCCACCAGGGAAGTCCCTCTACTTCATTTTAAATAATGGTTCAATTTGGCTCCCGAAAAGGACATATGCAAACATATTGGATATAGTGAGGTCTACTTATATTACATTTTCCTCAAGATTTCAGCAACACTTCTTTCAATACCTTCTGCTGTATTTTTTTCAATGTGGATAAATGCATAACTGAATTACTTTTAATCCACCCAACTGTTTTTAAGCAGTTTATAAACATTAATTTAAAACAATTTTGTTGAAAAAAGGAGCTCCTCCATGATGTTAATTCAAAGCAGGACTCAACATGAATAAGTATAAAACAAGGTTTTTATATTGGCAAACATGAAAATGTAGCACTAATATTAGAGCAGAAACACATTAAACACAAATCTATGGGGGAGAAAAAAAATCAGATTTCTTTCTTTCTTTTTTTTTTTTGGCTGCACCGCACATCTTGCAGGGTCTTAGTTCTCCAACCAGGGGTCGAACCAGGGCCCCCAGCACTGGAATAGCAGAGGGCTAACTCCTGGACCGCTAGGGAATTCCCCAGATTTCTAACTAGTATTTTCCTAACAGAATTCTAAACAAATGCAAGAAAATTGCTTTACCCAAAACAAATTGATATTAAAAAATTACTACCTTACAACCAGCTGAAATTATAAATATATTATTTAGAAATACCCTCATGAGAGGATGTTATCAAACTATTATCTTAGAAAATTCTACTTCAAACATACTACTACAAGCTGGAAAATATGTTTATGGGGAATATAGTTCCCTTGAAACCAAAACTAGGTATAGCACTAAGTTCTACCAATCAGAACAAAATCTTTCTTGCTCTTGGTTTAATAATGGAAAAATGCTTCCCTTGCATGTATCTTAACTGGGAAAATGGAAACGAGAGTTGGAAGCATTTCCTCCTCTGCACTGATGGAGCCCCCCACACATGGCATACATGGCGGGGTGAATCCTCGGTGTGTCTATCCACTTCCCTGTGGGCAAGAACTGGAGCATTTATCCTAATGGTCCCATCACCAAGGCCAACTCTGGCAGAGCATGTTGACTGACGGAAAGGACGAAGGGATCAATGAGTGGAAAATAAACAAAGACAGAGAGGAGATCTGAGATCGAGCACCAATTCTGTCATAAGCTGGCTGGGTGAATCTGGCAGGTGTTGTCAGTGACACAAAGAAGAGGATGAAGAGGACTGACTACATTTGGGGATTCATTTATTCACTCACTCCCTCAACAAACCTTTTGTGGGCTGGCCTCCTACGTGCGTGGCATTGTGCTTGTGGTTTGGAGTTTGGCAGTGAACACGTCCTAGCCCCCGTGATGGTGTTGCCAGGGTTCCCTTTACTCCTTTTTTTTGGCCTCGCTGCACGGCTTGTGGGATCTTAGTTCCTCAACCAGCGATTGAACCCGGGCCCTTGGCAGTGAGAGCATGGAGTCCTAACCACTGGACCGCCAGGGTATTCCCAGGGTTCCCTTTACTCTTGAAGGCTAGGTTTCCTCATACTAGTTATTGGAGTGGAATTTGCCCAGTAGTGGGTTTCAAAACGACTTGCTGAAAATGCCAGTCAATGTTAGAAATCTAAACAGACAAAAGATTTGTTAAAAAAAAAACCAAAACAAAACACCTGCATGCCAAAACTTGAAAAATTCTCAGCTCTGTAGGCAAAATGGTAGCTGCAGACCGTATGTTTCATATTTACAATGTTTTCATTGAAGCAATGAATACAAACTATTCTATAAGAGCTATTTATTTGCTCTTATTTATGACAAGCTTAGTTTAAAAAAAGATACATAAATAAATTGTTAGCTGCACTGCCTCATGCAACTCATTTCAATATATTCAGTAAAAGTCACCCTCTGAATAAATCACCGAGAGCTCAATTTTCAACCTTGATGTTATCTTTAGCATATTAAAATATAGTGCACTTCAGCCCAATGTAATAAAGCAGTCATGACAAAGGCTTCTAGTGCAACATATTATAATGAGAAAATAAGGAAAAACAGCCATTTTCCTTATTATATTATAAACTAGGAGCCTATTAAAATATATGTCATCATTATACGTGATTACACAGGTCAAAACATGTCTTCTAAAACCCAGCAGAAGTCTGAGGATACAGCTGCTGGTTCTATCCTCCAACAAGTGTCATGGTGGAGGCGGGGAAGCAGTTATTTTCTCAGAAAAGGCCATAAAGGACTCGAGCACCATTTCAAAAGCATAACTTATTATTCTTTAATGGTTGCCTTGCCTGTGCTCACCCGGGGAGGACAGCTGCTGGGAAAGCTCTGCAGAGAGAAGCCTTCTTGACAGTTTCCAAGGACTAAAGTTGGAATTCTTCTTCCAAAATAAACGCATGAAGAAACGAATTATCTGATAGAAGTAAGGAAAAGATAAGTGTCTCTTCGACCAACTGTGTGTAAATGTGAATTCTGTCACAGCTCTCATTTCTCTGCCCAAGGTTTATAGTAACTTAACGACAGCCTCCTTTCTGATGCAACTTATATGATCCTAAGATAGAGGCTGCCCTTGAACAAAAATACCAGACCTCAAAAGAAGGCAGGGCGTACCTGACATCATTTGGAAGTAAGCAAACCAAATTAATTTGGTTTGATTAATTATGTTCTAATAATATAAAATTCTTCTTCCTAAGAATCATGTGTGTGAAGAGAAAGTACATTAAGAAAGCTCTTCCAGAGGTAATTCATTTAACATTTATTCAATATATAATATTCAATATATAATAAGGACCTACTCAGTGCCAGGCTCTTCCAGGAGGTGAGATTACAGCTGAGAACAAAGACTCTACCTCCATCATGGGTAATAAACCATGAATATATAAGACATATGCAACTTTCTAAATGATTTTGCACTCACTCAGCCTAGAACATGTTTTTTATGGTCAATGCCATTGAAAAAAGAGAAAATTATTAAATAAAAATTGTATAAGTAGGTAAATACCACATGTCAAATGTACAGCTCTTTCATTCAGTTTGCTTAACTCCTCACAGGGGGTCAGAGTGTTTCAGTCATAGATCATGTACCTAAGACACACTGTCATGGTCTCTCAGAACACATCTTTGATGCTTGGCTTATGGGGCTCACAAATGGGGGAAAGTGAAATATTTACCCTGCAGCCTACCCAACAGAGAGTCGATGCCCCTAGGGAGTGCTGCATGACTTCTACCCCACCAGGGAGAAGACAGAATTCATACGCCTGCCAGGGTAAAAGGATAAGTCTGCTCAGGGTGAGGTGACTGGCACCAGAGCTATGAAGTTTAGCACCATCTCTGGCTACCTGGACTGGTTCCTGGTTCACTTGTTGGAAAGTGTAGCCCTAAGTCAACGACAATGGTGCAGAGATGCCCAGAGACCCTCGCTAGAGCATCGGGTGTCTCACCAGGGCCTGTCAGGCTAGGACCCAGTTCCTCTGGGCTCGCCCTGATGTACTCAACTTGCCCTCCGAGAGAAGCTAGTGACTCCTGTCCAGTCTTGGTTCTTTAGAATTTACGGTAAAATGTGGTACACTGGAACCCAACCAACCAAATTTCTAAATTAAAACTCCTATTTACTGGGCTTCCCTGGTGGCGCAGTGGTTCAGAGTCTGCCTGCCGATGCAGGGGACACGGGTGCGTGCCCCGGTCCGGGAAGATCCCACATGCCGCAGAGCGGCTAGACCCGTAAGCCATGGCCGCTGAGCCTGCGCGTCCGGAGCCTGTGCTCCGCAACGGGAGAGGCCACAACAGTGAGAGGCCCGCGTACCGCAAAAAAACAAACAAACAAACAAAAAACAAACCCTCCTACTTTCTATAGGAGATAGGCCAGTCAGGATCAAAAACTCGTTCCAAAAAAGCAATTTTCAGGTAGGATAAAATTACTCTAAATCTTTGCTTAATAGTATTCTTAAATTTTATTTAAATTGTGTTTTGAAAAAAAAGTTTGTAAGTGGTAGCTCTTTTAAAGTAATCTACTGAAGGCTGTTAAAACCGGAAGTTGCTAGCTGATAACCTGAGATACTGTGAAATGTATTCCTCTATTTAGATATATAATATAACATTTAAGCTAGTAGCTAGCATCTAAGATACAGGGGAAGAAGTTTCTCTTTGAGAGAGTTAATATGATTAGCCTCTCAACATCACACCCTTCTAGGCAGAGATGCAGGATGTGCCTTTCTAATTCTGCTTGATGGACCAAGAAGGGCAGAGAAGTAGGGAGAGCAGGAAAGCAGAGAGAAGATGCTTTCTCATCTAAGTGGTGCTTCCTCAAGAAACCAACCAAGGGTTATAAGGAGGCTAAAGGAAAGACAAGCTTAGGTCTGGACTCTCTGAAGTACCTAACGAAGAGATCTCTGTCATTAGAACCAGACCAGCGAAAGAATGACGGCGTGGAAAATTAACCCATTAATTGTCAGTGAGAGTGAAACTAGATATTAAATTGTACCCAGAAGCATCCTTCCATAAAAGTTTATTGTATTTCTTATTTTCCTTAAGTCCAGGTGTGTGTGTGCACACACACCATTCTTAAGAAATCGGAACAAGTACAAGGACACTGCTAACCACACTGCGGCGTGACCAAGTTCGTAACTTGTAGGCACAAAACTGGGTCATCTGCAGCCATCTTCTAGCAGCATGCACTAATGACAGACTCAGTTTGTAAACAGTATACATTCCCCATGAAAGCCAAAGTGAAACCTCTCAACATATAAGATCATAGAAAAGAACAGCAAAGGGGATTTCCTGAAATGAGTGCCTAACTCATTCCACCACTCCTAACTCCTCTAGAGTGAGTTCTGTGCCATTAAGTACAACCCTGACACATCGTACAGTATTTTAATATTGAATAAAGAAAGCCAAGAACTGAAGCTGCTTACAAACTTTTATGATTAGCCTACAAATAGACAGTCGTTTTTAAAATGACTGAAGGTAGAGGTAACTGACAATTTATGTAATTGACAAACTTGTCATCTGTATACCAGTCTCAAGAAAACTACAGATTTATGTTTGTAGACTCTTGGACCCAACTGTCATCTACCCTTTATAGCTCCCCTAAGAGAAAGTCAAGTCTGAAACAAAGAAGAAAAAGTTAATACAAGATTTAGAATTCTTATAATTCAAGTTAGTATGTTTGATTATTTTAAATTAGCAAAGAGTACTGAATTTCATCAAATGCCTTTTCTCAGTTTGTACTAAACAACCCATCTGGTTATCACTTTTTGTTTTCTCTTTGATTTTATCCATCAGTGCTCCCCTCTCCTCTTTCCGCCAATGCTCCAGTCTCTCTAGCTTAAAAACAAAAACAACCTACAGCCCTTGACAGTCGAGCTTTTTGAATCTACTTCTTTAAATTCCACTTATACACAGTCCTCCAAAGTATACTTTTTACACCTTATCTTAACCTTCTTCTCTGGGGCACTGAACAGTGGCTGGGGAGTGACCTTAGACAAGTTTCTTAGTGTCTCTGTGACCTGCAAAGAGATATGATAACAGTAACCAACCTCCTAGGGTCTTTGCAAGGTTTAAGCGAGTTAATGTGTGTGATTTGGGTGACAGTGCCTGACACATAGTAAGTGCTCTAGAAATGTCAGCTATGATTATAAGTACCATTGTTGTTGAAATACTGACCTCTTTTGGCTTCCCTGACACCATTTTTTCTCTTGATCCTCTTCCTACTTCTGGACGCTTTACAATTTTCTTGATGACTTCATCCTCTATTAGCCCCCGGAATGTTGGAACTCCAAGAACGCCATCCTCAGCCCTGTTTCCCTACACTCTCCCTGGGTTGTCCTCATTCACACCTATGGTTTCAACCACTATGGCATGCCCACGATTCCCTGTAGGCTCCCCCTACTGCATACCCTTACTGAACTCTGAACTCCATGGGAAGCTGCACATGGATGCCTAAAATCACAGCAAAGGCAACGTGGCCAAAGCTGCACTCACTACCTTTCCAAGCTCAGTTCATTCACTTATTCAAATAGTATTTACTGAGCACCACTAGGTGCCTGGCAGAGTTCTACCTGCTGCAGAGCGAACAGGAAAACACCTGCCTCATTTCCACACATCCTCATTGCCACTGCCCTACATCAGGCCTTCCCTGACTCTTGCTTCTTAATTTGCTTTTTAGTTACAACAAAAGGTATAAGGAAATTAAAATTGCCTGTAATTCTAATTCTAGAGTTAATATGGAAGTGTATTTCCTTTCTTTCTGTCCATATACTATTTACATAATCGAGAACATATTATATATACAATTTTGAAAGCCACTTATTTATCATAAGTATTTTCTTATTTTATTAAAAATTCTTCAAAACATAATTCTCAATGGCTAATAATATTCCATTATATGAATGTACCGTTCTCAGGGGAATGGTTCTCTCTTACCTTTGAATACTGAAGTTATTCTGTTTTTGTTTTTGTTTTTTTTTCTATTGTCAGTAGTTTCCTCACCCATACAATGAGGTTAAAATAAAAGCACACATCTCAACAGCTGATGTGAGGACAGAATGAGTCAGGACTCCTAGGACAGTGACTGGCACATATTAGACACTCAGTAAATGTCAGCAATGTTGCTGCCCCCAATGATTTTCCTTTTCTGCACATTCTGTGCTCATGTCCTCTGCTCATTTTTCCATTAGGGTTTATGTTTCAACACTATCAAACCTTTACTTTTATATTCATTTAAATACTATAGATATCAAAACTTTGCCTGGTATATTTGTTGTAAACATCTTTCCCATTATGTTTACTTTTAAATATTAATACTTTTTCCTCCACAGAAGTTTTACACTTTTATACAGTGAAGTTTATGTATTTTTTGTGTGACTTCTTTCATTCTTTTAATGCTTAGGATGTCCTTGACCATCTAAAGATTAGATAAATAATTAGATATCCTTTCTTCTACATTTTTCTTTTTTAAAAAATTATTTATTTGGTTAGTTAGTTTTAAAATTTTTTGGCTGTGAGGCATGTGGGATCACAGTTCCCCGACCAGGGATCGAACCTGCACCTCCTGCATTGGAAGCGCAGAGTCTTAACTGCTGGACCGCCAGGGAAGTCCCCTCTTCTTCTTTTTTAATGTCTTTATTTTTTATTTTTGTTAATCCCTAAGTCTTTAATCTACTTGGAGTTTCTTTTGTTGTTATCCAAACATCTAACATGTTTCCTTACATGGCCACGCTTTTGAATATGCTGTTTCCCTCAGCCTGGAATGTTTTCACTTTAACTTCTCATGCCATGAGCTCTCAATATCTACTGTAGAAATACACTGCCCAGCAATTGATGGCTTGTCACACCCGGCAAGAGCTATGTCTTCTTCATGTTTGTTGCTGGTATATAGCAGAGTGTAGACTAAGGTGCCCCAATCAACAAATGTTAAATGAGAAGGTAAGAAATGAATCTTCTCATCCTTCTCCATTATCCAGTTTAGAATCTGATAAATGCATTTACACAAACACACAAGTGCGTGCTGATGCCAGCCTCTTTCACCATGACCTGGCACAATGTCCTGCAACCTACTGCTGAATCAGCTGCTTTCCCTGGGTCTCTCCCAGGTCAGTCAAGGAGCATGGATTTTGTATCCTGCTCCCCAGGCAGGGTTTGGGCTCTGCAGGCTTGAGTAAAAGCTTGTTATCTGCTGGGCAATGGCCCAGCCAAGCAGAGTCCTAAAAAACTGAAAGTATATATAACAGACTCTCACCGCTCTGTAAGAATGTATCAGTCAAAATCTGCCCAAGCTACTTACTACAGCACTTTTAAAATTGTGACATGTTGGAAACAACCTATATGTCTATACCTAGGAGACTAGGGGAATACAGTACATACGTCCACACACTGGAGAACTATGCAGCTGTAGAAGAAAATAAGAAGATCTCTATGAAGTGGCATGGAGTGATTTCCAGGATATATTCTTAAGCGGAAAAAAGCAAAACATAAAAGACCGTCTATAGTATGCTACCTTTTGTGTAAGAAAGGAGGAGAAATTAGAAGACACACATCTATTTTCTCATTTGTACCAAAAGAAACACAGGAAGGATAAACTAGATACTAATAAGATTGGCGACCTGCAGGAAAGAGTCAGGAATGGGACTGGGGGAGGGAGGGGAGGAGGGGAATGGCACTTGTCTGAGTATACCTTCTAATATAGTTTCAACTTTGAAAATCATGTTAATGTTTTATAGTCTTAAAAAAAAAAAAACAAGGATAGAGAAAAACTAAAGTGGATAACAAACAGAAACAAATAAGCCTAACTGTATTTGAAATGAATAATATAACCTCCCTGAAGGGGGAAAAATTAAAAAGAACTAACCTCACTAACATTTGGAAACAGTACTTTAACTAAAAGTACACTCAGGGTAAAGTCAAAAAGCGCTACATACAAAAACTGACCTCTGGTTAGGAGGTTTGTTTTACACAGTGGTATGAGCTAGCAATTCTAAAACTACTTAATGTGTATTCTAGGACTGAGCCCATAAATAAATATATTGTGGGTAATGGAAGTCAGGTTTCTCACTATCGGAGAAGAGAGTTACAAATGCAGAAATATGGAAGGATAGACTAAAACCTTGCAGTGGTGTTGATCTGGAATGCTAAGGAAGTGGCTGAAGGATCAGACATGTCAGAAGGACACAGGAGCCAGCTTGAAGCAGTTCCCACTGAATAAATCTGGGGCAATGTAACATCAAAATACACAATGGCAGCAACAGGTTATAATCCAAAGAATACAATAAAAATCCATGAGTAGTCCATAATTATATAAATTAAAGACTAATGAAATAAATGAAGTAATTATTTAACTAAAAAATTAATAAAGGAAGCTCTTCCCTACAGCAAATGTCAACAAATAAGTAGAATATACAATGGGATTTAAAAAATCACCATTTGGCAGTTACCAAAGTAATAACTATTTTAGCTAAGAATCATAAATAAATGCTAAAAGTAGTAGGTAAAAACTGGATGAGAAACAGGATATTTACACAATCCCGAAGTATCTTCTTACCAGATATTTACTGATTACAAAGGGAAAAATGTTATTTTACAATGAAGAAACCTGAAAGGCACCACCTCAAGCCAGTGATGGGACAAATAAATGATCATGTAATCCTGATAAGAGGCACTGAAGAGGACCCAGCAGCACTTCTGTGGTATTCCTGCCAAAAAAATCGAGAACTTGAATATGACCATGAGAAAACATCAGACAAGCCCAAACTGAGGGACACTGTACAAAATAAATGGCCTGTACACTTCAAAAATGTCAAGGTAACAACAAAACAAAACAAAAAAAATGACTAAGGTATTATTCCAGATTACTCAAGAGACATAACTCAACATGAGATCTTGGACTGGGGAAAAAACATTTCCCCCCCCGGAAAAGGGCATTAGTTGAAAACTGGCAAAATTTGAACAAGGTAGAGAGATTAGATAATAGTGCTGAATTAACATTAACTTCTTGGTTTTGATAATTTGTGGTTACATGTGAAAGCATCTTTGTTTTTAGAGCAACACTCTGAAATAGTAAGGGTAAAGGTGCTACAGGTCTGCAATTTACTCTCAAATGATTCCGAAAAAGAAATACATCTCAATATGATAGAGGGGGATGGGGAGGGAGTGGGAGGGAAATAAAAGCAAAAAGCAGATGTGATTAAATGTCAATATCTGGGGAACTGAGGTAGAGAGTCATATGGGAATTCTTGGTGCCATTTTTATAACTTTTCTCTAAGTCTGAAATTATTTCAAAATTAAAGGAAAAATAGTAAGCTGGATAAGGCATTGCTGGGCAGCTCTGGCAGCAGGGGCAGGGCATGGCCTGGCAGGGAACACGCGGCTGTCCCAGGATCCAGCAACACCCTGGGAGGAAAAGCAGCTACTTGCCTTGTCCTGGGCGGCTGGGAAGCAGGAATCACAAAAGTTTCGTGGAGCGGGGGCTTCTCTGAAGTTTTGACATGCCTGGTGGGGATGGAGAATGGTGTGTGTGTGTGTGTGTGTGTGTGTGTGTGTGTGTTTTTAGAAAGAGACGGGGAGGACTTTAAAATTTTCTGACTGAGGGAGAGAGGGAATCTCAGAAACCAGGAGAGAAAAGGAGATGGAGTATCAGCTTCAACCCATGACAAGTCACTCCTTCCTCTAGCCACTTAAGTTTTGGGCAGAGTTACAAAACCCCTGAGTTGGTTTATGAGCAGATTGGGAGTTGGTGCCCTTTAGTCACTCCGGCAAAGCTCTGCAGATGACCTCCTGGGAAGCCCTGCTCAGACACATCCCAGACAAGCTGTCCTAGGAAGTCACAGACAACAACATTATTCCAAGGACAGCATTTGGTCCTGGGATGACCATTCCACCTCTTGACTGTCCTGGAGAGCAGTGTTCAAAGCTTTGGATTCACAGTTCTTTATATACACACAACACATCATTTTTCGCTCATGTCTGTGATCCAGTGGGCCAATGGGCAGCTGGGCAGAGAACAGCTTTCCTTCTGTCGGTATCTTGTTTTGGCTTCCTGAACCAGCAGTACTTATAGACAAAATAAAGATTTCCTGCCTTACAACTTTCTTTGAATTACTGAAAATACCTCCCCGACCAAAAGACCCTCAGGCTCATGTACAAACAGAAATAAAATAAATCTAACGGTTAAAAGGTTCCTTTAAAAAACAGAGCAGATTTTAGAAAACCTGTAACCCCAGTTATCTGTTTTTCCCTGAGTTCTGAAATGTAAGGTTGACAAGGATTATGCGAGGTCATGGGGTTTATCTCCTACTTCTGCAAAAGACTGGATCTAATCATCATAGAAAGATATTTATCTACTATTATTTTAAGTAACTCCAAAGAAGGAGATGCTATCAATTTTTTCAGCAGCCTACTCTATCTTCTTTAAAACCTGTGTAGCCAAGGAATTATTTTTTCGCTTTAAATTGAATTTCTGTTGGGTTTACACCAGTCCCCATTTTCTCTGAGTGCTATAAAATTCTTCCCCTGGTCTTCTCTTCTCTGAAGAAATAGCACCAATTCCCTTTCAACTTCATTCAAATCATTCATCATATTCCTTAACCCTCTCCAGTGCAGGATGATACCAAGGGTATATGAAAGAGAAAATCTAAAATGACACCTGTAGCACTGCATTGCCTGGATGCACCCTAATGGATGGCATTTATCATGATGGCTCTGAGCCATCCAGATAGGTTCCACTGTGTTCTCTAGTTCATGTTTTAAAAAAACAGAGTAGACTCTAATACAGTTTTCATTTGAAGGGAATGTCTTTGTTCCTGGGTTGTTATTTTATGCATTAAGGCCTCAGTACCAGATCACACTGTACAAGTCAGACGCTACTGTATTTAGAGGCTTGCATTTTTACCTGGTAAGTACCAGTCCCTTTTAAATTTTAGGTGGAAAATTATCGTGGGCAGTGACCATATCACTTAGGAGATTCAATACAACTTAACAAAAATGCATCTAATGCAGATTATTGAGTGCACTGTCCACCTGAATACAAAAAAGGTATCCAAGGAGTTGACAGTAAGTTGGAAGTATGACACTTAGATCAAATAATTACCACAAAAGAATGAATTGAGTCTAAGTGCTATACTGCAGAGATACGGAGCAAAGAAGAGAATGGGATGAAACTCCAGGAGGTGGGATCAAAAAGAAGAGGCTCCTGAGCTAGCTCTTTAACAATGGGTAGGATTTTGAACAGACAGAGGCTGGAGAAGGAAGAAGTGGTCATTTCAGGAAGGGGCTGCACAAAGAATGGAAGTATGGGAAACTGCTCAGAATATTTGAGCAAATGGAGATTAATATATGAAATAATACATGAAAAAGCCTAAAACATAGGCTGGAACTAGCTGTTGGAAGATCTTGAATATTGAGCTAAGAAGTTTGCCTTACTCTGTAAGCATGCAGATACTATCCAAAGTTTAAGGCTCGAATGGCTGCTATGCATACCAGAAATTATAGTATTTAGGAACAACTTGTGAACAGTGGCCCCAAAAATCTCCAAAACAACACAATTGGATTTGCCCTTAGAACTCATTACAACTAGGACTGTAAAGTAAAAATGGTAAACTTCTGGTAAGATGGCCCTCCATGGGATGACTAGATCAAGAAAGAAGAGTAAGACTAGGGTAACGAATTAAATAACTAGAAATGCCATCTGAAAATGTAAAAATAATCAATAAAGATACTTCAAAAAAGAATATCCTTCAATGTCAATAAATTATACAAATCCGTCCAAAGCTGCTATATGGTTATATTTTACACCCAAACTTTAACATTTCAACATCTAATAATATAGATTTAGACTCAACATGTTACTTCATGGTTTTCCTTGAGGACATTGACATTTTGCTTTTGCATCTGATGTACCTTATGAAGGTTACATCATCTGCTATATTTTCCTTCTTTCAGTTCAAAATCTGGTAATGAAGAAGCACACAGTTCTTAGCAACAGATTTTTACAAGTGATTATTATCACGGGATACCCTGCCTTCGTGTTATCTGGATACTTTGAATCCATTCTCGAAATGCAGCCTTAATACTACATTAATACATCCAGTATAATATAAACAGGGAGAAAAAACTACCAATTTTTAAAAAACAGTATCCTATGCGTACTTTAAAATAGTATTCCGATTTTCACTGAGGAGACTCAGAAGATACAAATGTGTATAAAAAAATATTTCTTGGGCAACCTCTAGATACGAACACTGTAATAATTTCTGTAATAGAAAAGGGAAATTAACAAAACAAGATGTTTATTTCTACCAGACAGCCAAGAAGGATAGGCTACCTAAAGAATTGTTTTTCTGAAGATAAAGATCCCTTTCCTGCTCTGTACTGCACAAGATTATAGGCAAAATTTTAGAAAGCTGAAAATCCTTTTAAATAACAATTCCTTTGGCTTTAATCACAAATAATTGCCTCTTTTGGTGCTAATGAGCATGAGCCCCACAGAATGGAATGTAATTCTGCCGGTTCATTCAGGGTAATGGCTTTGTGAGCTGGTGACACTGCCGAGAGATCGAGTCTCAATTTCCTAGAGTACAATAGTGAGCAGCAGTACATTTTTCACTTGAGGAAGATTTTCTAACCTATGTAAATATAAGTAGTAAACCCGTTATCTATTGATAAAAACAACAAAGTAGGTTAAATAAAGTTTTATGTGCTACTCTCCTTTAACAGCCATCAGCTCCCTGGATCATGAAAGTAAATAAAGTACTTCACTTACTGAAATCAATGAGAAACCGTCCAAATCCTTGCCTCTGGTGCTGGGGCATAATCATTATGCAGGAGACGTTATACTTCTGCTGGCAAAGCTTTTCCTGAGGGAAGGAGAGACAGATCAAGTATGTCAGAGCACTGCTGAAGTGGGCAATTCCCTGCACCTGCCATCATCCTTGTAACACGGTCCACTAAGGTGAGCCAATGTGTTAGGTCAGGATCAAGCAGAATAATCCTACCGTCCTAATCAATCAAACTATCAGCTAACAACAAACTACCCACTCCAGGCATGCCTCTCAATTACATTCTATTCTTGAATGTCAGTACCATGAAATACGAATAAAGAATCCAAGGAAATGTGAGTCAAATGAAACAGAACACAGACAGTATGGAAGAAATGTCTTCCGTGCTCAAACAACCTGGGAGATGGGGATTAAAAAAAAAAAAACATCCAGAGAGTCACCCAGCGGGGTCAGTTAGGAATATTTTGCAAAAGGCCCCAGTGAAACTAAAATACTGTATGTGTGGGTAGACTTACACAAATACATTTCTCCTATGAGTAAATAAAGTAAAAAGCTGGAGAAATAATTAATCTGCATTTCAAAGTAGGACAACAAGACAAAAATGACAACAGCAACAAGAAATCCCCAAGCCTCCAAACCAAAGTGGAGGCCAAAATATTACCAACAGTCTGAAACCAGGAGGAAGACTGGAAAGAATATGGTGGGAAATGGTTCTTATAGTTCAGGAAAAATTTGCAATTTTCATGGGATATGGCATCAGAGCAGCAATATTTTCTTCAGGGTACATAGAAGCCGCCAAAACCTACATAGGGGAGATCTGGAAAAGGCTTTTGAGGTTGTGAATGCTCTGGCCAAATATAAACCACAAATTAGATTGACCACAAATGGTACTAACCACACCAAAGAATTACTTAGGAACACCCAGATCTTTAATGAACCTATTTGAAAGATCACAGGAAATGGTTGTAGAAAAAAACCCTACAGGGCAGAATTAAAGATTCCTTTGTGAAAAAGATGTGCTCCTGACTTTTGCACATTTGTAGCTGTCTGTGGAGTCTCCAAGAAATGAGGAGAAAGAAATGATGTGTGTCAATTTTCCTAAGAAACTGGATTGTCCATCACTGGCTGTGCACATCTGCGGCAAAGATTCAAATAGTTAGTCTACTTTGCAAAGTCAGACAAATGGGTCACAAATCTAAAAAGAGATGTACTCTGGGTTTAAGGATTCATCCTTGATGCCGGTCTTTTCTTTGTCCCAAACTATTCTTACCTGTATACGATTTTTGGAAATCCCACCCAAGAGTTGTCCTTCCCCCACCCCAGCCCCTGCCCCCTGCCCTTTAACACATTACTACAGCTAAACTCTAATCTATGGATAAAATAACTCCTCCTCCTTTCCTTCCTGTTTTGAGTCATCTATTATGTGCTTGGAAAGTCACATGCATGTAATGGTTTACACTGAACTTTTCTAGGTCATCTTGGCCATTCTCTGGCTATAACATCTAGAATTTGGTTTAAGTATAACCCCAAAGGGCCATAGTCCTTCACACTCCAATTGACATGTTAGAATATGGTTTAATTTGAGTCTACTCTTTTAACATGGCTGTTTTTTTAGATTATTTTTTGTTTTACTGCACTGCCAAAGAATATAATAGTATTCTGGGTATAGTAAGAAATGATAGTAGTTGCTGCCATACTATAAAAGAAACTGTGACAAAATGTAAAAACTTTAGCTTGTTCTAAGTAAAATGTTGGGCTCCCTGGGAGGAAGAGAGGCAGATTTGAACCCCAAGAGTTACCAAGAACTGAGACCCAGAGGCCAACTTGAGACAAGGCAGGACAAGGGCAGCAGGCACCGCTGAGCATCTGTTTTTAAACTCAGATACATTTAAAGAAACACCATTTTTGCACAGGAAGGACAGTTATAACCACTATTCTTTTCAACTCTTTGGAGAAAAAGATGTTTACACATCTATACAGAACGTAAAATGTTTAATAAGTTATATAGATTTCCTAGTTATTGTTTCACCTTGTGTTAATTCTCTATCACCTTTCGAATCCATACCTATAAAGTTAACTTTCTTCTTTTTCGTTTTAGAGCTTTACCAAATATGTGGATTAAGACGTTGAGGCTGTTTTCCACGAGTGCTGTCACTTATTCCTATTTTTGTTTATGGTCTCTGGATTGATTCTTAAATTTAGAAAAACTTCCGTATGCAAAGGGCCTTCATATATATTCTACCTTTTGATCTTCCATGAAAATGACACTTGCATTAGGCATTCCATTTACATTATGCAACAGTAGAGTCAGTGAAATTCACTTATCACCTAACATGCACACACACATCATAAAAAAAATAAGATACAGGGTTTGGATCATTTTACCTTCTGCCTGGAAGTCTTATAATTACCATCCTGGCATATTAAACTATTTCCTAAGTACCTAAGAAAAGTTAAGGTCATTACTGGTAAATATCTCCAAACTCAGATTTCCTTTATTACATATGAGTTATTGTTTCTCAGAAGCCTTTGAACAGAAGAATGTGAGAGAATTGCTCTGAACCAGTGAAAAAGACAAACTACATCCACTCACTATGTCAAGGGCTCCCCTATGTTAACAGCTGGAGATAACTTAGGCTTTCTAAAGGTGGGGCTGCTTTAGATCTTAAAACAATAGCACAGAGAATAAGAGACAAAAGAGTAAAACCAGCCATTATATTAGCTTAACTGTCCAAATGCCAATGTTCTAACTCACTGAGATACTGATGATCACAGAGGAAATGCAATGAGGAGAAATGAGAATTATCTTTTAAATGCTACGTTACATTGAAAGCTTCATGTTGACACCACTTAGGGGGAAAAGGGAAATAAGCTTAACATTTAGAAGATGAAAGATGCTAGGTGGTCTGCAAGGCAGCAATTATAACGTTATGTGAATGCTGACAGTCGAAACAGCAAACAGTGCTGAGGTCCTTTACACACTTCCTAGGCACGCCGCTTATTGTTTTTTGTTGTTGTTGTTTTTAATGAGCTCTGAATAAGAATCTGAGCTTTTCAGAAACATGTGTCACTTATTCAAATTAGAGTCATAAAAAAGCCCTGTTTGAAGAATTGGGCTCTACCAAAAACATTTTGAAAAAGAAAATGAAGGTCATACTGGCTCTTGTTTTACCTTAGAGAAGTATCCAACCAGATGACAGCCCTTTTCATCATTTTTTGTAAGGACATAAAAAAGGAATGGCTCGACATCATAATACAACGTTTTGTGGTCCAGGAAGAGCTTGGCTAACAAGCAAAGGTTTTGGCAATAAATTTTGCTCATATTCCCATCAACCTAGCAAAGAGAAACAGACAACATTATTTAACATAAAAATACCACTCAAAATAAAATTGTTTCTTTTATACGGTATTTTGGAAAGTATATAATTTTATTTCCAAATCCCAAACTGAGCGATTAAAACACTCCATTAACCAAGTATAAAGTTTACCAGAAAATAGCTGTCATTTGGCAAATCAGAATTCCACCTTTTCTCTTAAATTGGGGTACATTTTAGGTAGCTTAAATTTCTCTTTACACTACCTGAAGAAAGGCCACACTGCTAACAAAGAAGTAATTTTTATTTGCAATTTATTATGAGCAAAAAATGATTAGGCAGGTCCTCTCTGTTTGAACCAAGTAAATTGGAATTAAAGAAATGTAAAACGATCAAAATACTGCTCGAGGAAGTTAAACTTTATGTTGCTTTCAAAAGGGCTTCACATAAAAATAAAATAAATAAACTCTATTATCCTGATTCCTTAGAAGTGTGGATTAACAAAAGAGGCTTCCATTTTGGTTTTATTCCAAGCATCATTTTAAATATAATTGGAAAAGATAAAATTTCTGTGTTGGGAATACAGAGAAAGTGAGATGAATTTCAACCTACAATAAGTACCATGATTACAGTCTACTTCTCTTCAAAATAAAAGAATCAAGCTGTGATACTGACGGTTAGAGACAGAAGGCTAGGCACAAATGTCAATTTCTTTGATCAAATGTAGTTACTTGTTGAAAACAGAAAGCACAGCAGATTCCAAAATTTCCCTAGCACTTTTCTTAGGGGAAATGGATGTTGGCTAACCAGAGCTCTTTAACAATGAACTTGACCGTTCTCAAGTCTCCTGTGGACCATACAGGTTCTCATACTGCAAATTATTTTTAGACTTCGTATAACTATTTCCCTTGGATGAGACCTAGGTCCCACACATGGCAACATAATCAAATATGGGCAAGGGGCACAGAGGATACAATTCTCTCTTTAATTAAAGGAAGTTTTTATGTATTTGGGAGGATGGTCCTTTTGGAAATGGTAGCATATTACAAAAAGACAGAGATAGATGTATGTATCCCTGAACCAGAAAAACAGAGAGATGACAATGCTGAAGCAAAATTCTTGTCAGTTGTGAAAGGTCTAAAATGGCATGCTTTCAAGAGGGATAAATAAAAGATAGGAAAGTAGTAATCTGTGATTATTATTCATTTATTTTATAAGTTACTTAGGACACTGCTAAGAGAAAATTTCCTACATGCTGTACTCTTAGTATTAACTCAGATTCTAGAATAGGGACCTTGGCACTTATCCAATCCAACTCCTTCAATAATTTTTATGCATAAATTTTACAGATCTGCTTCTGATTTTTCCCCTTTCATCTCTGCATGGTCCCCAAACCCCTACCCTGAAATAGACCATTCTTATCAGGCTAACAAGACTGAGTCTCTCTTACCCCTGAGAAGACTCTCTCTGGATTTATGAGAGTTTCACCCCCTCAGGCAGAGTTATACTCATTTATTTAACAATTACTTAAAGCCAACAATGTGTTTCACCCTTTGAGAAACAATGAGACAATGATTTTCATTTTCTTTTGGTTAGAAGAAAGCTTCCAAGGCATTAAGAAAGGTGCCAAAAGTTAAGTGGAACTTGTGACATTCATTAATTAAGGTTCAACTGAGAGCAGCTCTGTTGTCTAAACCTGTTGGGGCTGGCCAAGTAGCATCCCAATACTAACAACAGATGACAGCGACTTGCATTCGGCTTTCTCGTTAGCCCAGTGGCCCTCACTGGGGGTGACTTTTGTCCCCCAAGGGACATTGGCTATATCTGGAGATGTTTTTCGTTGTTCTGACTGGAGGAGGTGCGGTGCTACTGGCATCTAGTGGGCAGAGGCCAGGGATGCTGCTAAACGTCCCACAATGCACGGGATGCCCCCTACACCAAAGAATCATCCAGCCTGAAATGTGAACAGTCCCCTGGTTGAGAAACCCTGTGCCTCCTGTTTAGTAAAAACGAACATATTACCAAATCTTCCTAGCAACAATACCCTTCTTCCTTCAAGCTTGCCGAAAGAGCCTGATATAACCAGGAAGAGGAGCTTTAAAAAATCATAAGATGGGCTTTCCTGGTGGCGCAGTGGTTGAGAGTCCACCTGCCGATGCAGGGGACACGGGTTCGTGCCCCGGTCCGGGAAGATCCCACATACCGCGGAGCGGTTGGGCCCATGAGCCATGGCCGCTAAGCCTGCGCGTCCAGAGCCTGTGCTCCACAACAGGAGAGGCCACAACAGTGAGAGGCCCACGTACCGCAAAAAAAAAAAAAAAAAAAAAAAATCATAAGATACAGTTGGAGTTACATGCGTTCTCTGATGAGTCTTGGGAAAAAAGTAATGGGCCCAAGACTGTCTGAGAGAGGAAGCCTGGTCCATGAGAGAAACCTATGTATGACCCTCCCCTACGTTAAATTTAATGCAAGACATTACAGACAAGAATTAAAGAGAAATGTGGGGCAGAATAATAAATTTCCAATCTGAACAACTCAGAAAAAGAGAATCCTAAAGTAAAATTGTATTTCAGAGAAAGAAGATATCATATCTGCTGTGCAAGGAAGGCTTGCTCTGAGCATCCAGGAATAAAAGCAATGTACCAAGATGGGTAACAGAGAAGAAAATAAGTCAGGGCAATGGAAGTGCTCAACCAGAGTGAGAGAATTAAGAAGGCCTGTGACTAGGCAATAACAGGAAAAAAGGCATGGCCTCCTCAAGGTACAACTGACTCAGCTAAGCTGGATCCCTGAAACTGACAATAGAACATGATGAAACAATGAAATGATATAGCAGCAAAGACCTTCTGCTACTAAATCATTTCTGAAAACACAAAATGTCTTCAAGAACACACAATGACAGACACATGGCCACAAGGGGTTCGTGTGAAGAGCAGAGCTCTCCAGGGGTGGCCATCTACCCAGATGGGGGTCGGGGGAGTCCCAACATCTGCTGGGGTCTCACCAAAAGGATTATCTACCCTGCCAAGAAATGGATGGAAACACAGGTGGTTGTGTATTGAGGAGATATGTACAGCTGCTCAATTCCCTGGAAGAGTGAGCACCTGCCAGACATTGGCTGGAGCTGCTGAACAAAGCTAATTTCTCCTGCCAAAGAAAGTAGAATTTACGAAGAGCTGAGGAGACCATAAATTCACTGGCGAATATATCTGGTGCAGACAGGGATTTGGGAGAAGACAAAAAAGTTAATGTGATGGAGTAGGAATTCATCATCAATCTCAACGGTTGCTTAATATGGTTAGAAAAACATTCCAAAACATGGAGATATTTGAAAAAGCAGTCTGAATTTCAGTGCCAAAACTGAATATACTTTGTACCTTCTACGAACAAATCAGTACATAGTCAACAATTAGAAACACTAGGTTTCAAATGCTGAGTTTTTTATTTATACATGCTTACCTCAAATACTGAAAGGTCTTTCCTTCGGTAAATTTCATTTGCTGGAGGATGAAACCATCCACATTTCCTTGAGTGTCTTAACAAAATATTTTTACTTTTCATATATTTAAGACAGAATTCACACAGGTAAAGCTTTGGTAATCTGTTGAAATTTTAAAATCAAAGAATATAATCAGATTGACTATACTCCTGGGGGAAAATATTAAATATTGTTCTATTTTCTCTAAGCCATAAAAAGGCTGTATAATAGTATTTGAAAGAAGTAGTTTCAACAAAAGAAAAAGGAAAAAGAAAGCCAGTAGTAGAGTGTACAAAACTCATAGTATTTTTCAATCTAATAATATTTGCTGCCTTTACTTTGTGAACAAATAATTTGTTTCCTTAGAAATGTCCTATAGAAAGAAAGGTTTTCGGACTTGGAACTATGACTCTAAAAACAATGGCGTCCGGTCATCCATGCATATTTTTTAAATTTCAGACTTAATGTCATAATTTCAACAGTGCGTGTAATCAGTGGTGTAACTATAACAATCTTTTACTCAGAGAGAAGTGAATTCATTATTTTTAAAATGATCTGTGTACTTATAAGGCAGAGAAGTCCCAGAATTTAGTTGTTTCCATTTCTTACGGATGAGGTAACTTTAAAGTTATCATCAGTTGTACATGGTCTAAAGGAGTAAATATAGTCAAGTCAAAAGACCTTATTTGTTCCTACCAATTCCACCGACTCTTTGAATAACATTAGACAAACAGCTTTCTCTCCTCTGCTGGCTTTTTCTCCACCTTAAAAATTATACCATTTTTTACTTGTGCCCTATCATGCTTGAGTGGATATTGCTAATATTTACAAGAGAATGTTTAAAAGCACTTTCAACGTCTTTGGGGTATAAAAATGGGGAGAAGTGTTTTGGGAAGAATTAGATACAGACTCATCACAGTAATTTCAAATCTTGGATTCATATGCAAAATTATTCAAAGCTCTTAGAACACATGATTTACAATTACCCATACAAGTAAAAGCTCATATGTGTTTTTCAAAAGTTTTTAAGGAACATACAGCTAAGTGATATGAGCTGGGAAGAGAAACCAAGACTCCTGACTCTTAGTTTGTCACTTAACTTCTAGAACACCCTCCCCGTTTTCTCTGATGATTGGGCAGACACCCAAGAGAAAGAGAAAAGGACGATATCTATTCTAGAAGAAAAGCAAATTTGTGATTACCAGAAGCTTTGCAGGCTAAAATATTTGAGAAGATACTAATAAACTGTGCCCTGACATACCTGAAGGAAGAAATCTGTTCACAAGATACCCATTTTTAGATAAATTAGTTCAAGACAATTTCACAGCTAATCTTAGTTCAAGACAAAAGAAAATTCTAGTACCATTATTTTCTCTTCAGTTTTAACAAGTTAGTCACAAATGGCTCTAAAAGTCAAGATTTGGGGAAGGGTCTCTTAAGGCTACCCACGCCCACCTACTTTCTCCCATTTTTCCTTCTTTTGCTATAATTTCTCTAAAAAAACTTGACAATAAAATGCCAGAAATCAGAGATAAAAGTAACAGGCCTAATTAGGAAAACGAAAAAGGCAACTGAGAAGAAACCACCAAATGTTTTACAACGGCTAATTTTTTTTCTTGATTTGGTTTCTTACACAAACAATACTTCCCCAATTAACCAGAGAGAAAAAAACGATCTAAAAGTTAAAAGGCAAAATTTACAACACCTGTGTAACTAAGGCGTATAAGGCATTTACATACAACAGTGAATACTATAAGAAGGTACTGGCAAAAGTAATAGTTTTGCAAGCACTTAGACTTGACTATCAGGACAGCCCTGGTGGCACATTGGTTAAGAATCCGCCTGCCAACGCAGGGGACGTGGGTTCGATCCCTGGTCCGGGAAGATCCCACATGCCTCAGGGTGACTAAGCCCGAGAGCCACAACTACTGAGCCTATGTGCCGCAACTACTGAAGTCCACGCGCCTAGAGGCCGTGCTCCGCAACAAGAGAAACCACCGCAATGAGGAGCCCGTGTACCACAACAAAAAGTAGCCCCCCACTTGCTGCCACTACATAAAGCCCACACGCAGAAACAAAGAACCACTGCGGCCGAAAGAAAAAAAAGAATTGACTATTAAAATTTATGTCCTAAAAATCACCTAATTCCAGCTTTAGAATGTTCCTTCCTCCCATATGAGACATTAAGGTTGTATACCTGCCTGGCTTATTCCATTACCTTGCATATTCCTGTGGGTAAGGCGAGGAGTACCAGGTTTGGATTTCATATTTCCCAAATTCTATTACAGAAGGGTACCGGCCACAGTCTTCTACTCCACTTTCACACTCTATTTTCTGTCAGACAGAAAGAAAACAAAATATGAGGATTTCTTCACTTACATTTTGGTTCTTTCACCAGTGGATATGAAAATCTATCAAGACCAGAATCGTAATTGTGAATTTTCATGTTGTTGAAAAAAAACATTATAGGCCCTTGTGAAATAATAATCAACTTTGTATAAGATTCATATATAAATACCCTAAGAAACAGTATTACCAAGATAGGAAATGAATACCTGTTAATACATACAAATGTCTATTGAACTAAATTTAATGATCTGCTACAATGTATTAAAACTGAGGAAATTATAAGATGATGTGGCTGTTACACACTGTCACACTGTTACAGTCCCCTGTTCCTCCACCAAGTAATATTTAACCGGACTGTAGATAAATAATCAATTGCGAAGTTTGCAGTTTGATTCCCATCTCCTTTTACTCCGATGCAGGAGGTTAAGAACTCTGCTGGCCTGATTCACTGTGGCATTCCCTGGGTCTAGCCCAGTGCCTGACACAGACAAGAAATGTTCTTGAATGAAAACGCCAGTGTTGCCAGTTTGGAAAGAAAGGGCCTTGGATTTAGCAGTAACTTTCAGGTAATTGCCTGCTGTTCATCACGTCTATATACGAACGCCAGATACGGTCCCCCCAAATGGTCATATTTAAGGACTTCAAATCTCAGTGATGGCAGGGCGGGGTGGGGGGGATTTAACATTTTATCTTAGCCAAAGGAAACACTACAAAGAATGCAGAATGAGGAATGGAAATATCCAAGGGCCCCACAAGTAGAAATAAGCACAAGTATTTAGCCCAAGTGGCTGCTACAAAAAATAAAGCTTAAGAGCCTATAGATAGCCCCTACTCCCCCAAAAAGGAAGTGAGGTGGGGGTGGGAATCTATCCATGAATATGGTGCCCTGGAAACAGAATGTGGTCTACTGACAGAAGAATTCACAATCCATAATAAATTTGTCTTTCAGAAGTCCAACAGCCTTTCCTTTCAATGTTTTGCTGACAATAAGCTATGTAGAGTTAACATGTTAAGGGGAATCATTTAAAGAAATTACTGGACGATGAAAATAAAAGTGATTACAACTGATCATGCAACACAATATTGCCTTGGCCAATGCCCAACAGTTAAAATCAGGAGACATTTTTCATATGGCTGGCCACCTGTGCTGGAAGAAAACATCGGTCAATTTAAAAGTGATGTTCTTCTTTTTGTGAATGATTTAAAAGGACTATTTTCTTAATTTGACCAAAAATAATCAGAAATCTATTCCTTCACCCCTAGAAGCATTTTTCAAAATCTGCCTCAATAACTGCTACTCTGGCCTATTCTGTGAGACCAGCTGAGCCATTACCAACTTTTAAGAGTGGAGGCAACACTATATAAAGTGATTACTTTCGAATGTAGAGTCAACAAAAATGATGGTAACAGTTAAAGAACCACAAAAGATTTTGAGGGGGATTCTTTATAAAATCAAGGCAGTTAATTTCATAGTACTCATATATAAAGGTCACGTATTATCCTCATTACTAGAATGCAGTATCCTGGCCTTACCTCCCAAGACAGTTCCTGGGCCTGCTTAAAAACATCCAAATCCTCTTCAGTAACGGTATCCTTGTTTCCAATCACATTTATATCTGTACTTTCTTGTTTGATGCTTATTTTGATTTCTGTATCTGTCATTTAAAACCAGCAGAAAGTGTATTCACTGACTTGCATCATGAATAACCACCATATAATTACCAAAATGGCACCAAATTACCAAAGTGGGCAAATATGGATTTTTTTTAAGCTTTATTAGCTTTTACATCTAAGCACTGCTCACAGATCCAGCAGTACCTTTTCCCTGCTGTACCCAAATTGTTATTTGAATCATCGCTGTTGTCATCTTTTTATAGCTTCAACAAATAAATGACGGAAAGAGCGAGCAATACAAAGCAAAATCATAGTTTTCAACCAAGATTAGAAGGCATATCAATGTCTAGGTATAGAATTCCCATGATGACGTTTGAGATTATAAAATCTACCACTTTGTCCAAATGACACATTTTTGGCTTTTGTTTCATAAAGGGTAGCAAATGTAACGGGCCAATTTGTTAAATGAATTCATGAAATCAGTTTTCTCCCTGAGGTGAGTACACACACAGACACACTCACATCCAAAAGCACACTTCACAGAGTCACAGATCAGGCTTTGTTGAGAAGGAAGCAGGATGAACTTTGTCATGAGAAAGCAATGGACAGAGGGAGACGAGGAGCTGATATCCCCGCTGCCGGAAGCACGGACAGCACATGGCCACGCAGTGCTGTGGCTGAAGAGGTAGCACGGGGAGGAACATGGCAGAGGCGTTAACAGTGGCTACTCATGCGGGACTACAAAGCCATAAGCAATGCTACGGACGCATCTGGGGGGGTCCTAGTGTCACTACAAATGGAAATAAGTCATAAAAAGTGGGAGAGTATTAGTTGGAAAAACAACATTTTGGAAGTTTAGTCAGCATTAGAAAAAGGTCAAAGTTTCACTGCTTCTGTATGAAAGTGAAGTGAGAACAAGAGAAATAGCTAAGACCTATGTGACAAATAGGAATTGACTGATTCTTTTTTTGGGGGGGTTGGGGAGAAAGGGACGGGACGCAGGTTTGGTTGGAGCTTTGACCTTTTGCTTACCATCATCCTGATCAGGTTTAATCCTTCCGTCTGTCAAGCTCCCCTTCCCTGGTGAGGGGGTCCCCATCTGAGGGGTCACTTTATATTTTAACCTGCCTAGCATCCTGTGCTTTTTAAGGAAAGTTGTTCGCTTGAAGTGAGCAATTGCTTTAAAAATACGTCCTCTAGCCATCCCCCAGCTAGAGGAGGAGGGGTGAGAAATAAATCTACTTCTAATATCTCTTTTTCCAAAGAAATGGGCTTTTGATTTTGCCGTGGAAGGGAATTCGATTTTACGACGCATACGTTTAGGTGGTGCATAACTTGGGTGTCCCTTTTGGCGAGACTGTCCCTGAGTGGTATAGATATGAGAGAGCCCATCAAAGAGTGCCTTCAGCTGGCTGTTATTAGTGAGACTGCTAAAGGAGGGCACACTGGACTGGCTGGAAGAACTCTGGGGAGAGGTAGAAGAAACAGAAGTGCTGGACTTTTGTGAACTGGGGCTCTGACCAGAGATGGGGGTTGCGGGTGGGAGTGAAGAAGGTGGAGGTTTTAGCTTTTGTGTGGTACCTGGAGCCAACACATGAGAAGTGCATGACTGTTTCTGAGAGACCTTTTTCCTTGGACGATAGTGCTTTGAAAAGTCTATTATTTCACCTCGTGATCTGCGACCATCAGGTGATGGTGTAAAAAACTTAGTAAGGCCATCAATGAGCCCTTTGGTTTTCTTGTTAACTTTAAGTGTAGAGGCAGAAATGTAGGTGGAGGTGGTGGTGATTTTGGTGGTGGCACCAGGCCGAGTGGGGTCTGTAACAGCCAATCTGCTGCTTGAGTCCTTCCCAGATGCAGCATGACCAGATGAAGGTGTGGTACAGACTTTAGTCTTTTGACCCCTACCAGGTGACCCCCTTCCTGTGAATGCATTCATGGATCCTTCATCACTGGTTACAGACCTAGGCAAAAATTTAGAGAATAGTATCAGCATTTAATAATAGAATTATAAAGGTATCTAACACAAGTTTATAGCAACTAGATGCATTCAATGTGCTTAAACTTAAGAAACTGAATTGCAACCCTAAGCGCTGCTTGTGTGTGTGTGCCTCCACCTAGGTGTTTCTCTGTTGAAACAGGTTGTAGCCCCTACACTGGCATGTCATGACTCTCCCAGGGCCCATCCAAGAGGTACTGAAAGAATCATGTGGAACCAAGGGTAATATGGATAAGAAAATTTTTGAAGAGACTAAAAGCTCACCCAGTGCTTTTAAATAAAAATGTGACCCCTTGTGTCGTCACAAGTAATTATGATTTCCTGAAATGTCTTTTTTAAAGTATTAAAGGAAATAAGTCATAAGTATTATCTAGAAGCAAAAGAAGAAGCTTATCTAATCTCTAGTTAGAAGTAATTTTAACTCAAATGGAAAATTTATATAAATAGAATTTGGTTACATCTATAAATTAGTACATCTTTTTTTTTTTTTAAAGAAAACATTAAAAGATTTCCACTTAGCACTTTATGCTTAGGATGATAAGATAACCAATAATACTCTCTAAGTAGAGGAGACAATTAATTACAGCATAAAATACTGCTGAAAAAAGGACAACAATAGCAAAAAACTGAAGAAATGATTAAAGAAAAGCTACAGCGGGTCAGACATGACATGGAAAGTCTGGTGAAGAAGCAGCACATTTACCATAGTCATTATCAGACACTTGGCATCAGAATCTGTATACACTGGTTCTGACTGCTGTTTCAGTTCATTTGATGCTGGTTCTGCCCATACAGCTGTGTGGTCAATGGAGACCGGAGGTCACTCCCCTAGCACAGCTGCTTACAGGAATGGCAGCTGCCTGCCCTCACCTCAGGCTAGGGCTTGGAAAGCTACCCATTTTGCAGCAGAATTTTATTCAACAGAAACATTTGCATGTGAATTATGGCAGTGCTGGGGCCCAAGAATGGAGCTTAAAAATTATCAACTGAGCTGAAGGCTAGTAATGATGAAATGGAAGCCTGAAAATGATATGATCTTGAATTATAAAAATATCTTAAATAATTACAAATAGAAGAGCATAGCTTAGTGGTCATCCTATACACAGAGATTTAATGAATAATTCTGGCAGTCAGCTAAAGGGGAGGCTGGCGCAGATCAACAGAGTGAGCTACTAGGCTCATCCAAAGCAGCTCAACCGCCAGGAGCTTCACCCAGTGCCACCGAGTCAGCCAAATCAGGTTAGAGCTAGAGATCTCTAGTGTCACAGTGAGAGTTACCAATAAACTACTCAACCAGGCTAAAATGTTTCACATCAGAATGCTACATTTGGACTGTATCTGGAATCAATTGCCCAGAAAGGATAATACGCTTATAAAGCATGTAAAAAGGAAAACTCCCTAGACTGTCTTAAAAATTCCTAGGCTCAAAGGACAATTTTGGACAAACAAAAAGTTAGGATTGGTGCCAGATGCAATTTTCAGCTGTGTCCTTTGTTTAGAAAGTTATATCCTAATTTGGTTTTCTTAATTGGGCCCTGAGGATACAGTCCCATTTCGGGAAAAATGCTTACACTGGACGAATGCAAAAACATATAATTTCTACTTCAAGAGATGCTAATATGAAAGATTTTATTCATCAATAGGTTTCATGTTCGCCTCTAGAAATTAACACAAATTCCATATTAAGATGTCCACCAGTTAGAAGGTTTTCATAACGTTTCATAGAACACTTTAGAAAGGAGCATGCATTTTTCTATTTCTCCTTTGGGAGATAAAGGTGCGGGAGAATACTGTTTTTCTGAGAGCAGGTAATAAAGTGAATTGCTTCAGATAAAATTAGGGGGGGAAGAGTAAGCAAGTGAATTAGACACCTGGTGTTTCTTCACTGTGTGTGCAGAGCTGTATTCATTTCTACATCACAGTGACCCTTTCACTAAGCCTAAAGAGAAGGGCAACGGTCTTATTGATAGAGCTGCTTCAGATATGCAAGTCTACTGATTTCATTTCTAAACATCTTACCTAATGCTGATAGTCAGTCAGTTCTATACTCTATATAGGTTAAAAAAAAAATACATCCATTTCTCCTCTTATCTTTTCTCTACTTCTCCAAGTAACTCCTGCTAAATGTTCTACTTGGCTTTAAAGGCATCTATGTGGCAACAGGCTAGAGGAAATGGGGCTATCATAGTAGAACTGCAGGCTACTGCAAATATATTATTTTGTCTGTATGTTTGCACACATGTGCACATACCAAATGGTCTTGTCTAACTCTCTGGAGGCAAATTAGGACAGTAATTTGCAGGTTTCTTAGAAGCTCCTATTTCAGAAAAGGGATCTTAAAAAGTTGTAATACTAAATTAGCCCAGAAAAGAGAAGTATTTTTCTAAAACGTTATCTGGGGTAACAAAAGAGAGTCACTAGAGATGTGAACAAATCCCTCTCTTGTTTTAAAAACCCCCAGAAAAAATATTCATATAAGTAAGCTCTTCTAATGTTCAGCCAATAATAAAGTAGACAGAATAACTGTTTCCAATTCTTACATTCTGCTTCTATCCTGCTGCTTGAAAAATGTCACTTAGCATCACAGATACTGCCAACAGAAGACCCCGAAATGCCAACTGTAATTTAAAATGTTATTTTCAAAAAAATTTCCACAGCTTATGCAAAAGGAGAAATAGTCCTCATCCCTTGAGTTTGTAAAAATGATACTAAAAAGATAATGGAATCTAAGGGGGTTACAGTCAACTATATCTTAAAGCACAACATTAAAGATTTCTTTTGATAAGATCTCAACCTACAACAATCGTTGCTTTAATTTATTTTTCGGTCGTCCAATGGGTTTTGCATATCGTCGTTTTATTTGTGCAGCTTTCTCATGAAGTAGTTTTCTTCCCTTTTTCTTTGGTCTGCAGACTTGGCAAATCCACATCCCTGAATTAATATATATATGAGAAAAATATTTTAATGTTTGATTTTAGGAGAGAGATTAAATATAAACTGCAGCTGTAATAAGCTGCCCAAGGATGCCTGTATGCAGAAATTGACCCTAAAAGATGGATCACTCCCTTCTGTCATTCTCCTCAGGAAGTTGTCATTAAAAGTCAATTTCCCCAGGGTCAAGGTGCTGAGAGCAGAGGGCTGGACCCATCTCAGAACTCTTCCAATAAGGCTTTTCCCAACATGTCACCAAGCTTCCCTAGACCATGTAAACACACATGAAAACCCAATCTTGTCATATTATATATCTTTTGATTGGAGGGAGACATTTTCAAGTCAATTTTTTTTTTAAATTTCCGGGGAAAAAGTATTTGTTTTGTCTCTCTTTGAAAATTTCCTAACTAAATTATAAGATATAGTTTTTAAAATTAAAACTTAAAATGTTTAAGTACTATGGAGCTACAATAATTAAAACTATGCACCTGGCATATGGAAGCAGGTCAATGGATAAGAACTGAAAGGCCAGAACAACTGAAAAGTTTAGCATATCATGAAGGCTGTATTTCAAATCAGTGGGGAAAGGATGAAACGATTCAGTAAAGGGTGATAGAACATACAGCTGTCTATCTGGAAGGAAAATAATTATTTCCTATCTTTTATAAACACAAATTCTAGGCAGATGAATATTATATGGCAAAATTAAATGTTACAAGCACCAGGAAAACTATGTGGATATTAATATAATCTAAGCATGACTGACATGTAAGACTGAAGCCATAAAGAAAGAGATTCATGGATTTGACTACATAAAAATATAAAGAGCTTCTGCAAATCAGGACGAAAAAAGTGAAAACCCCAATGAAAAATGATTAATGAATAAAAACAGGTACTTTACAAGATGATATACAAACAGCCAATAATCAAACACAAAAAAAGTTCAATTTCATTATTTAAAGAAAAAAATCATCAGACATCTTTTTTCTGTTACCTAATTGGTAAAAATTTTAAATAATAACACTGTATTACATTGAATCTAAGATACCACTGACTATAAGATGCATCTGATTTCAAAGATGTTAAAATGTTTTTTTAAAAAGTGTGTCGTAGATTCAACGAAATATAGTAATAGTGAGTGCTGGTCATTTATACAGGGAAACAGGTATTCTCATACACTGGTGGTTGGTCTGAAAACTGATACAACCTTTCATGTACACAGTCTTTGATCCAGCAATTCCTCCCGGAGGAATTTATCTTAAGGCAATAATTGTGGATGGAAAAAATTGGAAACATTTGTAATATCCACAATAGGGGATTGGTTAAATAAGTTATTCTTTTCTTTACATGGGGTTGCAAAATCAATTATGTTCAGGAACCACCCAGGTATAATATATGCGACTGAAGCAAGCTGGAATGTAAGGCAACAGGTTGCAGTGAGACTGAGGCAGAATGGGGCACTGACAATTCAAATGCAAAATTTAAAAAATATTGCACCAGCTCTTCTGTAACGCAGTTAAGAGAAGTCTTTAAAAAATATATAGAGAGATACAGATAGATAGATGATAGATAGACAGCCAACAAAACATTTCTGTGGCCCACGGTCACCAGGTTTGTAACCCCTGCTCTATGTACTATGGAGTTCTACACACTTATTAAAAAGTATTTTTAGAACATTTAATGATGTGGGAATGTGAGAAGCTATTGTTAAGAGGGAAAAACCATAAACATGTACAGACTGTTCCATTTCTTTTTAAAGGGGTGGGTGGGGGCAGGGAAGGAATTTCTAACTGATTGTTCTTATTCCTTTTTGTCAATCTATATTTTCTACATCTTTCACAATGAAAATGTATAAATTTTGTAATAAGAATGCAAAGTTATTTTTAATGTTTAATATATTATCATATGAGAAAAAGAAGGCTGAGCTTGGCTGACTACCTGATAAACAGAAAAGAAAATCCATATTCTATATGGATATATCCATGTAAGATACTTCAGATCCTCATGTTCAAAATTATCAACTAATGGCCAAGAAAATGGTGATGGCTCCTATCATAGGACTTTTCTGGAGTCATCATTATCACCATCATTGAAAATAGGTAATTTCTTACCTCTGAACACTGTACTGAATAACATGGAGAGTACTCTAAACTTTTGACCTACCTAAGCTAAACTTATTCTAATAGGGGAGTGGTTTCAGGAGAGGAATGGTCTTTTTAGTCCTGTGGATGAATTAGAGTATTTATCATATACATTACCCCCAAACTCAATGCTTTTACACTTCTCTGCTCACAACCTGTACCAAACCCACAAGTATAGAGAAGGTAGGAGGGATGAAAAAAATGCTTAAGGAACCTGTATACTTCTGAGCTGTCAGACATTAGGACAAGGCTAATGTGTACATAATAAAACACATTTTTAAATATGGTTTAAAAGTTCACCTTTTGGCATTCTGGAAAGTGGGGGATCACAGCACTCCATATGGAATCCTCTATCGCAGGAGTCACAGAAAAGCATATTATCCTGCAATATAAAATATTAGAGACTAACTGAGACTGAAATCAACTGTAAAAGGCCACAAATTCTTATGTTATCCAATTAACAAAAACAAAATATAAGGAAGGAGCACCACGATCCCTGTTGAAATGTATTTAAACATTTAAAAATAGCAACAATCTATAAAAATGAAAAACCTTAACACTGAAAACTAACAATTTACCTGGAGACAGACTACTGAGAGCCATACTTACTGCATTTTTGCCTTGGATTCTACATGCACTGCATGTCTTGCATTCGATGCACTGCCACCTTAAGGCCTTTACGTTTGTTGTTAATTCAGGACAAAATTTCAGACAGGATGGGTGTCCTATAAGAATAAAAAGCAAATTGCTTTATGGGACTGGTGCCTTCAATTTTTTAAACTCCCGTTCCCTAATATTTAATAGATGGTGATGATGCCAGCCAAAGAACCTTAGGAACTTGAAAGTACAAACAGATCAAAGAGGGAATTCCCTGGCAGTCTAATGGTTAGAACTCCGAGCTTCCATTGCAGGGGGCATGGGTTCGATCCCTGGTTGGGGAACTAAGATCCCCCGCAAGCTGCATAGTGAGGCCAGAAAACAAACAAAAAAACATATCAAAAAAATATATATGTATCAAAGAATCCAAATTACACTTTCCTTTCTGTCTCCCCCGCCCCACCCCCATATGTGAAAGAGTGACTGTACAAATGTTTTCCCTAAGAGAAATTTGGAAAATTTACGCCAATTCTAATCACAAGTCTTGGAGAACTTGAAGATAACGTATGCTCAAGATCATGTTCTCATGCCTGTGCCTTCTGTTAAATCTCTTGACCTCGCCCTCTTCATCGATCACCATCTACTCCGAAGTTTTCTGGCTTGCCAGCCTGCGAGGAGAGTGCCGAAGTTCAAACAATTCCTGCTCTGAGTATAATGAAATCTTAAAACAACAGTTAACTAACTAAAAATCTGCGGCTGCTTAACATAATACAACAAACAAATGGAAAAAAGAAAAAAAAATCCAATAGCATACAAAGAATGTCCCATTGCTGGGATACACAAAGAAGAAACTATTGCCATCTTGCCCCTGGGACGCTGAACTTAAAATCTGTAAGTAGGAGTAGAAACAGTGAATTTGGAAGTTGCAAGATCCAGGCTAAATGGAATATGCCAAGAAACATACCCTTAGCAAGCGTTCCCCCATTTTTCTGAGTGTTCAGCTTTTCTGCACTGTTTTGGACACACTTTTCATCTAGCAGCTCTCACCTCACAGAGGAAAACTGGAGACCCTGAGGGGCAACGCCATTCAAGGAAGCCGGCCAGGCTACGCTGAATAATAGATTGCTCCAAAACGTTTCGGGAGTGTGAGCCTAGACTCTTTGGAAGGCAGTTCAGTTTAAAATTTGATGGTCTTTTATCACATAAACCCAAGATCTCCAAATTTGATTTTACTTTTCTAAATCTGGTCTTAAAACAGTAAGAACGTTAGTAAATCCCATGTGAAAGAACTTATTACCAAGCTGCAAAAGAAACCTGAGGGGTAATAAAAAAAAAAAAAAAAAGCAGATCCTGAAATTTCAAAACTGTTTTATAATTTCCTGACTTTGGCAGGCTCATTGTTTAAATATGTAGTTTGGCTTGCTGCCAAAAAGGTCCTCCTCCCTAAAGCTTAACAGGTGCTTCATGAAATTCCACCCACCAGGAGACTTGGCTTTTTGAAGTAAAAACATTCAAAATCAATCATCAATACTGTTAATAAAAGCACACTATTCCTGAGTTTAAAAAAAAAATCTAAACATCTGTATTTAAGATGTTGAGCAAATAAAATGTTGTCATAGGATTATGACCTCAGGCAGGAGAGACACCCAGGCAGATGCATTTAACCTATGACACTATTCTTTTACAAGGGCTTCTCTCATTCAAATGAATGTGGGGGGGAAGAGTTTAAATATATAAAAATGGTTATCAATCACCTCTGTCTGCTCAGGAACAGCAAAGACAGCTTGCTTTTCGACTTTAAGAAGTACACTCTGAAGGGGGAGGGGAAGTTCTACTTTGATCAGGTTTTTCCCCCCCCTTAGGTAGTAAGGGGGGTAAAAACTCAAGTTTTAAAGAACAGCAATTTAAATTCCACCCTTAAAATGGGTCCCATCAGCTTAAAAGTATACCATTTACTTCTCTTTTTTTCTCCCTTTTTATTACTTCCTGTAAGTCATACATCACTAGCACATATGACCTCAATTTCATGCACTAAATTTTTCTCTACATCAAAATCTGCTTTTGTACTTTATAGCTCAATATCCAGCAACTAAGGTAATTCACATCATATTATATAGCTTAGTATTTATTCTCGCAGATATCTTATGAAAAATACTTTTTAATAATTAATTGTACATTTTGAAAGTTAATGGATTTCAGCCACTTTTAATCAAGAGCAAGGAATATGTTTCCTCTTATTGCTTTCTCTCAAAGTAATATTATATCTCAACTACTACCACTTAAGCTACCCTATCAAACTCTAAAATCTTCAGCCTATCTTTTCTTTAGGCAGCAATCGTACCTTTATTTAGCTCAAGAGAATTGGCCATAGATCCCTTCCAGCTCTAAATTTCTATGATTCTGTAAAGGATGCTGAGAGATGAAGAAACATTTCCTCTTTACTTTCTCACGGCCAACTTTAAAATAACACAAAAGACTGTAACTGAATCTTGACATACTACTACACAATCTATAATAATTAGATAAAGGACAACAATACTATTGATAATGCAAGTCCTTACCTCCCATTTAGCCATTCCATAAATTCAACAGTTCCCCCTAAAATTTGGGTTCTCTCTGATGACACAATTCAGGGCGGTTTACCCTTCTGGAGTTTGTTTTATTTTTGTGGTTTGCAATTTATCTGATTTGAGAACATAATATATATATTCATTCACTCATTCATTCCTATTACCAGCACATACTAAGCACTGGTAGCTTATAACAGTTTTATCTAGCAAAACCAGAGGAGTATTGTTTAAAATTAAACAAGTACCAGTGAGACCACAAACCAGTAGACATGATTTTTGGAGTAAGTACTATGGGAGAAAAAAAAACATGGGCTCTGTAGTAGACAGAATAATGCCCCCCGAAGATATCTATACTGTAATCCCTATAACTTGCCATTATAGTACCTGACATGGCAAAAGGGGCTTTGCAGACGTGACTAAGGGTACAGGCCTTGAGATGGGGAGACTATCCTGAATTATCTGGGTAGGCCCAATCTAATCAAGAGTACTTAAAAGCAGAGAATCTTCCAGCTGGGTTAGTAAGATGAGATGAAATGAGGAGGAGGAGAGGTTCAAAATAGCAGAAGGACTCCACCCAGTGTGGGGGAAGCCACACACAAGCCAAGGAATATGGGTGTCCATTAGAAGCAAGGAATGCCGTTCACCTGACAGCAAGAAAATGGGGATCTCGGTCCTGCATACGCAAGGAACTGAATTCTGTCAACAATTTTGTGGCAACGTGTTACAGCAGCAACGGAAAACTATGAAAGATTCAAGATACTCGGTCCCTCGGATTGGCTATCTGACCAACCATCTGTCCATCTGAGACACAGTGAGGAAAAAGACAGACATTTCAGATCACACAGTCCACCAGGAAAGACAACCATTAGACAAGAATTAGGATGGGGTGGCTTGGAGATATGGGTAAATCTAGCAGGAGGTTAGAGGCAGGCCTTCCTAAAGAAGAGACCCAAAGGATGAGTGGGAACAGATGGGACCAGAGGGGGGAGCAGGGTGGGAGAAGACGGCGTGTGCAGAGGGAGAGGAGAACATGGTGACATTCAAGAAGAGGAAAGAGGTTTGCTATAACTAGTGTGAAGGGGATGGTGATGTGCAAAGGGGTCAACAGGAGCCCAATCCAGAAGTGTTTTGGGCTTGGATTTTTCCTAAGGTTAACTGGTGGACACTAAAAAATTCTGTAATTAGATTTACAATTTTAAAAAGTAACTTAGGCTTAAGTATGGAAAATGGATAAGGGGAAAGAGGGTAAATATTAAAGTTAGGTTATTACAATAGCAGCTCTGAGCAGGTCTGGTGCGGGTTATGGATATACTGAGGATGTAGGATACATATTAGGACGTAAAACCAATGCATTTTTGGTGATTTCTTGCTATGAGAGAATAGGACAGAGGAGGGCTTGTAGAACTGAATGAGTAGCTGGTGGGATGTCATTTGCTGAAATGGGAAATCCCTGAGGAGAAGCAGGATGTTGTCTGTTTGCTAAGATTTCTGTCGTTTTTATTGTGGTGGGTGTTTTCCTGGGGGGAAGGAGCAGTGTAAGGTCCATCAGCTGCTTTGGATATTATCTCTGAGGAGCCTGCGGGGTGTCAAGTGGAGAAGTTCTGGAGGCATTTATATCTAACGATCTGGAACTCAAGAGAAGCTATGAAGCACAGTGAGGAAACACAGGGCCAAGGACAGAATCCTGAAGAAACTATGAGGGGATGAAGAGAGGCCAAGGAGCTCACAAAAGATCTGAAAGAAGTGGTAGAGAGAAAACACAGAGAATATGAAATCACGGAAGCCAAAGGATGAGAACATTTCAAGGAAAAATATTCTCAACAAGTCAAGTATGGCTGAGAGGAATATTTGGTGTGGACTGAAAGATGTCCATTAGATTGTGACCAAAACTTAGAAGGCACCTTTAGATTTTGCTACATGGAGGTCACTGTTAATCATACCAGCATAAGTTTAGTGAAGTAACAGGATGGAACAAGGCTTCTGCTTCCTGTTACTCTGCTTGGATGGTCAATCCAGCTTTGGGCTTGTGGAGAGTGGGGCTCACCAACCCTTCCTCCTCCATCCCTGTCTATTCCTCTTTGGAGTCCATCTTGAGGTTTCTTTCTAGTCAAGGGTCTCCTTCCAAACCTAATTATTTCTGTATCTACTCAGTCTGAAACTGCATGACTAACCAACAAATCCCTGGGGCATTTTCTCACAGTAACCTTAAGAAACTAGTGATTTAAAAAATAAACACACACACACACACACACACACACTATACACACACCGGTATACCCGTATATTACACCACCAACAAGCTCACTCTGGGAACAGAAGGCAGGCAAGTTTTGTTTAGGGTTAACATACAAATAAAGACGAGCCCAGGAGAGACTTCAGGTCTCCTGAGGGTGGGCTGACATTGGACCCTGTGGCTCTGGCTCCCTTTACTGTACAAAGGTGATATTCCATCTCTCCCAGCTGCATCACAGCAGCCTTGCTGTCTCCAGTGTCAATGAGCTTCCACTTAGAATGATGCTATAATTTTGAACTGTGCACTTATCTTAGATTTGCTAATTTGAAAACACACATGCACACAACTAATCTGTAAGTAAGATTTAACCACCCAGCAATCTGAGCAGCAGACACAAAATTTCATTTGGTATAATATCTAATACTTATGTGAAACTAATTAAAGATAATTTGGTCTTAATGAGGCAAAGAGAATATAACAGTGTTAATTTCAAAGTAGGCTGATCCATGAAAGTCAAGTAAAATCACTTCCTAGTCCCAACATTTCCACAGACCTGAAGACTACGTAATGAGTCCCACATTCATTTTAGTGCTTCGAATAATCTTTCATCTTTGGGTAATGTTTTATAGTTACTGATAATCTTCACAGCATTATCTCACTGGATCCTCACAACAGCCCTGTGGGATGTGGGGTGCAGACGTCACCCTCTGAATTTAACAGATGTCTAAAGCTACAGTTCCATAGCCAGCAAGCAAAGAGGACTGGAACACCACATTTGGGTCTCCTTGTACTATGTACCTCACTTCACATTTTTACTACCTGCAAACTTGAATTATTTTTTTCAAAAGAACTTCCAGCAGGAAAAACATAGTTAAAGAATATACTGCCCATTTGCAGCACTGAGCCATCTTTAAAAACACAGAAATTTCTAATTGGCTTTACTTTATGATGTAAGCAGAAGGAAACACTTATTACTCAGGTCTATGAAATCTAAGCAGAGTCTAAATGTGATATCATACAAATGGTACTTCAGATAGAGGTGACTAAAAACCTACAGGAACATATGGGAAACACATTTAAGAGTGATTCTCCTTATGGGCTGCCATCTATATTTCCTTTTCTGGGTTTTATACTGCTATGGGTATTTTTTTCACAGAAACATCTTACATTAGGGATTCCTTTGATCATTACAAACAGTCTCAATGCAATCCCAGAACCAGTGGACTCTCTTGAGTGTGAGACAGTGGCCACTTCCATGAGGCCAACCAGGGCTACCAGCCACTCTGTAATTCCCACTTCCGAAACTGAACTGGACCATGACAATGGGGATCTCACCATTACTGGAGGACACCATTGAGCCAGCGGTGTCCAGCCTATTTTATTCTTTTTCCCTTATAATCACCAACATGTCACAACAGAGCATTATAACTACAAAATCCCTCCAAGCTCTCCAAGAAGAACCATATTTTATTTTGATCCTTCTATTTCAAGACTAGCAAATTACAAAGTCCACTCATCTACCAGATGAAGTAAATGTCTACAGTGCATCTCCCTGAGTTTGGAAAAAAAATTTTTTGGGGGGGAGAGACTAAACTAGCTAAATCCAGACTGGCACAGTACACTCAAGGGAAGATGAAGTGAACCTTAACACTAGAGCCAGATCACACTGTGGAGTCCAGAGAAGTACTCCGAGCCGTCCTCTACCCTAAACAAAGGGACATGATGACCCCAGGGCTTGAATTTCTGCCATGACCCATATCTCAACTCCAAAGTCTCTAGCTCATTCTACCTGAAGGGAGGAGGCTCACAAAATGACTCTGGATAGAAGCCTTCTAGATAGCATCCGAAATCCATTCTTCTCCATTTGTTAACACATTCTTGGCCGGAGACATATCACGGCCACAGGCGTTAGTTTCTGCAAAAATCCCCCAGTCAATAATGTGTTAAAAGAGAAAATAAGAGATCATTTTTGCAAAGAGAAAACATAACACTACACCTATACACCCTGGAAAAGTAAGAAACTTCAGGGGGAAAAATATTTCAGTGACCTCCAAGTATAAAGGAAATCAAACCTCTCCTTTGGCAGGTCTTCCATCTGGGAAAGACGAAGGGAGATTGATTACATCAGAAAATCTAAGATCTACCTGTTTAGAATTACAAGCCTTTATACCCTGTGAAAGAGGCCTTGAAGTTATGATCTAGGAGATAATGATCTCTTATCAACTCAAGTAAGTGTATCACCAGAGGTAAGGAAATATATGAAGGGAACTTTTCTTTCCAGATTTAAGTATGTCTTTAATCTGTCTAGGTGCCCAGACAAATAGATACTCAAGAAATGAAACAGTTAAGGGTGTTTTTAAAGTACCACCTTAAAAATCACAAAGGGTAAACCCTAGACAAGAGAACACCACTAAATTTATCAGGCAGTTACACAAAACAATAATTCATTCAGAATGAGCCTCGTGGGAAAACCCAAAAGATAACTACAGAGTCAGAACTGATGAGTGAGGCACTACCTCGCCAGGATAAAACAAGGAGATTGCAGGAGTGAAATTTATTAACCTGAACATACAGATAATGTTTCCATGCCCTTTTGTCACTAGCTATGATACCATGGGCAGGTGAAAGAGTTTTAATGAATCTGTAAAGCCCATCAAAAAGACTGTCAGAAAGCATTTCTCAAGCAGAGTTTATGTCTAATTTCCAAGGCTCTCTCCTCTTAGTCAGGTTCTGAGAGCTGCAGAACCACTCAGGGCCTATCAAGTTAAACCTTCACAGGAGGAGGAAGAATCATCACACAACAGTACCATTCGTCAGTGTGAAACATTTCCTCTATCCAACCAACAAACAGCTGTCATAAATGATAAGATTTTAAATTACTTGCAGCAATCAAGAAAAATATCAAACATGCCAAACAACAACAAAAATCCCACAACTGCTGACATTTATAACACACTTACCAGAGTTGTTGTAGACCTTATGTTAGGCTATTTACTTGTGTTCTCTCCTTTAACTTCCATACAACCCAAGAGGTAGGTGCCACCATTATCTCTAGTTTTCTAATGAGGAAACTGAGGCTCAGAATGGTTAAGTAACTCATTCAAGGTAGAGGAGCTGTGGCTGCCTTTCTACTTTGCTCTTAACCACTATACTAAACTGACTTCCTAAATGAGAGTATGCTATTGTGTTCTGCAGATTTGTTGATGTTTTTAAAGAATTAACTGTAACCAGAGAAATACTTGGTAATTAATTTTAAAATAACATTTTGGGGAGAAAAGTTTCAGTAGGCTGCGAGAAGAAAATTTAAAGATTAACACAGAGATTAATTTTTAAAAACCCAGTAACTGCTACTCACTCTGTTGAGAGAGATACGTATGGAGATACACACACACACACACACACACACACACACGTGTATGTGTGTGTGTGTGTATACATACATATAACCATATATATCTCACCTGGGCAACTTATCACCTGCTTAACAGGAAGGAAGATTGGCTGGTAAGGCAAATTCTTTTAGTGTAAGCACAATTTGAGTTTTTTGGGGATTTTTGCGGTACGCGGGCCTCTCACTGCTGTGGCCTCTCCTGCTGCGGAGCACAGGCTCCCGACGTGCAGGCCCAGCGGCCATGGCTCACGGGCCCAGCCGCTCCGCGGCACATGGGATCTACCCAGACCGGGGCACGAACCCGCGTCCCCTGCATCGGCAGGCGGACTCCCAATCACTGCGCCACCAGGGAAGCCCAATTTGAGTTTTAATTTCCATTATAAAAATGGAGGTGCGGTCTTAAAATCCTATGCTGAGAAAAAGAGGTGACAGCAACCTTGAAAGCTCTTTGGGTATTGCAATTTGCCAACGGCCCAGTGTCCCTACCCAGCAATTCCTTGACTGCAACATCACCTTCTGCATAGACCACCCTTTTCCTTTCTTATCCTGGGCAATATAAATTTCTTTCATGCCTGATGACTTCTTGATTCTATCAATGTGGTTTCCAGAATACTGCCCATCCCTTTCCAGCTGTCACACAGAGCTGGGCTGTAATATTATATTTCACCAGTAGGTGTCAGGACCTGAAACACTATGTATTCCAACTGAAACGTCTTAAATTGAGACTTCAGGTTATAGAAAACTAGTGATTCTAGGTGCATTCAGCATGAAAGTTTAGAATTCTCTACCTTGAATTTACCTGCAATGTAGAATAGTCCAAGTTGAATTATTAATGCTGGTATGAAATCAAAGCTTAATTTAAAAGATGAATATATGGGCCTCCCTCGTGGCACAGTGGTTAAGAATCCGCCTGCCAATGCAAGGGATATGGGTTCAAGCCCTGGTCCGGGAAGATCCCACATGCTGCGGAGCAACTAAGCCTGTGAGCCACGACTACTGAGCCTGCACTCTAGAGCCCTCAAGCCACAACTACTGAGCCCGTGTGCTCAGAGCCCATGCTCCACAAGAGAAGCCACTGCAATGAGAAGCCCGCGTACCACAAAAAAACTAGAGAAAGACCCAACGCAGCCAGAAATAAATAAATAAATAAAATTTTTAAAGCTTTTTAAAAAAATTTTATTTATTTTATGACATATGGTTTATGTCAGTGTTAATATACTCACACTTCCCCCCCACCTGCATTTACTTTTTAAATTTAAAGCTTACTCTATTATCAAATATTGCTTTAAATAACAAACTTTTTTTCGATAGAGAGAAATCGCATGTAGCTATAACGGGGAGTCATTGTACATACATACACAAAATACCAACTTACCACTACTGCCACAATCTGCACAGGAGAGGAGTTCTTCTGGTTTCTTTTCACGATTAGATTCTTTTGTCCCCAGACAGAAGCTGCATATTGGAATGGGATCGGCACGGGGCTATGAAAAAAATTAAAATGAAAAAACACTGTTAGTTTTCCATTTCAAAATTTAAAACAAAACATTAAAATCAAAAGCTTCTTACATATTTCTTTACCAAAGAAAAACTGCTGAAATAAGGTATTCATATCAACATTTTCTGCTAATAAAAAACCCCTCAAATTATTTGACACTAAAGTATTGCCAGAATAATGCATTTATGTGTAATGTATAAGACTCAGAAGTAATTTTCATTAAGCCAATGAAATCTAAAACCTTTATATATTACACTACCTTCCTGAAATGAACATTAAGAATTCATTTGAAGTCTCAGTTGTTCCCGTAATCTATATGCCTACTATAAATTGATTCACCTATTCAGTATTACAGTCTATGAGTATCTTCTAGTCAGACCAGATTGTTTAATTAAACTTTATCAAATGTTTTAGTACAGGTTACTATTATGCATCAATTAAATATTTGACATAAAATACTGGTATGTTAAAAGGTGACATAGTAACAGCATTAGAACTAAGCGAGAACTTTAAAATTCTATGGGATCACTTGAGATGATCAAAAGACCATTAACAAGGCCTTTCTGGCACCAAGGTCTTCAAAAGTAAACCACACCATGCCACACAAAGGAGACAAACTCTCAATCTCTGACATTCCCACTTTCAATAAAAGAAAGAACAAAACATTTGTCTAACCCCCAGCACCCCTTTAACTCTCACTACGGAAACTGCTTCTAACAATGTATAAATCTGCATACATTTTAGTGCCTCCATTGTTATTTATGAGTACCAGCAACACTAGTATTCCCATCCAAATGAAGAGTTGACTGTGTCTACAGATCTGGTCACATTATTTTGAACAGCCAAACTGTATGAAAACTAAAATTTTATTTCATATTCCAAGCTTCACACATGTTGTCTGCTAGCCATCTGAATGTAACTATAATGTATTTATATTTGAATCTCATGAATCAAAAATTTAGGGCAAGAAAGCTTAGTATAATCACAAATTTTTTTTAATGTAAATTAAAAACAAGATTTTGCTAGGCCTAACTTTCTAAATATACATCAGCGTAAAATAAACCTCATTTGTTCAGCCACTCTGTTCCAAACGCCTGATACATTGCCTGATGCACAGCAGGCACTCAAAATGTATTTGCTAACTATATAAAAATATATTTGAATATAAATGAAAGAAACATATGCTAGTTTAAAAACACTTATCTCTAAAATAATATTTCAAATAGTAATAATGATTCCAACAAACGTTCAGTGTGACATGTCATCAAAAACCAGAATTCACCTTATGACCAAGCATTTGCAAAATTGTTCGTTATGACTGTTAATTTCATCTTACAATATAAGTGTTCATTATCTTGCCCTATTTTTCGGCTTAATTTGTTCTTTTAATATGTACAGGTTTCACTTTCTCAGGTAACTATGCAAATGCGTTTTTGTAGCCCCAGTTAAAAAGCAGAGTATAAAACACTGTATTAGAAAAACCAAAAAAGACAAGCTACAACAAACTGGTCACTGACTCCTACCACCATTTTTTAAAGGCCAGATAATCAGCACTGCATAATTATGGATCCATAGTTATTACTCACAACTGCTCAACTGCAGCACCTTGGGAACACTTCTGTTCCTTTAAATAGCAATTAAAAGAACAATCTGGTTTTCAAGTGACAACATTCCCCTGATAGATTCTAGCTAAAACCCAGTCCTTATACTAATGGGATTCCTGTTTTCATTTGATATAACAATGCTCAAGCCATTGCTGCCATCCTTGCACTGATAAATAATTTACAAAATGTCACATATCATTCAAGCAATGAAACAAATCCAAATCTGCAATCCCATTTTTCTTTCCCAGATGAATTTTTAGCTGTAAGAAAGACACGGCCATCAGCCAGCATTCATGCTCATTTTTCGTTTTTAACTAAAGGTAACACAAAGGACAAAGGTTGCTAGTAGTTCATGGCCAGAAAGACCGATGTCCCACACTCTGCTCAATAATAGAAAGCATAGATGATATCACTTCACGCCACACGCAAGCAAGCCCCACCATGCTGATGTATGCTCACAACCATTTATTTTAGGGATAACTGTCTCACAATACTCTATAAAACCACTACATTATACAGAAATGTCTGCCCTGCTGAATTATTGATAATTCAGAGCACTTTTTGCTAACCTCAGTATAGCCGAGTCTAATTAACTTTAAAAAGCTGTCACTTGTATGAAATGAAACTTTTACAGTAAGGCACGTAAATGGGTCACAGAATTATTATGATTCACTATTCTCGATCAGACTACACATAAACTGTTTCAAAAAAATAATCCCTGGTAATAGATTAAAATGGATTGCAGTCAGAAAGAGGTCTGAATCACTGGCAACTCAATTCTATATAAATCCACTACTGACAAATCATATTAAAGAGGTCTGAAAATGGAACCAAACATCTCCCAGTTCTGAATTCCTTTCTTTGAAATTTCACACCACCACCTAACCTGTTGATCACATTTTCTTATCAACATGCCTGAATATTTCAGTCTGATCTTGAGAACGAACACTCACGGACAGGTTTAAACTCTGCAAACTGCTCGGGAAGCATTTCTTCCTCACCTCCCATGTGATGGTCCTGGGGCTGCTGCTAGGCTAGAGGCCACTCATACACTAGCTCATTTAATCATCTTAACAATCCTGCCAGGGATGTATATTATTATGCCCATTATAGGAAAGAAATTGAGGCTCCGAGAAGTGAGGTAACTTTTCTAAAGTTGCAGAGGTTCAAGTGTGGAGCTGGGATTCAAACGCAAGTGTGTCTTTGGTAAAGCCCATTTCTCACCTCTACTACCTCCCCTCCTTATCCCTCAAGAAAAACCAATGTTTAAAAATTATTTTCCATCAGCAGTAATAACTCTAATGTGCTCATAATCTCTGCCATCCAATTTCTCCCATGACCAATGGCATACGTTATGTAAACTATTAAAAAAGCAACCTTTAATATGCTATAGATTATTTATTGATTACAATGGGGAAATGGTAACTTTACAATGGAAAAGTCTGGTAGACAACCCCTTAACTGAGCAATCGAACCTATCAGCCATTATGGGACAAACTGACATGAGATGCCTCCCAAGCGTGGCGCTGAAGGACTCAGCACTGCCTATGCAGTGTTCTTACTGGAAACATTTAGCCTCAATCTAATCATAAGGAGACAATCAGGCAAATCCAAATTTAGGGACATGCTGGCCTGGACTCTTCAAAAAATGTTGATGCCATGTAAGACCCAAAAAAGAGCAGAACCAATTTAGGCGATTAAAGTGGTGGGAAAACTAAATACAATTTGCAATCTTTGCTTGGATTTCGAATTTTTAAAAAATAACTCACGGCTGTAAAGAACACTATTTGGATAATTAGGGTAACATGCACTAAATAGCAGACAACACATAAACTAGACTGTGATTACATAAGAATTGTCTTAGGAGTTATGTGCTGAAATATTTTGGAGTAAAGTGTCATGATGTCTATAACTTGAGCACAAATGATGCAGGGGGAAAAACCTATGTGTATTACTAGTGTATGTGTGTGCAGAGAGGAAGAGAGAAAGCAAATGTGGCAAATGTTAACGGCTGATGAATCTATATAAAGGTACTTGGATGTTCATGACATTATTCGTTCAATTGTCTAATTATTTGTTTCAATGTTTACAAGTTTCCAAGCAAAAAGCTGGGGGCACTTTCAAAAAAAAGATACAGAATGAGTTATTATATAGTTGGATTACAACATTTCTAAAGTAAAGTATCTCAATCCAATTACTGCTTCACAGGAAATACAGAGGACAGAGGAACATGTCAATCTACACAGCAGAGGGATGCAAGTACCAAAACTCTTGAAGACAAATGGCCCAGTTTCTTCAACAAGTAAATTAAAAGGGTGAAAGAATGAGTGAGGGAGACAGAAACAGATACGGAAGAAGAACCAATAGATTAAGAGATTTAAAAGGCTTATCAGCCAATTACAACGTATAGTCCTTATCTTGATTATGATTCGAATAAACTGTAAAACAAAACAAAATGACCTACTGAAGCAACTTGGAGCTGGTTGGCTGGGAAGAGACTGTTGGGAGGGGACAAGCAGGGTGTCTTCATCCAGGGGTAGGGGTTAGATTTGTTCTCCATGCCTCCATGCCCCAATGAGTCATCTTAGACTCCAACTTTCCAACAGAGCTGTCCAGCAACGAAATGAATTTTTTTCTTGCTTCTTTATTTTACTTTTTACACTGTGGTAAAATGTGTGTGTGTACGTGTGTGTGTGTGTATGTATGTGTATGTATGTATGTGTGTGTGTGTATATATATATATATATATATATATCATAAAATTCACCATGTTAATCATTTTTAAGTACACAGTTCAGTGGCGTTAAGTATGTTCACAATGTTGTACAACCACCCAAACTGATACTCTGTCCCCATTAAATACTAACTTCCCATTCCCCCAAGCCCCAGGCAACCGCCCTTCTGCTTTCTGCTCCATGAGTTTGAGTAATCTAGGTACCTCATATAAGTGAACTCACACAGTCTTTGTAATCAGAAGCCATGGAGATACTGCATGGACCCTATCAGGATGGCGAGGATGCCACGGTGGACCAAGGAGCCTCCCGCGAGTTGGGATCTGGGACCTTTTCAAAGGTCCTTTCCAGATCAAATAGTTTAATGGTTCCATGGCTGGATAATTTCTAAGGCCCTTCCCAACTCAGCTCTAATTTTTCATTGCTTCTATTATACTTTTTTTTAAAAGAGATTTTAAAAGTCTTCAGGACGCTTGATATCAAAATAAGACAGCCTTTTCTGAGGAAACATTCTTAAATCCAAGACAACACATCTTTGATAAGTTTTATATTTGCATACGGTTACTTTTATTTCTACCCTGAAGGAAAAAAACATGCTTGTTAGTCTTGTTAGTCTGAGAAACTGGAAAAAAAAGGAACGGAGGGAGGGAGGGAGGGAGGAAGGGAGGAAGTTCATGCACAGATCAGAGCCATGGGCATCCAGGCTCACATCCTCTTCCTGACAAAGACACCAAAAGGGGTTTTGCCTCCACGGTCTCCACTCACAATGATCAGAGACACAGCCCTCTCTTTCCATAATCCCTTAAGGATTCTTCTCCTGGAGTCATCTACAAAATTTCCTGAATCTACTTATAAAACATACCATTTTAGTAATTCCAAGTGTTGGAAACAATTCAGCATTTTTCATTCATATATTCACACTTGTATCATGGAAAGACCTGAATTTAAATTCTGTTCTCTGAGCCTTGGGTTCCCTCTTTTGTGAAAGGGCACAATAGCGTCCACCTTGTCTTGCTCCAGGGTTGCTAAAGTTCCCATGTGAGTGAGTGTGTGAAGCACTTTGTAAACTATAAGGTTCTATTCAAACATTGTTAACAATTATTGCAAAATTCACTCTGGCTATAAAAACAAACAGGGCAAACAAACAACTTCAAGTCCTTAATAAACATCAGTGCAAATAATTTGTTCTGGAGTTTAGAATTACTCTATAAAAGATGGATGTTGTGAGCCCCCATGAAAAGTATTCATCTTAGAGGATTTTTTTGTTTTTTGTTTTTAATGAATTAATCAGGGAGTACAGGAACAGCGTAGAAAATGCTCAACTGAGAGTCAAGAGGCCTGTAACTAATTTAATAAAAGGAAAGCTTCAAAGGAAAAGAAAAGAAAAAGATGTCAAAGGAAGAAAAGCACAAACAAATATAAAATCTTAAACTAATAATACCACAAAAGCAAACAAAGATGAATATAAATCCTGTACACCCCAGTATCAAACAGTTCATCTTTGGAGAACGTTCTCTACACTTTAGCTCAGACAACTCAATTCAATAACTCCACAACAAGCTGTATGGAAGGGCTGTTTTAAGACTCTGCTGTATTTATCTCTTTAATTTATACCCTCTTATCGTTTCACACTGAAATTTGAAGTCGAGGTACTACTTTCCTTTACCAAAATGCTTTTCTCAAGTGTCTCACTTGTGCCGAACACAAACCCTGTGAAATAGGATTGGTGGCTCTTTCTGTCTCCGTGTCACAGGTAAGTTAAATGCCTCCCTACGGTCACAAAGCTATTAAGACAGAGGGAGCCCAGCCTGCTGACTCTAAGCTCTGAGCTGTTTCGCTTCCCATGGCTGCTCCCTCATTTCCTTTGGAGCTGGATTCACATTATCACCTATCAGAAAGGCTATCCCTGACCACTCTCTCTAAAACTGCACTCCACCAGCACCTCTGGATCCTCCATGCCTTGCTTTATTTTTCTGCATAGCACTCATCACTATCTGACATATGATGTATCATTCATCTATTTTGTTTCACTTACTAAACATTAAGAGAGCAGAGATTAGTTGTTGTAGCTCCAGTCTCAAAGTACATTCATGGAATAAATGAATGAACAAATGAACAGACTGCTTTCAGGTTTGGAACTGGCTCCTCCGGTTCAACAGGTCCCAAAATACTGACTACTGTTCTTTATTTTAATGTATATTTTTAATGACTACAATATGAAGCAACCATGGCAAGGTGGGTCCCATCACTGTCTAATCTGAATGCTTTTTTCCTACTCTGACCATTTATAATGAATGGCACTTATGTTTGGACATAATTGTACTTCCATGGGTCTAATCTGACAAGATAGAGCCAAAATTTTAAAATCAGCTGGGAGGAAAATTGCCTCACCACTCCCACAAGTATTAACTATTGGGGCTCACTCACTAATAGCCACTATAGGTTGTATGCAAGATAGCTTTGGGGCCACGCCCAGCTGCCAGTACCTAACTGTGACCACCGCCCCCTTTAACTCTCAAGAAATAACACAATAAAAATTTAAAAAAAGAAATCAAAAAAGATGAATACACTGCAGTGAGAGTAACAAAATTATAAAAAAGCATCTATCTGTTCAATCTATTTAACAAATATTTTATAAACTTTGGTGTTTTATTATTGGTAATGAATTATTTTCCAGACTGTACAACAGATAGCACTGGGACAACAGAGGTTGAAACTGTTCATGTTGTTTTAGGTAACATACTTTTTTTTTTTTTTAGCCACCTCAGCACTATACTTGACATTTATCTAATAAAGAGCTAGACTTCATTTCTTGCCACTTAACCCACTTATTCAACTGATATATGTCTGAACAGATGAAGCCCACTCCTAATTAGGATATGGATCATGCACACTCAGGATTTTCCTTTACAGCAATCTGCTTAAGCTGTGGTCTTGGGAAATATACTAACTCTAAAAGTAGAGTATATTCCTGTGATAATCTAAACCATTTTGTATTTTAAGAGCATTATCTTGTCCCCGTCAGCATGTGCTGTAACAGTGGTTAGTGCAGTCATCCCTCTGCAAGGTTTGGTGAGCAGCACGCCCTCACAGCAGTCCCGGGGCTACTTCAGATCCTTCAGGCACAACAGAACTCTGTTCACAGCATGTCCACTGCCATTTTCTCTACACTCATGTACCCTTTTGCTTTATTCTAAGGCAATTCTTGCACTTCTGTCATGAATCTTGACCTGAATAGATGCCTAAATAATTTCTTCTGGAAGATAATTGGAGATATACTTATTACAAGACTTTTCATAGGCAACAATTTTACCATAATTTTCCTCTGGCCATATAGGTTTTATTGTATCACCTCCCCTGCTCATTATACTTCTCTGTGGGTGATTGGTTCTGTGAGGGGGCACTATGTCATCCCCACTGGCTCTAAATTGAGTTTCTGTTATTACTCAGGGCAAAAGGATTTATTATTGTTAATGTATGGAGATCTTGAATGTGACTGCTGTATTTTACCTCCTTGTCACAGTCAAGGGAGTTTTCTGTATTTTAAGAGTGATAACGAGTAAATTAAATCTAATAAAAATATTTAAAAGCATCCCTACACATATCCATAAATACATCACTTCTTTTTTCATTTAAGGAATCACTTAGAAACAAAACCAATATCAATGACCACATATGGATAAATTCCCACAATCAAAGGCTGATTCAGAAGTATAAAATTATAAAAAGCTTAGCCACAGAGGAATAAGAAGAGGAGAGAAGGGAAGACTTTCTAAGAACATCAGTCACAATAGTTATCAAATGTGTGGAGCTAACTGAAATGCTCACACTGTATCCTGTTGTCTAGAACTTGTTCTAATTAGGCAGGTGTGCCATTTATAAGAGTGCTGATTAAGGAAAGGGATTCTATTGGAAGGAAACAAATCTAATCCTGCACACTGCATTTAACAATAGCATCTCATTTGTTCTTTTTTTTGGGGGGGGTGGTAAATAAATGAGGCCTACAAGTTGGTGGGAGGGGGGAGAAGGTAGGACAATGAAACAACTGCCTTCCCCAGGGTCTTTAATTTCTTATCTGGGCAGAGGCTTGGCTTTGAAGATTTCGTCTGAAAGTCTCTCCTACACCCCTACCATTAGAAACTGCAGGTATTGCATTTATCTTCTTAAGGGGGATCAAAGTCTGATTCAACACCGCTGGAAATTCAACACATGGTTATAGGAAGTCAGCTTAGGATTTACAAACTATTCTCTTCAGCAAGTATGTAATAATATTAGCAATATAATAGAAACCCTACCCTAGATTTTGAAAAATGGAATTTTAAAATCAATTCATATTCAAGTATCACAAATCTTTAATAGTTTCTTTTTTTTTTTAATTTTTTTTGCGGTACGCGGGCCTCTCACTATTGTGGCCTCTCCCATTGTGGAGCACAGGCTCCGGACGCGCAGGCTCAGCGGCTCACGGGCCCAGCCGCTCCGCGGCATGTGGGATCTTCCCAGAGCAGGGCACGAACCCATGTCCCCTGCAACGGCAGGCGGACTCTCAACCACTGCGCCACCAGGGAAGCCCTAGACTTCTTTTTTAAGAGCAATTTTAAGTTCACAGGAAAACTGAGAGGAAGGTACAGAAATTTCCCACATGCCCCCCGCCCCCACAGGTGCACAGCCTCCCTCATTAACAACATTCCCCCACCAGACTCATACATTTGTTACAACTGATGACCCTACACTGACACATCATTATCACCCAAAGTCCACCCAAAGATTACATTAGGGTTCCCTCTTTGTGTTGTACATTCTATGGGTTTGGACAAATTTATGATGACATGTATCTACCACTGTAGTATCATACAGAGTATTTTACTGCCCCCCAAAATCCTTGCGCTCTGCCTATTCGTCTCTCCCTCCCTCCTCTAATCCCTGTTAACCGCTAATCTTTTTTTACTGTATCCATAGTTTTGCTCTTTCCAGAGTGTCATATATTAGTTGGAATCATACAGCGGCTTGCTCAGTTGCCCAAAGGCATCCGTTTTAATCTAGATGGTGCCTACATACAACTCCACCTAGGTATGATGTGAACATAAACATTCTCATTACCAGTTCAACCAAGAGAAACCTGAATTAACTGCTCAGAGACACAGGCAACTGAATTGATTGTAATTAGATACAAACAGGGAAGTAGAATGAAAAGATGAGGCATAGGTAGATGGATATTAACAAGCTAGAAAAGTCACATGGTAGTCACTTCCTCAATAAGATTACCATCACCACCACCATTCCCTCCAACAATGTCCTGTCTTCACAGAGATTTACATGGCAGTTGAGATGCTAGGCACTATTCAACAAGTTACTAATATTTACTCAGCACCCAAGTATGCCAATAGAATACAACTGGTACTCCAAGCGCTTGTCCTCACAGAACCAATAAAAGTAGTGTGATTCCATTATCACACTTAATTTGCGATTGCCCGGTGGGCACATTAAACCCACTGGTGGGTAGAATTTCCATGCCCCTGGCTTTTCTGCTTTTGTTTTCTTCACTTTCAGAGTACCTTTGACCCTTTCAATTACAGTAGTCCTAAGAAGTAGGAAAGGAGGATGGTAATTACTACCTGAATGTCAAGAGCTCTGACCTTGTTTTTTGGACTCTGCCCTAAACCTCTTTGTGGTGGAGATTCTAGATCCACTAATACTTTAGGCCAGGCACCAACCCAGCACTTACAGGTATATTATCAGTGAAAGTCTGCTCTCTGGTCCTTTAGCATCACTGCAGGCTATGTATGGAGGGCACAAAACATAAACCCCTCCCCTGTCAATGCAAACTACAGCAAGGCCAGGAAGAGAAACACCAGAGTGACAGGCTTTACCCCAGGGCAAGGATTTTTAAGCTCGATTCCCTAGAACTTCAAGAGTCTACAGAAACCTACTAAAGGGTATACAGTAGGTTGAAGAAAGCTCTTTATTTTTGTGAAATCAAATTTTTTTTGCATATTTTAAGTCAAAGCTTAGTACACTATGAGCTCTTTGAAGGAGATCCTTGTTTGCTTTATCTTAACAAGAACTATACACACTGTAGCTATTTGACAAATATTTGTTGAATATATAAATGTAACATTATTTCTCATACATGGTTCTTTCTCATCATTTTCTAAATTACATTCTTATTTTAGTATATAAATGGTAAATAAAGAAATAATAATAAAACAGCACATTATATGAGGAAAAATAAACACTTTAAATGTTTGTCCATTTAGAACCTTCATATCACATTCACCCACTTACATTTTTTAAACTGTAAGATACACATAACATAAAATGTACCATTTTAACTGTTTTTAAATGTATGGTTCAATGTAAAGTATATTCGCAACATTGTACAACTAAGTTTAGATATATTTTTATATACAATGATACAGTTCAGAGAGTTCTGAAAACACCCCCTCACTCATGTAACCCATATTGCTATCAAGATATAGAGCACTCCATAACCCCAGAAAGTTCTCTCCTGTTCCTTCCCAGTCAACACCTTCCCACTCTCCTTCCCAAGCAACCACTATTCTTTTTTTTTTTTTGCGGTACGCGGGCCTCTCACTGTTTTGGCCTCTCCCGTCGCGGAGCACAGGCTCCAGACGCGCAGGCTCAGCGGCCATGGCTCATGGGCCTAGCCGCTCCGCGGCATGTGGGATCCTCCCGGACCAGGGCACGAACCCGTGTTCCCTGCATTGGCAGGCAGATTCTTAACCACTGCGCAACCAGGGAAGCCCCCTCAACCACTATCCTTGATTTCTACCTCCACAGTTTGGATTGGCCTGTTCTAAAACTTCATATGAATGGAAGCAGACACTGAGTTCTTTTGTGTAGGGTTTCTTTTACTCACCGTATTACCATATTCATTCATACTGTCGCATATATCAGCAATTCATTTCTTTTTATTACTGAGTAGTATTTCATTGTAAAGTATACAAAAATTTATTTATTTTCTCTATAGTTGATCAACATTTAAGTCTTCTTCAGTTTAGAGCTAAAATGAATAAAACTGTTCTGAACATTCTTGTTTAAGTATTTTTGTGGATAGGTGTTTTCATCTCTTTTGAGTAAATACCTAGGAGTGGAAATGCAGGGTCATAAGGTAGGTAGATGGTTAATTTTATTATTAGAAACCTCTAGTTTGAATAATTAGGAAAAATGCTAATTAGCAATACCAGGAAGTAAGCAGGGGATACTACTACAAATCTTGAAGACATTAAAATGATGGGAAATATTATGAACAGCTTTATGCCAATAAATTAGACAACTTAGTAAAATGGACTTCGCTGATAGACTAAACCAACAAAACTAACACCAGAAGAAATAGAAAATGTGAATAACTTTAAATCCATTAAAGAAAATGATTCATAACTTAAAACCTCCACACAACAAACCCCAGCTTTGCTGGTGAATTCTTTCAAAGATTAAGAAGACTATGATACCAATTTTTTTTTTCGATACCAATCTTAAATGATCAACTTCAAAAAACAAAGGAAGAAATATTTCTCTGCTCATTTTATGAGGCCAGCATAATTCTGATATCAAAATCGGATAAAAGCATTACAAAAAAAGTAAGTTAAAAGAACAACCAATACCCCACATGAATATAAACCCTCATTTGTTTTTCTTCTTCTTAAATATTACTTAAAAAAAAAAACTTTACTGAGGTGCAATTTACAATAATAATATGTACCCTTTTAAAGTTTGGACAAATATACATATCCGCATAATTATCACAACAATTAAGAAACAGAACCCTCAAAATTTTCCCTCAAGCCCTTTTGCAGTTCCATTTCCTTTGCAGACCGGGCAACTATTGATCGGCTTTCTATCATTACAGATTATTTTGCCTGCTCTAGAATTTCACATATGAAATCACACAGTTGTACTCTTTTGTGACTTCCTTATGCTTAGCCTGTTTGTGAGATTCATCCATGGTGTTGCATGTATGAACAGTTTATTCTTTTTTTTTTTCGGTACGCGGGCCTCTCACCGCTGCGGCCTCCCCCGTCGCGGAGCACAGGCTCCGGACGCGCAGGATCAGCGGCCATGGCCCACGGGCCCAGCCGCTCCGCGGCATGCGGGATCCTCCCGGTCCGGGGCACGAACCCACGTCCCCTGCATCGGCAGGTGGACTCCCAACCACTGTGCCACGAGGGAAGCCCAGTTTACTCTTTTTAATGCTACATAGTATCTCATTATATCAATATACCTAAATTCATTTATCCATGCACCTGCTGATGGACATCTGTGCTATTTACAGTTTTCAGCTGTATGAATAAAGCTAATACGAATATTTGTGTTAAAGTCTTTTTGTATACATGTTTTCATTTCTCTTTGGTAAATACCTAGGAGTGGAATTGCTGGGTCATATGTTAAGTATATGTTTAACTTTATAAGAAACTGTCAGAGTGGGACTTCCCTGGTGGCACAATGGTTAAGAATTCGCCTGCCATTGCAGGGGACACAGATTTGATCCCTGGTCTGGGAGGATCCCACGAGCCGCAGAGCAACTAAGCCCGCATGCCACAACTGCTGAGCCTGCGCTCTAGAGCTCAGGAGCCACAACTGCTGAGCCTGTGTGCCACAACTACTGAAGCCCACACGCCTAGAGCCAGTGCTCCACAACAGGAGAGGCCACCGTAATGAGACGCACGTGCACCGCAACGAAGACCCAATGCAGCCAAACATAAATTTAAAAAAAATAAATTCATTAAAAAGAAAAAGAAACTGTCAGAGTGGTTTCTAAAGTGATTATACCATTTAACACTCCTGGTTGCACTTGGTTTTGCCAGTCTTTTTAATTTTAACCATTCTAGAAAGTGTGTAGGAGTATCTCATATATCCTTGATGGCTAGTGATGTTGCCTGTTTTCATGTGCTCAGTGGCCATTCATATATCTTCTTTTGTACGGTTTCTGTTAGACTCTTCTGCCTGTCATCATGGTCTAATGCAATACATTGCCAAACCCTCTGAAAAACCTTTGGCCCCAGCTATTGAAAATGCTACCAGCAGGCAGTTTTCAGTTGTCACTCCCTTCAGGGATTGCTTCAGTTGTAGAGTCATGTCACCCAAGGACATGCCCCTTCCAGCAGTGGCCCACATACAAGTGGTAGAGGTCCTCATCTCTGAGTGATACAGAAATATAAAGGCTTGGTCATCTTGGCCCAACTCTTGTACCAACTCTGTCCCAACTCCGAAGGACCAATCTAGCTCTAGAGCTACATATAAAGTCAGCCAAGGCTGTTATTGAGCTGCATCACTGCTCAACCCCTTCCTCTGCCCAATAATGCTTCATTGCCATTCCTTCCACAAGAGTTGATACTACTAAGGGCTTCCCTTAGTAAATACTCCACCATAAAACTTTATCTCAGTGCCTGCTTCCTAATGAACACAAACTATAACACCTATTTTTAAAATTAGGTTGCTTGTCTTACTGAGTTGCAAGACCTTCATATATATATATATATGTTCTAGCTACAAGTCCTTTGTATACATATATACATAACATATAAAATATATGTACTGTGGGACATCTCTGGTGGCCCAGTGGTTGAGAATCCGCCTGCCAATGCAGGGGACACGGGTTCGATCTCTGGTCTGGGAAGATCCCACATGCCGCAGAGCAACTAAGCCGGTGTGCCGCAACTACTGAGCCTGTGCTCTAGAGCCCGCGAGCCACAACTACTGAGCCCGCGTGCCACAACTACTGAAGCCCGCGCGCCTAGAGCCCATGCTCCACAATGAGAGAAGCCACCGCAGTGAGAAGCCTACACCACAAAGAAGAGTAGCCCCCGTTAGCTGCAACTAGAGGAAGCCCGTGTGCAGCAACAAAGACCCAACACAGCCAAAAATAAATAAATGTATTAAATATATATATATATGTACTGTGAATATTTTCTCATTCTGTGGCTTGTCTCTTCATTTTCCTAATAATTTCTTTTGAGAAACACCAGTTTTTAATTTTTATGAGGTCCCATTTACTTATTTTTCTACTTTTTATGTCCAATCTAAGAAATCTTTGTGTATTCCAAAGTTGCAAAGGCTTTATCCTATATTTTCTTTTAGTTTCCGGGTTTTAGTTTATAAATTAAGTTCATGATGCATTTTTAGTTAATTTTTATGTACGGAATGAGGTAAGGGTCAAGATTCACTTTTTTTCCATATGCATATCCAGTTATTCCAGGACAATTAGCTGAGATTTTCTTCTTCCCATTGAATTAGTCCTTCAACTTTGGTCTTCCTTCTCAAAATTTGTTTTAGCTATTCTAGATCCTTTGTATTACCATATCAATTTTTTAATCAGTTTGTCGATTTCTAGAACAAAGCCTGCTGGGATCTTTATTGTGACTGTATTGACTGTATAGATCAGTTTGGGGAGTGTTGACTTGGTAACATTATTGAGTCTTCCAACCCATGAAATGTACATTTCTCCATGTACTTAGGTCTTCTTTACTTTCTTTCAGTAACAGTTATAGTTTTCAGGGTACATATTTTGCTAAATTCATCCCTATATATTTCATACTGTTTGATGCTATTGTAAATGGTATTCAATTTCTGAATGTTCGCTGCTACTATAGAAAATACAATTGTGTTACCTCCTTCTTTCTGAAAGAATTTATCTAACAGTTGTATTTGTTAAATGTTTGAGACTTCACCATTAAAGTTGTGTGTTGTCCGAGCCTAGAATTTTCTTTGTACCACAGTTTTAAATTTTGAACTCAATTTCTTCAGTAGATATAGAGCTATTCAGAATTTCTATTTTGAATGTATGTGTCAGCTGTGGTGATCTGGGCATTCAAGGAATTTTCCCATTTCATCTAAACTGCCCAATTTATTGGCATAAAATTGCCCATAATATTCCCTTATTATTCTTTTTATGTCTTCAGTGATATCCTCGCTCCCATGCCTATCACTGGTAATTTGTGTTTTCCCTTTATTTTTTCATTGGCCTACCTAGAGATTTCTGAATTTTATTGATGTTTTCAAAGAATCAGCTTTTGATTTCCCCTATTTACTTTCGATGTTCTTTATATGAGGAAAAATGTTGATTCTTATGCGGAAACCTGATTTGTTATTATCACTATCATTATCATTTTTATTCTAATACAACAGCTAGAGCCATGTGGTTATTCAAAATGCCATTCCCTTTTCTTTGGCTGTAGAGCAGAGGGTCCACGCATTCTACTCTGGTGCATCAACTCCTGGGAGGCTGGAGCAGGGAGGAGGTAACAGCTGGTGCCTTAGTGGAAGAGGAACCCTACCGAGAACTGCTCTCTAGACAGTGGTTCTTAAACAGGTATGAACATTAGGATGTACACGCCTAAGCAACATGCATGGATTTTGATTAAATAGGTCTGCAGCTGACTTAGGCATCTTGATTTTTTAAAAAGCTTCGAGGAGATTCTGGTGGTACCCCAGGTTGAGAATCACAGCTCTGAATGATTAGGACATCAGGCAGTTTATGCTCAGAAGAGTCTGAGAAGCACAAGAGTAAATACAGAGCTGAGAGGCTACTGAGAATTTGTTGCCTACTCCTAAAAACTGTGGGTCTGAGGGCCCCAGAGACATAGTAAGTTTATGTCACATGAACATGCTTTAAAGGTAGGGGGAAATATACACATGCATCTAAAACATGGCTTAAATTTCTTCAATACGAGGGCAATTTTGTTGATTTTTAAAGTTACGTGTGTGTGTGTGTGTGTTTTAATTCAAATAGCACAAAGATATACAGAATGGGAAATAGGTTTCCCTCCTATAGTTAATCCCTGGACACGCAAATTCCCTTTCAAAAGGTTCACTGAGACACTTCCATCTCAAAAAAAATTAAAAGTTGAGGTGTACTAAACCAGTTTTATTCTAATAGATATTGAGGTTAATACCATTCTTTTGCTTCTACGGAAATGTACACATGTGCATTTGCATGTGCAAATACACCTGCAAAATAAATGCCTAGCTGTGAGACTGCTGGGTCACAGAACATAGGAATTTTTAACTGCATGAGGTTGTGTCACTCTATACTCCTAACATGTTTTATCAAATTTTTTCCTTGCCAATTTAACAGTTGAAAACCATACCATATTTTAACTTAAATTTGTTTTTCAAATTAACTTTTAAAAACTGGATTCAAAGGTCATATTTTAAGTAAAAAAACTAGTAATTTTCTTTATCCCCTAGTATGTGATAATACAAATAAAGCTGTGCCTCCACAACCATCCATAGTTCAAGGTTAATCAAAGACCAGTGTTCTTATACATCCTCACAACCTCTTCATTGGAGTAAACAAACCAAACAAAGTGGAAGCACTAGCCAAGGGACAGTGAGGAAAGTAAATGAAACTCTACTCTCCTATCCACTGATCTTTTAGGATCAGCACATTAAGAACATCATCTTCGCATCAAAAAGCTAAATGAAGCATGATTATAAGAGGACTGCACTATGTACGTGTGTGTTTAAGAAAATAAGGGGTGCATACTAATTTTTGAGACCGAGTTAAAAGGAAACTTTGCAAGGTAAGTTTGACAGATCACTGGAACTTACAGAGCCACAGAAATTTGCTAGCAGCCCATAAAATTTCAGTACTTCTTTCCACAGTCCGTGTTACAACAAAGAACAATCTGAAATCAGTGAGCACAGACCCACCTATAGAATTACAGTAACAGTACTGTCAGGCATGGTTTTTCTTCCTCCCTCCTTCCTTTTATCTTCCCTTCTTTCTAATTAACTACCTGTCTGTTTTGAGGGCCTGGCTCACTCACGTGATACTGCTTGGTGGTCCACTGCTGGTAGTCATCTCTAAGTTATTCAGATGATTTTGAGTATAGGGGAGGGGCCAGGAAATGACAGAGATAAATACTTCTCAGACTTTAATATACAAACAAAACACCTGGAGATCTTGTTAAAATGCAGGTTCTGGTTCAGTAATGCTGGAATGGGGCCAGAGATTCTGCATTTCTAAGGAGCTCCCCCATGATACTAATGCTGATCTGTGGTCCACACCTTTGAGCAATAAGAATATAGATACTTTAAAAAAGTAACCCCCAGGGCTTCCCTGGTGGCGCAGTGGTTGAGAGTCCGCCTGCCGATGCAGGGTACGCGGGTTCGTGCCCCGGTCCGGGAAGATCCCACATGCCGCGGAGCGGCTGGGCCCGTGAGCCATGGCCGCTGAGCCTGCGCGTCCGGAGCCTGTGCTCCGCAGCGGGAGAGGCCACAACAGTGAGAGGCCCGCGTACCGCAAAAAAAAAAAAAAAAAATTAACCCCCAAATTACTCATATTCAACTCTGGGATGTGTTTTACCATTTCAATATAAGGATTCACTAAAGAGCAGAACCCTGGAGTTAATGCCCTGCCGGAGGAACTATTTTATTAGTCACAGTAATGCAGTAGTTGGTGTGGTAGCAGTTGTAGTAGCAGCAGCAGCAGGAGTAACAGTAATTAGCAGCAGCAAATATTTGAAAAGCACTAAGAACAGATATTCAGGTTAGCACTTAATCAATCATTAAAATGCCAGAAGGTAGGTACTATTATCTCCACACTACACATGAGAAAACAGAAGTTAACTTTCCCCAAACAGTTAGGCTCCAGGACCACTGCAGTACCTCTCTGGTTATCAAGTTCACGATCACTGTGTTGTTAGTAATGAATGTCATCATTTCTCAAGTTGACACGTGGGAAGGGGCAATTGTTTAAAGGCCTTATTTTCTAGCTCCTGTAAAGTCCAGCTTGGATAAATAAATAGATCATTGTAACTGATCAGTCTGGGTCAAGGTCAGGAAGAATTTAAACCTATTATTTGACACTACAGACAATCTACTTTGGATAATCAAGAGTAGCTGTGAGTTCAGAGGCCCCAGAGATGATAATGTTGTTGTTTTAAATCTTCTGGCTTTATTTGTTAACTAAGGTGTGACAGAGTGGAATGGCTTGCTTTAGAAGTTATCCAAAGACTAACACTGGTTACAATATGAATTCCAGCATATTTGGCTTCGAAGCTACATTTTACGCTTCCTAAAAAGAGATCAAGCTAAATATACAGTTCTCAGTCAAAAAGCCCTGTAGAGTAACCTGATCTGAGCAGGGGCACTTTAACTCACTGCCAAATAGAAAAGCATGATCGCCTTATTCCACACACACAAATACCATTCTAGGAGAGGCCAATTAATCATGAATATAACTTTTCAGACATTACATAATTTCACATAGACTTGCTTCTAATGCCTGCCAAGGAAAACAGCAATTTGTATCACCAGGAATAAATCTACATTTGAAAAGAAACGAAAGTTACAAATATGAAACAGTGTAACTCTGGTCACCTCTTTCATGCCACCCTTCCTCATAAGTTCTCTAATTATTTTATTTTATAAAACTGGCATTAATAAAACAACCAAAAATGATGTAAGCTGTAAAATTACATAAATAAATGAAAATAGGGAAATCCAAGTAATTTTTATATCTACAAGAGTAGCAACCTCTAAGATATGATAAATAGCAATGCACACACACACACACACACACACACACACACATATATATAAAATAAAGTCATATGCACACTGCATACTTCTGAGTCCTTCAATATTACACAAAAACACTGGTATATTAAATCATTTATTATAATTTTAAGAGATTCAATTTTCATATCTAAAATTATTTCTGTTTTCTACATAAATGTTTCACTGATATAACCCTGGTAAATCAGGAATAAGTGATTAATTTGAAAGCAATCCAATGATATCTACAGTCAACATTTTCAAATATAAATAATGAACATAAGCCTGGCAAGTATTTTATTTAGAAAATATACCCATCAGCCCAGGATTACCTTCAGTACGTTTATAAAATTCCTTAACAGAATATTTATAAGCAACAAAACTAGGAAAACAAAAGCAATTAATTATCCTCTTATTAAATAATGGCTGTACTGAAGAACATCAGACTTTAAAGGGGGATGCATAAACTCATAACAGACTTATCTGAATAGTTCCCTTCTACAGTCATTTTTAAAAAGAATGCTCTCCTTCACACTATCTTTTTTTAAAAAATTAATTTCTCCTTCATTTACTTAAGGTTGGGTGGACTAGCTCCTGCTTTTGAAACTTCCCTAAGGAAAACCTGACACCCTAATCATGGTCACTCAAAAGCAAGCCAAGTACCCATACATGCATCTGAGGCTCTGGTGCTTTTAAACAAAGACCAAACCACTAATGCCAGACCTTTAGTAGATGTGCAGAAACAAATGGTACAGTGTACTTCCCCACCTCTGTTGAAACCCTTGCCTAGCCAGCCAAGATTTTGTTCTTTATGTGTTTTTCATTTAAAAATAAGTATTTTGCACTTTCTAAAAAAGAAATGATATTCTGAATGTTTCCCCAAAACTATGTAACTACGTATGTGAATGTAGATGTGTGCGCACATATGTATACATGTATGTACATGTGTGTGTATGTGTATATGTGTGTAGATATAGATATGGGCATATTAAATAGGGGTGTGTTCTTCATTCTCTCCCCCAGTTAAAAATAATAATAATAACAGCTAATATTTATTGCATGTGACCATGTGCCAGATACTGTATGAGGTGCTTAAATTATTTCAACAATCTCAGCGAGGTGTTCTTATTGTTCCAGTCTTATTAAGGAGGAAACTGCGGCACAGAAAGGTTAAATAATGGGCCCAAAGGAGCACAGCTGCCACTGGCAGAGATCAGATTCCAAGTCAGGCAGCTGACCTCAGAACCTGCTTTCTTCACCCCTGTGTAAGCCTCTAAATTAGGAACAGTAACCAGAGCAGGAATGGGATACACACATAAGTCAAGGGCAAGGGTCATTTTGGAATTAGGAAGCAGAGGTGAGTTTATAACGGGTGTAGATATTAGAGGAAGAAGCCACAGGAGGTTTTTTATTGTCAGAGTGGATGAAGAGGAGACCATCAGCAATTCTCTACTTAATTCAAAATGACTTTTACAGAAGATTGGCTTTCAGGAGTTATTTAGAACAGAAGAAAAAAGCACAGTTTGTTGAGAAGAGAATCTAAGAAAATGACAGTGCTTGGGAGACAGCTCAGAAGACTAATGTAATGAGTTCACAAGGAAGGTGCTACCTAGAGGAACGGAGCCGAATGGAGAGAGAGAAGGCTGGGACCTGAGCAGCAGATGAGGGAAATGAGATAAACCAGAGCCTGCTGGAGGCTGGCTTTGATGCATGGGGCGAACAGCCAGAGGAGATGCAAAAGGAAATGAGAAGCCCCTGTAAAGATTTAAGGAAGGGGTTGGCATGGTCAGGAAGTCCACCTGGCAGGAGGTAACAGCCCATTCTAGGAACTTGGAAGAGGAGGCAAGGAGAGGAGAATGACAGGCCTAGAAGCTACTGAGTTCAGTGGATTTCATGATGATTTCATAAAGATGTGCTATTCTGGACAAGTCTGTATGTTGAGGAAGAAAAGTCAGCCAGAAATTGCTCTAAATTTAATAAAGTCTTCAGAAAAAGTTGCCAAGGCAGAAAACTTCCTAGTGACTCTGCCAATACAGCTAATTGCTTAGCAATTACTGGCCATGAGCATCACGGAAATTGTTGACATTTTTAAACCCTTACACTGTGAGGACCTATGTCTCAAAGCCCTTGAAATTTTTATCAGTATTTGGGTGTGCTCTGAGCCAAGTTCTCTACCCATGTCACCAGAAAAAAAGATGATAATTTTCCAGAGAAAACTGTTATGTTGTCTCCTCCATTGGGCCAGAGTCATCCTCAGCTAAGATGTACATGTGAATAATTTATATTCACCTGGAATGGTTAACATACGAGCATGCTGTTCCAAAGGTACAGTTGGTTTTCTTAACAGTCCAGATCACAGAAATTCCTCATGGTCCTTCTCATTTAGTTAAAGGGATAAAATACAAATATTTATGGGAGAAAAACAACTTTTGTAGCTTATTGATTTAGCTTTAGGAGTATTTCACAACTGAGTCCTTTTTAACAACATACAACCAGGGACATAGGTCTAATCAATACTGAACATCTACCCTGCAGTTGGGGCTTATGAATTAATCAGCATCTACTCTAACTCAAACCATCAGACAAAAATCAACAGTGACCTACATTTTTTTGAACACTGTAGAACCACCTAAACAATGTTATCATTTACAATAATGACAACAATCTTGAACCCTGACCACAAACACCAAAACTAGTGACTCTGCTCATGAGTTATTTATTTCTAGGTTATCTCTTTTTCCAGGGGACTAACAGCAGGAATTCAGGTTGTCACATGCAACACTTCCTGTATACATTAGCCGCATCATGTTAACACTACTAACCAAAAGCTGGGAAAGAGCACCTGATGACCCCAAGGCCACACAGCAAAATTAGGCAGTATGGGGAATCTGGCTCTCTCCACTCAATTCAATGGTCTATTGTTAGGCCAAGTAACCTGTTTCCCGATTAGCATACGAAACAATAGAGGATAAAATAGTGTGTAAGCAGAAAGTCTTTCCTGGTGAGCTGCAAATTATCTAAAGAAGGTTTTATTTCTAATTACGGTCATATAATTACAGACACTTTAAGGAGAAGAGCCTGTTTGTTCTGCCTGGTGTGAGCAACTCACTGATTTAGGCTCTCTTGAAGCCAGCAGCCAAGTGGCAGTGGCACAGACCCAGGAGTTCCTGGAGGAGAACAGATGGACAGCTATCCTAAAACAAAAGAGCTCCCCAATGTCGCCCAGCAATAAGATGTGAGAGCTTGATAACTCTACCATCCCCATTCAGGTGTTACATGTATAAAATGAAAGAGTTCACCGTTAAGTAGATATTTTTCTCATTGGGTAGCAGAGAGTACCATGCTTGGTCTCCCATTCTCTCATTTTCTAACAAGGCCTTCCCAAGGCTTCCTACTTAGCATAAATTGGCTTCACCTAAGGATTAGTTCTTATTTTTCCAATTGGTTTTTTGAAGAAAATATTCATATTTCATCAAATTTTCAGAACTTCTTATAGAAAGTTTCTGAAAGGCTGGTGACACACACTGTAGCAAAGGAATTGAGGGCCTAGAATCTGGAATCAGATTCTCTGGGTTTGAGTTCCAGCTCTACCACTTTCTAGTTGTGTGACCATAGCCAAGTATTTGACTCCTCGCTTAGTTTCTACATCTGTAAAATGGGAATAACAATAGTTGTGTGACTTATATGAGATCATATATATAAAGTGCTATGTGCTACAGCATGTGGGAACTGCTCAGAAGACGTTAGCATCTGTGAGTTATCACTGTATTTGATGTAGACATTTTGGCCAATCAACATTTTTTTCAGTACCTGCTACTTACTTCAACTGTGCAAGAGCACAGACTCTATCCACTGTGCCACAGAAGATTCAAAGAATGAGAACTTACGACCCATGCCTTTGCAGAGTTTACAAATCGCAGGTGGAAAAAGCATACATATACAATTCAAGAACATATTTCAGACAACACAATCCCACAGACACATGGCTTTCTTGCTTTCTTCAATAATATATTCTGTGGAAAGTTGGCAAGTCACATTCTAAAAGGCCAGTTCCTCTACCTCCTTTAAAAGAAAGGTACGGTGAACACTTGAAAATTAAACATCTCAAAAACTGTCACAGGTCAATTATAACTCAATAAAACTGGGGGTGGGGTGCAGGGAAAGAACTGTCCTATTTTCTTTTATAGGTTCATATGGCTAAAGAAATATTTGAGCACTTACTATACATAAAGGACACTATATTTAATACTAAAATTCAACTGTTTGAAGTTTTATTTCATTAAAGCTATACAGATAGTACATAAATTATCAACAGAAGTATAAAAGTTGGGTAGAGTCAATCCATAGGGCTTCTATAAGGGGGTGAATTTTGATGCAAAATTTCAAATGGAGGATGGGAGGGATTTCAGGTAGAAACAAACAGCAGGGGCTAAGGGCAGCAGACTTGGGGGGAAAGGGGAGAGGTGGCAGCTATAATGATGAAAATACATAGACTTGAGCAAGGATTCATGTGGGGACAGGGTAAAAAGGAGGTCCTTTAGATGGAGAGCCAAGTTAGCAAGAGCCTCAAATTTAAAAAAAAAAAAAAAAAAGAAAGAAAGCTCTCCTCACTGACCACCATGTCACAGCTTCACCAGCCCAGAGCTCTTGATTTCCCCACAAAATGCTCAACACTGGTGGCTAATAAGCTATTGTCTAGGACTCCCCTGCACTTCTGCTTCCACCTGTTGAGTTCTGTGCTTAATTGTGTTTGTTTTCAAATCTGTTTATGTCAGTTATGCCTGTTACTATAATTAAGTACCTTAATTAAACACTGTTATCCAACACCCAATAAACTATGTGTACAGAGAGAGTTGTAGTCTCTATGGACACTTTGTTGAATGTTTTTGGACAGATCTGACTAACAGTGAAAAATATTATTACAAGACTTGGAGGAAGTTACAACTAGAAGAATTGCTTCACAAGTGCATCTAAGGAAACTGAGATTGAAAGTTGTAGAGGAAAAAGATGGGAAACTCCAACCTATGCTCAAAGAAAAGGCTGGGGCCTCCACCAAACAACTGGCAAATATATACACATGATACATATTTTATAAGATAAAATATTAATAAAATGTTGCCATATATATATATATACAGATATAATTTTTTATTCCCTACTTTTAACCAGCTTTTTGGGTTAACCAACCAATTCTTAATCACATCAAATACAAAAGCTTCTACTATAATGAAATCAAGTGGACTGCACAGTCAAACTTGAAAGAAAACTATCAAAAAACTGCACCTGCAAATAGGTGGGGGAAGTCCTATTCAAATACATAAATTTTTATATCTATACTCACTATATCTCGTTTCAGCTATGTGAGTCAAAAGAACACTTAAATGAAATACAAACTTTGTCAAATATTTTTCCCACAAAACTCCAATCTGAATACTGAATTTAAATAGATATTTGCATTTGTAGACCCAAACTTAATACATTGTTATTTTATCTAATGCACAATAAATACTTTATTTCTAATACAAAAGAAGTCAAAATGGATATTAAGTATTTTGAAGTACCTTAAAATGATCAAGCAACGATAAATAAAAGCAAGGATAATCAGTCTCTGAAAAGCAATCATTTTTCAAACAGTATAATTTGCTCTTGACTGAGTTTAAGACCTAAATAATATTACTATAAAGAATGATAGATACCTCCTACCTGTGCTCACTTTTTTCTTGAGTGGGTTAAAATACAGGTAAGAACCAACCTAGGATTATTAAAAAGAATTATTTTATTTACTGTGAATTATTTTGAATACACACTTACTGCTTATATATCTGAAACTAGCAGCCCAGTATGAACCATGTATATTTTCCTATTAATTACCCAGAGCAGGTTATTCATCAAGCAATTAATTGCAAACAATTTGCCCAACTGATGGCTCCTTGTTTTTAGTTTGTTTTTTTTTTTTGACATCACCATTTCACAGATTAGACTATAAAACCACTAAATAGGGATTGTGTCTTGGACTATGTTCTGTACATGATGAATACACTGGTGGCGCTCAGTCAATGTATGACTAATGATAACACTGTCATTCGTTTATTTTTCAAATACTTTATGTTCACTGAAAAATATTTATCACAGGATTTCACTGTATGCAAGAGCATCTGTAACACAGGGTAGAAACGGAATGTTTTCAAAACAGAGAGCCTGGAAACATTAGCCAGAACTCAGGCGGCCAGTATTTTGGGATTTTTTGGCAGGCACATGAAATAGATCAGACATCCTGGTTGAAAACTAAATCTCCCAACAGTAAACAGAAGAAACCAATTTCATTCAAGATAAATGACTTTTCTTCAAATTCCATGAAGAGGGAAGAATCTCTGTTTTGCAGAGATAGGCATAAAATCGTGAAAGATGTATCCAGATATATGAGATGAGGCCCAAACCACCACCAGCACCTCGTACTATGTAGTGTTTCCCATTACAGAGCCTCACAAGATTTGCGAATTTTTTTCTAATTAATTATAAATCACTAAACAAATCCTGACAATAGTGAGAATGCAGCTTGGACAGAAACAGTCTGAACATTTCTAACTCAAGTTCTACCACACAAAAAAAGAGAAATATATTCAGCAAGGGAAAACAAAGGTTCTTGGCTAAAAGCTCAACTCACCATCTTGTACTTATCAAAGTCATCTTAAGAGGCATTATTCTAGGGTTATACTCTGCTGTTGTTTAAAAATGAAAAAATGTACATGCACTGGTCCAAGGTCAGTGCTCAAAAAATACTTGTTGACTTGATGTCTTAATTTTTCAAGAAAAGGACTCTGAAAATTTCAACAACTATGTATAAAAACTAAAGATTTTTTTCTTCAAAAAGGTAAGTTCATATGTCAAATGACCTAAAAACTGTAAGGTACCAAATAAAACCCAGGCTCTCTGTCAGTGATTAAATCAGTGATTCAAGATGTTCTTCTTGACAGGAGAATAGAAAATATTACTAATATTTATTTCTTCTGTAGTAGTGGATTTTACTAAATAATATCTATTTTTTATCTCTCTTCCTGCACACATGGCACTTAAAGCTGAAATCAATCATATACTATTACACTTGATTACTACTCAAAATATCAAGTATTCTGTTTCACATGCATAATCTTATCCATTTAATCATACCACTAGTTTCTGAGAGAGGGTCTTATACTTTCTATATCCTTTTCGGGGCCTAATGCCCCATTAGGATATAAGAGTTTTTAAAAATTACTTATCAAGCAAGTGATAATCTAACCACGGCATGAGAAGCAAACTCTTGCATCTGGCATAAACAATGGATACTTGATTTATTCAAGTATCCTGGTTCATAAAGTGGGATTAACAATTTCACAAATTTTGAGCAGAGTAAAAAATCTGGTATTACAGTCAAACAAAATACAATTACTTTTCCTTGAGTTTTGCATTGTACACTCTTGCATTATTACCCTTGACGAAATAAGAGGACTGCCAGCTAAAAGAAATGTACAAATAATAAATGCCAGGTAGACCATTTGTTTCTCCTAAGAGCATTCTTTGTTGAGTTCAGATGCCTGACTCATGACGCGGGTTAGCTTACGTAAGCCTGTGGAGTCCTCTGAGTTAAGGGTGGCTCAGAGGGTCTCTCGACCTCCCAGCATTAGAAAGCAGTACGTGACCACTGGTCTGCATACTTCCCAGGCTGGAGAGCACACGGTCCAAGGGCAAAGATCACTGTGGAAGCCACCCAATAGCCCCCCAGCAGCACTGCAGTGGTGCTGGATGCCTATAAACAGCAGAGGACACTAACAAAGGCGGCTGTGTGGGAAAAACAACATCCACTCCAAGCAAGCATGAGAAAGACACGTGAGGAAGGGCAAGGAGCTGGGGAGATGGGCTACTGAGAGAACCCAGAGATCCCTGAGGCTTCCCCCTCCTCCCAACCCCATCAGTGAATAATCCAGCCTATCATTACTTGCTGACATTCTGAATCAGAAAGGATTTTAAATTATCTGTTTCTTAAAAAGGAGATTTTCAATTTCCCCAACAAGTCTGTCAGAGCCCCCATCCCCCCAAAAAAGGTTTCTTACAGCAGGCTGTAGTCAGCCAAGGAGGGGTGCCTCCTGCTGAGCCGCTGGCTCCCCACTTCAGATTTTCTGAATCATTCAGGCTCTCCTGGAGGTTTCTTTATACCCACAGAAACAGTGAGGTCTCACTCCACGGGGAACTGCTCTAGGCAGCCCCTTGCCAGTCGACAAATATGACTCCTAATTCATTAGCAGCCTGTACTATTGGAGCGAGGGGTTGAAGTGATATTACAGAAGCTTGAAAGGGGCCTTGTCAAGCACCTCTACTGGGCCAACACACTAATTGGTAGAGAATAGTTTATTATATTAACATCTAGGTCAAACCTAGAATGCTGGCGTCTTCAGAAGATTTTGTAATTACATTTCTGGAATGTGTATTGTAAGGAAAAACAGCAGTGTAGTAATAATTAATGTTGATTATGATGATTCCACCGCCTTACATTTATTGAACATGCTTAACTCTTACTTCATTACTACATTTAATCCTCACAACCCTGTGTGAGAAGGGCAAGAATAAATACCCCAAAATGAAGGATTAGGACACACAGCTGACCAGGCTAGAGGTCACTCCTTCCTGAGAGCCAAAACAAGAGGTCTCTGGTGTGCACTGAGGAAAGTATGGAAACAGAGTCATTCCTTAAACAAACCTCTGTCTGACGCCTCCATGGGAAATGATGGACCAAACTCTAGAATTTCAGATACAATATAACATAGTCCTTGTTCTAAGGGAGTTGTGAGATGACACGGAAGGAACAAGGTGGCATTTAGGCTGGGTCTGGAAGGGTGAGTGGGTGTTGCTAGTGAAGAAGACTAGAATATGTATGTGAACACGTTCAGAGGCGTGGACCCAAGAAAGAACTTGGGTCAGGTTATCTTAAAAAATAAATAGAATAAAATAAATAAGTAGTTTACATATTCTCTTATAGGCAGTATACATACAATGGTGTTCCCCCCAACAATGGTGTATATTAATATGTATACACAGCATACATATTAGGTACCGAGTTACACATTCACTGTGCCCCACACCTATCACCACTGTAACTGCCCAGGTTTACTGCCCCCCCTGCCCTCCACCCCACCATGGGCTGTGAGCTCCACGCGGCACAGACTGTGTCTGTTTTGCTTACTACTGTGCCTCCAGCACACACGCCATGTCCATGTCCGGCACATGAGGAGCACTCAGTACACTCTTCCAATGAACGAATGAATGAATGTATAGCAGGCACTATGTTATAAAAGAATTCCCACAGAATAGAGTGACACCTAAAAATTAATAATACTAGGTAATGAGTGTTATAAAAGTTATTGTTAAAGAGCTTTGAAAACACAAAGGAGCAAATAAACTAGTTCAGATATCCTCCTACACCATCACCCTGTATAGACAGTTTCCACCCTTAATAATTTGCTTTTATAACAAATACTCGTCCAACAGAAACTATGTTATTCTGTGAAGGAAATTTAAGCAGTAAAAGTGACTCAACTTCCAGGTATAAGTTTCACAGAATGCTTTATTCTCTGCCAACCACTGTGATTATCAGTGCCTTTGTGAGGATTATGAAAAAGAAATGTTACTATATAGAAACACTGGAACAAGACTAACCTCTAGACCTACTCAGGAAATCCTCTTCATTGAAAATTTTCAGTGGGGGAAAGGGGGTGGTTTAGGGGGAGAGGAAGTATAGAATGATTATCCCACCATATTAGACCTTTAGCTTTCAGATGTTAAAACACACTTTATGCCCCAAAGGCTCAATTAAAACAAAGTTGGAAAAAAAATTCAATAGAGCAAACTGACATATTTCATCACAGAGCAGCGAGAAGTGTTTCACTGGCCTATGGAGAGATCGAAGAGTGGTTCTCTTGGCTGGAAGGCACTACATCCAATGCTGTTTTTTGGCGAAAGGAGACATGTCCAAACATCATAGAAGAGAGCATAGAATAGACTTTCTAATTTTAAAAAGGCAATTTCATGGTTAAGAAGGATGTTTTGATGGTAATCAATACCTTTTCATTTTTAAAACCTGACCATGCGAACATCCAACTAAGATAGTTATTTCCAAGGATGTCTCTTCCTTTCAAAGTTAAAACTCTTCATATTTACTTGGCTTGGACCATGTTTTTTAGTCATTCCCATTCTTTGAATCTTTGCCTAATACAAGCTTTCATTTGGATACACCACTCCCTTTGATGTTTCTAAGAATGTCTTGCTATTAACCTCTAACCCAATTAGTCACCAAATTGGCAGAATACATTGCTATTTGGAAGCCAACAGCTTATGAAGGACGTTTTTAAAAATCTGCAAAATGAGCTATATTATGACTACTTTATTTATAGTTTTTAAAAAGTATTCCAGGAAATCTACAGTAACAAATTCGGAATAAAGGCAAGTACAGGTCCTTTGTGTGCAACGGGGTAGGCAGTTGTGGCTATTGTAAACAAAAATAAGTTAAAAACTTAAATGTACAGTCCACCTTCTCCTTTTGCCATTTCCCCCCTTTCCTCTCCTCTGTTCATCTCAGTAAAGGAAAACTTCATCCTTCTAGTTACTCAGGCCAATAACCTTGAAGCCTCCTCTTTTTCTAACACTGTACGTCGAAGCCTATCTACACATTCTGTTGGCTCTACTTCAAAATATATCCAGAATCTGTTCACGTATCACCACTCTCCACCATCACTCTAGCCTAAGCCATTACCTCCTGCTTGATTTACAGCCCTACCCTCCTAGCTGGCCTCCTTGGTGCCACCCTACAGATTCTTCTCAACACAGCAGCCAGAACATCTGGTTAAAACTAAGTCAGTCAGATCATGGCCCTCATGGCTCAAAACCTTGCAATGCCTCCCTATCTTAGTCCCAGAAAAGCCAGAGGCCTTACACTGGTTCCCAAAGCCTGGCATAAGCTGGGACCTTTCTTCCCCTCTGTGCTCATCTCTTACTACTCTCCTCCTCCATTCCAGCCACACTGGCCTCCCTTCTGTTTCTCAGACAGTTCACAACACACTCTCATCATGGGAGTCTTTGCACCTGCTATTCCCTTTGTCTAGAACACTCCTTCCCCATGCACGGCATGCTCCCTCCTGCACTTCCTTCAGAATCAAATATCACTTTCTCAGGGAGGCCTTTCCCTAATCAAACTAATTAAAATAGCAATCCTGCCTCCCCAATCCTGTCACTAACTCTGCTTTATTTATCTCCATAGTACTCATCACCAGGTGACATGCTATATATCTACTTGTTTATTATCTGTCTCTTCCCATTAGAATGTAAATGAATTTCATGAGGGCAGAGAAATGCCTGTTTTGTTCCTTGTGTATCCCCAATGACTACAACAGAGCCTGACATACAGCAGGTGCTCAGGAAATACCGGTTGATTTAATGAGTAAATAAATGAGTAAATGCCAGACTTTTCCTTCTCCTTCCACTCCTTCTCCATACTACTTCCAGTAATAGAATTATTTGCCCATGATTTGTCAATAAAATTGTCTTGAGTTCATTTCTCAAAGATCTGTTTTAAATATAACTCTCATTATCCTACCTGAGGGTACACCTAATAAATAACCAGGAAATTAAGAAACCAACTTATTCACCTTCTAGCTAAACATTAGGGACTTGAATCTTTCCAATAACCTCTGCCTGATTCTGAGGGCCTGCAGTTTCTTCTGTGGCAGTGTACAATCCAGACAGTGTTTTCCAACCCTCAGTCACTCCCAGACCATCCTCAGCAATTTTGCTTCATCTACACATCACCAGTGCTATTATCTTCTTAACAATGTTTTAAACGTGGCTCACTTTTGCTCTTTTTAAAAAAATGTACGTAGGGCTTCTCTGGTGGCGCAGTGGTTAAGAATCTGCCTGTCAATGCAGGGGACACGGGTTCAAGCCCTGGTCCAGGAAGATCCCACATGCCACGGAGCAACTAAGCCCGTGTGCCACAACTACTGAGCCTGCGCTCTAGAGCCCGTGATCCACAACAAGAAAAGCCACCACAATGAGAAGCCCGCACACTGCAACGAAGAGTAGCCCCCGCTCGCTGCAACTAGAGCATGCGCGGGTGCTGCAACGAAGACCCAACGCAGCCAAAAATAAATAAATAAAAATAAATACATTGTAAAAATGTATGTAAGAAGAAACTCATCTTAAGCAGTAATATCTATGAAGTGATAGGTCTGAAGAAGCTTTTGCCTCCCTAAAACATAAAAATAAAAGTATGACCACAGGAATGAAGTGTTTGTCTATGGTCCACCACCAGTGTACAATACCATACTCCAGCATTCACTGATATAAGCCAAAAAGTTTATCTTGAGGCCTGCAATACCTTTAGGAAGTAACACACACACACACACACACACACACACTCCCCTTTGCTTTACACCATGTAAGTTAAGAATTCAAGTCCCAAAAGAATCAGATCTATATACTCCAAACATATCATGAAGAAATGTCTAAATTCCTAGTCAGATTAATTCAGACCATCAAAGCTAAGCTCCTACAGGGAATATCTGTTCAATTACTCACTGGGTCCTTTTGCAAGGTATTATCTGCTAAAATGCTCTAGTAAAGAGTAAACTTGTATGCTTTTCTAGATAAGTTCTTTTTTTGAGCATCTACCTATCTATCTGTCTGTCTATCTTCTTTCCTTCTTCCCTCCTTTCTCTTCCTTCCTTGCTTTCTTCTAGGAGGGGGTCAGTTGGGGTAAAAAGACCTGGGAGACATTTCCTAAACTTGATGATTTCTTCCTAATAGCAATTTTACAGTTTATTTCTAGTGCTTTATCAAATTTGACTTCTAAAGATTACTTTTCTATTTTAGAGATTGATATTAAGAAATCTCTTGATTGAGAATAATGATCTTTTACAAACTAAAAGGCCATTCTTATATTCAAACATGTTTTAAAATGTGAGCAGTATTCTAAACTTGCTTCAGACAGCCCATACAATCACAAGAGTTATTTTAAGAAAAAGACTCAGATGGACACATCCACGGAAGCTAATACTAATGTGCTGTTCTTCCAACGAAAAGGTTACTGACCTATCAGTAGGAGTTGTCTTTTCTGGCAGAGATGATAGATTTGCCTTGTCTTATCTACACCCCCTGCTCTGTCCCCATAATGAGCCATGGCATACATGTGCAAGACAGCTGGCAAAGGGGGAGTCAGAGTCTGTGGCCATGGGCCAGAGCAAAGATTACCAACCCACTCAGAGCCCGGACCTATGACCCATGTCTCATTAGCACCTTGCTCCAAGCAACTGAGCTGCCACAAAAATCAACAGTGGCTTAAGCCATTTTGTTTACAAATGAAACAAATCAGGTCAGTCTGACAACCAATAGTTCAAGCAGCCACTAGAGAACTGCCAAAAATACAGAAGAACCAGTGGTGAGGGGGAATTATAAGGGTCTTGCTGTCTTGCTTTGCCCTCCACCCACCAAAGTCAGGACGAATTTGGAAGGGAAGTGAGAATATAATAGGCAAGTCCGTTTGTAATATACCAGGTATTCAGTGCATGTTAACAGAAGATAATAAAAGAAGAAAAGCATATCTACAACTTCCTAGGTGACATCCTTCTTACTCAGTAGTTAGAATATACTTGAAACATGCACAAAAAAGAGCAAGAGACAGTTGTACTTGAGAACTGCAAGCTTAAAAAAATCTACAGTCAAAAAATACTTGGATTACAGTAATCAATTTACATTAGGAAACCATTTGATCTTAAGGCAAAATGAAAGAAACAAAAATAAATCCACAGCAAATCAAGTTCAAGAGAAATCATTACATAAATTTTTTTTTTTTTTAACAGTACGCGGGCCTCTCCCTGTTGTGGCCTCTCCTGTTGTGGAGCACAGGCTTCGGACGCACAGGCTCAGCAGCCATGGCCCACGGGCCCAGCCGCTCCACAGCATGTGGAATCTTCCCGGACCGGGGCACGAACCCGTGTCCCCTGCATCGGCAGGCGGACTCTCAACCACTGTGCCACCAGGGAAGCCCTAAACCTAACTTTTATATGCACTAGGAAACCAAAAAATTTGTGACTTGTTTTATTTCAATATTCACTTTATTGCGGTGTTATGGAACTAAACCTACAATATCTCTGAGGTCTGCCTGTATTGAAAATACAGGCAAACATTAAAAAAGAATTACATTTACTATATTCAAAGAGATAAAAACCAAGTTTAAAGATTTGGCAGGGAACTGTCAACTATAAAATGTGACAAACTTGAAAAATAACTAAATAAAAATTCTATAACTGAAATTAGGAATTCAATAAATGAATTTAATAGCTTATTAGATACGGTTGAAGAATGACCTAGTAAACTGCAATTGAGAAGAAATCCTGAGTATGGCTCAGAGAAAAAGTTGAAAAATACAGAAGAGAAGGTAAGAGGCACAGGGTATACAGTGAGAAATTGTAACATATCTTTTAATAGAAACCCAAAAAGAGAAAAGAAAGAGGATGAAGCAGGAACAGTATATAAAGAAATAATGGCTTAGGATTTTTCTAAACTAATGAAAGATACCAATCTTCAGATCCCTAGCAGAATACATAAAAAGATATTCATATCTAGACACAACATAGTAAAACTTCAAAGATAAAAACCAAAGAAAAGAGTTTAAAAATCAACAAGAGAAAAGGCATTTGCCTTAGTTTGACAAATGAAGTCATAAGACAATGGAATATGTGCAATGTGTTCAAAGAAAATAACCATCCAGAATTCCATACCTAGCAAAAATAATCTTCAAGAATGAATGTAAGATAAAGATAAAATTATTTGTACCATCAAACTTATACTCAATAAAACTCTTTTTCTTCTTTAAGACCCAGTCATATATTTATTCATTTTTTTTTATCCCGTGTATTACATAAGGTAGGCAGGAAACAAATGCTTGACAAACTGCCCTGCCATGTTAACTCAAATATATTACAACAAGAACCACTAGAATGTACTGGAACAAGAATAGGAATTTTTCTGTTTTCTTTGCTGCTATATCCCTCACTTAAAAAAGTGTATGCCATATAATAGGTGCTCAAAGATATTATAAAATATATTCATATTATTAACAGAATTTTTAAAAGATTTTAGGTTCTACTACAAGAGCTGAACATAATTATTTGTTCCCTTTGTTTGTCCAGACAATAAAATCTCTATGTTATACATTCTAAAATTAGAAACACTAATTACAAATTAAATGCCCATAAGTACGGTTAAGTTGAAATTTTTTTAAAAAGTCAAAACTTACCTCATAAGTATGAGAATATATCTACATTATTAAAAAGCAGTGAAAAAAGGTGGTTCCTAACTGTGTTACTAGTTTCATCTTTCACTATGGTCTCCACATACCCTATGCTCCATTTCTATTAAGTGATGTGCCAGTCTACACAGTCACCAGTCTGTCTGTCATGCATTCATGCCAAATACTGTTGTCTCTGTTCACAATGTCTTCTTCCATGCCAGTTCTCCAAGAAGAAAAGTTCTCTCATTTTTTAAGACCCAGATCAAATGTCCTTTCTTCTGAAAAGGCCACCTCAACACTATCACCCCATGAGTTAGTATTAACTCTCTCCTCTTATTCAGATAGTACAAAGGCCTTTTATAGAAGGTACTACATTGTGTTCATCATTTGTATATAGTGTCTACCTCATGAGACCTAGAAGGTAAGGGCCATGCCTTTTCCATTCTTTTACCTCCCTACTGCCAAGCACCAATCTTAGTGTTTAAGACATAGTGAGTATCCAAAACTGTTTGCTAAGGTGATGAAAGAAAGAATGAGGAAGTGTAACAACCTGGAGGAGACAAAGAAGAAACAACTAAAGGCAATGTGGGATCCCAGATTGGATCCTGAGACAAAAAAAATACAGTAGGTGAAAAACTGGTGAAACTCAAATAAGGACTGTAGTTTAGTTTAATAGTACTGTACCAATAAATTTCTGGTTTTGATAATCATACTACAGCTATGTAAGTGGTTAACATTAGGGGATGCTGGGTAAAGGGTATATACAAACTCTACTATTTTTGTAACTTTTCTGTATTATTTTCAAAATAATTTCTTTAAAGTGCTTGCTGGATTGAGTTGTTTTATCAAATTGTAGAAACATCACAAAGAAATGTTCAGTTTTATACAAAGTGTTCAGATATACAAAGTAAATAAATAATGGGATACGTCAAAGGAACCATTACCAGATCTACACTATCTGAATTTTTACCAAGAATGAATTCATATACACATGTATCAAGTATAATTAAAAAACAAAGCCAAGCAAATAAAGTATATGAAGACTACAAAGCAAATTTAATATAACTGCAAATATGTCTATGGCCAGCACAGTCAATAAAGATACAGGACTCTGAGCCACTTTTATAAGCATTCCCTGGATAACGTGGAACTTGGTGATATACAGAAGAATATGGAAATCAAAATACATGAAATCCAGTACTACTGTGCAGATATTTCATTCTGACTCATCACTGCACATGAAACCAAGCTCTATATAAAAGCACTGTGCCATGCTAGAGAATACAATAGAAAACTATGTCCCTGATAAAACTGTTGAGATTGTAAAAATACAAATGTGAGAAGGTCAGTTTAACTTAGAGAAAAGTGAGAATTATCAATGAAAGCACCAAATCAACAAAACATTTAGAACTATAGATATAAGGGAAAATGCAAACGGATCTACAAGACACATTACCATTAACGCATTATGATATCTCACAGGGCCACTACAATGGCAACACCAGTATAAAAAATATATACATTTTACATATCAACAAGCAATGTAAGTGAATTTTAAATCACCTTTGGAATACCGATAACAGTGGCAATGGGCAGCAATATTGGAGTGTGGTGTTATTTGAATTGATCTGCCAGCACATGTAACCTTTAAATTATTTCAATTTAAGACAAAGGTAACTAGATAATTCTTTATCTGAAAGACTGGTGACAAGAAAGGAAACAGTCTTTCATTCTACAGATATTCACTGCAATTTAGTATGTGCCAGGCATTGTGGTAGTACTGGGGACACAGAAAGATACAGTTCCTGCCTTATTGGGGTTTATAATGAGACAGCACTAATAAATGTGATGATGTTACATGACAGGGAAACAGGAGGCAATGGAAGCTCAGAGCCTGGTCAGGGAAGGAGCCTCCCAGATTCCAGTTACATTGACCCTGAGGTCTAAAGGATGAGTGAGAGTTGGCTAGACAAAGGGAGTGAAGGCGGGAAGTGGGGTTCTTGGCAGGTAAGGCACCTTACATGAAGGAAGATCTGGAAGCACATGGAGCATGGCAGATCAAGGAAGTGAGGAGAATTCAGAATGCCAGAATGTACAGTGGGATGCAGGAGTATATGCATTTATCAGCCCACAGCATGATTTTCAAAAACACAGAGAGACTTATAAGGATGTTTTTCTTAAGCTACATATAGTAATGGTTTATCATTATGATTATCACTACTTTTGCCAAAGTAAGAACAGGTTTTAATGAAAAGCTGTATTTCAAAGATGTTTTCTTTGCTTTTAAGGAAACTGCATAAACTAGACTTTGAAAATAAAGTAGAATATGTCAACAGGGGGAAAAAGATCAATTTGCACTAAGGGTACACTGGAATCATAACCTAACTATCCAGGCCTTTTAAATTGTTGAATTCAAAAAAAGATGGCTCATTATTAAAGAAATTCCTAATTTCTTCAGCCAGCTACTTTGAAAAAGTTACCAACTCTGGCTGAAGTCCCTTACTCATAAGATCCTAAAATTTTCCAGAAGAAATAAATTGCTTTAACCTTGGCAGTAAATAATAATTAAATGTGATAAATACTGAATTAACCAAATCCAAATTAGTTCTACGCATCTAATATCAAGAAAATTATGTTGAAAGCTACCCACATAACAATTCTTCAATTTAAAAGGAATTCATTTAAATAATAAACCTGATTGAATTTTATTTCTCATTTCTTGTGAGTTCAGCATCTGCTCTCTGTCACAGGTCTTTTAATTTCTGGGTTAACTAATTATATGTTGAGAAAGCACAGTGATGCACTGTATGAAGAAAATGCTACAGACTTGCTAAATAAATAACACGTAAAGTTCATGCTGGTCTTGAGGACAGGTCTACTGTACTGGCCTAAGAGAACTGGGTAGCAGGAGACTCAGGCACTGGGCGCAGCTCTCTGGCAGGAAAGGCCTGGGTCCGATCTCCGCAGGTCAGCTTGCTTCCTGTCTCTGAATGTATTGATAGATCTGTTAGCGGGACTGGGGCATACAAGTTTTCTTCCACCTTTGTGCACTCTCTGAAAGGGGCAAATTTCTAAAATACAAGTTGTTGCTTGACTAACATCAGGTAATGTGCTTCTGTAGCAAGACCAAAGTCTATTTCAATCCTTGTGAATTCTACAAGCATTTAACATTACGTGAATATTTTGAAATCTATTTCGAAGTTTATGTGGTGGGTGCTTGACTTCAGATTTCCCTAACAAAAGTTATCTGCAGAGTTCCCACTGAATAGCTTGTGACACCAAACTTCTCCTTCCAACCACCTGCCTACCCCCTTCCCTCTCTTTACACCCTCAAATGCAAGTAACACTTCACATGACACTTATCTCCGGGATTATCATATAACTACCATTTATGGTTAGATCCATTTTTTTGGCACTTGACTGAACAACCCAATCAACAGCAACAAGGACACTCTGCTGTCAAAAACAGACGCTGCTCCAGCTGCTGGCTCCCCTGGGGCCGATGCTGGGGCACCATGTTGGAGAGTCCTGCCAGGCTGGCCCCTTGTGCCATGATCACTCTGCTCCATCACACACACACAGACATAGACATCAGGTAGAGCACTAACTCACATGGGTCATTAATGAACTTGACTGTAATTAGGCAACGCTACAGGCCAATATATGATAGCCTCCTTTGTAATTCCGAAAGCCTAAAAATTAGACATGGCTGCCCATACTATAAACTGCATTCATATCTGTTATAACTGACAAAAAGAGGGAGAAATAAGAGAAAGCAAATGCTCAGATAATAAATAACCTTTCTACAATATAGGCAGAGAGCTAAATACAAGATACATGGCTGAGCTGCATTAACATACTCACAATATAGGAAATGATATACCTGAATGACTATTTAATAGAAAACCTACTGAAAGTTAGGGTTCCTCCTCCAACCCTATCCTCTTCAACCTTTATCTATCACACATATATATGCGAAGTTGAGTAACACGTCCAAACAACCTAGAAATTAGGATATTTGAATGCTGAACTTAATAGCTACTGAAGACACGATTAGAAGGAAACCAGTTTAGAAATCCTTTGTAATATAAAAGGGAATATAATTTTACAAAATAGAATCTGCTTTTAAAAAAGTAATCATGGGATTTTCCTGGTGGCGCAGTGGTTAAGAATCCGCCTGCCAATGCAGGGGACATAGCTTCAAGCCCTGGTCCGGGAAGATCCCACATGTTGCGGAGCAACTAAGCCCATGAGCCACAACTACTGAGCCCACATGCCACAACTACTGAAACCCACGCGCCTAGATCCCGTTCTCCGCAACTAGAGAAGCCACTGCAATGAAAAGCCCACGCACTGCAACGAAGAGTAGTCCCTGATCACCACAACCAGAGAAAGCCCGCATGCAGCAACGAAGACCAATGCAGCCAAAATAAATAAATAAATTTTATTAAAAATTTAAAAAAGTAATCACAAACACTTACTGTTTTTTCCCCAGATTACGGACATACATATTCTAGAAAATGTATCAAAATATTTTTAAAGGAAAGATAATTTGAAATGGATGTAAGAATCTCAAATACTACAAAATAATAATTTAAAAATCATGATGAGAAGAAAGACAGGGAATTCATCAAGGGAAAATGACATGGTTCTATAAAAATGGCATGGAACAGCAGGTGGACTATGTTCTAAAGTAAGTGAAGACAGTTAAAAATTATGCTCAATCAACTTAAAAAAATATGTTCACACATGCATACAAGTCTCACACACATATATGCTGTCATTTAACAGCATGAATCCCAGAGGAATGCAAACATTGTTTATCAAATATCTTCACACATATCATACTCCGCTAGGCTACCCACAGTAAAGAAAAATAAAGTTGTTTTGAAGGTTTTAGAGGAAAGATACTTTACATAATAAAGTACCAATCTCAAAATATATTTTAAAAACATATTCTTTCAGGAATGAAGAAAAATACCCAAGATCCTCTAACAAGAATCAAAGGAAAGGATCTTGAAAATGGCAAAGGGTAGGCTAGACAAGACAAACAGCTCAAGCCCAAGATCAGGGAAGAAATGGTAACAGAGGACCTAGCTTCTGTATGTATGTGTATTTACTCCCTGCATTCATCCATAAAAGATGAGTGTTGATATCTGTTTTATACAAGTTCAAGTTTCCAGGTCTCAGCAAACTTCCTCTTAAACCCAAGAGGACTTACCAGGGAGGTAGCAGACCTGCAGTCAATTAAGTTCTTAAAGTCAGGGAGAGTGGCTGAGATGCCAGAAGTCTGAATACGAGCAAATGCCAACAACAACAAAGTTAAGGACGAAAATTCAGAAAATAACAGGCAAGAAAATAATGCACTCACCCTCAGCAAAAAACTTTAGAAAAAATTAAACAGATTATTTCTGAGTACCCAGAAGTAAAGTATCAATATCTTTAGATGCCAGGATGGAGTTACTTAGGCACTAAACCTCAAAAACTAAGCTCATTTCTCCTCTTAATAAGGCAGGTGACAAATTATTTTCATGCTATAATTATGGAGAAGAGAGAAAAATAAGTGTAAGGCAGTTAGGTGAATTCACTAATTGACTTAAAGACTAAAATATAAATAACCAAAGTAGACTGATTAGTAAAGCAGCGACAATGGGAGGGAGGTCTCCCTTTGCCCTATCCTACTCAATACATACATAACCTCAATAAAGCAGGAGTAAAACAGTGAGAATGTTAGGAAAGATGAGATAGCTGAATGCAAAAGCATAATAACCTCCTCCCTCAAAGTAGTTTGGGATGTAAGTGCTTTGGGGTGGGGCTTGGAAGCTGGGCCCTCTGCTCATCCTGTAAGGACTACAACTGCTCCACGAAATTTCCTTTGAAATAAGAACAGGTAAAGAACACTAAGCACACATGAAATATGAACAAAAAACGTAAGAAATTTAAGCCTGCTGTAGAACTCAAGCTGGTCCAAACTTAAGTCAGAAAGTACCTTTGGCCATAGAACCCCCTCCTCATCAGAAGGGCAGTATCCATGCAGAACCCTGAGAGCTAAGGGGAAGGTGCGCACAGCCACGAGGAGGAGGACATGAGCCGGGAGCTTTTTTTTTGCTGTACACGGGGCTCTCACTGTTGTGGCCTCTCCCACTGCGGAGCACAGGCTCCGGACACACAGGACCAGCGGTCATGGCTCACGGGCCCAGCCGCTCCGCGGCATGTGGGATCCTCCCGGACCGGGGCACGAACCTGCGTCCCCTGCATCGGCAGGCAGACTCTCAACCACTGCGCCACCAGGGAAGCCCAGAGCCGGGAGCTTTTGCACAAAGCGGGTGGGATTACCCAGAAGGATGTGGGAGTCCAGTTTTGGCATAATGCTAACCCAAATCTGAGCAGTTCCACCTGGTATCTAGCCAATAAAGAGCTAGACAGGGAACAATTCTCCTGCGCAATCAAGAGGATAAACTCTAAAACTGATTTTAGGGAACAGGCCTGGCCTCGTTTACGTATTAATAAGGCCAAGATGACGACCTTTACTATTACTTTTCAGATGTCTCATGTCCCCACTACTGACTCCCTCCGCCAACCTTTTCATATATATATTGTGGATATTGTGATTAAGAAACCTTGGTTCAGAGTGCAAAAAGGAGAGAAGTTGGGGAAGAATTTGCAGTTGTTCTGGGGAAGAGGAGCCCAGGCAGAATCTGAGCTGCCGAGGGTCAAGAGCCTGTGGTCTCCCAGAGTAAGGATAAACATAAATAATAAAAATATATAAAAGGAAAAAAAGAACTATGAACTTATAATTTAAGTGACAGGAGGTTATTTAAACTAGAAGAATATATAAACTGAAAAAAACCCCAGAGAATCAGGAGGAATATATTGGATTGACCCACGTAAAACTGCCATTTTCAAAGATCCAAAAAAGTCCAGTATCAGCAATTTTATAAAGTTCAAATGAATAACTACACAGTGCTTTGCACTGAAAAATTCAGTGTAACTACACTGGAGAGCACCAGAATGAAGAGAAGTTTCAGACTCAGTGTGAAGGATGCACCTCTGACAAACAGCAAATGGAGTATGCAAAGAAACAGAACAGGGTAACCCCCTCTCAAGAGATTTCTGTATTGGGTGGTCTCTAAAGTCCCTTCTGAATATTCTGAAAGTTCTTGCCCACTTAGTCAAAGCAATTTCTGGTGGGTTTAAGACAGGTGGATTTGAAAGGAATGTACCCTGAAAAAAGAGAATGGGACGAGAGAAATTCAGGAAGGCAAGAAAATGACCACTTCCACCACATTCAGCCCACTCTCTGCAGAACCGAGTGATCATCCTGCCTTGATCACAGTGAAATCTCAACCAACATCTTGCAGGCAGGGGAAAGAAATGAGCCCTATAAACAAGTGCTTGCTATAAATTTAAAGGAAGGATTTAGCACCAGTAAAATGCAGAACAGGGTCTGGAAGGTAAGGCTTCACCGAGCTAAAGGGACTTAAACTGCAGAACTGTGCCTTAGGTAGTAGTTAGGGACACAGAATGGAGAGCATTCCAGGGGCTGAAGCCCAAGAAGCAGCCCAGCAGAGCCAGAGACAATGAATTTGAACAGTCTGGGGTAATGAGTCAGAACAAGTGGGTTGAGGCCAAGACTAGGGACAAGGACCATCTTGATTGCCAAGCTCAGGTTGACACCGTAAGTTTGTTCACTATAGTCTTTTAAGTATAGTTTATAGACAAAATGGAAGACTGAAATAATAAGTGAAGGGATAGTTCATGTCTTCATGCACATGCTTGAAGTATCACCATGTTTAGGACCCAGACAAAGAAAAAAGCAAAAACATGTTTTGATTAATCAGTTGCTGCTTCATTTTTCTTTCAGGTCAGATTTTGCTACATTTTACTCTTAATGGTTTACAAGCCATATTAAAAATGTCTTGTTGTTTTTATTACACCAATTTTTCTACACACTTCTACCACAAATGTTATTAGCCCATGTTTACCTTGCATTTCCCCTCTAATGAAAACACCCACCTCAGCTCAAATGTGAGAAAAGCAGTAACAGCAAACATTTTTGGGGCGTTTACCGGCAAGGCAGTGGCATTTCAAGGAGCTGAATGGAAGGAGTGGTCCACGTGGGGTACAGGCAACAGGGGGTACACCTTGTCTGTAGAGAATTTAAAATCAGTAATAAACTGACTACAGTCAGTCTGCTGCTTATTATCACTTTGCATAGGCAATTCTAAACAATTCTGACTCTTCCCTGCTGGGGCTGATGCCTCCCATCTCAGCCATCTCTCCTTGGTCTACCATCAGTACTAGTGCTCGGCATCATATGAAGTGTTTTACACGAACTCTCCTTTAACCCTCATTTTACAGACGGGAAAGAGGCTCGGGAGACTGAGGTAAATGGGAGAATGAGGATTTACCCCAGGCAGCCTGATTACCAGGGCTGCATGTTTAACCTACAAGCTACTACCACTCAGGGAAAATGAGCAAAAGACAGGAGAAACCCCCAGTTTCTCCAGCATTCATTTTAATGAACAATGACATCTATGTTTAGGTACTGTCAAAACTGCCATAATAGAATTTTTTTTCTTAATTGCTTTAATTTTAGACTGTGCCTTTTACTGGAAGTCATCACATTGAGAGAATGTAGAACGCAAATAAGCAAGAAACAATGTACTTGCATTTCTTCAATGGTTAATAATTTAACTATGTAAACAACTCATTTCCTCTCCTAAGTTTCTCCATCTATTAAGTAGAATGTTAAGTTACAGTCTTCAAAAGTTCAATGAGGGCAGAATTTCTCTAATAATATAAAATCTTTAGACCATAAAACTACAAAGAGGGACTTCCCTGGTGGCGCAGTGGTTAAGAATCCACCTGCCAATGCAGGCAGGGGACACGGGTTCGAGCCCTGGTCCAGGAAGATCCCACATGCCGCAGAGCAGCTAAGCCCGTGCGCCACAACTACTGAGCCTGCGAGCCACAACTACTGAAGCCTGCACACCCTAGAGCCCGCGTGCCACAACTACTGAGCCCACGTGCTGCAACTACTGAAGCCCATGTGCCTAGAGACTGTACTCTGCAACAAGAGAAGCCACTGCAATGAGAAGCCTGCACACCGCAAAGAGTGGCCCCTGCTCACTGCAACTAGAGAAAACCCCACGCGCAGCAACAAAGACCCAACACAGCCCCAAAACAAAACAAAACAAACAAAAACTACCAAGAGAGGTCACTGTTGTCAGGACCTTGGAAATTACAGTGGAGACATCTTCCCTCATGCCATCCCCCAAATACTGAAAGGGAAAAGATAAGAGAAATAAAATTGCCTTCACAAATTTAAACTTAAAAATCAATACATACTGAATATGAATAGAACCATGTAGTAGCTTTAGAGATGCAAAAACAGCTTCCAAGCCCAGACTTCCAAACACTGGATGTATTAACACAACTAAAGAAGAAAGTGACAGACAGCAGGTAGTCAGCAATGTATGCAGAGACTAAGGCAGTGGTAGGCAGAATTCTAGGATGGCTTCCTAATGTATACATCCTCTATAATTCCCTTCCCTTGAGTGTGGGCAGGACCATGAATATTACGGGTTTCACCCTCTATAATTAGGTTAAGTTATATGAGCAAGGTAAGGAAATTTTGCAGATGTAATTAAGGCCCCAAATCCATTGGTTCTCAAGTCCATCAAGACGGAGACCATCTAGGGTGAAACTGATAATCAGATGGAGGCTTTTCAAAGGATCAGAGATTGTAAGTCTGTAAAAGATTCTCAAAGTGACCTTGAAGAAGCAAAAAACTATGTTGTGGAGAAGGACATGTGGCAGGGCAGCCTCTAGGAGCAAAGGGCTTCAGTCCTACAACCACAAGGACCTGAACTCTGCCCACAGCCACTGAGCTTGGATGAGGAGCCCAACTTTCAGAAAAGATCACAGCCCCAGCCACCATCATTCACACCAAACTGCACAGCTTTTTTTTTTTTTTTTTTTTTTGGTACGCGGGCCTCTCACTGTTGTGGCCTCTCCCGTCGCGGAGCACAGGCTCCAGACGCGCAGGCCCAGCGGCCATAGCTTATGGGCCCAGCCACTCCGCGGTATGTGGGATCTTCCCAGACCGGGGCACGAACCTGTGTCCCCTGCATCGGCAGGCGGACTCTCAACCACTGCGCCACCAGCGAAGCCCCTGCACAGCTTTTAATACAAGTTTCACAGCCTGAGTATTCCTACACATGTCATGTAGTACATATGAAGACCTTTAAAATATTACCAATATGATTCTGAATTGGGGGGGCTGTTTAATGTGTATTCACTTTTTAATGTGTATTCACTTTTTAATGTGTATTCAGTTTTTAATGTGTAAACAAGAAAAAATATGAGAGGAAATATACCAAAGTGGTTATTAGCTATTTGAATAGTGGGAATCACAAGAGATTTTAACTGCATTTGTATTAATTTTTAATTTTTCTCATTTTTTTCCCAATAAGCATGTAACAGCACTTTCATAACCAGAAAAATATATATATGTATATTTATATGTGCATTTATATTGGGCAAGTCTTGGTATTTGGTCCAAACAAACTTTCTTTCAAGCCAAAACCGATCCTGTGGATACGCCTTGCTCTAGAAAACACAGTAGCTTTGACAGAGCACCCGACTATCTGGAATCTGAATAAGGAAACAAACTTGTTAACAGCAGGAACCAGAGCTGAAAGGATACAAGAGAGCTGAAACTAACAGGGGCCACAACAAATCTGTGGCGTGAGAGAAGAGAAATGCTGAGTAAACAAGAAGCTATGGGGTGGAAGAAAAGATGGAAAGAGGGTGAGGAAACCAGCAGGTGAGAGTGGAGAGCAGAGCCCATGACATGCAGAGGAAGGCAACAACACAGAGACCAGAGAGGACTAAAGGAGAATGAATGGGTGGGCAGACAGACAGGAAGATGGAAGAATGGACAAACAGATGGACAGAGAGCCATAGCTAGCATCTGCTTCTCCTAGGGCTCCTTTGATTTCTGAGAATTTTCCAGCCCCCTTGGCTGGAATCTTTTGTTTGTTTTTTTGATGTGGACCAATTTTAAAGTCTTTATTGAATTTGTTTAAATACTGCTTCTGTTTTATTTTTCATTTTTTGGCTGTGAGGCATGTGGGATCTTAGCTCCCCAACCAGGGATTGAACCTGCACCCCCTGCATTGGAAGGCAAAGTCTTAGCCACTGGACCACCAGGAAAGTCCCTGGAATCTTTTTTTTTTTTTAACATCTTTATTGGGAGTATAATTGCGTTACATTGTCATGTTACCTGGAATCATTTTTAATAAATGATTTTTCATTCCTTTCAACCAAAATGAGCCCAACTAAAATTACATTAAAAACATTACTTCCGTAAGGCTAAAAATTAAAACAAAAGACCAGTTCCTAAAGGTCTTTTATTTATTTTTTGCGGTACACGGGCCTCTCACTGTCGTGGCCTCTCCCGTTGCAGAGCACAGGCTCCGGAAGCGCAGGCTCAGCGGCCATGGCTCACGGGCACAGCCGCTCCGCGGCATGTGGGATCTTCCCGGACAGGGGCACGAACCCGTGTCCCCTGCATCGGCAGGCGGACTCTCAACCACTGCGCCACCAGGGAAGCCCTCTTAAAGGGTCTTTTAAAAGACAATTTCTTAATTTAGACTTTTCGCTTCTTCAAATCTAGCTCCTCCCCAAAGCTAGTGAGAACGTGGGAATCTCTGGCGCTCCTCATCCACAGCACTCACAAACACAATAATCCCAGCCAGAAAAGGATTTGCCTATTAGCCACGCTATCTCCACCAAGACAGCAGCCTTATTAAATTACAACCGTTTGAACAAGGTCAAGCACTCAGAGTTTAATTCAAAGTGTTTCCAGGTATAATGCTGTCAGGTCAACTTAAACAAGCCAACAGAGGCTTGGAGCCTGATTAAATATTAAAACAGAATCTTTCACATCTGTTTTTACCCAAGGATGAAATTACTGTACATCACTTCCACCAGCTCATTAATACACTACACACACACCTTGCCTCAAAGGTTACAGGAATATCAATGCTTCAGAGGCCTGCAGTGAAACCTGCCCACACAGCCAGAAGTGAGGTCACCACATACTTCACAGGACGTCAATATTTCTTTATAAAATGTGAGAGATAATCAGTTAGACATAGACACATTTTAAATTAAAGGATGAAAATCTCCATGAAGTTAAGCCAGTTGCTTTTGATCTGAACCTTTTAATCATTCATTCAGTTGGCTTTGATAGGTAACTTGACGGCACACGTTGAGCAAAAATTTTGATTCAACAGTAATTATTTTATAAAATGGAGGGCTGTCACATCCAAATAGATGGCCATGATGATTACATTTTTTAACTTACAAAAGCACAAATATAAAAGATACATATAAATATTTCAAAGCACAAACACTTGGGACACTAAGAATATATACTTTCATGGTGTATTAAGTAGAAGAGTAGTTGAAGATCTGCTACTTTAAAAACTATAATAGGGCTTCCCTGGTGGCGCAGTGGTTGAGAGTCCGCCTGCCGATGCAGGGGACACGGGTTCGTGCCCTGGTCCGGGAAGATCCCAAATGCCGCGGAGCGGCTGGGCCCGTGAGCCATGGCTGCTGAGCCTGCGCGTCCAGAGCCTGTGCTCCGCAATGGGAGAGGCAACAACAGCGAGAGGCCCGCGTTCCACAAAAAAAAAAAAAACAAAACTATGATGACAGGGAATGTCACCTGGACCAACTGTCTAGAATTACTCAGAGTATTCCCCTGTGTTCAACACCCCCATACCTGAACCCACTGAAAATTTAAAATCTGTTTTGCAGTCCTATGTCGTAGACTATGATAGCTATTATTTGTGCTGCTGTGCACATTTCCCACTCTCTCCTCTTCCTCTGGTACATCACTCTTTCTCCTGGGGAACCCATTTCCACTTCTGGTCCTGGAGAACTGTCAATCATAGTGTCCTCACCCCTACTCACATGGATGGGGACATCCTCCAAACCACGGTCCCCCGGCCTCCAGTGACAGTAGCTAGTCTAAGGGGCGGGCACATGCTTCAGGAAGGCTGTTTCTATATATGTGCTGGGAGAGAAAAGTCTTTGGGGGCTGGAACTGCTCACCTGGCAAGATGTATGAGTGGCCATTTTCCCAACTCCAAGGAGAGAGCCTATAGGCACAGCAAGCCCATATACAGAGGCAGCAGAGCTCGAGATGCAGAGAAACAGCCCTGAACACATTCTCTGAGCAACAGAAGCCAATTGAGCCTAATCCATCTCCACTTTCTGTTTTGAACATTAGATGTCTCCAGACAATATTAACGTTAGTTAATGCCAGATTTATCTGTGTTTAGATATTAGCAGTAAGATAATAGAAGAAAGCTATTCTGACCAAGACGCAGCTAAACTCACACTTCCTCTAGGAAATCCTACTGATCTTTTTCTTTTCTGAAGTTCTACAGAACTTCACCTTCTACAACATTACCTACAGATGTTTATCTTGCACTGTTTTCTTACTGTTTCATCTGTGTAATTAATTTAACGTTTTAAATCTCGTTGCTATATATTAAAAAGAATATAAAGGCTGCTTAAATCTAAGATATTTTAAATTTGACTAGGATAAGGATGATAAATTCTAGCTATGTGATACACATCTGGCCAAAAATAACGACGCTGGTATTGATGTGTGACTTGTGGAGTCTGTTTCGTTACAACATTGCCATACCTCATATATTCAGGTTTGTTTTCAACAAAAGAGATGATCACTCATTTTCTCAAGAGTGGAGGTCAACTTCACACCCAAAGAACAGTGGTGACAGTGCAGAGACCCCAAGCGATAAAACGTTTTCAATCCAACTTACACGCTTCAGGTGAAGATTTATTCAAGAACTACCCGTTGGATTATGGAGTTTTTAAAAATCCATTTAGAATGGTGATATATTATCTAACCTTTCATAGAAATAGTGGTTGCTTCCATAAATATATGAAAAACATTTCCTTTCTTTGGACTAACTGACTATAAATAAAAGAATGATTTGGGAGATGAAAAATCAAAGATTCATTTTTTTCCCCCAAAGATATAATCACTGGAAAATGAAAGTGACTATCAGCAGAGAACTGCTTTATGCTTCTTTCTTCTGCCACTGCACAGTATTAAATAGCACGTCAGTGGGGAAAATGGGGAAACCATGGGACGTGGACCAGGAGACCCAAGCTGGAGTTCTTGCTCTGTCACCGACTGCCATGAAAAAGATAAGACATACAAAACTTCTCTTGAACCTGTTTTCTTAGTTGTTCAAGGACAGTAATGCCTGCCTTACCCACCGTCTAAGTGGGCAGTAAAGACCCAAAGAGATGAAGTTTAAAAAATAAATAAAATAGCATCACCTGAAAGCAATTCACAAATATAAGTTGCTGTCTAGAGAAAATAAATTAGTTCATATCATGTGCTATGTGCAAACATGATCTTAATCCTCTTCCAATTTATAAATGAGAAAATAAAGCTTTGTCAGAGGTTAAACCTAACTTGAGCTAAGTCACACAGCAGGTACAAGAAGCAGGTCAGACAACAGCCCCCATTCTTCCTGTCACAACCCTGCCTCCAGTGACTTCAGAACAAGGAGGCTACATACCTTGACTCAAGAGGATCCAAATTCTAGGTGGCTTCACCTAGTTTACAAATGCATTTCATGTGTGTTGAGAGGATGAACGTTCTATAAGAAGCACTTTGCTGTTGTTCTTTTTTACTAAACAAACATACAGTTTATTATTAACAAAGAAAAGGACCGGCAAATACACATAAGGACCTACTGTGTTTAGTTGAACAAACTAATTTAAAAGTGTCTGTTTGTCTTCTGTGCTTGGTATGGTTAAAATTCTAATTTAATATGGCAAAAATATCTGCAACTGAATTACAGTTAATTTCCTATGGAGTTTTCAAGTTCTAAGAAACATAATAACTCCCAAATTTTCAATTTGCAAAGTCTAAAAAGCAACATAAATCCTTGCTTATAGGTTCACAGTGTTCATTTACCGAATGTAAACCATGAAGAATACATTTAAATTTTTAATAGAATGTATTTTTTATAGAAAAGCTGAAATTTCTTGACTAGTAATTTAAATCATGATGAAAGCTAAAATCATTTAAAAATCAAGGCCATTTGGATGAAGTTCACTGCTAAGACACAAAACAGATGCTGGTCTCATCTCTTATGTTCTATAGGATGCAAGCAGCACGCCTTGTGAGAAGGTAACAGAAAAAAGAAAGTCTCCGGCTAGTGGTGAATTACTGGATTTTCACTGCCCACAGGCTTAATGGAAGTCAAAGGAACTGACCAGCCTATTGGGACAGAAGATAAGAGGTCTGCCTGTGGGATACCACAGTGGGGAGGGGAGCTGCAGTACCACGGCCACTGGACTTGGGCCACCACTCTAGGTGCACTGCTCTCAGTGCTGTCAGGTGGGGGTGAGGAGCGGGGGGGGCCCGCGGATGGGCTCACCAGGTGAGCGCTGGAGCAAGTGCCTGTGCCTGCGCTTGTTTCAAGGGTGGGGAAGGATGCAGTGAAACCAGAAGGTTAGGCTGCAGGATTATAATAAAAACACTTGAAGACTTACGAAACAAGGCTTTTTGAAATCCTAAACCATTAAATTTAAACACCAGTCGTTAATAAACCATAAAGTAATTTGTTTAAGAGAAAATAGAATTTTAATACGGCACAATCTTACATCAAACTCACACTGGAACAATATAATTGAGCAGAGTAAACCACACTAAATGTAAAATCAATAAATTCTTTTTTGATTGTTGAACCCTCCCCCCAGTCATCGCCACCACCAAAGAAAAGACTATAAGGAATCTAACAGAAGGAAATTAATCATCATAATACTTTGGGTTCAATACTGATCTACAGTGCAATAATTTGGGCATTAGTTCAGTTTATTTGAAATAAGATTTAAAGCAGCACATTTAAAAGAAACAGAATTCATTAAGCAACCTCTCAAAAGAATCATTTCCTCTAATTATTGCTTTTACAACAGAAGACAAAAGCAACCCAATGTAAGTTCATAAAATCCACAATTAGCTGCCAAACTCTTACCAGATAAAATTAGAAGAGACAGGATATTTCAGACATATAACTGGCAAAAAGTTCTGTTACTTCTAGAAAGGCATTTTCTGTTTCTTTCTATCCATAACCATTTAAAAAAGACAAACACTTTGGGCCAGATATTGTGGCCGGTCCACAGGAATGAAGGACTAAAAAGACAAGACAAAGCTGGGTGCGCTAAAAGTTTACAGTGCTGGGTTGCGGGGGGCGGGTAATAAAAATCCTCACAATATCTGCAGACAAATGTTCGAATGTAAGAAGCTATGGAAGAAGGAGGGTGCTGATTGACTGGTTGAGTCTTAAAGGAGCATGAGCCTGAAAAGGTAAAACAAGAAGGAAAGTAAGGCTCTCCATATTCCATAGACAAGAAACTACAGTGTGTGAAAGGGTACAGACAAAAGGATGAAACCGAATATTTTTAGGGAATCTTTAGACAGAGGAGGAGCGGGAAAGAATAAGGAGGAATGATGATGGAGTGCACAAAGCTGGAATGGTTGATGGGAACCAGATTATGCAAGAGCATTTTAGGCAAATGATGGAATTAATTCAAGCTTCATGCCCTAATTCAATAGGGCCTACTGGGAAAATGTTGAAGATCTGATCAAAATGTCATATTATTTCCTAAACTTTTCAGTATTTCAAAATACTTAAATCATTATAATTAGTGTTTTAACTGCAAAAAAATATATGATTAAAGGACAGAGTGAAAAGGCAACCTATGGAATGGGAGAAAATATTTTCAAATCATATATCTGATAAGAGGTTAACATCCAGAATATATAAAGAACTGCTACACTCAACCACCAAAAATGAATAATCTGATTAAAAAATGGGCAAAAGACTTGAACAGACATTTCTTCAAAGAAGATATACAAATGGCCAACAAGCATATGAAAAGATACTTGGGCTTCCCTGGTGGGCCAGTGGTTAAGGATCCCTCCTGTCAATGCAGGGGACACGGGTTCGAGCCCTGGTCTGGGAAGATCCCACATGCCATGGAGCAACTAAGCCCGTGAGCCACAACTACCGAGCCCACATGCCACAGCTACAGAAGCCCTAGCACCTAGAGCTCGTGCTCTGCAACAGGAGAAGCCCCTGCTCGCTGCAACTAGAAGAAAGCCCATGCACAGCAACCAAGACCCAATGTAGCCAAAAATGAATAAATAAAATAAAAAAATTAAAAAAAAAAGATACTCAACATCACTAATCATAAGAGAAATCCAAATCAAAACCACAATGGGGGGTTTCCCTGGTGGCGCAGTGGTTGAGAATCTGCCTGTTAATGCAGGGGACACAGGTTCGAGCCCTGGTCTGGGAGGATCCCACATGCCCCGGAACAACTAGGCCCGTGAGCCACAACTACTGAGCCTGCGCGTCTGGAACCTGTGCTCCGCAGCAAGAGAGGGCACGATAGTGAGAGGCCTGCACACTGCGATGAAGAGTGAGAAAGCCCTCGCACAGAAACGAAGACTCATCACAGCAAAAATAAATTAATTAATTAATAAACTCCTACCCCCAACATCTTAAAAAAAAAAACCACAATGGGGAATCACCTCATATCCATCAAGATGGCCACTATCAAAACAACAGAAAATAACAAGTGTTGGTGAAGATGTGGAGAAATTGGAACCCTAGTGCACTGTTGGTAGGAATGTAACGCAGCCACTATGGAAAATAGTATAAAGGTTCCTCAAAAAATTAAAAATAGAACTACCATATGATCTAGCAATCCCACTTCTGGGAACATATTCAAAAGAATTGAAAACAGGATCTCAAAGAGATACTTGCACATCCATGTTCACTGCAGCATTATTCACAATAGGTAAGAGGTGGAAGCAAGTGACCATCAATGGATGAATGAGTCAACAAAAGGTGGTATATACATAAAATGGAATATTATTGCCTTAAAAAAAGGAAGGAAATCTTGTCATATGCTACAATACAGATGAACCTTGAGGATATTATGCTAAGTGAAAAAAGCCAGTCACAAAAAGACAAATATTGCATGATACCACTTATATGAGGTATCTAAAATAAGCAGACTCTTAGAAGTAGAAAGCACAACGGTGGTTGCCATTGGTTTGGGGGGGGGGGGAACGGGCAGAGGAATAGTGTTTAATGGGTACAGATCTGCAGTTTTACAAGATGAAGTTCTAGAGATCTGTTACATGACAATGCACATAGTTAACACTACTGAACTATGCACTTTAAAAATATACTGTACTATGTACTTGACACTTTAAAAATGGTTGAGATGGTAAATTTTATTATGTTTTTCACCACACTTTAAATAAGGGGTTCCAAATGCCAATATAGGGACATGACTTGTACTAGCTATAAAATTAGTTAGCAAGTTTACAATGTTCAGCTTATAGTAAATTTCAACTTTCTCAGATGACAAAGTAATTGCTGGCAAGTTGTACACCTGAAATCTTCAGGGTACAAAATAAGTGAAACTGCACTTAATTGTAAAACCCAGCTCTAATCTGCTGGTGCTGAGAATGTTGACTGTGCCATCATGGAAGGCTTTTTCCAAGTTCAGTAACAGAACTACTGATTTGTAGTTAGAGTTTAAAAAAGAAATTATCTTAAATAAATAAAGGCAAACTTTCAGGTATTAAAAAGTCCAATCTAATCTAAATCAAAACTAATTTCATCCAATGTGAAGCTTTTCCCCTAAGACCAACAGTGAGGAAAGTGTGGGGTGCCAGAGAGTGAAAAGAGGCAAATGTCAGAAAAAGGAAACGGAAATGTCCACCCATTTGTCTGTGGTCCTCCGGCCTGTAAAACATCTGCCAATTCCAAGAGTCCAAATGCCAGATCTCTCTGGTGAGACCCCGTCTCTGGAAACTCCATGTTGCCTGATGCAGGACAGGGGGGGGCCTTTGGCTCGTCTCTCACAGCCTCCGCTCAGCCCCTGCCCCTGTGGTTCACCCACAGCCTCTTTCCCCTGGGGTCTCACACCCAGCGACAGGCTGCACCTGCAGGTAAGGTCTTTCAAGGTGACTCAGTGGCTGCCTCCAGGCAGACCTCCTGGCCAGCAGGAAGTGTCAGGTGTTTGCTGCCCCCTCTCTACACACTGCTCCCCCCACTCCCCACCCCGGGTAGCCCCAGCCACACAGCTGCTTCCAGGTGAGAGGAAGACACCAGGCTCTGTTCACAGACACCTCCAAACTTCAGGAGAGACATGCCACACTCCCTCAGTAACTCTTCCTCAGGATTCCATCCTAATCCCATAGCAGCACCTGGCTGGTGACTGCAGTTCAATAAAATGTCCATCTCCTTTTGCAATCAACCCCGACCTTTCCTTTTTCTCTTGGGGCCTCTCTCAAATGAGTGGGAGAAGGACAGAGAGGAAGAAACCTTCACTTCCCTTGGGAAGAGCAGTCTCTCCTACTAGGAGTTCCTTGCATGAAATCCATTTCTAGTCTTCCTGACACAGGCTGGGTTATAGGGTGGAGGGTATAATAGTCGCTAGACCCATTTAGCCACCTCTTGACAAGCCCCACAATGGATGCTTCTAGAATCCCTTGAGACTATGTGGGTACTTACTGCCTACTGGTTACAGCTTTGGGACCTTGGCCAGAATTTTAGGCAACGGAAAACTCACATTTAACATGCTATCATATATATTTGTATAGTAATAGGACAGAAAAATGAGACGGACTATATCAAATTGAGGTTCCCTGTTATCAGGTGTCTATGGTACCTCCATGAAGTGGACAATCCCTCTAAGGACAGTGTGAAATTCAACTCTATTAAGTATTCAAATAACTGCACAAATAAGCACTGTTGCACAGAAAAAGCAGTCAACCCTGATGAACCCAAGCTGCTAGCTGGCAGACAGTGTTACCACGCAATAGCTTGAACTGTCTGTCACCAATGCTCAGGGTTCTGATTATGTGCACAAAAGCTGGTTAGAGGTATCAGTGCGAAATGTACAAAAGTAAAGGCCTTTCCCTGGATAGTCCTTGTCAGTGCGAAATGTACAAAAGTAAGGCCTTTCCCTGGATAGTCCTTGTCACACACATGAGTGTATTAACACTCATGTGTGTGACAAGGACTATCCAGGGAAGAAGAATCCTGGCAATTTTAGTAACTCTACTGCCACGACTAACTGTCCCTGCATTTTATACCATTCTCTCCAGATTCAAACTCCAGGGTGAAAGCAGTCAGCAGGCTGAGCCTAAGTAGTGAGCCCACCCCTGTAACTCCCAGGAAGTAAGGCTAGGAAATTTGACCTGCGCCAACTTCCGCAGCAGAAGGTCCACTCTACCATGGACCACCAGAGGGCAACCCATAGCGGATGCCAAATGTCTGTTATAGATGCTCCTATCTTCTTCCTTAAAGAACTCATAACTCAAAACAACCCTGGCAATGATAAACAATGTTATTTCTGCCAGTCTACATTACATGGTAATAGCATTCTGACTAAAAAAATAATTTATAAAAGCGTATCACTACTACAGTCTGCCATCATCAGTCAGAGTCAACAAAAAATGAAAGCTCCCAGAAAGGCTAAAATCATTAATGTAACGCTGATGACAAAGATGCCAGAAGATTATTTAATTTTTTATGTCAGATCATGTTAATTGTCATGTTTAAATTTGTAAATTGCTGCTTGTTAAACTATCCATTTACTAAAATAATAAACAATCCATGTTGTGACATATTAGTGAAATTATTATTTTTAAAAGCATCACAGACACAGATTAATAACCATTTCAGTGCAACCCCTTGTACCATTTAGGGGAAAAGAAGACCTGTTAAGTTATACTGTGGCAGAAAAAGCAAGAATTGCTATCACATTTCCCTATCCCAAACTAACCCTCCACATTTCAGATTCCTAAGGTCAGTTCAGCTCAGCAAGGCACCTGGGGAGCCAAAACCAGAATCCAGAAAGTTGACTGGAGGCTTCCTGCCAAAGACAGCCATCGAAGCAGCAGCTCCAGCTAACATAGAGGGTGAGCTGGCAACAGAAGGGTGGCCAGGTTTAAAAGAAAGCCTGTAAGGAACTGCCAGGACCAGAGAAGCTGTTCCAAATCATACCACAGGCAAAGGTAACGAGGATCACAGCTTTCTCTAAACAATGCTCGCCCATTTTCATCTGCCACTAATCTTACTCAGTAAATCTTTCATGTTCAATTTCACCTCTTCATACAGGGCTCACTTCCTCACTTTCATTGAATGGAGATAAAAACTAGGGTCTCCTATGATCTCCTGTGAGAGGAAAGTGGTTATTTGCAAATGCTGGCTGGCAGAGAGTAAAAACAAAGTTTGTAGAACAAATGTAATTTTGAAATTCCATCATTTGATTGAAAACAAAAACAACCCTGTGCTCTATATACTTTTAACACAAGATTTGAACATATATCAAAAAACTCTCAGAAAAATCTAAAGTGACCACATTTTAAAAAAATCAAACCAATGATGGTACAAAAATACTTGATAACCAAAAGATTCAATATAAAACGTGTGCCTACTGAATCAAGGTCAAACTCCTAAACCGGCATCCTCAGCTCTTCATGGCCTGGCTGTAACCTACCTTTTAAAATCTTGGACTTTCCTGGTGGTGCAGTGGTTAAGAATCTGCCTGCCAAACAAATCAGGAGACACGGGTTCGAGCCCTGGTCCAGGAAGACCCCACATGCCGCGGAGCAACTAAGCCTGTGTGCCACAACTACTGAAGCCCGTGAGCCTACAGCCCGTGCTCTACAAGAGAAGCCACCGCAATGAGAAGCCCGCACATCGCAACGAAGAGCAGCCCCGCTCGATGCAATTAGAGAAAGCCTGTGCTCAGCAACGAAGACCCAACGCAGCCAAAAATAAATTTAAAATAAAATAAAATAAAATCTTACTTCCTACTGCTTCCCTTTTATAGACCTTTTCCATCTACCTGTTTATATGCCTGTACCAAGAAACTGTACTGCTCACACTTCCTCATATTCTCCTTTGTGCCCCTGTTCACAGTGATGAGCCCTCCTTCCCTTCCTCCCACATCCTTCCTTAAAAAGCAACAGGTTCAAATTCTACTCTTCCTCCAATGACTACCTCAAATGACATCTTGGCCAAGAAGTCTTCCTGGGTTTCCCAGAGAGTGCTCTCTTCTTCCTCTGGCTCCCAAAGCCCTGGTTGACCTCTTACAATAAGCTACACTCTGTACTTTTTTAGTAGTCATCTCTGTTTATAGTGTTTGTACTAAACTCTTCGTGTTTATCTTAAAAACGCAGCTCTTGCTTTACGGAGAGGCACCCACACTCTGCTCTGTGTACAAAGGTTCCTTGCTCAGGCCTCCAGAACAGAGCAGACCCTACCTCCAACCTATGGCTCCTGCCTGCCTTTTTACGCCCCTCAGATTTAAAAGTCCACTTAACTCCTTTGGCCCTTCACCACTAGGGCTTAGTTCTCCACCCAGACAATGTACTTTCCTTTCAACAGCATTGAGTAACACTCTGTGGTCTGACCTATTTTCTGCCTCACCATACAATTACCTTATCCAAACAGCGGATGGGACATCACCGACCAGGCTTGTCCCAGGGAACCCCCAGTTGGTAGATGAGTAACTCTACAGTAATTACCCCTAGCTAACCTGGCACCACCTTGCAGACTGACACCTTCAGCCTTTTCACACTGACAGTGAAGGTTATGATGGACCAACTGGCCCTGGGCTCAAGAATCCTGCTCCCTGCTTTTCTTGGACCTCATACTCAATTCTCTCCCACTGAACCTTCACAACTACTTAACTTCTTAATGGAGCTGAACAATCTCTCAGCCACGCAAGCCTTAAAGTCTCAGATGAAGCTGAGTATCAAGCAAAACGTAGAGACAGAAAAGTGACTCAAATGACACAGATAACCAGTCAGCTCTATCTATCTCCTCTGATATATATATATATATATATATATAATTTTTCATTAAACAGTAAGTGAATACATTTTCACTGTGAAAAAAATTCAAATGATACAGATGAAGTCTCTACTGACACCACCTCAATCCCATCCCATTGCTTCCTTACAGTCACTGATCAATGCATTTACCTACCATCTTCCCTTAAGTCTAAGATCTTATCACATAGGATTTACATTATGCTTCACCAAAAAAAAAAGCTTAACTATTAAACTATGCCACCAATTGTTAGATACACTGATTTCAGAAATGTTAAAATGTGAAAAACACATTTCAAAATACACTTAGAACCAAAATGAATTTATTTTATATATAGATTTCATATGCATAATACATAAAGAATGCATGAAATGCAATACATATAGAAATATATCTAGTTCCGAGGGGTTTTTTTACATAAATGTGATAATTTTGTAATTTATTTTTCTCACTAAGAATGTATCTGGGAGAGTTTCCCATACCAGTTGCATATAAATCTACCACACTCTTTTTAGGTGTGGCATAATATTCTATATGCTGGCTGTACCACTGTGCATTTAGTTATTCCAATATTTCACCAGTGCTAACCATGATAGAATAAGGGTGTGCCCATGTATATTGTGCTAGACACAAAATTACTCAACCAAAGGTATGTAACTTTATTTTCATGGATACTGTCAAACTGCTTTCCAAAAAGGTCTGAACAATTTATATACTCATTATATATAAAGTATACCCATTTTTATCTCACTGTTGCCAAAAGAGAATATTATTAATCTTTTTAACTTCTGTTAACCTAACAGGAAAAAATCGTATCTGATTGTTTCACAGAATTTATAAAATAAATAAATATAAATATATCCTCTATATTTATCCTTTGTCTATTACACATGGTCTATTTTCTCCTAGTCGCCTATTTGTCTTTTAATTATACTTGTGATTTTGTCTTTGGTGATACAGAGATTTCAAATCTTTGGAAAGTCAAATTTGCTCATCATTTCCCATCTGTACCTGAGATTACTTACATGTAGGTAATATTTTCTTCTAAGAGGAAACTCACTCTTTGCAATTCCACTGGGTTCTGGCCTGGCAGTGCTTAGAGGGAGATGGGATACACTCCCACAACACAAACGCTAGAAAATTTCCACAGCTATCCTAAGCCCACCTCTGAAAGGGGCAGGTGCCAGTCAGTGCTCTGCCAGCCTGTGGGCACAGGAAGGACTAACCAGTTCTCTTCCTTAATGTCTGAGGCAGAAGCCTAACCCATTCCAGGCTATGTGTGCCAGCCTGGTCAGCCTGACATCATGGCCCGAGGCCAGAGACCAAGGACCAGACACACAAGAGAGGTGAGCATCCCACCCTCCATGGCTGAGTTCCCAAACCACGAGTGTCTGGACACCTTGTGTGAAGGTTGCCAACCCACCTCCCCACACACTACCACCACCACCTCAGCCTCAGATGTAACAGACCGTAACAGGGATGTGGCACTACATCCCTGGCCTGGCAAAAACAAACCCACAGTGACAGTGTGTACCCACAGTGGGTAACTCTGGTGACTGGATCCTGACAGGCCCAGCTGCCAAGACACAGCCCATGTGACACGGTCTCCTTCCCCAGGGGAAATGGCTGGCTCTTCTCCCTCCACATCTGCACCATGAGATCAGATCATTAACTCTAGCTCCCCACTGTTTATGCGGCCTCCCTCTCTCCGTCTTTAACCTACTGCTTCCCGCCTGCCTGAGCTTCATTCACCCTTCAGGCCCTCATGACCCACCCAACTGCCACAAAGAGGGCTCAGGACAGTTATGTTCCGAGTTCCCTGCTTCCAAGCAGTGCCTAGTGAGTTCTGGTTAGTGGCTTGGTGGCAAGATGTGGGGCTGTAGATGGGTCACAGATTCGTGGGGACACACCCCGCTCTGCTCTAAATTCATGATTTATTTAGCTAAAATCACAGAACTTAATGGGCAAGTGAGATGGCTGCACAGAATAGGAGCAGATGCAGCCTGTTTTCCTGTGGCTTTTTCTTTGCCCCTAGGTTTCCAACTAACAGTACAGCCAACTGAACTCAGGTGGGATCTTGCCAGTTTGGAGAAAAAAAAGCTGAATTCTTGCTGCAGCTTTTTAAAAATCTGGCTTACCTAACACTTGCTATACTTTTGTTTAAGGGAATATTTATATATATTAGATAATCCTGGTCGTTGAGCCAAACTCAGCATTATCGAGAATTCCTCCTCACTTAGGTGCGGGTGGGGGGGGTCCTGTCCAGTATCTCTGCCTCCAGCTTTCCAGAGTCTTGGGAAGGTCCATCTCCCAGAAGTGGTGAAGACCTAAGGGGCCTGCACAGACACATCTGGAACTCATCAGAGCTTCTCACAGTATACACCTGGAGAAATCCCAATCCCACCTCAACCCTCTCTCATCCCAAATTAATCTTCCACGTCGGGATCCTAATGTTCCCAGATGTAAACGGTTCCTCCTTGTGCTGTTATAGCCTCAGCCATGCTGCAAAGAACTAAAGCCAAATCCTGACTTTAACAGCCTGATGATGATACCCTACTTGGCATTCTGTGCTCTAGAAGAGACCCCCTTGGACAGGGCTGACCCTTTGGCCTATCAAAGCCTCCCAAGTAAGACTCAAATAGAAAGCTCTGTGAGGGGACCACTTAAGTTCCACTCACTCAGGCCTCCACATTTAGAGCAGTTCTTTACACACAGGAAATATTTTCTAAATATTTGTTCAATTAATTATATTGGAATTTTTTGGGAATGATTTGCTTTCTCAGAGAAGTTCATTTCTAATACCTTTAAGTCTGATAAACGTACATCTTTGTTGAAGAAGTCTTTCCCTATGGCTAACAGCAACACTATTCACCATCAACTTCAAATTTAACCAGCCTCAAATATAACCAGCTTCAACTTCCCAACCCAAAACAAGAAACCTTGACAGCTCAGGATGTCATTACACTAAATGGTGATTTTCTACATGATCTAAATCTCTGTTGTCTAATATGGTAACCACTAACCACATGTGGCTATTTAATTTTAAAGAAAACTTAAAATTTAACTCTTTGGTCTTGCTAGCCACATTTAAGTACCCAACAGCCACATGTGGTTACCACATTGGACAGTGTAGATATAGAACATTTCCATCATTCTTTTAGTCAGCACCACACTAGATGCAATATAAATCTTGAAAATCCGAAGAATTCTTAGCTTGCAGCCATTAAGTATCAGATCATCAAAGTGCCATAATTAAATTAAAAAATACCACCACTCCTTTAATTAAAGCAACAGAAGGAAACACTCTCACTGATGAGTAGAGCTTTTATAATAATAGATTTGTCTCATCACAATGAATAATTTAAACACAGCATAATTCTCATCTTTCTCTGGTTGCCAAAGTTAATATGCTAGGCAGAGGGCAATGCATACTTGAAGTTACAGGAATCCTCTCACTGGACAGATAAAATTTCTAGTTAATGGTCATTTAGGGAACTAATTTTTACATAACCCTTAATATCCTAGGCTGAGTAGAGTGTGCAAACATCTAGAAATTTTTTCAACCCAGGGATTCCAACACGTATGCATACAAAACCAAAATATCAAAGTCCTCTAAGAGCTCAGAATTTGAAGCTAGAAGAAAGGTTGCCAGGAATATGTTAAGTACGTAAATTAAAACAAAGAAAGCCTCTACTACATGGGTCATCCCCCCACCACCTCCCCACTAAATGCCAACGTTCCTTAACAAATAAAATACCCACATAGGGAGTTAGAGAAAAGTGATCTTCTGTGTCTTCTGTAGACTTCTAGGAACATTAAGACTTCAAGGTAAAAGGCCCAGGCATCAAAGTTACATCACTTTGACAGAAAAGTTTTCCCCCACAGTGAATCAATAAGAGGGATAGTAAGTGCACAATGGAAAAAAAAAAAAAAAAATCAAAACCAAGGTGGATAATGATGGACAAAACAGGAGGCCTGAAGGTAAAAGACAAGATTCTTAACAACTTATCCAGAAGAGTCAAGGTATAAAACAGTATGTTAGAGTCTGAATTTTACACATTTTCAGTATGTATTTGTGACACTCTCACTAGGCTGTCCACCACCCAGTCTAAGAAACTGAGCTTTACTTACCACCCAAGGTCATTTACCACTTCTTACTAAGATGTACTCTACCTTAAGGACCACTCAAACAACTCGACTCTTTTCAGGTCAGTTTTCTGCCGGATCCTAAGGCCAGTGATTTCCTACGAACAGAAGGTCAAAGGAAGTATATCCCTAAAATACTGCCAGAAGGGCAGCTGGAGATCTCACAGGCAGCCAACAATTGGGAGCTTTAACTTTCATCTCCCTTTTCCTGTCACAGCATGTCATAGTCCTAAAACAGTGATCATCCTTTTATACCTGACTCCTTTGTCCTTAAAGAGCTATTTATCATCATGAAATAAAACTGTATTTTCTCCTTTGGGAATATACATGTTCTTCGACAAGACAGGAAATCCTTAGACCATGATGGGTAGAACCATACTGGGCTCACAATACTGACCCTGACTTCACTGGAAAATTTTAAGAGGTTAAAATTTCATCCAGGTAAGAGAGAAACAGATGAGAAACAATGTTCTCTCCCATTTTACACATCCATTATTTCAATTCCATTGCCAAATGTTTGGAACCTTTTTATAAACTCTCAGAAACTCAAGCAAAAACACTGCATGAGTCACTCTCTCAAAAGTGTATAAATGAGGAATACGTTACCATATGCACACTATCATTCACTGAATTTTTTAGTAGCTGTTTTTAATAAAGAAAATACATATGATATCAAAAGTACATTATAAGCATGTTACAGATTCTGGTACAGATTTCTTAAAATTTAGAAAAAAGTAGGTGGACCAAAAAAAGCATTAACATATCAACCTTCAGAAAAGAGGTTTAAAAGGTTTAAAACATTAAAAAACAAAATGTTTTAACCTCGATTTATCAGATTTACTAAAAAATTTCTTTACTGGCACATTAGGGAAGAAATTAACTTTTTAAACAAAGACAATTTTTAAAACTAAGCAATCTTACAAAATGTTTATCTAACAGAATCCCGGCATGCTGGCTATAGCATCTTTATTGACATACCTAAAGAACCACAAATTACTATGAAATCAGTCTGGAAACATGTGGCCCATGGAAAAAAAGTCTTTAACAAAGAAAGGTTTCTCTCTAAATTACATTAGTATTCACAGAGCGGGACAGCTTGTTATAGATGCACGGCATTAGCCTCACGTTCAGTAATACCTTTACTAATAAGAGAATATGTCTGAATATCACACTTCTTTTTTAAAAAACTTAATTATCAGAGGCTAGAATTGAGAGGCCCAGGGATGAGTTCCAGGCTATCAGATAAGAGGATGGCTGCAGAATGAAATTATCATTAAATATTAACTAAAAGTTAAACATGTAAGAAAATATAAAATATGAATCAGACAGTTTGAGGATGAGGTTAAGTAAACGAGGCGGTCAGCCAGATTACTTTAACCAGCAAGAGGAGAAATAAGAGGAATCTATGTTTGAACAGGGAAGGGAGGACGGTAGAGGAAATCTTGAAGATGGGGCAGAGCTCCAGGCTCTAAGTGAGGTGAAGAGGAGGACTCCAGCAGCCCCAGCAGACACATCCAATCCGGGTCTCAGCACAGATAAAGGAGTAGGGAAGGAAGAGAAGGTCTTTCCAATCCTACTCTCTCACCCCATGTCACCCACCAAGGGTCTATCTACATTAAGACTACTTTCAAGGTCAACCTCAGCAGGAAGCCTGGGTGACAGGAGGACCTCTGGTGTCTAAAACTCCACCCCCACCCATGTGCTAGCTATAGCTGGCACATGCCTGCAACATAGGGTTTAACATGTAAATTATGCCTGAGATAACATACAATTGTTTTCAGTATCATCAGTCAATCAAGCAAAGGTATCAATAAATGATATCAGATTCTGGTGTTTTGACAGAAGGAAAGAAGACAGAGAACAGGTCTGGGGTGTCTGAAGGTGGCCAGAAGGCACAGGTGGGAAGCATAGGGCAATGGAAATGCCAGAACTGAGTGATGTGCAGCTATGGGCCAGCACCTCACTTTATACAGATTATCTCAGAAAAGCCTCACAATAACCCTATGGCTGAAGTGGAGTGAATCAATGAGGGTAATTCTGATGTAAATCTACCCCCAAATCTTGGAAAACTAATGCTGTCCAGTGAGAATCAAACTATAAGCTATACAAGAGTATCCTTAAAGAATCAGAGTAAGAGCTGCCTGAAGACCCAGCAATTCTACTTCTAGGTATATTCTGGGAGAATGTAGGTATATTTCAAGAGATTTGAAAACGTGTGTCCACCCAAAAACTTGTACACAAATGTTCAAAGCATTATTATTCAAAAGAGCCACAAAGTAGAAACAACCTAAATGTCTACCGACTTATAAATGGATAAACAAATGGTATATCCATACAATGGAATGTTATTCAGCGTTTAAAAGGAATGAACTACTGCTACATGCTAACTTGAATGAACTTGAAAACATTATGCTAAGTGAAAGAAGCCAGACACAAAGAGGCCACATACTGTATGACTGCATTTAAATGCAATGTCCAGAAGAGGCGAATCCCATAGCGCCAGAACATAGACTAGTGGTTGCCAGAGGCTGAGGGAAGCAGGGAATGGACAGTGACTGTGAGTGAGTACAGAGTTTCATTTTGGGGGAATGAAAATGTTCTGGAATTAGGTAGTGGTGAAGGTTGCATGACTTTGTGAATATACTAATAAAACCAATGAACTTGCACACTTTAAGGTGAATTTTAGGATATATGAATTATACCTCAACTTTTGAAAAAAGATTTGCCTGAAGACAATAACATATCCAAAGACTGTCCATCAGAAGGGGAGACTTGTCAGCAACAGAAGCTCGGAAAGGGGGAAGAAACAAAAATGGCAGAGTCCAGAGGAGCTTCACCAGCAGAGAGACAAGGAACCCTGAGCTTGGTCCCATTGGAAAGGCTGTTCTGAGCAGCATTGGCGCTACAGAATTCTCCCCAGTATAAGCAGAGTCCCCTAGGGTTGAGTAACATTGCAGCCCTAAGACCCTTTGTCCAAACCTCACATGCACTAAACAGCTTCTGCTTCCAGTATACTCCACGGATCCAATATCACTTATTTCTCATTGTAAATTAGTAAATTATCATTTAATAGTTTAATAATTGTTTTATATAATTTATAATTAAATAACCATTTGATATTTTTAAATTATTATTAAAATTAAATTATTAAGCTGCCTTTCAATCTTTGTAAGCCCAGGCAAGGCGGTTTCATCCTCAAGAGATAACTTACTTCCACATTTTTAGACCAAAGAGAATATGGTAAGACTAGGGTGACAACCACCCTGGCTTTCCTAGGACTGTCCAGGCTATAGTCCTGAAAGCCCTGCATTCCAAATTTCTCAGTCCCAGGCAAAAAAGGACAGTTGATCACCCTACATAAGACCCTGAAGTTTGTATCTACACCAAAATAATGTTGCCCTAATGAGGGCAGATACTGTGTAGATTGACTGATGCAAACTCATTCTCACCATCTTTTCCTTTGCCTTCTAACCAAAGAGGCTAGAAAGCTAAGTTCTTGATCTCCCAGAGTACCTGCAGCTAGTGACAGCCATGTGACTCAGCTCAAGGCAATGAAATATAAGCAGAGGACCCTGGTGGAGGACAGGGTGCCTCATTTCCTGAACAGAAAGGAAAAGCCTCACCAGGAGAAAGCTTTTGCTGCTACCTCTGGCCCTTTCCCTCTTTTCCTGGCTGGAACAAAGCAGTGATGTCTAGACATGAAGAAGCTGTGTTGTGAGAATGAGAAGAGCGTCAGGAAGGCCTCAATGCTTAGGATGGTGAAGCAGAAAGATGCAAAGACCCTGAGTCCTGGCGGCATCATAGCACCATGGCAGCCTTGGAGCGCCCACCCCTGGCTGCTGCAAGAGACAAAGAACCCCTGCCTGTTCAACCTCCACTGAAGGTCTCTACTATCCATTATCTACTACCCCTCACTTGAACTATTTGTGGAACTTCTTAAGAAAGAGCCAGCAGGCCACTCCAGGCTTAAAGTAAGTCATTAGAAACAATTTTTAAAAGTGAATTGTTCTCATTTTTTATACCAGATATGTATATTTTATTTTTTAAAAAAAGCTCAGGGACTGAATTAGGCTTGGATCAGACCTGGGATGGGTGTGTTTGCTGGGTATACAACTAGGTAAATGTTTTAAAGCTGAAAGGTTAATAGTTTGTTTTGTGGTCAGGAAATAGGTGTGAATGTCAAGTCTACAACATCAAAATGGCCTCTTCAAAGGGTCATGTAGCTTTCTTGGAAATATTCCGTTTTGAATCAATAAATGCTTTTTCTTTTAAAGCTTCAACAGATACTAATCTTTCCACTTCACGGATAAGAAGACTAAGGCTCAGAGATTAAGTGAAAGGCCCGAAGTCACTCAGTTAGAAGGCAGAGGAGCCAGGATTGAGACCTAGCACCAGCCCAAAGACTCTCTGCCTCTGCCCCAGGGATGTAAGGGATGGACTGGGTGCTTTGAAAAATGCACCAGTCTGTTGAAATGAAGGAGAAGACAAGATGAGGCTCCACACAGTGGCACATATAACTTCATCACAATTTCTTTTTAAAAAAAAAAAAAAAGGTTTAAACAAGTTTGATTTCATTATAAAGAGGCTTTACCCTTAAAATTTTATATATATATATATATATGTATGTATGTATATATTAGATAATAAGTTATCTTGTGGATAAAATAGTCTGTTGAGATATTTACTAATACAATTATTACTTGCCAAGAAGAAAACGAAAAGTAAAATTGCTCAAAATACTCAATAAAATGAAGACCAGGCCCCCTTCCTGGTCTAATCCTTGAATGTTGGTATTCCCAGAAACCTGTCCTCTCCTCAGCAACCATCATCCCCCAGACTCCTCTCCCTCATCCCACACAACAGACTAGAAATGTCCTGACACTTTGGTGTGTCCTCTCCACCCACGGATACTGCTCCACACCCAAGACCTCGCTTCTCCTTTACCTCAATTACACATCACTCCCTGCCTCCAATCTCTCTGCCCCACAGTCGCGTCTCACGCTTCCACCTGTTATGTATCTAAAATATAAATCTTTCCTCCTCTGCTTAAAAGCCTACTGACAGAATAAAGTCCAAATTTCTTCACTGGACACAGCTCTACCATCTTCGCGGCCTCATCTTCCCTCACACTTCCCCTACTCTGAGCCATACACTCTGTTCGGCCATCTGCTTCTTATCCGTTGCCCAAACATGCATTCTGGATCACACCTCCGGGATCACACTCTGGGCTCGCTATTCCCTCTGCCTAGAATGCCATCCCCACTTTTGGGCTGTCGGGTGCACTCTGACACTAAATCTCAACCTAAAAGTTCCTCCCTCTGCAAAGCCTTCCCCAGCAAAACAAATTTCTCCTTCTTTGTGCTCTCAGGGTAACTTATTCATGCCAAGCCCAGTTACTTAGCACACAGCATTAGCATTAGTTGTATGGTTAGTTACTGATGCACCCCACTAGACTCTCCTTGGTTGACCACTACATACTATACCCATAATAGGTACTCAGCAAATGAATGGATATAACATATTTGATGGGTCATTGACTGAAAGAGTGAACCTCATTTAACCTTGAGCTTCTTAAGGGAAAGAGTGCTGTCTTAATCATTTCCGTTTCCCTAACACTGGCAAATCTCAGATGCCCAATAAATGTTTGCTAAACTCAACATCATCACAGCTCCTTACAAAAATATCTCCATTGAGTTGTGATTTAATGCCATCCCTTTCTGTGAACTGAGAAATGTCTACTCGGACAGAGGTCTGGTGTCATTCAGGGAAGCTTCATGTCAGTACATGTATTTTTGATTTGTTTTAACTTTTTCTTTTTGTACAACCAACATGCATTAGTTTTACAATCAGGTATTTCCCTTTGTGGGGAGAGGAGATAAAAGAGTGGGAAGAAAGACTGTCAATGTTATTACTCATTGTTGATTATAAAGGATTAGAATCCAAAACAAATTACCCTTAAATTCAGAAAAAGCTGGAAAAACATTCTCTCTCCTCAAACTTCTATGCTTCCATATCAGACAATGAGAATGTTATAAACCACATCTCTCTTTCCCCTTAGTTTTTGGAATGTTTAGAACTAAATTATTCATTCTAGACATAGCGTTTATCTAGTCTTTCATCTTAATTATTTTTGATGCTTTGGAAAAAAGATTAGTATATTAAATATATTTTAATCACCTAAGTCACCTAAAATCATTCTTGGATCCAAGCATGGTATAACCACCATGTATATAGGTGAAATTAGGCAAAGTCACCTTCTGCCTCATCAAAACCGTAGTAAAACCTTGGAAAAAGATATATATGTCTCAAATCTTGGCAAAAGCACCCCCCCTTTTCTAAATTATTTCAATGCATTTTAATGAGCTTCTTCATTTCAACTGGGATCTTTAAACCACCACATATTTAAGCATCATTAAAAATCTTCTTCTGGGGGCTTCCCTGGTGGCGCAGTGGTTGAGAGTCCACCTGCTGATGCGGAGGACACGGGTTCGTGCCCCGGTCTGGTAAGATCCCACATGCCGCAGAGAGGCTAGGCCTGTGAGCCATGGCCGCTGAGCCTGCGCGTCCAGAGCCGGCGCTCCGCAACGGGAGAGGCCACAGCAGTGAGAGGCCCGTGTACCACAAAAAAAAAAAAAAAAAAAAAAATCTTCTTCTGTAAAGCATTAGACTGCCCACACTGACACAACACCTTAACACTACATTATTCTGCTCCCAGAAACCCTTGTGGTTGGCTTAATTTTGCCTTGGAATAAAAGACCTACTTAAATTGAGAAATAATTCTGTACAAAAATTACCAAAGCAATAACTCCTCAAAATAAAATTTTGCCTTAGTACTTGGAGATGCCTAAGAAATAGTACCACGAAAAGCACACACACACATAAAAGCAAAGATTAGTTTTTAATAAAACAAATCTTTGCATGAAAAAAAATGATGTCAGTCACAAAGAAAGAACACTTCTATGTACCTTCCACATTCCATACATAACACAGCAGACATGCTCCTGAGAAGTTGAAGCCTAATTTTCTACTGCCATAGTGAAAAAACAAGAGATACACTTCCATTTTCAGAGCTCTTCAAATGGTGGGCAAAGCTGACGTGAAGTTGCAACTGTAAATATTTGTTCCCTTCTTGGTTTAAAATTTTCATGATCATAAAATCCTGTATATAGAACCCCTAATTAAAAAGGAATCTATTTGCCTTATAGGATGCTTGAATTTGTACGTGTGAGATGAATAAAATGGTGCATACTAGAAAGCGGCAGGAAGTAGAATTTTGAATTTTATTGGTTTAACAAGTTCCTCCTGAGATTTCATTTGTCAAATCTAAGAAAGTCCTTCAGATGATAATTTGTGTGACAATGTAGCAGTACAGTAAAAATTAATATCTCCCCTTGACCTTGAAAGTATGGAAAGATGATGATGTGTGATGAACAAACAACAAATTAAATGTCTGAGAAAAAGGAAGACAATTTTCCATTACTTTGATTTTAGAGTCACTTGACATCACCATTTACTGGTAATCCACTAACAGGGTCCCCTCATTGTTCAAGACTGCTTTAATATGCTACTCAGAGAACCAGCTAAACAAAACTGATTATCACACAGCATACACAGATGAACAGTCACTATTGCTACTATTTACCTCTATACTAATCTGGAATATAGACCTTAAGCCTGAATTGATTTCTTATAATAAGCACCACTGCAACAAGCACCTAAGAGTTACTGAGTTCTTATTATGTTCCAGGGATTGTTTGAAGCACTCTGTATTAACTAATTTAATTTACCGAACAGCTCTGTGAAATGAGTACCATTCTCCCCAATCTATCAAATAAAAAATTTAAAAGCACATATATCTCACACAGAGAAGGAAATTCACTTACTGCTAATAGGTCCAGAGCTCAAAAATGGGGAATCAACACTACATAAATCGATATTGGGCCCTCCCTTCCCTCTCCACAAAACTTCTCTAGGCACCCACCTAACTTTCCTCCTTCTTTCCCTTAATGGCGCCGAGGCTCTGGCCCCAGGGCCTCTGCTCTTCTGATCCACACTCCCAGCCCACTCTCCCCCAACCCCCCCCCATTCAACCCTCCACCCCAGGAAGCTCATCCAGTCTCAGTCCTTTAAATACCAGCTATATACTGATGGCTCTCAAATTCTCCAGTTCAGACTCTTACCTAAGACTTTGATCATCCAACTGACCACCCTGGGTCTCCACTTGTATGTCCAATAGGCCTCTGAAACTCATGCACAAAACTACTGATTTCTTTTTCTCTACAATCACATTTCTACATCAGCCTCCAGCCTTCCCTGCCAGTAAATGGCTCCATCATCCACCTAGATTTATCCCTGCATCCCTTCCCTCTACATTCTACATCCAATCCATTATTTGGTCCTGTTAGCTTTTTTTGTTTTTTAATTTTATTGAAGTATAGTTGATTTACAATGTTGTGTTAATTTTTGCTGTACACAAAGTGATTCAGTTATATATATACTTTTTCATATTCTTTTCCATTATGGTTTATCACATGATATTGCATATAGTTCCCTGTGCTATATAGTGGGTAGGTCTTGTTAGCTTCATCTCCAAAAAAATGTCCTAAATCTCACCTCCTCTCCTTCCACTCTCCCTGGATTCCCTCACCACAGTTCTGTCCCTCCAACTCAGGGCTTTTGCCTGGGCTGCTGCTTCTGCTTGGGACACTCTTCCCTGAAGCAAAGCTGCACCTTCAGTTTCACTCGGGTCTGAACTCAAATGTCACCTTCTCAGAGAGGCCTTCCCAGATCAGTTCTTCTAAATCTTTAGAGCACCTATCACTCCAAAACCTGAAGGAATCTTAAGGTTTCACTTGGTAACATGTTGAAAGGTAAGTTCCTTGAGGGTCAGGTCTGTTCTGCTCACTGCTGTTGCCTAAAACAGTGCCTGGCACACAGCAGGCACTCAGTATTTATTGACTGCAAGACTGGAAGGAGAGGATGACTATGAAGTCAACTGAGAAAACACTGACTTACAGCCCACTGATCATCAAGGAAATAAACAACACAGGACAGCCAACAGTAGCCACCCAAGTGAGTTTATCTTTTGCTCTCTTATTCTCATGGGGATTGCAAGACCTGTTTACAATAATCCTGTGCATGGCTTTCCAACTTTCAATGGTAATTCAAAGTAAATAACACATTTTATCTCGTGACCTAGAATATACCTATGTGCATATTTAACTAAGACAGAAGCTTCATGAAACATTACTTATCCTTTCCAAGTGGGACATGCTGTAATGTTTCTTTTCTCTTCTTTTTTAATGCTGCTAGCAGCTACTACATTGATTTCCCAACCAACTAATGGAACAGAATTCGGTATCAACTACTACATTGATTTCCCAAACAACTAATGGGGCAGAATTCAGTTTGAAGAACACTAAACTCATGCCTATTATTTTGGTCTTCTGGGTAAAGAGAGTAAGATCTCTGCCTATACCTGACAACTTCAAATGAGTCACTTCACATCCCTGAGCCTCACCTCACCCGTGGGGTGTGTTAAATCGCTGTGTCAACTATTCATAGAGTGGCTGCCTTGAGTAGAACGGACTGGGGGTGAGAGCACCTTGGGAAGGAGAAGATTCTTTTGGAATTCAGTCTGTAACCATAAGGGGGCAATATCTACCTCCTGCTCTTCCCCCCGGCCACCACATCCACTCCATCAGCCAGTTCCATTAGTTCTACCTCCAAAACACATTTCAGATCTGTCCTCTTCTCTCCATTCCCACTGTCACACCCCAGACCATGCCTCCATTACCCCAACAGCCTCCTCCCAGGCCTGCCTACCCCTCCTCTGGCCCCCTGTAATTCCTCCCACACACAGCAGCCTCCGAGACCTTTAAAGTTTTATTTTTGGAAAAAAAACTCAAACCTACAGAAAAGTAGCAAGAATATTACAATAAACACCCATACGCCCTCAGACAATTTGCCGTCTAATATTTTTTTTCTGAACCATTTGAGAATAAGCTGCAAAGATCACAACTCTTCCCCCCTCTTAAGAACAAGGACATTCTTTTCATCACCACAAGGCGTTATCAAATTCAGGAAATTTAACATTGATACAATACTATTATCTAATAGGCAGGCCATATTCAAATTCTGCCATTTATCCCAACACTGTCCTTTAGAGTAACATCCAGGGTCACACATCTCATTTAGTTGTCCTGTCTCTTGGTGATTTTAAAAACACAAACCAGATCCTGTTGTTCCCCAACTTTAAACTCTCTGCTGCTCTGGTTCTCTCTGCTACAGCTACAGGAGCTGCCTTTTTCTTCCTCAAACACAAGGGAGGACCCTTCCCTCCCTGAGCCCCTCAGCTCTTTCCACAGCTGACCCTTCCTCATCTTTTCATCCCTCCTCAGGGACTTTCCAGAGCACAATGTCTACAGGCACATCCTTGGCTTTTCTCTCTCTCACTTCACTCTTGATTTCCTTCCTGTCACTTAACACAGCCTGTAATTACCTTGCTGTTTTTTGGGGGGGCTGCGTTGGGTCTTGGTTGCTGCATGCGGGCTTTCTCTAGGTGCAGTGAGCGGGGGCTACTCTTCATTGTGGTGCGCGGGCTTCTCACTGCAGTGGCTTCTCTTGTTGTGGAACACGGGCTCTAGGCGCGCGGGCTTCAGTAGCTGTGGTGCATGGACTCAGTAGTTGTGGCTCACGGGCTCTAGAGTGCAGGCTCAGTAGGTTTGGTGCACAGGCTTAGTTGCTCCGTGGCATGTGGGATCTTCCCAGACTAGGGCTCGAACCCGTGTCCCCAGCATTGACAGGCAGATTCTTAACCACTGCACCACCAGGGAAGTCCCTACCTTGTTGGTTTATTTGCTTATCCTTACTTCTCCCACTAGAATATAAATTCCATGAAAGGAGGGGTGTCTCTGAGAACAGTGGTTGGCTCAGAGTAGACAATAAATTTTTTGAGTGAATAAATGAAAGAATAAATAAACTGCTTTAAAAAAAAAAGTGGGGGGTTTCCCTGGCAGTCCAGTGGTTAGGGCTCCGCGCTTCCAATGCAGGGGCCATGTGTTCAACCCCTGGTCGGGGAACAAGGATCCCACGTGCAGTGCAGTGCAGCCAAAAAATGAAACATTAAAAAAAATTTTTTTAACATAATAATAAAATTTTTTTTAAGTGGCCTTGTCAAGACTTTGCTGTGTAAGGCTGCACACTGAAAGTGAGATCCCTTCTCTTCCAAGGGACAACACAGCATGTGGGCACAGCCAGGGTGCTGTCAACGTGAACGCTCATCCTCAGGTAAGCACTGTAAAGGTTACCAAGACCAAAGACGACAAGAGGGTTTAGCAGGCCAGAACGAGGTAGTTTCAAGTGCTAGAAAGACTCACGTCCTCAGCTTGAAAGAGGAAGCCCACAGCGTTCTAGAGAAAGGACTGGCTCTGAAGTCAGAAGACAGGGTTGGCCGCCCATCTGTGTGGCCCTAACTCTCTCTGGGCCTCAATTTCCTCGTACGTCTAGTAATGGATAGTCACTAAAGTTAAGAATAATGCTTAACTTAGTCCATCTGAGAGGAGTGGATGCCGCAAGAAAGATACTGGGTGGCAGGTCCTTTAAAACTACAAAGAAAACAGCCTCCTGAATAGAGGTGAGGAGGCAGTGAATTGTGGCACACAGCTGAGCAACAGTAAATGATCACTTCCTAACAACAGCCTAAGTGAGATGCCCGGCTTCATGTCTGGCACAGACCAGGCTCTCAACAGTTCCTGTCTCACTCTTGTTCAGCCCTATTTGGACCCAGAGCAGAGAGCAGCTCAAAATATGCGAGTAGATGCCAACAGAAAGCAGAGACAAAAGCTGCCTCTGGGCACAGGGGCTCCCATCCTAGAAGCGGTGGGAGCAGAGGCTGCACGACCACTTGGGAGGATTCTGCGGAAGCAATTCAAGCACAGGCTCAGCTCCACAACTCACAAGGTCTCTTTCAACCTTGAGACTCTATGATTTCTTAATTGAATTAAGTATGTCCCTGTGGTAGGCAGCATGGAGGATATCAATTTAAGCTCTAGTCTCAATCTCCAAGGAACTGACAGCCAGCCTAGAATGTCAGGGCCCACAGAACTGAAGAGTTACAGATAGTGCCAAGAAGCAAGACGGACAATAAAGATCACGGTGCTACAGCGGCTCAGAGGAGGCCAGGAGACTGTCCAAGAAGAGGTGAAAGGCCTGCTACGATGCAAAGGCCTGTATCTAACATAAGGCTATTTGAGGAGTGTATCCTCTGCTAATGAACATTAGTGGTAGTTTTCTTCTTGTGCTGCTGGCTCTGGCCTCGGCTTGACACACGTGGCCGTATATTGACATGTCCAGGACAGGAGGCATGTCTAATTGTTGGTTTAACATCCAGCACAGGTTCCAGAGCATGTGGTTATTTGGCAAACAGTCTGCTATGTGGAGTGAGATGGCATGGGATGGTGGGAAGGAGAGAGGGAGGACTGAAGAATCCTCTACGGGAGCTGGAGGGGCGGGGCGAGCCTGCAGGAGAAGCAACAGGGCTCCGGCAGCAGAGCGTGCCCAGAGCACAGCCCGCAGAACCAAAGAGGGCGGTGGCTGGGACACGGACTCCAGTTTCCACTTGTTCTCCGAAGACTCAAAGGGCAATCTTCTACCCTAAATTCAAAACTTGTTTTTAAAATGTCAGAGATTGAAAACGAACTCTGTTTTTATTTGACTCTTTTGACTTTTTTCCAGGTGCAGATGTCTACAGATGACCTTGTCAAGATTTTTATATCACCAGGCTGTTGACTTGCTTACAGATCTTAAGTACCTAATTTATTTTTGACCTTCCTAATCATCACTATAGATCTCACAGGGTTATGTATAACACACAGCGTCTCTTATTTATTTTATTGAAGTACAGTTGATTTATGATGTGTTAATTTCTACTGTATAGCAAAGTGATTTAGTTATACATATTCTTTTTCATTATGGTTTATCACGGGATACTGAATATAGTTCCCTGTGCTGTACAGTATCAAAGTCTCTTCTTTTAACCAAATTCTAGCCTCAGACATTGATAGATCATGTCTTTTGTAATATAAACACCTGTACTGTTTAATTTGTTTCATTAGCTCACAAAAGTGTTTCACAGAAGAGAAATGGCAATTAAAATCATCTCTTTCAATAGACAATGTATGTTTAAAGAAGGAAAGTGAAAATGAAAAGATCAAATGGATCTATTTGAAATTAGCCGATATGTGATTGTGAGATTCACACTGGTCATCAATAAATAAAGAGATTCTTGTTGCCTCTCATCCTAGATCAAGATATGGAGTAGCCCAAGTGAGAAGCTACTCAACTCTAAAATGCAAACCACAGGCTGCAATTCCAATAATCTGTCCTTAGGACTTTCGATTTAGTTCTCATTTCTTAAATCTCTGTATATTACCTCAGACACAGGATCAGAAAACATATGACACATGTCTCCTGATCATCCTAAACACACTCTCCCAAAACCCTCCAAGTGTGGTCAAAATCTGTCCAGCTGTTTCTGGACAGATTGTATGTTTCTGCAATATAGTAACAGACAAATGGAAACTTAACTTTAGCTAAAAAATAACATAATTCCTTGCACTCACTCAACAGAGGTGATCAAAGAGACCAGGCCTCATCTTTATGGAGCTCTTCAATGAAGAGGGGACAAATGAAGTTAAATAATAACCTGACAAATAAATATATAATTATAAACTGTAATAAGTGCTAATAAGAGAAAGCATAGGGTACTTTGTTGGAATTACTAAAGGGACTTCATTTGGACTGGGAGGTTCAAAGAGATTAGGAAAAGACTTTAAAGAATGACATTTACAATCAAAAATATTTATGAATTAATAGTATGTTTTTTAAAAAGCAGAATATATAGCTGTGGATATGCTTTGATTATAGTTATATAAAAGGACATGCACAGAGACTAATCTGGAAGAGAAAATACAAAACAAAATGGTTGTGTTAGGGTGGCAAGGTTATGGACAAGGTTCACACTTCAAAATTTTTCTTTAATGTTGTTATATTATTTTTACAATAATTAAGACAAGCATAGGCATAGAATCTGAAGGCTTAAAGGAGAACTTTTTGTTTACTCTTAAGCTTGATGGAAAATCTGTGGCTTAGATCTTCATTAAAATAGCAGCACGGAAGAACAGAGCAGGAGCCTTGCAGGCTGAGAGCTCTGTACTGCAGTATGGCCCACACACTAATGAGCTGTGTGGCACTGGACGAGTTACTTACCCTCCCTGGGAGACTGTCTTATCATCTTTGAGAGGGAGCTAATGAGATCCACCTCATAAAGCTGTTGACAGGATAAAATGAAAGAGCATATGTAAAGAAGCAAGCCCAAAGCCCAGCACAGAACATGTGCTTAATAAATGTTGATAGACATTATGATCATTACTAGCATATAAATCCAAATGAAAAAGTGGGCTTTGAATCAAAAGTCTCCCAGGCCCAACAGATGACCAAACTAGAGAAATCAGATGGCTCTTCATCAATCACTGTTAAATGACTTCTCTTTGATAATAAGGAAATCAAACCGGTGGCCACAGTCATTTTTTCTGAGACCCCCTACACTGTACTCTGAGTGAAGCCAAAAAGATGAGTCCAAGAAAAGTTTTCCTAAAGGAGAAATGAGCCACACAATTTTGGCAATTTACTAAAAACAATTTAGAACCCCTTTATTAAAAATGAAGCCTCCTGAAACAGTTTCCAGAAACTGAGATAGAATCCATATAAAAACACGGCAGATTCAAAACAAAATAGCCCTACAAAAATTATACAGCTGGAATTTGCTAAGAGATGATATCGCAAAGGCATGCTTTTAGTTTCCAGGATATCTGTGAAAATAAACTAAAAAGACAACAACTCCATTAGTCTATCATGCCTCTTCAAACACAGACTCTGCCATAAAACTAGTATGCTTCTAACATCAAATATTATGATAGTATATTTTCTTCAACTTAGAACATTAGGTTAAAAAATGCATTCATCCAAACACTCAATAAACCACTGCTTTAAATCATTTAGTTAATTGAACAAGAAGTAAAAAAGTTCTTGTTCATTTGCTTCCGACAGAACAGAAACCAGTATCAAAGGAGGAAGAAGGCTTTCACTCTTGCTTTGTTGAATACCTGGATTAGACTGACCACCCTTTAAGATAGTCTTTGTGTGCTTCCAAACCCAAACCAAGCCACACAGAGCAGCTGCTCATTGACCAACTGGTCTGCAGAATTCAATGAATGACAAAAGGTTACCTTAATTCAATAAGATAATCGGCACACATTTACCCCCACCCAGAGCCTAACCATCTGCAAAGCGGCAGAGCCAAATGCCTGTAAAACAACTGGCAGTGTGCAGACACTTTCTCGTGTCCCTCACATCTATGACGTTTCTCTCATAGCAACAGCTACAAAGAAGCTGAACTTTCAGAAAAATTTCAAGATACCATGATCCAACAACTTGTTGGTAAGTTATTTTGAGTGCCACTGAGATTTCCAGGCCAGATGGGTAATATGTTTTATTCAACTGAGTCTTGTACTGGGATAACATAATGTGAGACAGACACGATCTGGATCCTTTCATTGTTCAAGACGCAAAGCGACCTACTGGCTTCCAAATAACAGCAGGAACAATGTAGCATGGAAGAAAAGAAAGAGAGAAAGAAAAACAAAACAAAACAAAAAACCAGCGAAACCCCAACTACAAGAGCAACTTCAGAGCAAGAAACTAGTAATGACTTAGACTGCAAAATTTGACATCTGCCTTAGGCCAGGATGTCATTCAGCTAAACAAGCATCTGTAGCAATCAAAACTACCAAATAATGATGATGATGATAATTCAACACAGAAGGTTTAAAGACAAAGATATAATGGGCACTATAAACAATTCGGTATACAAGTTTATTTTCTTTCTGACACACCAACTAAAATCAACGGATGTAGTATTTCCCAAAGTGTGGGATTCAAGATGCTTTCAGGTGAGATGCAAGATAATTTGAAGTGATCTAAATCACACGGAGTGAGAAAGCTGTTGTTCCCTTTTCAATTTTCTCTCATACCTCCTCATTAAGGAGAAAGTCTCAGTTGGTGCTAATATGCCTTTAACGCCTCTCTAATGTTTGCTAATCTTCCTTTCAGAGACCAAGGACTGAGCTGAGAGCCTCGGCACATAACAGTATCCAAACACATTTTTTTTTTTTTTTTTTTTTTTGCGGTACGCGGGCCTCTCACTGTTGTGGCCCCAGGCTCCAGACGCGCAGGCTCAGCGGCCATGGCTCACGGGCCGCTCTGCGGAATGTGGGATCTTCCCGGACCAGGGCACGAACCCGTGTCCCCTGCATCGGCAGGTGGACTCTCAACCACTGCGCCACCAGGGAACCCCCACATTTTAATTTTAAAAATTTTAATAATAATTTTACAACTATATACCTTCTGTTTATGAAGAGGAATACATATTTTCCACTTATGGTAATGATAAAGTTTCCTTTTCCAGTAGATTTATCAAATTAAAGAAAGTGAGGCAATTTAATTTTTTTTTTTAATTTTTATTTATTTATTTATTTATTTATTTATGGCTGTGTTGGGTCTTCATTGCCACATGTGGGCTCTCTCTAGTTGCGGTGAGCAGGCTTCTCATTGTGGTGGCTTCTCTTGTTGTGGAGCACAGGCTCTAGGTGCGTGGGCTTCAGTAGTTGTGGCACGCAGGCTCAGTAGGTGTGGTGTGTGGGCTCTAGTGCACAGGCTCAGTAGTTGTGGTGCAAGGGCTTAGTTGTTCCATGGCATGTGGGATCTTCCTGAACCAGGGCTCGAACCCGTGTCCCCTGCACTGGCAGGCGGATTGTTAACCACTGCACCACCAGCAATTTAATTTTTAATGAGCATTCTGATTATATTTATTTTTCCAAATTTACATTTTTTAAAAATTTCAAGCCTACAGAAAAGTTTAAGAGGTATGATGAATGTTTGTATGCCCTTCACCTAGACTCACCAGTTGTTAAGATTTTTGCCTCACAGCTCTATCTACACCTGTATCTATCTGAACTCACACATATATATTTATACACACATACTTTTGTTATGGTTGTTGATGAACCACTTGAAAGTAAGCTGCACCAGCATGACACTTCACCACAAAATAGTTCAGAAGGCATTTCCTAACTCATAAGGAGATCTTAGGTGACCAAAATGCCATTATCACATAAAGAACATTAACATTAATGGCTTAATTTGCCCTAAGATCTGCTCCAAATTCAAATGTACCTAATTATCCCCCAGTTCTAGTACAGAATTTATGCATGGCACTTGGTTGTTATGCCTCTTTAGTGGAGCAATATGAAAGAAAATATTAAGAACATAACTAATAAACAGTATATGAAAGTGGCAAAAACTGTGATGAAGGCACACGTGGATCCAAAAAACACTGAACTAACCAAAAACTTGAGAGAAGTAGGGGAGAAGTAATCTAAATAATTAATAAAGAAAAAGTTAACCTCTGCTATTAAACTAAACTTACATTTATAGCACACAAAGCTATAAGGAAAATATTTAAGACCTTCTCTTTTTTGATTAGGCCTTGAAAGAGGACAGAGTAAGTCAAAAGATCACTGTCAGAACATAGAGGTATATGCCAAAACGTGCTTCATTAAAAATTCCAAAGCTAGGGGCTTCCCCGGTGGCGCAGTGGTTGAGAGTCCGCCTGCCGATGCAGGGGACACGGGTTCGTGCCCCGGTCCAGGAAGATCCCACATGCCGCGGAGCGGCTGGTCCCGTGAGCCATGGCCGCTGAGCCTGCGCGTCTGGAGCCTGTGCTCCGCAACGGGAGAGGCCACAACAGTGAGAGGCCCGCGTACCACAAAAAAAAAAAAATTCCAAGGCTAAAAATAAAATAAAATAATTAATCTTCAAAAATTTTCCAGAGCTGATACATGTTCAAAATAACTAGCTCATCTCTTTTATTGAATAGGCACAGTGTCAGGTGCTCAAATGCATTATCTCATTAAATCCTAATTGACACACCTATGAAAAATATTTTATTATTCCTATTTTACAGATGAGATGACTGAGACTCAGGGAGTTTGTACGGGGCTTGTTTTCTTTCTATTATTAGAACTTTTTCAAGAATACATGCTAATACATTTTTTATATATTCAAAAACAGGGCTTCCCTGGTGGCGCACTGGTTGAGAGTCAGCCTGCCGATGCAGGGGACACGGGTTCGTGCCGCGGTCCGGGAAGATCCCACATGTCGCAGAGCAGCTGGGCCCGTGAGCCATGGCCGCTGAGCCTGCGCGTCCAGAGCCTGTGCTCTGCAACAGGAGAGGCCACAACAGTGAGAGGCCCGCATACCGCAAAAAAAAAAAACATGTTTTTTCAAAAGAACAAAAATTACCAAAAGTATGAATTTATTTTTTGTTAAAATATGTATACAAATGTATGTATGATATTTATGTACAAGTGCTTTAAAAGGGCTTGGAAGAATACACACAAATCCACTAGCTGTGGTTGTCTTTCGAAAGCTATTTTAGGGGAAGATCATGAAGGGCCAATGAGGAACAACTTTTACTTTTAACTTTATACATTTAAATTTTTGACATTAGGTATATATTACTTTTATAACTTCTTAAAAGTCAAAAAATGCAAATTTAAAATGCCCATATTCTTTCAATCATACTACACTGTCACCAGTATGTTTCAAGTACTCTCATCCATTAGACATATTTGGTTTCAATTTAATGATAAAAATATTTAGTTTAAATTGTTTTAGTAAAAAATTATCATATTATAGGGCTTCCCTGGTGGCACAGTGGTTGAGAGTCCGCCTGCCGATGCAGGGGACACGGGTTCGTGCCCCGGTCCGGGAAGATCCCACATGTCGCGGAGAGGCTAGGCCCGTGAGCCATGGCCGCTGAGCCTGCGCGTCCAGAGCCTGTGCTCCACAACGGGAGAGGCCACAACAGGGAGAGGCTCACGTACCGCAAAAAAAAAAAAATTATTATATTATAGTTTGCTACAACAAAGATTTGGATATATCATGCATTACAGTTTATCATACCATAGCTTTTAAAACCAACCATTGTGTTGTTATCTCTCTTCCTCCTTCCCCTCTCCCTCAGGTGCACTCGTGCACACTCTCTTTCTCCTGCTCTCTCTCTCTCACCTACACACACAAACACACACACACACACAATCTATCCCCCTAATATGAGCATAACAAAAGGATGGGCAACAGAAAATAAGCTTACTAATAAGAACAATTCTTTACTGGATAGACATGTTTCTAAAATGTTGTGGGTGAATTTATTAAGACTGAAAATTTTAAATATGCCAGGAAAATGTACTATTCAAAGGAATGTCACTTATTAAACAAATAATACACCATGAACACCTGGGATTCATACTCAGAAAGCAAGGATGGTTAAATATTAGGAAATCAGTTATGATAATTAATCATATTAAAGATCAAAGGGAAAAAATCATTATCTCCATAAATGCTGAAAAAACATTTAATAAAATTAAAAATCTATACCTGATGAAATTTCTTTAACAACATGACAAATTCATAAGCCAGCAACATGTTTAATTGGGAGATACTGAAGTATTCCCCCAAAACATATCCACTATCACCAGTACTGGTTAACGTCATTAAGGAAGTACTAGAGCCAATAAAAAGAGACAATAGAAAAACTTAAGATATGTAATAAGATATGCCAATAAAGAGACAATAGAAAAATTTAAGATATGTAAATTAGAAAAGAGGAAATACAATTAAAATTATTATTTGCCAACACAGCATTGCTTGCCTGAAAAACCCAAGATAATAAGCTAAAAATTATTATGAATAAGAAAGAACTCAGTAAGGTGGCTAGGTACAAAACTAATATATAAAAATCAATAACTATCCTGTATTTTGAAAAGAACCAATTAGAAAGTGTAACAGAAGATTCCATTTACAAAGCAGCCCAAAAAGATCATATTGAGGAATTAATTTAACAGAAAGTTAAAATCCTTCAGTATATGCTACTCTATACTCTATACTCATACTCTATATTCTACACACTTACATTCACATACAAAAGACTTTAAATGGATGATAATGGTCATATTACAAAAATATTTATAAACAAAATGATGTATGTCTGGGATTTGCTTCAAAATAATTCAGTAGTGGCAGGGGGTGGGACAATGTGTAGGGATATAAATAAACAGGAGTGGTCATGAGGCAATTATTGTCATAGCTGGTAATGAGTGAGCATTGTTTTTGATTTTTCATATGCTTAAAATTTTACACAATAAAAAATTTTAACTAATAGAGTAATAGAAAATGGAAGGATTAAAAAAATGGAAAGATACACCTGTTCTTTGGTATGACTCAATATTAGAAGGCCCTAAAAACTCTAATAAAATTACAACAAGATCTTTTGAATAAACAGCTGATTCTAAAGTCTGTATGGGAAAACAAGCAAGCACAATTAGCCATGAAGAGTCTGAAAAGGAATATAATGGAGCATTAGCCTACCAAGAAAAAGAGAGAAAGAAAGAAAAAAAGAGAAAGAGAGGGAGAATAACAAGTGATGATGAGAATGTGGAGAAACTGGAACCCTCATACACTGCTGGTAGGAATGTAAAATGGTGCAGCCACTGGTGAAAGCAACTAGGGAGTTCCTCAAAAAATTAAACATAGAATTATCTATGACCCAACAATTCCACTCCTAGGTATATACCCAAAAGAACTGAAAACACAGATACAAACAAATACTTTTACACAAGTGTTCATGGCAGCATTGTCTATGCTGTATACAAGAGATACACTTCAGATTCAAAGACATAAACTAGTTGAAAATAAAAGAATGGAAAAGATACACCGTGCAAATAATAACCAAAGAAGGGTGAAGTGGCTATATTACTATCAGAAAAAAGATTTTAACATAAAAATTGTTACTGAAAGAAAAAAAGGACATTGTATAATGACGAAAAGGTCAATGTATCAAGAAAACATAGCAATCATAAATACATATACACCTAACAACAGAGCCTCAAAAGACATTAAGAAAAAGTGACAATAATGAAAGAAGCAGACAATTCAACAATAACAGTTGAAGTCCTCAATATTACACTTTTAATAATAGAATAACCAAGCAGAAGATGAGCAAGGAAAGAGAAGTATTGAACAGCACTACAAACCCAACTAGACCTAACAGACATATACAGATGTCTTCACCCAACAGTAGCAGAATACACATTCTTCTCAATTGCACTCAGAACATTTTTCAGGACAGACCATATATTAAGGCATAAAGCAAGCCTCAATAAATATAAAAGGACTGAAATCATATAAACTGCATTCTCTGACCACAATGGAATGAAATTAGAAATCAATAACACAGGTAGATTTAGGAAATTCACAGCCCAGTATAAACCTTTGGGCAATACTGAATGACAGTGAGATAGCTGGAAAGATCAGATCTTAGGGTAGGGAACAGAGTCTGTGGGCAACAGCTCAAGGCATGTCCAACAGGAAACCCACTCACTTCCAACTGTGTCAGGTTTAATACAGCAAGGATCTCTGACAAATGCACTTTTAGGTCATTAAAACCAATAGCTGGACCTCCCTGAAGCCACAGTGGTTAAGAATCTGCCTGCCAATTCAGGGGACACAGGTTCGATCCCTGGTCCAGGAAGATCCCACATGTCACGGAGCAACTAAGCCTGTGGGCTGCAACTGCTGAGCCTATGTTCTAGAGCCCACGAGCCACAACTACTGAAGCCCCCGCACCCTACAGCCTGCGTGTCACAACTACTGAAGCCCACATGCTCTAGGGCCCGCGTGCCGCAACTACTGAGCCCGCGTGCAGCAAATACTGAAGCCGGCACACCTAGAGCCCGTGCTCTGCAACAAAGAGAAGCCACTGCAATGAGAAGCCCGTGCACCACAATGAAGAGTAGCCCCTGCTTGCTGCAACTAGAGAAAACCCGTGTGCAACAATGAAGACCCAACACGGCCAAAAAAGAAAAAACAACACCAACAGCTAATCAGCTAAAATAAACCCTTCCCTGAACCCTCAGTTTCACAAAATGGTCATAAGGAATTAGTGAAACACAGGCTGACATAATTATGGCTAGCTAAGACTCTCTAGAGATCCACAGAATTTAGGGATCAAATGATTTCAAGTGACATGTATTCCAGAAATCTTTGAAAATGCGAATACTGTACCATGAGGCCACTGCCTTTTGCCTCCTCCCTCCTCCCCTACATTCCAAAGCAAAACTGGAGACAGCTCCACAGGCTAAATGAGGTTAAGTGAAATAAAAGTTGCAAAGTTAATTTAATTAAAATTTTCAAAGGTAAAAGCAAAGCTGAGCATTAAGAGAGATCTAGCTTTCTGATAAAGTTATGTGATTTTTTTTTTAAGGCATCATAAATTAGTGGGGAAAGTAAGAATTTTATTATATGATCCTGGAACAATCAGTCAGCTATTAAAAACACAACAAGAGGTTCTTACACCATTAACCAAAATTAAAACTGCAGACGACTTTAAGGATCTAAGTATCACACCACTAAAGACAAACAAAAAATTAGAAGGAAATATCAGTAAATGCTCCTCTGAGCTCAGGATGGTAGGATGGAGAAGAATTTTCTTAAAAAAAAAAAACAAGAAAAAAAATCACAAAAATTGATAACAGTATACTTCATGGCACAACTAAGTAATATTTGCATACTGGTAAAAATATAAACACTGAATACAAATACTTAAACAAAAATGAAGACTTAATTACATTGAGATGAGAAGGGCAATGGGAAAGGGAAGGGTATATGTGTATAAGAGACCTTTATCCTTATTTTCCCTGGCAAGAAGTCAATAGAAAAATGTCTAAAATTGAAATTCAAGAAATAGCATTATAAGAATGCTGTTTAAAAACACAGAACTCTAACTTCCAGAAGAAATGACTAAATATGGTTGAAGGGTTGAAGATGGTTGCCTCCGGGGCATAGGAATGAAGGATGGGGAACTAACTGCAACACTACAGCTATTGAGCAATGACCATTAAACAAAAAACAAGTCATTTGTAATCAAAGAAATACAAAGCAAAGTAAAAGGGAGCCACTCTTCCCTCTACCACATTACCAAGATAAAAAGTACAGGTGAGGAAGCAAGTAGATGCCCAAGGCCTCTCATACGCTGCCCAAGAGTATAAACTGGTACTACCTTTTGGAACACTTTTTACAATACATTCCGAAAGTCTTAGAAAAAGAATTCATGTTTATGTCCCAGTGTACCTCCTCTAATAATCTATCTTATAAGAAACAATTACCCACTTATACACAAAAATTTTTAGTAGCAGCAATATCCGTAATAACAAAAAAGTCAGGAACACCCTAAATGTTGAGCAACAAAGACATGAGAAATACTACCAGCCATTTAAAATCATACTTCAAGGGACTTCCCTGGTGGCGCAGTGGTTAAGAATCCACCTGCCAATGCAGGGGACACAGGTTCAAGCCCTGGTCTGGGAAGATCCCACATGCCATGGAGCAACTAAGCCTCTGCCCCACAACTACTGAGCCTGTGCTCTAGAGTCCATGAGCCACAACTACTGAGCCTGCGCTCTAGAGCCTGTGAGCCACAACCACTGAGCCCGCATGCCACAACTACTGAAGCCCGCACACCTAGAGCCCGTGCTCCGCAACAAGAGAAGCCACCTCAATGAGAAGCCCGCGTACCGCAACGAAGAGTAGCCCCTGCTCGCCGCAACTAGAGAAAGCCCGCGCACAGCAATGAAGACCCAATGCAGCCAAAAATAAAAAATAAAGTAAAATAAAAGCACACGTCAAAGAATCAATAAGAATACGGGAAAAGGTTTACAACATGGTTTTTTTGTTGTTGCTGTTGTTGCTGTTGTTGTTTTTTGCGGTACGCAGGCCTCTCACTGTTGTGGCCTCTCCCGTTGCGGAGCACAGGCTCCGGACGCGCAGGCTCAGCAGCCATGGCTCACGGGCCCAGCCGCTCTGCAACACGTGGGAATTTCCCGGACCGGGGCACGAACCCGTGTCCCCTGCATCGGCAGGCTGACTCTCAACCACTGCGCCACCAGGGAAGCCCTACAACATGTTTTAAATGTAGAAAGCAAGATACAAAATTATATAGCTAACATCTTTTTATTTAAATAGAACAAATGTACATGTAGGAGAAAAAAAGACTGGAAGAAAATACAAACTTTTAACAGTAGTTATCTTTAGAGTGAAATCTGCAGTCATAGTATATCACCTCTGAACTTTTCTGTATCCTTCGAAGTCTGTACAATAAGCAGGTGTTACTCTGAAAACATACTCTTTTCCTCATTATTTAAATAACAAGAAGTGGGGGAAAACAACAAAGGAACATTAGTTTTAGCCATTAGTGGCCTATGTGACTAGAGCCAGTCTCCAATAGGAGAGGCAGCCTTCAGCAGAAGGGGACAAGGGTATCCATTTGCACTTCTCCTTCAAGTGCAGGAAGGCCAGGGAGGAAGTGCCGGGGCAACTACCCCTCCCACAGCGCTGGACTCTGCTCAGCTGTCCTTTCTAGCCCGGCCCAGGAAAGGCTTGCTGCCTCGCTATCTCAAGGCCCCATGGCTCTAGCCAACTACCCCTATGCAGTCTGTGCTTTTATTATATCCATTTGTCAGCTGAGGAAACCAAGACAAAGACCTTACTTGCCCAGCGGAAAAGTCAGGATTTGAACCTAAGCATTCTGCCCCCCAGCGCCTCTTCCTCCTAAGACTCCTTTGAAATGACCTCTAAGGTCTCTTTTAGCAACAACAAGGGCCCTGTCCAGTTAACGTATCTAGACTGTTTCCTCAACCACAAAAGTCCCTGTTTGCTGCACACTGGCATCTCCCAGAGATATGAAAAAGTTCTAATGCCTGCCTCCCACCCCGACATTCTGTATTAACAGGCGTCGTATGGTCTGGGCATCAGAATTTTTAAAAGCTCTTCAGATGATTCAAATGTGCAGCAAAGTCTGGGAACCACTGGCCTAAGTCAAATGACCTGCTGAAGGAGGGGAGAGGGGAGAGCCTCCAGAAAAATACTCATAAATATATAAGCCCAACATTCTGTATACAATTTCAGGGTTTACAACCACTGAAAGGAGTCCTTGGATGTCAGCTTAAAACCCTTGAACTTGGTGACCCTGAAGATCACCTGCCCCTCTAAAATGTTATCCTACAGTTGAAGAATTATGATACAACAGTTTTACTACATTAATTCATAATAGAGACAAGAAATGAATGTGATGATTTTTGGTTTTCTGTTCTGAAGCACAAACCCTAAGTCAATTAGTCAATGGTTTCCTTTGGGATGAGTATTTGGGAGAAAAGAGGAAAGGAATTAGCAGTATAAGCTGACATCAGCACTATCACATCAGCACTGTGTTTAACCAAATGTAAAGATTTCTAGATAAGTGGATGGCTACTGTGAGGAGTGAGGAGAAAGGGAGAGGAGAGGGTCCATTATCAAATCATCTTGGGAAACTGTGGGCTAAGCAAGCTAAATTCCAGAACTTCTCAGGGACATTAGAACTCAGAACGTTATTAGCATCCTTAACATCTTGAAGAGTACCATTTCCTTCTACCTCAGAGGTTGTTTGGGAAAAGCCACCTTAAATAAGGTCATACCATAAATTTTAAGTCTTTTCAGCGACTCCTATTACAAACACTAAAAAGGCACTTAGAGGTCCAGCATTATAAGAACCTAATGTGTAACTATTTTCAACACCTTTTCTTTAAAAGAAGTTTTTCTTCATGAGGGAAAATATGAGGTAGTGTAGCATAATGGTTAAGCATACAGACTATGGAGCCAAGACGCCTGGGCCTGAATCCTGGCTCCACTCCCCATACAACAGCCATGTGACTTTGGGCAAGTCCTCCAACCTCATGTACCTCAGTCCCCTCCCGTGTAAGAACGAAAAGAAGTACTACCTCACAGGCAAGTTGCTATACTTAAAGCACTTTAAGTAGTGTCTGACTCACAGTAGGCAATATATAAAATGTTGGCTGTTGTTACTCATTCCTAAAGAAAATAAATTTTCAGTCACTGTGAAAATGAATGTCTTGGCATGTTTCAACTGGTAATTCTAACTACAATTTAAATATGGCTTGGGCTTCCCTGGTGGCGCAGTGGTTGAGAGTCCGCCTGCCGATGCAGGGGACTGTGCACCAGGCTGAAACACCAGCTCTGACACTTCCTGTGTACTCTTGGGCAAGGTACCATCTCTGGCCTGTCGCTTCATCTGTAAAGTTCCATCAGTAACAGTACTTATCTCTCAGGGTTCATGTAAAATTATTTTGTATATGTTAAATACTTAGAACTTTACCTGGTACATAGTAAGCATTAAGTATTTAATACTAATATCTTCTTGCATATTTTCTGTATAGCCTTCAAATCTAATATGAACTGTTTATTATGCATACTTTACAAGGTATAAGTTTTTAACCATGTTCTTCTGCTCTTGTGTCTCACAGACAGAATTGAGAACTGAAATAGTCACAGACACAAATCGCACATTTCAGGAAAGTCAAGGCACTTACTGCAAGATACCTGGTGATGTTTATTTCATTTTGCTCTGAAATTTTTAGAAACTGGAAAAATACATATAATTTGCCCCTGATCAAAACTGCCTGTAGGCTTTTGTTCCTACCCTAGCAAGATTTATTGCTAACCAATATACTATGTTAAATTGAAATCAAGATATTACACAATTTTCCAATGCAGAGATGATTTTATATAAGTTGGTATAAATGCTTTGTGAGGATGTAGTTGTTGGCATCTTATTATATTTCAGTAGCTGGTGGAAAAGTGAGATAAGTTGGAAGGGAGGTTTATAGTGTCAGAGCTCATCAGATGAGAAGATCATCTTTTTTTATCAGCTCTAGAAAGCACATTTACAGGCTGATAACTGAACAGTTATTCTTTACCAACTGGAACAGTCAGTATTACCAAGGTATTCCAACTAACTGCAGCTACTGCAGAAAATTCTACTAAAACACTGTGGAGTGAAAGGAAATGAAGAATTGTTAAGGTTAACTGCCTTTGTGAATTTTGATGATTTTTTTTTCTAAGTTTTTACCAAGAACTAAAAGAATATAATATACATCCAACTGCATGATATTTTTCTTTTTTTCCCAACTTTATTGAAGTATAACTGACATATAACATTGTGACAATGATATTATTCTTTTTTAAATAAGTCACTTTCTTTTTCGGCCTGTTCAGAGTTCTCTGAGGATTCAAATTTAAATAACAGACACAAAGTTCTTCAGATGTTACTTAGTCTTCAAAACGTCATCAAAGAGCCTCTCTTATTAAGTTGTTTTACATATCTTCATGCACTCTGTGGGCATTTAAATGAGAGATCCTTGTCTACAACTTTAAATGTACTTGTTAGAAAACGTTTTGGATATCCAAACTCCTATTGTCAAAAACTCTCAAGCTATTACTGCCAAATCCATTCTTCAGTTCTTTGACTCCAGAGTAAAGAAACACTAAGTGGAAATGGGAGGCAGCCCCTGTTTCTGCCCTCGTGGAAATGATTCAGGATGTACCACCAGACCTAGAACTCAGGCTGCCTGACTTCCAGCCTTCAGCTAGCATTATTCCCATAAATTGTGATTCATTCCTTTCCAAGCAGACTTAGACCATGTGATTACACTATAGCTCCAAAACCTTCAAAGATTTGCAACCTCTAGTGCAAAAACTGATTTAGGTGAGGATACTGAAACCACTGTGTGGCAGGCAGAATAATGCCACCCCCCACACCCAAATATCCACTCCCTAATGCCAAGAACCTGTCCACCTGTCACCTTACATGGCAAAATGACCTTTATAGCTGTGATTAAGTTAAAGACTTAGAGATGGGGAGATTATCCTGGATTATGTAAGTGGCCCCAATCTAACCACACGAATCCTTGAAAAGCTGCCCAGGTGGTTGGTCACAGAAAGAAGTAACTATGATAAAATGGTCAGAGATGGGATGTGCTGGCTTTGAAGGCAGAGGGAGGGGGCCATGAGCCAAGAAATGCAGACAGGCTGTAGAAGCTGCAAAAGGTGAAGAAACAGATTCTCCCCTAGAGCCTCCAGAAAGGAGCACAGTCCTACTGACACCTTGATATCAACCCTATGAGACCATGTTGGGCTTCCAACCTACAGAACTGGAAGACAATAAATCTGCGGTGTTTTAAGCCACTAAGTTTGTGGTAATTTCTCACAGCAAGTAATAGAAAACTAATATACAAAGGGTGAAAGGTTATTCACACGGTCTCAAAGTATCACTGTACAAATTACTTATTCACTGCAAAATGAAAAAGGTGCCTTTATAAAGAGAGATCTGGCAGACACCACCTTAACCAACTAATCAAATAAGCACTGCCAGTAACAAGACAACCTGAAAGGATGTGACAAAAAAGGAAATACACAACATGACCCATGCAGTATTCTCGCCGAAAATATTTACTCTGAACCTAATCATGAGGACCTAATCAGACAAACACTAATCGTGGGACATCCTACAAAACAACTGTCTTAGACTCTTCAAAACTGTCACTGACAGAAGAAGTAAAAAAAGAGTAAAAACGGTTCCCTATTAAAGGAGACATGACAACTAAATGTGATGCAAGATTCTTAACTGGATCCTAGCTGAAAAACAAAAGTTATAAACGACATTTTGGGTCCATCTGAAGAAATACGGACTATCTATTAGATATAACACTCTTGTTTCACTGTTGAATTTCTTACATGAGATAAAAGTATTGTGGTTATACAGGAGAATGTTCCTTGACATATAATTATTATAATTTAATATCATAATGTTTGCTATCATTTTCAAACAGTTCAGCCAAAAAGTGTGAATATGTGTATGTATGTGTATATACACACACACAAACACACACACATGGGAGAGAAAGAACAAATGTGGAAAAATGTTAAAAATCAGTGAATCTAGTGAAAGAAATATAGCACTTATTGCACTACTCTTTCAACTTTTCTGCAGTATTGCAATTTCATAAATACAAAGTTAAGGGGGAATCGTCTTCCTGGCTCCCACCACTGCCTGCTTTTCCCAGTCTCCTCACGTCCTGCCAGTACTGTAGCTGGAACAGCTTATATTCTTCAAACTGCCCACACTCTTCCACTAGCAGATTCTGTGTTCTGCTGCTTCACTCACATCTCAAGGCTCAACAGCTGCAGTTGGGTTTCGATATAAGGTAGAAGCTTGTACCTGATATTAAAATACCAGTTTGGGAAACTAGTTGATCAAATATCAAACAAGAGTCATCATTTCATGTCCTTAATACTAGATTTTAGTTTGAGCACTCTTTGCTGCTCTTATTATTGTTTCTCTTACGCCATATAATCTTTACTCTCTGTTTTCTTGAACTTCATCATCGCATTTATGATCTGAGACGGTCACAAGCATGGCAGTCAACCATGGACAAAAATCAAAACTGGTGGCATCAGAAACTACTACAGACACATTCAAGCGTGGCCTCTGGCTCCCAGCCCACACCACTGTGAGTATCACAGGCAGCTCAGACCAAGGCTCACCTCCTTCCTGTAGGCCTCATTGCTCTCCATATGGCAGCTTCCCAACATCAAAGAAGATGGAAGAAATTATCTAAATTTACCAGGCTAGTCCCATTCCCTCCCTTGAACTGTGGAAGAGTCACTGATATCTCAATTACCTATTCTGCAATACCTTTTTCTGCATGCTGAGATTTTGGAATGCTAAAAAAAAAAAGGGGTGGGGTGGGGTGGTACTGGACTAACAGATGGAGGATTAGGAACAAAAGACCTCCCTGACAGGAGAAACAAGAGCTAAAACGTTTGTATACCTACTATAATAGCACAGAGGAACAAAAATTGAACTTGTAAATAAAATTAAGTTGCTCTTCTGAAATGCCTGTCTAGCTACAGACAGGAAAAGGCCCAGCATGGTTTCTATGTATGCTTATGCTGTTTCTAATAGAAAGGATACAATCAAGCCAAAACAAACATCTGTTAACCAGTTAAGTTTGTTAATGAAACAAAATTGCAGCTGGTTTTATCAAAGATCAAAAGTGAAGCAAATTAGAGAAAGGATGTATGAACAAAGCTGGTTTCTAAAAAATAATGGCTAAAGAATTCTAAGCCCACTTGTCAAATTAACACAAATCCTTCCTGGATTTTGCTTAGACCACTGATTAGTATTTATTTTGTATCTTTGAAGAAACCAGCCTCACAGTTTAAATCTAATATCATTTACTGTAGAACTCTGCCTATATAGTTCACTTTGCAGTGCTTTCAATGTATTACATTTCACAAAACAAAGCAAAAAAAAAAAAGTTACACTCTACCATTAATATTCTGCTAATTAAAAGGTTCGCTTATAAAAGGAAGAACAACAGTATACAGTTTGCAACTCCCAGAGACTTCTCTGGGAAAGCAGTCCAGTCCTAAGCATAAGCATGATAACAGTGATTGGCATTTCACAATGAGCCCTGCCAGGCCTCCTTCTCTTACTTCTATAAACTCCCCATCACCACCTGAAGACAATGAGATAAGAGCACCCACACACAAACAAAACACACTTTCCTCATGGCGCTGCTAAATGAAAATGTCACAAATTACATGGCTGACTCATTTGCAAACTTTAATTTAGTGAGCTAATTTATGTTTATGTACTCAGAAACATTAATAGACTGGAGAGATCAAAGTACCTGAGAAGATGCAGATTCACATGTGAAATGCTGGTTTAACTGGAGAAGAACAGTTCAATCAAATCTACTGTAGTTTAATGTATAGGCCAAGAAAATTAAGTTTATAAACAAAACAAAAAGTCATGAATTTTCCAATCAAAATTTGCTATTGCAGTGATAAAACAATCACATTTTCTCGTGTATTCTTTTTACATTACAAAGATAAAATATATAAAAAGAATATAGACCTTCGTTCTGAGAAACATTATAAAAATCTTCGCCATCCAAGATATGGTCAGAATAAATCAGCAAACAACACTTAACTGTTAAATAACTTCAAAGCTACAAAATATAGATTTTTCTTAGCACTCAAAGTATAACAAATACAGCTGTTATAATCCAAATAGGTATAGGGAACACAACAGTAAATTCCTGAAAGCTGCTGAAAATATCCAAAATTAGTCAAGAAATTACACCCTTAGCATCCTTAATGCTTGGAAGAAAATACCATTAGGAAATCAAAAACTAGACTGCTCTATATATCATTCACGTCAAGGTCAGGAAAAGGCAGCTATAATGTCAAACATATCTAAGATCCAAAGAGTTAAAAAGAATACTTAACACTCATTTTAAGAGTCCAAAATCCTCTGACATAATGTTTCTATTTTTCCTGAAACCTATTTCATTAGAAGTCTAGACAAGTCCCATCTCGATAAAAGCTCAAAAGTAGAACATGCTGTCACTCCTGAGTGCGAGAGAAAGACGCATCCTTCCCTTGACCCGACTAACTAGTCTTAGACAATCTGAGGGCTCTCTCAACAACACCCCAGCAACTGGTACTATCTGCTCACAAAAGCAGTCCTAGTGCTATTTTGAAGAACTTCTGAAGCTTACCCATAGGAACAACATAACACAATCCTTTTCCTTCCCTGACCCTGGAACAGCACTATGGATTCACCTAGTCATTCACATTATATAATAGGTTTCTGTCTGACTTCAGTCATTCTAAAACCTACTTTCATTCATACTGATCCCAAAATTCAGGTTACAGAATATGGAAGAGTGTATTCTGCCATATTTAGGCCTTTATCCAACTTTCAGTTGAATGCACACAACTAAGCACTCTTTGAGAAATGTGACATCTGCAATACAAAGGACACCAAATCAAAGGAGAACTGAGAAGGACAACAGAGAGGAGGTCATTTGGACTCTATAATTAGCAGATAAAAAATACACACATTTCTGTCAAAAAGATCCAGAGTTGTCTGAAACCATGAACAGTTCTCCTAGGGCTGAGAAACTTCTGGAAGCCTGCCACATCATAGAACAATATGGACTAGGGAATGGTCCTTCACAAAGTACGGGAGATTGGAAAAGTTCCAGAGGGGGATGAGGAGGGTCTCTCTAGGGCAGGGAGAAAACTGAAGAAAAGAAAATCTAAAAATAAAGTTCTTTTTTAAAAAAATTTATCTACTTTTTATTTTATTTATTTTTGGCTGTGTTGGGTCTTTGTTGCTGCATGTGGGCTTTTCTAGTTGTGGTGAGCAGGGGCTACTCTTCCTTGTGGTACGCAGGCTTCTCATTGCGGTGGCTTCTCTCATGGTGGAGCATGGGCTCTAGATGCGCAGCCTTCGGTAGTTGTGGCTTGTGGGCTCTAGAGCACAGGCTCAGTAGTTGTGGCACAGGGGCTTGGTTGCTCCGCGGCATGTGGGATTTCCCGGACCAGGGCTTGAACCCATGTCCCCTGCATTGGCAGGTGGATTCTTAACCACTACGCCACCAGGGAAGTCCGTAAAAATGAAGTTCTTTAAATTACACCATTTACACAACACGAGAAACTGATGTAGGATGTACATTAATCTTCTATTTATGGAAATATTTCATACTAATTACCCCACCAAAAACCCTAATAAAATATCTCCCTAAAAGGAGGTGGGGGACAAATAGAATAAACAACTGAACAGGCCAAGACCATGAAAAGTGATTTTTAATATAGTTCTGTCTCTCAGCCCCATTTCTGATCATCTGTGCTCCTTCTGAAACTCATTTTTATTTTTTTCTTATTGACAGTATCATTGTGGTAATTACGTTAGAAGGTTTTTCATAAGATTGTAATACAGTTATTTCATTTCTTCAAGAAAAAAACATCAAAAGCCCTACCTGGTATTAGAAGTGTCTCTCTTTCCAACTATAGCTGCCTAGAATGAGTTCCCATACTATGCACTGCACTAGAAACATACCAAGATTTGACACTTAATAAATTTTAGGAAGATATTCCCAATAAAGTGAAATGCCAAGGAATGTTTAAAATTGAACCAAACTGATTTTATAAAAATGCTAAAGCCCTGGGGCTTCCCTGGTGGCGCATTGGTTGAGAGTCCGCCTGCCGATGCAGGGGACGCGGGTTCGTGCCCCGGTCCGGGAAGATCCCACATGACGCGGAGCGGCTGGGCTCGTGAGCCATGGCCGCTGAACCTGCGCGTCCGGAGCCTGTGCTCCGCAACGGGAGAGGCCACAACAGTGAGAGGCCCGCGTACCAAAAAAAAAAAAAAAAAAAAAAAAAAAAAAAATGCTAAAGCCCAAATGTTCAAATGGAATCTTAATGCTACAAAATGTATAGTAATAACTGAAGTCTGTCTTAGAATATCTGACTTTCCAAAGTCCTCATAATCTGACCTAATTGAGCTTTACCATTTTTAATGAGAAACACTAATACTATCCTTTAGGAGTTCCCTCACCAAGTCAAAGATAAAGTTTTATCTTCAGTGGTTTAATTCATTTCCATATCACCTCAGCAAAGAGAGCTTTCTTAAATAAATACAAAGAAGTTACGCTAAGGAGCCAGTATGGTAATATCCAGTTTGAATTCTAGACTATCAGAAGATGTGCAATTACATTTCAAAAAGGAAGGAGCTCTTCTATTTTAACTTGCATTGTATTCCTCCTAGCAGTCATGCATAGGAATGATGATGATGTTACATTTAATTACACACAGATTTACTATTTTCCCTACTGCTTTCCCATACTGCTAATATTATAAATAGTGCCTGCTTTAAAAACTGTACTAAGTTCATTGCAACTACCAAATTTAAAATGCCAGATATCTATTTGTTGGGGGACAACTGCTTCTAAGCATTTGAGGACCTGGAAGAGATACTTTCACTGTTAATGAAAAGCCACCCCTGTTGACCAAGTATACAGCCCCACTGGTAAAGAGGTCTGGAGTCAGACTGTTTCATTAGAATCTTGGCTTCACCACGCACCAGCTCTGAAAGTGACCTTGGACAAACTGCTTAGGCTTTGAGCCTCAGTTTTTCATCTATAAAATAAGGATAATAATCTATGGCCCTCACAGTTATTGTGATAAGGAGACAGTAAATGTAAGGCACCTGGAATAGTGCCAGCATTTTAACACTTAAGAAATGTTATTATTTTTACCATTTTTATTTTCTTTTTTACAATTAAACTGTTCAACAAAGGTAACCAGAATAACAGCTTCTTGAAAGCCATTAGTTGGCTAATTGTGATTGAATGACTTCATCTCTGTACAGTGGCCATTTATACCATAAATGTCCTCCCACAATGTGAATTTTACAGACCTCTAGCACATCAAGAACAATGATAATCTGCCTTTCAAAGATACGAGAACAAGTCCTATATACATGAAGCTATAGTACAACTAATCGACATATAGATCCAAGTTCAACAGCTGAAGCAAGAATAATCAAAAGCCAACAACCAGCATACATATATGGTTTTAGTATAAGAAACTCAAAATATTTTCTACAGTACAAAAATGTTCACATTGGTCTTTGACACTTTAGATTCCTTTGAAAATCTGATAAAAACTATAGACCCTGAACAAAGGAAAACGTGTGGATACAAACGACTGTTCTATTTCAGGGGATTTGTTAGCCCACCTACCCCAAACTCATTCATGGACCCAGGTTAAGAATTTCTATTACATTGACCTAGAAAGTTTACAGGGTATTAAACTATTTATCCCTTGTAATCTCAAAGGGCAATATATTCTGATGTACTTTTTATTACATTTTTCAAGGGAAAAGGCTATTGTAATATACAATAGAAACAGTACAATACATTCTGGCCAAATCGGCAATCTGATTTTCATTTATGTTTATTTGTCCTTTTTTAAAAATTAGATTATGATTACTCAACACAACTAATCCCCAAATTTCATCAAATAAAAATTCTAGGACATATTTTCTCAGCTTTCCTTGTTATATGATGATGCTAACTGGACAATTTAAAGATCAGCATCATAAAAAGAGCAGGAACAACTGCATGATAAGCAATAAATCACTCTGTTCTCAATTCTAGACACTTTCAGACATGAGTCTTCCTTCAGACTAAAAATACTTCTGTATAGATGCTGTATGAAAAAAATATAAGGATGTCAAGAAATGATGGGCAAGGTTAAAGAGAAGGATAGGAAAGGGACTGTGGAAAATCTGTAGTGATTCCTCTATCACAAGTTGATACTCCCCTGGACCACAAAATTATTAAAACATGCTATTAAATTGCCTAAAGCTGCCTGAATTAGTCCATGCACCTGATAATTATAAAAGCTTAATATACCTTAGAGTAATTTATATATATTTAAAACAGATATCCAAAGCCATCAAGAAATGGCTCTATATTCCCTTAAGGAATTTCCTCATGGCATAAGCTTTTATAAAAATATTTAGGGCTTCCCTGGTGGCGCAGTGGTTAAGAATCCACCTGCCAATGCAGGGGACACGGGTTCAAGCCCTGGTCCGGGAAGATCCCACATGCCGCGGAGCAACTAAGCCCGTGCGCCACAACTACTGAAGCCCACATGCCTGGAGCCCACGCTCCAACACAAGAGAATCCACCGCAAGGAGGAGCCTGCGCACTGCAACGAAGGGTAGCCCCCACTCGCCACAACTAGAGAAAGCCCGTGCGCAGCAACAAAGACCTAACGCAGCCAAAAATAAACAAATAAACTTAAAAATATATAATGAGGGACTTCCTTGGTGGCACAGTGGTTAAGGATCCACGTGCCAATGCAGGGGACATGGGTTCGAGCCCTAGTCCGGGAAGATCTCACATGCCGCGGAACAACTAAGCCCGTGCACCACAACTACTGAGTCTGTGCACTAGAGCCTGCGAGCCACAGCTACTGAGCCCACGAGCCGCAACTACGGAAGCCCGCGTGCCTAGAGCCCATGCTCTGCAACAAGAGAAGCCACTGCAATGAGAAGCCTGCGCACCGCAAAGAGCAGCCCCTGCTTGCTGCAACTAGAGAAAGCCCACGTGCAGAAAGACCCAATGCAGCCAAAAGTAAATAAATAAACAAAACATACATATAAAACAAAAATAAACAAATGGGACCTAATGAAACTTAAAAGCTTTTGCACAGCAAAGGAAACCATAAACAAGATGAAAAGACAACCCTCAGAATGGGAGAAAATATTTGCTAACGAAGCAACTGACAAAGGATTAATCTCCAAAATATACAAGCAGCTCATGCAGCTCAATATCAAAAAACAAACAACCCAATCCAAAAATGTGCAGAAGACCTAAATAGACATTTCTCCAAAGATATACAGATTGCCAACAAACACACAAAAGTATGCTCAACATCACTAATCATTAGAGAAATGCAAATCAAAACTACAATGAGTTATCAACTCACACCGGTCACAATGGCCATCATCAAAAAATCTACAAACAATAAATGCTGGAGAGGGTGTGGAGAAAAGGGAACCCTCTTACACTGTTGGTGGGAATGTAAATTGATACAGCCACTATGGAGAACAGTATGGAGGTTCCTTAAAAAACTAAAAATAGAACTACCATATGACCGAGTACTGAACTACCAATCCCATTACTGGGTATATACCCTGAGAAAACCATAATTCAAAAAGAGCCATGGACCACAATGTTCATTACAGTTCTATTTACAATAGCCAGGACATGGAAGCAACCTAAGTGTCCACTGACAGGTGAATGGATAAAGAAGATGTGGCACATATAATGGAATATTACTCAGCCATAAAGAGAAACGAAATTGAATTTTTTGTAGTGAGGTGGATGGACCTAGAGTCTGTCATACAGAGTGAAGTAAGTCAGAAAGAGAAAAACAAATACTGTATGCTAACACATATATATGGAATGTAAAAAAAAAAAAAGGTTCTGAAGAACCTAGGGGCGGGACAAGAATAAAGACGTAGACGTAGAGAATGGACTTGAGGACATGGCGGGGGAAGGGTAAGCTGGGATGAAGAGAGAGAGTGGCATGGACATATATACACTACCAAATGTAAAATCGACAGCTAGTGGGAAGCAGCCACATAGCACAGGGAGATCAGCTTGATGCTTTGTGACAACCTAGAGGGGTGGGATAGGGAGGGTGGGAGGGAGATGCAAGAGGGAGGAGATATGGGGATATACGTATATGTATAGCTGATTCACCTTGTTATAAAGCAGAAACTAACACACCATTGTAAAGCAATTATACTCCAATAAAGATGTTAAAAAAATACATTTAAAAAAAAAGAAAAAGAAAGAAATTCTAGGGTTTCGATTGGTCTGTGGAAAGGCAAATCACCTGGTCCCACCCAGTTTGTAGAACTGGGCCTCTATCAGCTTAAGGCAAGAAGGGAAGCAGGGTCTATCTTATGCGCAATAGTATCCGAAGAGGAAAAACAAGTCACCAGGAGCACAGCTTTTCCTAACACTGTTTCCATCACTTCTGAAAATGCAGTTAGCACATACAACCATCACCCTTTCTATCAACAATGGCTAATGGCTTACAAGATGTAAAGTTAACTGCTATCAATGCATCCACTCACCCAAAGGACAGACAACAAGCCCCCAAACTGGAGGGCCGAAACCTTTATAAACAATTTGCTACTGCTCTGTTTTGGTTTTAGTTTGGGCAGTAATTTCAATAGCTTTGAAATAAAACAAAGGAAAATCCTACTTAACCAAAGACTTTAAATTGTAGCAGTAACTTAAGGAGAAATCTGCCATATACGTATAACTATTATGGAAATGACAGAAGGCCCAGAGAAACCAAAGATTATAAGATACAGTATGAGACAAAATAAACATTCACTCTCACCTGCTGAGAAGTGAACAATAACAAATGACTTTAAATTGAAACAGGCAGGATTTAGGTCACATATTAAAACAGTTCCAGTAATGCACAGACTATCAGTATTAAAATAATTAGTCTATAGATTCTTCTTCTCTGAAATAACAATAAAGGGAAAAATATATCAATTATACCTCACAAAGCTAAAAAAATAAACAAATAATACTTTTAAAAGAGAAAAACATATAATGGCCTTTCTTGGATTTTTGAAATATATATGATCCTGCCTTGAGGAAGGAAGATTAAAGTTATCTATCCTGGTCCCTTCAAGCACCCACGGATTAGCAATTATAGTTTAAAAAACAAACCACATAATCATCACATTGAATTCTTAGTCAACCAGCGAGGAAGCCCTTAATACGTTGTAAAACAATAGAGAACAATTTATACTGTAAAACAATATATACCTCTTAAAATATATAAGCCTGCTCTGAGGCAAAACATTTTATTTTATCACACTTAACTCAGAACTTATGTCTGTATAAAACTTAACTGAAACTCTACAAGTCAAATGGGCAATATTTACAGTGTATTGACATTCTCTCTGCACTTACCTGGTCTTTCTCATGGGGTAGAAGGCTGACAGGTGGGAGCGACGATGGGAAAGCACTGGGGTATTTCGGAGCCCCTTTGCCATCTAAGCCTCCATAGTTGACCCTGTATTGCGGTCCGTCTTTCAGTAGCCTCCCATTGTTCACCGCACGTTTGGCCCCCAGTCGCAGCCGCTGCTGAAAGGCTGGGTTGGTGGTGGTGCTCGTGAGATCACTTTGACTTCTGAGGTACTTCTCTATGTTCTTCAGGGAGGAGCCATTGGGCTCCTCAAGTCCTTCAATTGCTCTCCTCAGAAGTTTATTCCAATCCACATTGCGGAGATCATTACATGATCCTCTAGACCCCTTGGCTGACTTAGGAAAAGTGCCTGGTTTAGCTGATGAAAAGCGCCCAGGGTTGTCTGGGTCCTTATAGGAGGCAAGGCCTTTGTTGGTGACTTTGAGAACTGAGCCATCCTGAACACTGAGTTCCAGCTGTTCAGAGACTGTCTTCTTATCCAACCCATGGGAAGTGCTGACTGCATGGCAGATTCTCTCTTCGGAGGGCCTTTGCTTTTGCTTTTTTATTTTCTGTATAGCTTCAAGAATCCACTCTGTATAAAGTGGGTTTGCAAGTTTTACCATGGTTGACAAATGACTTCTTCAGTACAAAAGTTACCCATAGAGGTTCTCCTTGTATTTAACAGAACTTGCACATTTGAAAGTCATTTACAATTCAACAAACGGCCAGAGTATTACAGACCATATTAAGCAACATCTTACAAACATCCATCCTTTAGAGATTAAAAAGAGGACAAACAGGCAATGTTGATAGTTGTCTTATTTGACCAACAGGAAAAACTGCATTCGGGTGAAGAACATCTTTAAACAGGAAATCAAGACCTTAAAGGATTAAAAAGGGGGGAAAGGCTCTTAATAATGAAACTTCTAAAAATAAATTAAAAGACTCTTTAGTATTACCTTTTCAGATGCAAAATGACCACAGAAGTAATGACAGGCAGGTATTATGTAACAAAGCCAGAGGGACTATATTTGTCAACCAGAAACTGGGTCACAGCCTGAGAAGGAATTTCTTTTAGGATTTTACACGTTATTTATATGAGTTATTCATGGGGCATTTAAGAGACCACATCTAAGCTATATATTTAATGGATAACCTTTATTGAAATTAATAAAATTACATGACAGTGGTTCAAGATATATGTCTACTATAAACATAAAATCAACATCAAAGAATAAGTCTATGATGCAAAAAATTTGATGGAAGTATATTAAACTTACTTCAAAAAATCTGAAACTTAAAAAAAAAGGCGGAGAGATTTTGTAGTGTTTTGTTTTTATATTGATTCTATGCCTTTTGTATTAAATTATTTCTAAATATTTTAGACTTTTGTCACTATTGTAAGTGGAATATGCTACTAATATCCATTTCGTTCTGGTTATTGTTAACATAGAAAAGCTATTTCTTTAATGTCTGATTTGTATTTAGCCATCTTACCAAAATAGCTCATTAATTCTAGTAATTGTTTTTCTATACTTTCTTGGTTTTTCTAAGTATACAATTATATTGTTACTTCTCTTCCAATAATTATATTGATTGCTTTATGTTGTTGACTTCCTCCCCTTGCTAAACCTCAAAAAAATGTCAACTATAATAGTAATTGTAGGCATTTCTGTCTTGTTCCTAAACTTAATGTAAAAAATGTAGAGTCACTATTTAGAATGATGTTTTTTCTTGTCTTACTGATCAGTACATTCAGCACACTGTTGAAGTGCAGTAGTGGTCATGATTATTTTCATCCTTTACTGATTTTAAAGGAAATAGTGCTAACATTTCACCACTTAAAATGATGCTTGCTGAAAATTTTTGACGGATACTTTTGACCAAATTAAAGAAATTAATAAATTCATTTAATCATTTAAAAAAAAAAAGAGGGAATTCCCTGGCAGTCCAATGGTTAGAACTCCGCACTTCCACTGCATGGGGCAGGGTTGGGTTTGATCCCTAACCCTGGTTGGGGAACTAAGATGCTGCAAGATGCGCGGTGCAGCCGGGAAAAAAAAAAAAAAAAAAAAAAAAGCAATGATCCTGATTCTTCTATTTCCCAAGTCTCACAAGTAAGAAAATTTCCCATTGAGCCATTTCTACAGAATCATGTTTTCCCATCCCTTTGAAGAGGGTTGGTGACATTCTCTAACCCACAGGTTGGAAAACTGAAACTAATGTAGTAACATAACCGGTCACCTTTTGAACAATGGAAAACTCTAGGTGTCTTACTACCCAGTTAGCTCATGAAACTGCTCAATTCGAGCAAGGTGTGTACAAATCTGATACCAGGTAGGGAGTGATACTGCTCTCTGAGAACCTCCTGGTGTACACAAAAATCCCCTAGGTCTCCAATCTGGTATTGAGTACACCTGCCAAGAGCACCAGGCCAAAGCATCCTGGCCTGGGAGTTGGGTCATATCTGGGCTCTAACCTTGCTCTTCACAGATAATGTCCACATCTTAACTCTTTTTTATAGTTTAAAGTTTACAGGGTGTGCTTGCGTATAACTTGTCATGTAATCTGCAGGATGACTCAATGGGTAAACTGAGGCTCAGGGGAAGGTGGAACTCACTCAGGATAACAGTCAGTAGTAGACTCAAGGCTCAAATGCCATTATTCTAAAGTCTAAGTCAGCGCTATCTTCACCTGAGCCATGACTGCCTGCTCTAGCTAGTTCCGCCTCTGCAATTAGACTAATAGTATGCATGCCAGTCCTACCAATGTCTAACGGAGAAACTCTGGGAAAATGACTTAACATTTCCATCACTTTACCTGTAGGGAAATAACAGTATATCCCTCCCAGGATTGTTGAGAGAATTAAGTGAACATAGTATCTAATATTCAGTATATAGTAGCTATCATCACTTCCATCCAATACAATGTCTACACACTCTGAAAAATGTCTCATAAAATATAAAATTAAAGTTATCTCTGGTTGTTTACTTACATTTAATGTACCTCAAAGGGGAAAATAATGTCTTTCCTCAAAACTTTAGCCAGATACGCTGAAGAATTTAACATTTGCTCTCAAAGATTCTGTTGCTGAAAACAATTAGGCCATTGAACTATACTAGTTCAGTCAGCTTGAAAGAGGCAATTTAAAAAGGATTGTCCTTTTCGCAATCAGTAAGCTGTAGGTTCACTCAATTTTTCTCCCCTCAGATTTAGAAACTTGGGGCTAAAGGGCCCTTTGAGGTTATCCAGTCCAACCTCTAGTTAAACAGTAAAAGATCCCTTTTTCAATATCCCCAACAGATAGGCCATAAAGTCTCAAAATACTTCCAGTGACTAGGAATTTGTCACTTCTTAAGACAGCTCATGCCACTGTTGGACAGCTCTAACTGTAATATATTTCTTGCTCACAGGAGCCAAAATCTGCCTTCCCATTAACTTCTACCCACTAGTCCTAGTTCCCCTGGAACAATCTCAAGAAATTCTTTAATTATGAGGAGCCTTCATATACTTGAAAACAAGTATCTTTTGAAAACTGCTACAATCAAACCCCATTCTACCTCCAGCCCCACCTTGGACCACTCATATCCCAGTTCCTTAACATGTCCACATTATCACAGGTTTCCAAGCACCTCCTCCTCTTGGTCACTCATTAGTTTGGCTAATGCCCATCTTAAAATCTGGCATTCCAGGCATTATCCAATTATAAATGCAACCCAAGGTAACATGAACTTCCTTACCAGGCCTGCCATACAACTGGCTCATGCCAAGCAGGCAGTCCAACTAAAAATCCCAGATATTCTTTCAAAAATTCTGTCAAGCCGAGTCTTTTCATTCTCTTCCTTATGCAAATTTAAATGCTGGGATTTTAAAATTTTATCACAGTTCAAGTACATCTTGTTGGTTTGAGTCTGTCTTCCAACTTGTTAAAAATTGTTTTGAATCTTGATTCTGTCATCTATGTCATCTGCAAATCTAATAAGCACTCCCCTTTGTGTCATTATATAAATTACTGACTGTTACACTTGGAACAGGTGTATTTAGGAATGAAATCATTGGCTTTCATAGTGCAACCACTTTCAGGATAGAACACAGGAATCACTCTGCTTTAGTAAGTTTAAAACAGGAAGCTGATCTTTCCAAGGTAAAATGGTTTGGGGCAAAATTTCATTAGAAGACATTTCACCATGTCCAAATAATTATTTCATCTTTCATCATTTATTCAGGATGAATCAACTAATTTAATTTGATTGCACAAAATACAACTGCAGGAAGCAGGAAAAGAGGTCACAGAAAAGTATCCAATATTGCAAAGTTGCTTTCAGGCATTTTGGTTACACAAGCAAACGAACATACATTAAAACAAAACACATTTCATAACTAATAAACACTTAAAATATACCTTCATGACAAGCTATTACAACAATCTTAACCACAATCAAAAGAATTGTTCATCTCCATTACCAACACATTTCAACAAGACTGACATTTTATATCTTAAAAATATAATAAAACAAGGGAAAATACCAGAATTGGAACTCCAAGTGTTTTAACAGTCCATGACAAAAAAGAAGATTGTCCAGATCTTCAGGCAAATCTGCCAAAAGAAAAAAATGTAAATGTTAATTTGGGCATAAGGACATCCCTAAAATTCAGCAACCATCTATGGATCTCCACAACTATTCAATCCAAACAGCTGCAGTGAATTTACTGGTATACTATGTTTGGTGGTATGTTAGCTCTTTCATACCACTAAAGGGTATTTAAGAACATGGAATTCAGGACAGGACATGAAGCCCCACAGCGAGTGCCTAAAGAAGTAAACTTTCACTCTTCTTTAAGGCCAGACCTGTTCTCCAAATTTTAAAAAATCAGGTTTGTGATGGAGTCTAAAAAAGAATTCCATCATTTAAAAAATAAAAATAAAAAATCCCACTATTACTCAAATAGCCAGGCAGGTATAACATTTTGTCTGGAGGAAAAAAAAAGTCGAACATTGTTTAAAGATCAATATTAACTTTCCCAGGCAACATTCACTATTTGTCCCAAAGGTCACCTGGCATCTAGGTACTGATTGAACTATCAAGATATGGCCAATAACTGCACCTAAGAGAAGGATGCACCATTTTCCACAATAGTAAGTACGTGCTTGTACAGGTCACATTTCAGGGCAGTAGTGATCATTTTTACTTCAAAGGCAAAAAATAAATGTAAAACAACACTGTGAATAGCTGCAGTTTGATAGTGTACAAAACAACCAAGCAAACTTGGATCCCCTTTCTCCCTTCCCGCAGCCACAGACACACACCCCACTCCTCAATTTAATATCAAAATTAGCTCTCATCTGACACCAACCAACAGAGTTAACTAGGCAGAAACAGATGTAACTCAGCAGCTCTTTGCTACAAGCCGAATCAGTGTTAAAAACATACACACACACAGAGCTAGGAGAGGAACAAAATCAGAAGTCTCTTATCTGCAGCCAATTCTCAACTAAACACATGTATATTATCCACTTTGTATATTATCCACTGCAAATTTTTTCATCTTAGGCTGGTTTGTTTCTAACATCCCACTGGCCCCACTGTAAATTGGTATATGCTAAGAGAATAGATTGAAAACCAATTTAATTTTAGTCTAAGCAGTATCTAACTAGAAAGACAAATCTAAGGAAAAATATGCATAATTCATTCAAAAGGCAAATAGAAATGTTTCTTCCTCTGATTCATAATTATCCATACCACTTCTCTTTTCCAGAGCCCTAGGATTTGTTTCATACGTAGACAGCATATTCTATTACAAGTACAACCCTAAAAACCATTATTCTCTTTTCATTTTTTTCTATAAAAACTTGAAAGTTGGACTAAAAGCCTATCAAAATGAGAATAAGTCATTCCAAATTAATTCTGGGGACTCATGCTACATCAAAATTAAATTATTCTATTTTCTAAGGTTTTGAATCATTTTATTTTTAACTACAAAATAACATCAGTAAATTATATGGTTGTATCCTACAGTCTTATAGTAAAACACTATTTACATCACTCATTACACACTATTCTAAACAGATCTAGAGAAATGCTTAGTCCAACACTGAGCTTTTGGCTTCATTAGTATTATATAAATATCAACACTATTCATAAATACACATGTCAGCAATAAGAAGAGTCAAAATACCCTGGATCATAAATAATATGTGAAGCCTCCTCTAAGCTTTTGCTAATGTGTGTTGTTTCAAAATCAATGTCATAACACTCAAGTCATGAGATTGTGGATGAGCCAAAAACAGTGGTAGAAAAAAATAAAGATTAATAGTAGAGTTTACTCTTTTGTCATCCTGAGTTTCGCTTGCTAACAGTTATTTTTAGCTCTCTCACTTTTATAGTCTCCTGGATTTTTTCATAGCCTGCTATGTAATTGAGTGAGGATCCACAAATCTTAACAATATCTTCTGAAACAGAACATACACTGCTTAAGGGAAGGGACCTTAACTTTGCTTCTGTAACCACCCAACACAGAGCATTAGCACAGCTGCTCCAAACAGCATCCTCGGTGAACAAATATCTGCTGTCTGACAACAATCAGATACATCCATACGGTGATACTGGCTAACTTTCAAGTCCTGGATGCATCTATTTCCCTTAAAATTAATGCTCAAGGCCCAAAACATGTGAATTGGGAGGTGAGGTTATAAATACTAATCAAAGAACAACCAACAAATATTTAGTGAGATGTTGTTCTGTGAGTACAGCCCTATGGTAGATGCTGTGGGTATAAGAAGCGATTAAGCACCATTTGGTGGTTCCTCAAAAAGTTAAACATAAAATTACCGTATGACCCCACAATTCCACTTCTAGGTATACACTCCCAAAGAACTGAAAACAGGTACTCAAATAAGTACACGTACACTCATGTTCATGACAGCACAATTCACGATAGCCAAAAAGTGGAAAAAGGCCAATGTCCATAAACAGATGAATGGACGAAGAAAATGTGATATATCCATACATTGGAATATTATTCAGTGATAATAAGAAATGAAGCAGTGATACATGCTACAACATGGATGAACCTCAAAAATACGTTGTGAAAGAAGCCAGACACAAAAGGTTACGTATCATAATAATCCCATTTATAGGAAACATCCAGAACAGATAAAGCTATAAACAGAAGATAGATTGGTGGGGCCTAGGCAGGGATGGGGGAAGTGGTTAGGAAAAAACTGCTTAATGGGTAAGGGATTTTATTTTGGAATGATGACAATGTTTGGAAACTACACAGAGGTGGTGGTCACACAACACTGTGAATATACTAAATGTCACTGAATTGTTCACTTTAAAATGGTTAGTTTGGGGCTTCCCTGGTGGCGCAGTGGTTAAGAATCTGCCTGCCAATGCAGGGGACACAGGTTCAAGCCCTGGTCCGGGAAGATCCCACATGCCACGGAGCAACTAAGCCTGTGCGCCACAACTACTGAGCCTGCAAGCCACAACTACTGAGCCCATGCACCACAACTACTGAAGCCTGCACACCTAGAGACCGAGCTCCGCAACAAGAGAAGCCACCATAATGAGAAGCCCGCGCAGAGCAACGAAGAGTAGCCCCCTCTTGCTGCAAGTAGAGAAAGCCCACGTGCAGCAACGAAGACACAATGCAGCCAAAAATAAATAAATTTATAAAAATAAATAATAAATAAAATAAAATGGTTAGTTCTATGTTATGTGAATTTCACCCCAAATTATTTTTTTAAAAAAGAAATAAAGCACTAAACTATAATAATAGCAACCATTGTCCAACACCTACTGTAGACCAGGCACTTTACATAGATTATCAGTAAACCTTAAAATAACCCTGTAAGGTAGCATTGTTGCCCGCATTTTGCAAAAGAAAAACTGATTCCTGAAGGTCAAGACCTCAGACCACTAAGTCATGAAAGATTTTAATTCAGATGCTAAAACCTAAACACTTTCCTGTCTCTCCATTGGTTTTCAAACTAGGCTCCTTGGATCTCTTGTGAGAAAGTGCCTTGGGTATGGGCACCACCTGCAGGTGCCCTTGTGGGTTAAACACTAGGGCCACCATAATCCTTTGCAACAAACAAAGATCTCTACCTTCACTATTCTATGTATAATGGGCTTCTCCATAAGATTCACTTAAAAGAAAGGGTTCCGCTGAATACAGAATGAAAAATGTCTGAAAACAACCGTGACTATTCCTTGTTGAGTGTGGATGGGTAGAACATCCCTTGGACGGAGAGGACTTAAACCGACCTTGAAAGACAAGGCAGAACTTGGACAATTGCCTGGCCTCTCCACCCCAATTCAAATCCTTTGTGGCCCAGTGCAAACAGACACCTTCTCAGAAGCCCTACATCACTTTGTCTAACAGGAAGCTTTTAGCTTTCTTATTATTTGGCATTCATTTTCCACTTTGTATTTTGCTTACTCATACACGAACCTCATCTCCCCTACTAGACTGTACAATTCTTTTGTGTGTGTGTGTGTTTTTTTGTTTTTTTTTAAAGAAATGGCTTTTATTTATTTATTTTTGGCTGTGTTGGGTCCCTGTTTCCGCCCCAGGGCTTTCTCTAGCTGTGGCGAGCGGGGGCCACCCTTCATCGCGGTGCACGGGCCTCTCACTATCGCGGCCTCTCTTGTTGCGGAGCACAGGCTCCAGACGTGCAGGCTCAGTAGTTGTGGCTCACAGGCTCAGCTGCTCCACGGCATGTGGGATCCTCCCAGACCAGAGCTCGAACCCGTGTCCCCTGCATTGGCAGGCAGACTCTCAAACACTGCGCCACCAGGGAAGCCCTAGACTGTACAATTCTTAAGATGAGGACTCATGTTTGATTCATCTTGGCGTGCCCCAAGACTTCCCAGGACCACAACTTAACATAAGAGGGGCTCAATGCCTATTTGTTAAATGAATGCATCAGTAAATGAATGAAGGGAATCTAGGAGAAGGCACAGAGCTAAGAATGAGCTGTCAGACTCAAGGGATACCTAATCCATGTGCATGCCTGGAGTGGGGATGTGTTGAAGAGGAATAAGAAATAAAGCTGGCTGTGACAAAAGCCAGGCTGAGGCGTGTGAACATGACAGATGAAGTAACAGAAAGCCACTGTAGGAGTAGTGACACAATAAGGTATAGTGGAGTGCAAGCACACACACACATGCATGCACACACAAATCTGTTGAACGTTTGAATAATTCTGGCAATGGTAATCATCCAGTATAGGCTGGAGGGAAGTATGACTGAAGGAACAAACAAAAGCAACCAGTATTTCCTCTCTCCACATATCAATCGTGTTCAACTTATATTTATGAGCCTAACTCAGCAGCAAGCCCAGAGTAGGCACTCCATAAATGTTAGCTGAATTGAATATTTAATTCCCCATCTTTTTATAATAATACTAAGTTCTTTCTCACTACTCATTAACATAGAGAGTTTTCAATTCATAAGCTAATAATGTTTTCCAAGGATTTCTAAGAGGCTAAATCACCATGAAAATTATCATTTCAACTAATACATATTAGATTAATTGGAAGTTTAATTTTTCATGTCATGCGCTCCTAGTTGACAATATCCTTGTTATGTCATTAAACTATAATTGTGTAAATCTGCTTCAACAAACAATAACTGAACCATCAATAAACTATTATGGCTTCCATAATCCCTAGCAAAGATTAATTTCAATATCATCATCATAAATTAGTAGAGACATGTCCCAAATCTCCTGGTGAAGCCCATGAATTACGTTTGCATAGTCATCCCTGCATTTAAGTGCTCAACAGTTTCAGTCTCTAAACTTTAATCACACTGTTAGGAACCTCACAGGAAATTTGATCCCTTGTAAAACAGAGGATTTTAGAGACAAGATGAAAAGTCATGTGAAGTCATCAGGCCTTTGGAGCCAGGGTACACTGATTAGTAATGATGATATTATAACTAAGCACTTTCACTTAAGAAATAATCAACTAAATTTAGAGTATCTTTTTTGGCATTTAAAAATTGCTATTCAATCCTAGTTTTCTTCCAAATCTCAGATGAGCTTTAGCTGGGTTTTAATGACAAAGACTGAGAATGACATATTAAGAAAAAAATCTGACATCTGAATTTTTTAAAGATTATTTTGAAAATACACATCATTTCAGAATTCTGCATTAACTTTATCACAGATGTCTTCAAACAGGATATCCAGTGAAGCCTTAAAACACATTAGGGTTGCCCTCTGAGAATCTCAAGAAAATTACAGATCTATTTTTTAAAAGGAACACATGTACATACAGACATTTGCATACAATTTCAAGGGCTTACAGAACCTCTACTGCCCATCCAAGGACGTCTTAAGGTCCACGCACTACTCTACCTATTTTAACATACACAGAGAGGTCAACAGTTTTATCCGGTTTCACAATAATTATCTCTATGAGTGCTTAAAGTAGCACATATTACATTAAAAGAAAGTTATTCTCATCGGTTTTGGATCTTATCAAACAGGCTTGTGTTAACAAGGTGATGTGCTATGATGGGATGGATCTAGAGAGTTCAGGAATCAAGTCCCCACCTTGTCAGCTACCTAAACTGTGGGATATTGGACATGTTACTGAATCAATCTAAGTCTGTTTTCCCGCTTGTAAAAATGAGAAAAATGTACAGTTTTGCAGAACTGTAAAGAGGAATAATTGAGATAACAAATATGAAAGAACCAAGGATGGTGGCAGACACATAGCAGGAACACAATAAAATGCTAGCTCATAAAAGGAAAAAGGGCAATACAGTCAGCTGGAGACCTGTAAAATCTAACCTGGCTGAACTTCCGTTTATATGACCATTTTCTCCTATGAGACAGGGAAAGTCAGCACCTGGCTCTTAGTTATAGTTGCAGACAAGTAAAAATTCAAGACAGAGAACAGAAGAAAGTGAAGAAAAGCAAAAACAGATTTGTAATGGCAAGAATGGGGTCAAAAGAGTGTATCTGACTCATAATCATACATCTTTTAAGGTCAGTAAAGCTTTTAGAATACTGATAGGAGAATATCTACTTAACCTGAGGGTAGGAAAAGAGTCTTAAAACAAGACACAAAAAACACTAACCAGGGCTTCCCTGAGTGGCGCAGTGGTTGAGAGTCCGCCTCCCGATGCAGGGGACACGGGTTCGTGCCCCGGTCCGGGAAGATCCCACATGCCGCGGAGCGGCTGGGCCCGTGAGCCATGGCCGCTGAGCCTGCGCGTCCGGAGCCTGTGCTCCTAAGCGGGAGAGGCCACAACAGTGAGAGGCCCGCGTACCGCAAAAAAAAAAAAAAGACACCATAAAGAGAGTGAAAAGGCAAGCCAGAGAATGGAGGAAGGCATTTGCAACACACACACAGGACAAAGAATTTGTATCCAGAGTAAATAAAGAACTTCTAAATAGCAATGAAAGACACAAGGACCAATTTACAAAAAGGCGGGTGGGGGTGAGGGCCGACTTAAACAGGAACTTTACAAAGGAGGAAATCCAGGTAGCCGATAAATATATGAAAAGCTATTCAACCTCCTTACTAATCAAGTAAATGCAAAGTTTACTAGATTGCCTAAATTGAAAAAACTAAGTTGAGAAGGATGAGAAGCCAGGGATCGCATATATATATATATATATATATATATATATATATGCACACACACACATATATATATATATGAGATAATATACTGGAGGGAGTATAACGTGGTACGACACTTTGGAAAACAGTCTGACTGGTACCTAGTAAAGTTGAAGACAAGCATAGCCCGTGACTAGGGCAACCATACAGCTCATCATCCAAATCCAGACACTGCTGAGAATTAACGGTGCTATACTACTAATTACACCGGGACAACAGGCATAAACCAGTATAAACAGTCACGCTGCCTGTGAACCAACAGTTCTATTCCTAGGTGTACACCTCAGAGAGACTGTGCACGTGCACACCAGATGATGGATACGGGAACACTCACAGCAGCTTAGTTCACAATTTCCCAACACTAGAAACAACTCAAATATCCAGCAAGAGTGGAATGGATGATACAAAAATTGTGGAAGATTGTGGGAGTCCTAAAAAAAGGTGCTTAAAGGTGCTTTGTAAATGCAAATTAAAGCATTACAGGGAAGAAATATCCCTTCCTCACACTTCTCCCATCCACTAGTCATTTACTGTTCTATAAGCAAAGATGGATCACTACAGCTCACACATCCCTGCTTTCATAAAACAATTCCTTTTCTCTCGCTTGATAAAACTACAGGCATCCGTATACACGGTATGCACGAAAACTGAAACTATTGTGTCGAGAACTATCTAAGAGAGTGAAAAGCACCTGTGAGGAACCCTGGCATTTAGTAAAGCCATATCGGTTGGCTAAGTCTTTTAACTGGTATTCGAAAGTCCATAAAAGTTTCAGAAGTACATTAACATTATTTATGGAACTTTCTCAACTACCTTCCAATACTCACCCTATTTTACCTTTCATTCCTGTTATGCCTTACATCTGACAAGCAGTGCAGAGACAAACATTTGGTGTAACGGCAATGACATAACATCCACTCTACTCAGAGGCCTGGGTTTGGCTGGTAGGCAAAATTTCAACGGACCGTGTCATTACCACCAGCCAGTCATTCCCCTAAGTTCCTCCTTTAATGTTAAAACCTTCCTCTGCCTCTATCTTTTCTTCTGCTTTTCTTCTTTAATCATCGCTTCACCTTCTCAACCTTCAACCCTAAGTATAAGTTCTCAGGTAAGAATCTTAACCTTTACTGAAACATGCATTATGCTTTCCTTCTTAAAAACATGAAAAAAAAAACCTGCCCCAATTCATTTTGATACATGTGTGAAGAATTTATGAATAAAAAAAAAATGGAGGGCTTCCCTGGTGGCACAGTGGTTAAGAATCCGCCTGCCAATGCAGGGGACACGGGTTCAAGCCCTGGTCCAGGAAGATCCCACATGCCGCGGAGCACCTAAGCCCGTGCGCCACAACTACTGAGCCTGCGCTCCAGGACCTTGAGCCACAACTAATGAGCCTGCGTGCCACAACTACTGAAGCCCGCGCGCCTAGAGCCCATGCTCCACAACAAGAGAAGTCACCATGATGAGAAGCCCGCGCACCACAACAAAGAGCAGCCCCCGCTCCAAGCAACTAAAGAAAGATGGCGTGCAGCAACGAATACCCGATGCAGCCAAAAATAAATACATACATAAATAAATTGATATAAAATAAAAAAGAATGGAGTGTTTTACTTCAGGTCTATCCCAGAAAATCTAGGGTACACAGACAGGAAGAATGTACTTTACTCATAGTCATACAAAACAAACAAGCCAACAAACACATACCTTTTTTGGAGTACCACATAACTATCCCAACATTCCCATTATCTACTCCCACCTCCTGTCCCTATATGGAAGAGTCTTCATATACTCTTTCTCTTTACCTTGAACTTCTGGGCACCTCCACCCCCAACTTGTTTCATTGGTTCTCTTTCCCTATTTTCCACGTTTGTAATCTAACCCCTCCTCTGCCTTTGCCCCTTGTCTCACACCACTCCTTGCACTCACCTCAGACCAAAGTACTTACAAATTCAAAACTACACAATGCCCTTTCCCGAGGTAGTACAGAGGGAGCCTCCTTCTGAGACAGACACCCTGTTCCCCCTTTCCTGACCCCAGCTCAAGTTACACCCAAGAAATCCAGCCTATCAAACAACCCTATATCCCAAACTAACATCTTTCTCTGCTGCCCCATCCTCACTCTGGGTGCAGTCTAAATCACATTCACCCAGCCCCACCCATCTTTCTTCACACCTGTCACCCTTTCCAATCCCCTGACCCCATGAGATTTTCTGCTAGATATATTTTGCGTATATCTAAGTTCTAAGTAGCCTCACTTCACATTTAAGTCTGCTGTGCTGTCTTACCTTTCAGAGACTCCCAAGAATATCCGTCCCATCCCTCCATGTTTTTTTTTTAATGCTTCCTATTCCCCAAAGCTAGCAAGCCTTCCTATTCCAACATAACAATTCACCCACATACCTCCTTCCCACCACAGTAACTGTACGTGTTTCTCAGTTTCCCCAATACTTCCTCCAATCCAATATCTACTTTGCATCGCTTTCTCAACACTACTCCACATCTACCACACCCAAATCCATTCTTACTCTGCCCCCAGATAACTGTAATCTCACCCTTCTGCACCATTTCACCTGCCCCTCGGTCCCCCTTCCACATCTCCGATTTTGCACTCTTCCCACTCTCCCCTCTGCACCTGCCTGCACACCTCCACTTTCCCCTCCCACCCACCCCCTCACTGGGCGTGTACTTCCCAGACACTCACTGGCCCCCCACCGTTCCTACTGGATCTCTCCCACTCAGAAAACCCCTCCAAACCCCCGCCTTCCGACCACCCGAGCCCCGCCCCCACCCCATATCGCCCCGCCTCCTCCATCCTCGAGCCCCGCCCCTTGCCCTGGAGGCCTCGATGAGGGGCGTGGCCTGTCCCTCCTCCCCTTTCCCCCGCCCCCTACCGTCACTCTCAGGGGCAGCCTGACCCCGAGCGGCCCCGTGGTGACCCTCGCGCAGAGGCCTGTGGGAGGGGCGTCACAAGCCCCCGATATCCCCCCCCGCCCGCTCCCCTCCCGCCCAGTCTCCTCCCCCTGGGAACGCGCGGGGTGGGTGACAGACCTGGCCGCGCGCCACCGTCACCGCACCTGCTGGGGGCGCTGCCGCTGCCTGAGAAAGAAGCCGCGGCTGCCGCCTGGAGGAGGTGCCGTCGCCTCCGCCACCGCTGCCGCCGCCGCCAGGGGTAGGAGCTAAGCCGCCGCCATTTTGTGTCCCCCTGTTGTTGTCGTTGACATGAATCCGACATGACACTGATTACAGCCCAATGGAGTCTCATTAAACCCGAGCTGCGGCCCCGCCCCGGCGCTGCCCCATTGGGCTAGACCGCAGACACTTAGGGCCACCCGTTGGCCTAAGGGTCTGTCCGTCACCCACACAGTAACCACTCTGCAGCCCATTGGGGTAGGATCCTGCCGGTCATCTCGCCTCCGCATAGCCACACCCCTCGACCCATCCTACCCCCCCTCCGGTACCACCCCGGGGGAGGGTCCACTGCTAGTACCAATCAACAGACCTCTGGGCCCGCCTCTTCTGGGCACCTATTGGTCCAGCCCTTTTTCTCTCTCCCAGACACCGCGCCACCTCTACTTCCACCTACCCGCCCCTTCTACCTCTAGAAATGGATTGGGTCTACTCGCAGGAGAGGCGCTTGGCCTTATTGGCTGCAGACGACGCCAATCAGACGGCCTATTCCCTCTCCCCTCCCCCACAACCCCAAAGCCCCTAGCCCGCAGCTAAAGTTTGTGTGAGAGCTGATCGCTGGCGGCGGCCGCAGGATTTAGGGGTGGGCGCGGGCGGGCGCGCGCGGGCGGGCACGCGAAGTTAAAATTCGAGGTTCTCAGTCGCCAGCTCCTGCGGTGGAGCGCGCGGACGGGCGCGCCTCCTGGAGCGTTCCATCCCGCCCCCTCCTCCACCCTCTCCCGTCCCGTCCCGGGCGACTACTCGCCCGCCCCCTGGCTCGCATCCTTACCCCCCACGCACCCCTATCCTGCAAGCCTCAGGCCGGGTGCGGGCAGTACGATGTAGCTGCACCCTCCTCGCCATCCCATGCCGAGGGGGAGCAAGCCTTTACCCGCCGGGCGTGCACCCCCCCCGGCTGCACACTCGCCAGTGTCTGCAAGCACGTGCACCGTTCGCCGCTGCCTCCAGCCACCCCGGTCCCCGGCTAACCTCGCCTGCAGCCCGGCCAATCGCTTGCTGCCCTTTGTTGCTGCAGCCCGGGTCTCCCCGCTGCCTTCCTCAGCCTCCGCCTCGTCCTTTGCCAGCCGCCCGGGTCCGCAGCGCCGCGCTCCCCCCGCCCGGGACCCACCGCCGCCGCCTCCTTCTCCTCCTCCGCCTCCTCCTCCTCGGCTCCGGGCTGCAGCGCACAGAGCCCGAGGCAGCGCCGCCCAGCCCCGCTCCCCCCGCGCCGCCAGCTAGCCCGCCCGGCCCGGCCGGGGGCGCAGCCTGGACCCCGCCCGCCCCAGTCCCCGCCCCGGGGGTACCTGCCTCCGCCCTGGGGGGCTCCGCTTGCCGCCCTCGGGGGAGGGCGGGGATGCCGGTGTCCGCGGGAGGATGGGGACGCCTGGGCCGTTTGGGGCGGGGAGTGTGCCCGCCAGGGCTGGGACTAGGAGGTGCGGTCCTCGCCAACGCGCCCCCCCTCCCGCCGCTGTGGGCCCCAAACTTCGTCCTCCGCCCGGGCCTTGTACCCTCGGGCAATCGCGGCAGTTTGGGGGTGGGGGATGCCTCAGGAGCTGTGTCTACCCTGATCAGGAGGAAGAGGGAGTAGTGACATTCAGCGACTGCGGACAGGGCACGGCGGCGGCATCCTTGGGTGGGAGTGGGGATGTCACACGCGGGCTAGAGGGGGAAGCTGCCCCTCAAGATGCCCTCTCCCGGCCTGCGAGGAGCTGGAGAGCTCTAAGCTGCGTTCTCAGTGCTTTCTTGGGCGGTGTAGCCGGATGGCAGAGGGGCTGGGGGGCGGGGGGAGACGGCTGGGGGGCCCTTCCCCCTCTCCTCTAGCCAGCGCTCGAAGGAAGGCTGATGGCGAAGTTCGGTTTTCCAGGCTTCCCCTGGGCCCCCCGAGTTCCTGAGGCCCACAAGAGGGAGGCTGGGGACTCCTCTGGCCGCCCAGGCGAGGCCACTCTGACGCTGCCCACATGCCTCCCATCGCCCTCCAGACTGTGAAGAGAGAGTCCCTCGTTCTTCCCGGAGATGGGTGGGATGCTGGCAGGGGAAACCTCTGAAAACAGAAAAAGTAGGCTCGAGAAATGGCTCCTACAGAGTTTGAGTACGAAGTTTCCCTTCCGAGGCGCCATTTCTTGGTGAGGGGGAGGAGAACTATGGCTTTGTAAAAGAACCAAGTTTCAAGCATGGTGGCCTAGGTGGAAAACCACCTGTTGACTGAAGTCTGTCCCAGGGCTATCTTGGGCCCTGGCAGGGTGACACATGGTCCCAGGGAGAGGAGTCCCCTGGTTGACTCTAGCATCCTCATGGCACTGACACTGCAACAGCAGCATCTTCAACTTCCCATTAGAAACCACTGTACACACTAGGTAGGTACTTTGTTAGAGCAACTTATCTCAAACAAAACAAGCAGCACAGCCCAGTCATCAAATGCAGAGCTCAGCACACACTTCACTTTTTAAAGATGGTCTGCTTCTCTGGAGTGTGAGCTGCCCCTACTGATATGCTTCCTGGCAGCAAGGTGAGAAAGGAGCTAAGACAAAGGGCACAGAGTTGCATGAAAGGATAGAAAAAGAGAGAGGGGGAGCAGAAGAGTTGTAATACTACACTCAAAACTGTCACTGGTTCCATTATAAATCCCTTTTATAGGTGTTTTATTACTTGGTTGTTAGTTTTTAAAACACAAACCTCTTTAGATTAAATCTTGGCATTCACGGGCTCAGCTCAGGGAAACAAAACACAGGGAAAGCTCCACCATCCGCCATTGGCTTGGCTACTTTTGAGTTACATTACTGATAAAACAAACAAGCAGCAGGTTGGGTTTCCTCGGAGTCTCTACCTCTTTTATTTAGTATCTTCAGTAGCTGACTCAAGGTGAATTTTTACAAGCCATTAGTTTATAATTCAGTCTAGTTCATTTAGGTATTTCAAAGAGAAGGACATTTATAAGGTGTGCTTTTTTTTTTATAATGCAGGTGCTGGGATTTTTATTCCCCAAGAAATTACTAAGTAAACTTGAGAATCCTGGCACACACTTCAGCCTTTATGTTCTATCTTTTTTCCTATGGTCTGCCCAGATGCACTTTATTTTGTAACTTAGATTTGAGTCTCCCAGCCTGCATTTTATCTCAAGCAATAAAAATAAACCATGTCTTAATTAAAAACAAGTTTCAAAACCCCAAATCTGTACACTCAGAGTATGCTAAAGAAGCAACCAAAGACAATAAAACCCATAAGTCCACATTTAAGATGTCTTCAGCCAATGAATTGTGGAAGATTTATGAGCATCTAACACTTGTTATCACTAATGAGTTAGCCACATGGATTTCCAGTGCATCAAGACCTGAACAGATACCTTAGATAGAAATGGGTCTTATTTGTCTAAACTTGTGCTACTGTAATCCCAGGAGCTGGCAAACACAGAAGAGGGAAGTATCTTTATACAACATCTTGATGTGTCTTTTGAGGTTCTTTTCTTAACAAACATAGTTCTTTAATGGGCATGGCAAGGAAAGGTACTGTGTTGCTTTCCCAATGATACTTCCCTCCAAGGTTACTTGTCCTTTGAGAAATCCTGGCTCTTCAGATAAGTGGGACTGGAAAGGATAACAGAGACACAGCTGGAGATTCTTAATGCTTCCTCCGAAACCTCTCTCTTTATCTGTGGTATCTCAAATCCTTGGCTGAGCTAAACAGCTCAATTAAGAAGTTAACCTAGAAATAACTTGAATTGAAAACCAAGCATAGTGCAAAATTTAAAAGCTGACTGTACTGAAGGATTGCGAATCCAGGCCCCATCTGACCAGTCCTCCTCCCTCCCCCAAAATAGTTGCCAATGGGCACCACAGACCAGAACTGCTCAGTGTGGTCCACAGATCAGTGGCATCAAAATAATCTGGGAATGAGTGCTTAAAACACAGGTTCCTTGGCCTAACCCCAGATTCTGATTCAGTAGGTCTATAGTGAGGCTCCCAAATCTACATTTTTAGCCCATGACTTGGCTTGAAGCTTATGACCATAACCACTGGCTTAGGCTGAATCCCCTTCTTTCCCAATTGCAAAGGAATGTTTCTTTTGTGAGCTTCTTAGCCAGAAGGTTATAGTCCTTAGTACTGAGATGATTCCATGGTCTGACCTATTTGTCCCTGAGTCCTGAGGAAGGATAAAAAAGAATGCAGAGTAGCTTCAGGAGCTGAAGGGAACATGGAGGGTTTGATCTTTTGGGTTTGCTTACCTGCTCTGAAGCAAGTCAGACAAATACTCTGATAAGAGGGATCACATCCATAGACTCACTAACAAGTCCTTCTGAAAGAAATTGGGTAAGGGAGGCAGCAAGCAGGGACCCTGAACTGATTTGTCCAGGCCACAGCCCATGATGAATTCTATTCACATTCAATTAGTCACTTAAAAACCATTGGTCTATACTGTCCTTCCACCTGCCACACGACTGGAAACTGTATCCTAACAAGGTCACAGTGCGGTTTTGTCAGTCAAGGGCAAAGGGGGTGGGGGATGATCAGTCAAACCATTTCTTTTAAGTAAGCTAGCAAATCCAAGTTATAGATGTGTATGAGAAGCCTGCATTGTTTTAAATAGCAGTATTTTGCACTCTTACCCCATTTGTTCCAGCTTAAAAAACCTTTAGTGTCTTTTAAATGCATTCTGAACCAAGTCTACACTCCTCAGTCTACCTCTAAGGCTATGCACATCTGCACCCAACCATTATCTCATCTCCGGCTTCTCCCAGCCCCACACACTCCTCCAGGCCCAGCACACGCTGTTCCCTCTGCTGTCCTGCCCGCCCTCTTTAGCTTATCTGACGAAGACCTTGGGAAAAGATTCCTCCAAATCCCTGCTTGGCTGCAGGCTCTTCTGTTAAGTTTCCCTGGTCTTTGCAGGTAGCCCACAGGACTTGAAGCAAAACTTTACTCCAGCTCTGGCACTTGTTAAGTGCTCTGTTATTATTTGTTGAATTACGGAATAAAAGAAAGCACTTATTACACTCTGTTGTCACATTTTGCCAGTCTGTTTTCCTAATGAGCTTTTTTCTACTGCTTAGCCCGGTTTGTTTATCTGTACAACTGCCCTAGAGCCTGACACATAGAAGCTACTTAATAAACACCATCCACACCTGTGGTTCCCCATCCCTGGCTGCACATTAGAATCACCTGAGGAACTTTTGTTTGTTTTTGGCTGTACGCGGGCTTCTTACTGTTGTGGCCTCTCCCGTTGTGGAGCACAGGCTCCGGACGCGCAAGCTCAGCGGCCATGGCTCACGGGCCCAGCCGCTCCGCGGCATGTGGGATCTTCCCAGACCGGGGCACGAACCCGTGTCCCCTGCATCGGCAGGCGGACTCTCAACCACTGCGCCACCAGGGCAGCCCTGAGGAACTTTTGAATCTGCCTAGCACCAAGTCCCACCTCAGGACACTTAAGAATATTTGGGGGTGGGGCCTGATTATCAGTATTCTTCTTTAAGCATTTTGTGCAATCACAGTACAGAACCACTGGTTTATATTTACCAGGAGGATGCCTCAGCATCAAGTGAGAAATTCTGAAGACGACAGGAGGGTGGTAAAAGATCATAAACTTAGCTAAATGTTGCTGAGAGGACAGAGTTCTCAGGGATGTTTTTGATATTGTTTTGAGACTTAAGGGAGTCTTAATAAAGACGCGGTTTTTAGCACTAGGGTATACCAAAGAAAAATTGAACTACCCCAATATTTAATTTAATGATTCCCAGTCCTTTGGATTTTGAAATTGGGGAAAATGACAAAGTTGCCAACTTTTAATTTTGATAATAAGGACATCTTTTATTTTATTTATTTATTTTTTAAGGACATCTTTTAAAAGAACTAATTGCCATCCACTGTCTGCATCATTCCGTAAAGAACTCTCTGAATAAGGGATAGTCCCGCCCATGAAATGAAAGTGACTAACTCTACATCAACGTGTACATTTTCTCTCTTCCTCTTTTTTTTTTTTTCCATTTCAAGGCAGAGAGTGAAACTTTACCTCTGAGTCTGGCTACCCGACCAGAATGCATTTAGGAATCACTGGACTATTTTACACTTTTCCAGGGGTAAGAAGTATATAGATCATGTTCAATCTAATCATTAACAATTTTCTCCAATATGCCCAACTCAGTGTGCTCAACTAATTGAAGATGGTTTTCTCTTATTCTATCTTTAATACAGAAAGAAAATATATAGCTCAGAAGGGCAGTGGCAAAGGAGTATGGAAGAGAGCACCAAAATAAAAGTAGGTACCAGATTTTTATCCATCTCTGCCACCAACTAATATGTGTCCTTGGACAAATCACAGAGTGGCAATGTCTTAAAAGTCAGGTTTTCAATGAGACAGTAAGCCCCGTATGGACAGTTTTGTCCTCAGAGCCTAGTACAACGCCTGGTACATAGCAGATGCTCAATAAATATTTGTTAATGAATAGATTAAATCAAGAGAGTTATTTTACATCATCTCTAAAGTCTTGGCCAGGCCCCAAATCCTACAACATATCTAAACAGTAAATTACAAATCTCTGCTCTCAGTAATTTATTATTGGCTTACCCTGTGATTCCCAAAAGGTCATCATTCTTGTATGTAAAGTGTCTAAAGAATTGATGAAAGAGTGAAACTGCTGAATACCTTTCTTTATTTCCTACCGCATTTTAAAATTATAACATTTTTATACATATTTGTCATAGAAAGTGTGGATAATAAAGAAAAAGAGGGGGACTTCCCTGGTGGTCCAGTGGCAAAAAATCTGCCTTACAATGCAGGCGAGGAGGGTTCGATCCCTGGTCAAGGAACTAAGATCCCACTATGCCGCAGGGCAACTAAGCCCGTGGGCCACAACTAGCACACCTCAGCTAGAGCTCGCGTGCCGCAAACTACAAAGCCCATACATCCTGGAGCTTGCACTCCACAACTAGAGAGAAACCCACACACCACAAGGAATGAGCCCGCATGCTGCAACTAAGACCCGACACAGCCAAAAATAAATAAAATAAATAATAAATAAATCTTTAAAATAAAAAAAGAAAAAGGGGGGGAAAGGGGGAGAATTAGTTGTAGGTCCTTACACTGAAATATAATATGTTGGTGTGTATTCTAATTTTTTACCTCAGTCAATATTTCTGTTGTGACTGAAGTTTGCGGTAAAATTTTCAGCTAGGGAAACTGAAGTAGTAAAAGTAACTTACTAGGACTTACTAGGATATGGAGACTTCTCAGACAGGTTGCATGTATGATAATCATTCCATGTCTGGAAATACTCCAATTTTTTAACAGAACTGCAGACAGAGGGCCTGAATTACCCTTTTCATCTATAAGGTCCTCAATTCAGTCCACATCCAATCATTCAAGTTAGCAAGTTAAAAACATCCCAAAGACGGCCAAGAGGATCAGCCTGGTGAGCCATTTAACCAGCTCCATATCTTTCCCGGTATTAGTAACAAGACTGCTTGTGGGAGACCATGGTTGAGCTTGATCATAACAACCTTGGCCAGAAACTCCTTCAGAGTTGGGATTGGGTTTATCTTTATATTCCCCAAATTGCATTGCACATGGTATTAATAAATGATGTTGATGGAACTTCCCTGGTGGTCCAGTGGGTAAGACTCTGCGCTCCCAATGCAGGCAGCCCGGGTTTGATCCCTGGTCGGGAAACTAGATCCCACATGCATGCCGCAACTAAGAGTTTGCATGCCACAACTAAGAAGCCCACATGCCACAACTAAAAAAAAAAAATGATGTTGAGTAAAAAGGTTAAGGATCTGTTATCTGCTTATCTAAAACCTCTTATAAAATTCATAAATTAGACTGTAAACCTCATAAGTTTAAATATTTCTTGTATAGTGTGATATACATCATAGGCATTCATTAAATATATGATGGTTGGATGAATACATTCCCTAACCACTGTAAAATTGTACTTCCTGTTACCTAATCTAAAACCACTTTTTCTAAGCTATGTATGTTTGTTGGGGAGTGTCTTTAAACATTTAATGTTTCAGCATTTGATCAGTGGGTGTGTTTTATTTATTATATACTACATTTATTATATTTTACATTCGGTTTTTCTCTGCTATGTATGTGTGTGTGTGTGTATATATACACACACACACACACACATATATATATATATATATATATATATATATATATACAGAGAGAGAGAGAGAGAGAGAGAGATACTTGAAACCACTCTCTCTACTCCCACAACTGTTTTAGCTACCCACTTCTGGAGTTTGTGACCTATTATTCTGCTCTATGTGGCTCACTTCAGTGGCTGATGTGACTTGGCATATCTACTGGTTGGGACTGATATCTTCCATTTTCTTTCCATTGCAATGCCACACATCGAATGATAACCTTTAGTAAATAGTCTATAATGGCTCCTGTTTTGTTTCCTGAATCATAACTGATGACCTAAAACAACAACTCCAAGTTCAATTTATTTGTAGTTTGTAGTATCTCAACCTATGGCAGAGAGATTAGTGTTCACCAAGTATTCCCTATCCTCCCCTATATTTCATAGCCTTCTTTTCAGTTAGGTTAGATCATGTGGCTAGTTTCAGCCAATGGACTATTAGCAGAAGTGGTATGTACTACTTCTGGGTCAAGGAAGTTAAGAACCAGGGTGGTCGTTCTCCATTCTCTCTTTCTCTGCTGAAGCATCTCAGAAGCCATGTGTTTACAGATGAGAAGCTATTGTACAATTCGGCAGAGCCATTATCAGCCTGGACCCCTGAGTGAATGAATGGAGCAGATTCCCCCAATCCCACAATTGGTTTGAATGTGTAACAGGAGAAATAAATTTTGTTGTGTTAAGCAGAAGAGATGTGTGTTGAAGTTTGTCTACTACAGCAGGTAGTAGAGTTGGAGAACCTAAATTAATATATTCCCTAAATGCAGTACTTTACAAATACCTTTTTAAAATCTCAGTAACTGTGTCCTTGAGGTAAAAGCACTTCCCTCCTAATTATCCTTTTCTCCAAGCACCCCAGCTGACTGCCCATGGTATATCAGATATATCACATTATGTTGGACTTCCCCCAGAATGCTTTAGTAAAACTGTTGGTGAGATGAAGAGAATTAAAAAGTGCATCAGTTTCTTCATTAAATAAAAGCTGTGGGGCTTCCCTGGTGGCGCAGTGGTTGAGAGTCCGCCTGCCGATGCAGGGGACACGGGTTCGTGCCCCGGTCCGGGAAGATCCCACATGCCGCAGAGCGGCTGAGCCTGTGAGCCACGGCCGCTGAGCCTGCGCGTCTGGAACCTGTGCTCCGCAACGGGAGAGGCCACAACAGTGAGACACCCGCGTACTGCAAAAAAAAAAAAAAAAAAAACCAAAAAAGCTGTGAAAGCCTGGGGCAGTAGTGTCAATCTCAGGCTAGAATCTACTGTGTTTCTGAACACAGTAGAAGTAAGTTGGAATCACCTTAGTGATTAGCTTTGTTGGCTTCCAAATAATTAACTTTGTCACCACTGTAAGTTGAGTTTGTTGAAACTCAAAAATGGAAAAATGGCTGCTTCTTAAGGGAAAGAAATTCTGCCCCAGTCCATTCAGTGCCCTTTTTGCAGCTTCTCGGCCTACTCTTGGAGCTCTAAGAAATGACAGACGACCTAGGAGCTGATTTGCAGGGTGGCTAGGAGAAGTGCATTTTGTTCCTGTCAATTAAAGGAGTAGGGGACTCAATCGTTGGGCATGGTGTTGTGTAATTCTGTGGCTCTACTCAAAACCTCTTAGGATAAACAGTGGGGGAATAAGGGATGTTGAAGTGGACTGCGGGAGCATGTTGGCTGAGCATGGCTTTTGAGTGCTTGGCCTAACAATATTATTAATAATAGCTACCACTTATGGAGTACTTACAGGGCTAAGTGATTTCCCTGAATTGGCTCATTTGACCCTCACAAAAATCCTTTTTAAATACTGCTATTATCCCCCATTTTACAGACAAGGAAACTGTGGCCCTGAGGTATTGAGTGGTTGGCAGGAGGTCAGAATTCCCTTTCCGTGCCTGTCAGTGAGGTCTGAACTCAAAGCCCAGGGCTACAGCCACTGCCCCATGAGGGTGGTCCCGCGGGGCTGTTCAAGAGTCCAGGCAGGCACTGAGCAACCTGCCCTCCTCACACTGCCCACATGGCGCCCTCCCGCAAACCAGAAGCTACACTGCGGCACCCATGACCTCACCCAGGCACCGACGCCGGAGGCTCTTGGCCAGAGAGGAGGCTGGCTCCACCAAGGAAGGGAAGGCACGAAGGCAGGAGGCCCGGAAGGCAAAGCGGCCTCTGAGGCAGAAGCAGAGTCCTGGCACTCGACGGAACGGAGAAAGAGAAGGTGCTGCTGGCGGTGACAAAGAAGAACCGCCCAGGCCAGGCCTCAGGGAGGCCAGAGGCCCGACCACTTGCAGGCCGTGAGGACTCCGGAACAACCACTTTTCGGCGTGCCAAAGCCTCTCATTTAATTCCGACAAGAGTTTTTTTAGAGAGAGGAGGAAGGAGCGACGCCGCGAGCGAGGACACGAAGCTTCCGCAGACGGGTGCTGGGGCAGAGGCTCCTGGGCGCAAAGTCGCGCCCGCCGCGGCCTCACCTGCCAGCCACCGGGCGATGTTCTGTGCCTTTGTCATTCAGCATCCCACAGTGCCAGCTAAGTCACTCACATGTCACCGGCAGGCCCAGAGCCGCAGGACTCAAAATAACTCCGGTGAGACCTCCCGGAGGCGGAAGGCCCCTTCTCGGCGCGAAGGAGCATCAGGGGCATCTCTGCAAGTTGCTAAATTAGCCCGGCTGCTGTTCCGTTTTTAATTTTTTGTGTGAATTCAAGACTAGGCCGCGGATGTCTTGGCAGCGTGTGAATGAGTCCCTTTCTGAAAGAATTCACCCTGCTGAAGGGCCGCTGTCAGGCGCACCAAACTTGCAGCGAGCAGCAGGCGCTGATAGGAGCCCTCCCTGTGCCCGGTGCCTCGGCCTCCCTTCCCCGCCGGGCTGCCTCGGGGAGCCCCACGCCCTGCGCCACCACCTCCCCGGGAAGGGCCAGCCCGGCAGGACCTGGGCCTGGCGTGGCCTCTGTGCCTCCGCCATCGGGGAGCCCGCGCCCAGCATTTTTCCTCCCGGCTGGACATGACCCCAGTGGCCTGCACAGAAGGAAGAAGGGAAATCAGGCAGAAGGTTCTGGAAACTGGCAGGTTCCCACCTGGAAGAGCTCTGCTCTGTGCTGAAAATGTGCCTGCCTCTGGGGGTGCCAGCCAGAGCGTCATCACCAGCCTGACATCAGCCATCATGCAGAAGGAAAGGTCCATTTCAGTGAGGATGACCCCAGACATTTATTGCTCTAGCAGAAAGCAATAAATACGTAGCTGGGACATTGTAGTGTGGGTTTTGTTTAAGCATCACATCCAACTCCTTGCTGCCACCTTTCTCAATCTGAATGTGCCCGATTTCTCCCACGGAGGTCCCATAAACCTCCTGGATTTGGACCTCCCGTGTAAAGCCAAGGACACAGGAGCTGGAACAACCCATCACCTTGCCTCGGCTGCCGCTTTTGCCCACATGAGCCAGCGTTTTGACTGAGACTAGATAAGAATTGACATGATACATTTTAAATAATACATAGTCCAACATGAACAGTTAAAAAAAAGAGGAAAAGTACAAATAGCTAATAAACCTATGAAAAATGTTCAGATCTACTAGTTATTGAAGACATGTGAGGGGCTTCCCTGAGTGGCTCAGTGGTTAAGAATCCGCCTGCCAATGCAGGGGACACGGGTTTGATCCCTGGTCCGGGAAGATCCCATATGCCGCGGAGCAGCTGAGCCCGTGCACCACAACTACTGAAGCCCGTGCGCCTAGAGCCTGTGCTCCGCAACAAGAGAAGCCACCGCAATGAGAAGCCCGCGCACTGCAATGAAGAGTAGCCCCCGCTCTCCACAACTAGAGAAAGCCCGCCCACAGCAACAAAGACCCAATGCAGCCAAAAATAAACAAATAAATAAATAAATTTATATATTAAAAAAAAAGACGTGTGAGACCCTATTTTTTTTCCCTTCTGAATTAGCAAAATGAAAATATGGAATCCCCCCACATTGGCCTGGGTGTGGCAAGCTTAGCACTCTCTCTGGGACCGTAAACTGAGGTGAAGTTTCTGGAAAGTAATTTGACAACATTTATCAAGAGCCTTAAAAATGCTCCACGCAGTTGAGCAGACTCTAAAGCAGGGGCGTGGGAGTCAAGCAGATGTGAGTCCTGATCCTCACCATTCCAGTTGTGTACCCCAGCACAAGTCACTTGGCCTCCTTTAAGCCCCTTTCCTCAAGGATGAGAAAAATGGGATGCTTCTCCCTACCTCACAGGGCTGTTGTGAGGATGAAAGGAAAAAATACAGGCTGCTTAACAAACAGGGATGGTAGCTGTAGTGGTTGTTATCATAAATTCTCTTTGAGGCAGTAATCTGGACTGTCCTAAAGAAATAATCTGAAATGTAGGCAAAGATTCATGTACAAAAGATGTCCATCCAGCATTACCTATAATCATAAAAACATGGAGACACCGCACCCAGCATTAGGGGAAAAGTTAAGAAAGTTATGGTACAGCCACGTGGTTTTAGGTATAAACTCGATTGATAGTATAACAGGCAAGAGCCAAATCGGATTACATGTTGGACCTGTTTCTTTTACTTTAACCTTTGCTTTCAGCTGCTTTTGTTCACTAAAAGGATACTGTCTATACATAATGGCCTGCCTTGGGGAACCCTGCCCCTCTGCCTGAATGTTAAACCAAAGTGCCTTTGTTCAGGGAAATATCCGGACCCTGTTCCACCTGTGGATGGCTACAGAAAGAAGAAATTAACACATTCCCTCCCCAAGGCTGCCCATTCCAGGTGATATTTGCAAAACTTATGACCTTTTAACTTTACTTCCTCATCTCCTCCCTTTCTCTGTGCTATGAAAGAAACTGGCATCCAAACCCCAATAAGATGGTTTTTCAGAGACACTAGTCTGCCATCTTCTCGGTCTGCCGGCTTTCCAAATAAAGTCGTATTCCTTGCCTCCACACCTCGTCTCCAATTTATTGGCCTGTCGTGAGGTGAGCAGAGTGAGCTTGGACTTGGTAACAATAGCATATGATAATGCACGGTTCTGTACCTTGCTTTTTTCACTTAACAGTGTAACATTTCACAAGATACACGTGTCTGCAAGATAAGTGCCTAACATTGGAATTGTTGGGTCAAAGATGTGCATTTAAAAATTTGCAGCTATGGCCAACTTGCCCCACAGAGGTTGTTCCAGTGCACACTCTGACAGAAATATCAGAGGGCCTGTTTCTGCAGCTCTCCACAACAGCATTATCAACCTTTGTTTTTGGCCAAGGTGAAAGTGGTATCCTGTAGAAATTTCAATTTGCATTTCTCTTATTATGAGTGAGGTTGAACACCTTTTCATATGTTTAACAGCCATTTGTGTTTCCTTTTCATTGAATTGTCTGCTTTGGCCTCAGTTTCTATTGAGTAATAGGTCTTTTTTTTTTTTCCATTCATTTAGCTCTTCAGTTGACACATATGCAAATCCTTTTCCTTTAGTTTATCACTTATCTTTTAATTTTTTTGTGGCTTTTGCCATTCAGCTTTAAAATAAAAAAACATATTGTCAAGGCTCTAGGTAATTGCTCTTTCTCTGCTATGACACAGTGTATTGTCCTAACACATTGACGCTTCTCCCTCTTTCTGAGCTCCTTAAGGGCAGGGACCCTGACCGCTTGAACCTCTGGCAAGCACCCAAAAGATACCTGGTTAGCGACTGTAGTTCCACTTAGTGAGTGAGTGCCAAGAACCCATGCCTCCTAGGTAAATCTGCATAGTACACAAGGGAAAAATATTCTGCTGACCTCTCAGATTCTTCCATGAAACAGTCATGGTCAACTTGTAATGAAAACGTAGTGAATTTTCAAGACATCCCAGCCTCAGAGGAGTAGCCTCAACGTCCAAGGTCACACTGAGAGTTGACAAGTCCACCCACAGCCTCCCACCTGGCCCAGTCCCACCCAGTCTAGCCCCAAGCAGGACAGACTCTCCCAGCCCGCGGGGGACTCACTGTGCTCTGGCTCCCTGCTGAGCGAGCTGGTGGGTAAATCTCCATCCGCAGGGCCTGGGGCAGCTTCAGAAGACCCACAACTTATCTTCTCAGGGACCTACAAGGAAAAGTAAAGTTCCTTTCCACCAGAAAAGAACAGGGTGGCCCAGATTGTGTTATGCAAATGATTAACTCCAATCTATGGAAACTTCAGAGCATTCCTGGCCTCACCGGGAAGGATCAAGAAAATTCAAGTTAAAAAAAAAGGAAAAGGAAGAGAGTACAGACAACTTTCAGCCTTTGGCAGAGGTGGGCCAGGTTAGGAATTGCTGCCAGGGTCTCACATACTGCTTGCTGTTCAGGGGCAAAATTGGGCAGAGGTACAAAGATAAACCTTGTCCCCAAAGCTGATTTCATTTTGGAGCTCAGCCATTGGTATCGTTTCTTTTCTAACAGCTGCACTCCATGAACAAGGGACATCAGAGGGCTGTGTTAGGGCATCCAATTCTGCTTTACTCGAATGGTTAGCCCCCTCTTCCCAGAAAGCATGATGGACCCAGTTAAACAATAACCCTCCCATACCAGAGACATCTTCAGAGATGTCTCTCTAAAGACAGAGAAATTTCTTTATATTTTTACATATCTTAAAGGCTTTTTTATTTTTATTTATTGTTTTGGCCGCTCTGCGTGGCTTGCAGAATCTTAATCCCTGGAGCCCTAACCACTGGACGGCCAGGCAATTCCCAAGGCTTTTTTATTTTTCACTTCTTATTTTGAAAAAAAGTCAAATTTACAGAAAAGTTGCAAAAACAATTCCGTGAACTCCCAACGCTCCTCATCTATTTTCACCAGTTGTTCTTATTATTGCTACATTTGCTTTATCACTATGTATACAATATATACTATTATTATCTTTCTAATGAACTATTTGAGAGCAAATTGTAGACTTTTACCCCTAAATATTTTCATCTTTGCTGCTAACAGTAAAGACATCCTTTTAAATAATCACAGTACAGTTATTAAATTCAGAAAATTTAACATTGTTAAATTACTGTTATCTAATCTGGAGTTCATATTCAAATTTCACTAATTGCCCCAATAAAGCCCTCAATAGCTCTTTCTTTCCCAGACAAGGATCCATTCTTGGTTGCATTTAGTTGTTTTGTCTTCTTAATTTCTTTTAATCTGGAAGAGTCCCTCAACCTAGTCTTTTTTTTTTTTACTGTAAACTATTATTCTTTTTATTTTTATTTATGTATTTATTTATTTTTAACATCTTTAATCAACCTAGTCTTTATGATCTTGATGTTTTCAAAGATTACCGGCCGGTTGTTTTGTAGAATTTCCTTCAGTTTGGGTTTGTCTGATGTTTCTCTAAGATTAGATTCAGGTTATACATTTTTGATAAAAATATTTTTAATTGCTCATGATTCTTGTACATTACAACCAAGTTATCAGATGAGTTGCATTTTGAAACAAGTTTTTTTTCATTATAGTTCGTATTCACTTGCAGCTGACTGTCTAAAACATTATTTTCTGTATTTTTGCATTATCTCCTTTTGGTAATCTTTAAACATGGTAAAAAAATTTTTTTTTTTTTTTTGCATTTAGTGTTTATCCCTTTGAACACAGATCAGGGAGTCTCTCTTGCTGACTCATTCTCTTTTCGTCAGTTCTATTTTTTTTTTTTTTTTCGTCAGTTCTATTTTTTGTATCTGTTTATAATATTGGATATTGACAGTTTATTTTGAAATAGAAGTTGTTCCAAATCTCTCTTATTCTCCTTTGTATCTCTGGATCTAGCAACAATACCTGGTACCACTCAGGAAACCTCCGGGAAACGTCGGTTGACAAAGTGAATGAATTTAGTGGTTACACACTGAATTTTCTGAATTCAGGTCCTATGCAAAAAATAGTTTTGGTTGCTATTAATTATTTTACACATTGAGAAATACAGAAATTCAGGTATTACAGTTTTACAAAAGTGTCTTCTACTAATGATTTAAGTGTCTCAATCTTAAGATGAGCCCAAAGTCCACCATCTCTGGCTGAAACCCTGCTTGAGCCCTGGTGCATTTGAAGGGGGAAGGCTGAGGGGAAGGGGTTGGTGGTCTGAAGTCAGGCTTTTCTGGAGAAAGTCTCCTCCCAGAAATAAAGGCAGAGGCAGGCTGTGGGCTTTCAGGCTCTACTCAAGGACACCAAGTCTGAATGCAGAGAACTGGACCTAGTCACTCTTTGGTTCGAACCTTCTAACTTGTAGTATGGTCCAGCTATATCAACCTGAAGCTCAACACACCTGCCATCTAGAACCTGCCCACCTCTCCAGGCTCAGGCTCTCTCTCCCCCTTTTTCCTCTGCCAGTAACGCGCCTTCTCCATCCACCCCTTCCCAGGATTTTTTTTTTTTTGCAGTACGCGGGCCTCTCACTGTTGTGGCCTCTCCCGCTGAGGAGCACAGGCTCCGGACGTGCAGGCCCAGCGGCCACAGCTCACGGGCCCAGCCGCTCCACGGCATGTGGGATCCTCCCGGACCGGGGCACGAACCCACGTCCCCCACATCGGCAGGCGGACTCTCAACCACTGCGCCACCAGGGAAGCCCCCCCTCCCAGGAATTTTGATACTTGGTTAATAGAAGGAAAGAGGCTTAAACTCAGAATTTTAAAAATTTAAATCATAATGAAATTGTTTAAATTTATTAGCTTGGCAAAGATGAGAAAGATTAATTATATGCAAGAATATGGCAAAATAAGTACTGTTATACACTTTTCATACATTTTACAGCATCTGTTTAAATTTAAGATGCCTTCATCTGAGGACCAAGCAGTTCCACTTCTGGGACTCTTTCCTATAGAAATACTTACACAAGTGCAGAAACATGTAAAAGCATGTTCACTGTAACCTTTTTGTAACGACGAAAAGATGGAAACTGCTCTCTCAACTGTCCATCTATAGGGGCTGGTTAAATACTGGGTTGGCCAAAAATTTCATTTGGGTTTTTCCCTAAGATGTTACAGAAATAAACTTTTTTGGCCAACCTGATAGAATATGGCACAGCATATAGTATAATACAATCTGGCTGTTAAAAAGAACAAGGTGGATCTGATCTCGGGTGGCCTCAGCCTGCAGCAGCTTGAAGCAGCGTTTCAGTTCCCGGCCAGTGATAGAGGTCGGGTCGCAGTGGTGAGAGCACCAAATCCTAGCCACTAGACCAGTGGTCAGTGGCAAGGCCCTGGCCCTATGGCTTTGCTGAAAAAGAATTCCCACAGTAGTGAGACAAGTAAAGTATTTATTAAGGGAAAAAAAGAGTACAGTACGTGTGGATAGACACACGGGCGGGCTCAGAGAGACAGTGTCGCCCCCTAGTGGCAGTCTGAATCACTTTTATGGGGCATTTCTTCTGGGTTTCCTTTGGTCAGTCATTTTGATTTGCCTGGTTCAAAGTCGGTATTTGGTATAACTCAGGATTTTCCCGTGTGTGCGCGTGCATCTCTTAGCCAAGATGGATTCTACCGAAGAGGCCTATGGGTAAGTGAGCATTAGCTGGAATCCCTTCCCTTTTGACCTCCAAGGAGCCTTTCTGCACATGTGTAGTCGGAGAGGTCTTCCGACTTTGAGAATGAGGAATATGTGGTCTCTTATCTTCTATCTGGGCAGGGCCCAGCCGCCTCTCTTAATTGTCCTGTTATTCCAGTCTTGGAGTATCGGTCCACAAGGAACGAACTCAAACCATTTGTCCTGGGGGCCCATCATCTGTCTCCTGCCTCAGATCTACATGATCTAATATGGAACCTGTCCAAGATATATTGTTAAAATGGAAAAACAATCTGCACCAGATTAAATATGGTTATTAATATTGTGAAAAATATTAACTAGTTTATATGTTAATATATTCACAGCAAAAAAAAATCTGAAAAACACCTACACTAAACTATGAACAATGATTATTATCTGAGGAATGTGGGATTATGGGAGGCTTTCACATTCTTTGTTCTGTACATTTGTGATGTTTGACATTTTTATAAGAAATATTATTTGAAAATCAGGGAAGAAAACAAAGAATTAAAAAGCCCATGAATCAAAAAAATGGTAGTGTCTGGGGTCAGGGAGTCGTTGGGGTACAGATGCAGCAAGACTGACCATATGTTGACAAACGCTAAAGCTACGGGATGGGTCTACAGGGGTTCCTTTGTACTCTCTACTTTTGCATATGTTAGAATATTCCATAATAAAAAGTAAAAGAAAAAAAAACACCCCAAATCCTAGGATAGGTAGGGTAAGAGGAAGCACCACCTGCTTGTCAGTTGGGAAAGGATGGAGTTCCATGGAGTCCTCTAAATATCTAAATTTAGATTTTAGTAGGTAGAGAATGAGGCTCATTATTGATTTTGTTAAAGTATGAAAACTGATTTTAGAAAGATTACTTTGTATAATTTGGGTTGGAGGAGAGAAGGATTAGAGGTGAGGAGACAGACTAGAAACCACTTTGCTACAGGCAGTAGCAGTAAGGTAGAAAGGAAGGATCAGTTGGAGGTGCGATGGAGGCCTCACGGAAAAGTCATGGTGACTGTTGAGGAGTGGGGAAGTGAGAGAGGAGTCCCAGGTAACATCTCAGTCCCTCTTGAGAGCCCCTGGGAGGCTGGTGGGGCCAACAGACACAGACAGAGATCAGTTTCCTGAGCACCAGCTTCTATCTGCTTCCCAGTCAGGGAAACCTCCCAACCTCAGCAAGGGCCTTTTAGCCGGCTCTTCCCTGGCTCAAGTGTGGCTGGAATAACTGGCCTTGAACTTGACTCCACTTTTTCCTCTCCATTCCTCCCAACAGTACTTTCCATATCTTGTAGGGTTCCCTAATGGGCTACAGGAGTTAGCAGGAGGATTTGTTTTCTAATGTTCGTTTATTCATCCGATATCTTTAAGTAGTTACAACAAGCCCAGGCGCTGTTTGAGTACACACGATAATGAATAGAATGGACAAGGCATTGGTCTCCTGGTGCCTACGGTCCATTCTTCCACCATCACATAAGTAGTTTATTTTCTCTTTTAAAATTTTATTATTATTATTATTATTATTGTGGTAAAATACATATAACAAAATTTACCACCCTAACCACTTTTGAGTGTACTGTTCTGTGGCATTAATTACATTCATATCTTGCAAGATTGAAACTCTATACCTATTAAATAATACCTTCCTATTTCACCCTGCCCCCCAGGTCCCAGCAACCACCATTCTATTTTCCATCTTGATAAATTTGATTATGAAGGTACCTCATATAAGTGGAATTATACAGTATTTGTCTTTTAAAAATTTTTTAATTTAATTTTTTATTGAAGTATAGTTGATTTACAATGTTGTATTTGTCTTTTTGTGTCTGGTTTACTTCACTTAGCATACTGTCCTCAAGGTTCATCCATCTTGTAGCATGTGTCAGAACTTCCCTCCTTTTAAAGGATGAATTAACATTCCATTGTAGGGATATATTATATTTTCTTGAGTTGCTTCTATTTTTTGGCTATAGTGATAATGCTGCTATGAATATGGATATACAACTATTTCTTTAAGTCCCCAGAAGTGGAATTGCTGGATCAAATGGTAATTCTATTTTTTAATTTTTTGAGGAACTGCCATACTGTTTTCCATAGCGACTACACCATTCTCACCAACAGTGCACCACAAGGGTTCCAATTTCTCCACATTCTCACCAATGCTTCTCATGTTGTTTGCAATTTATTTGTTAGTTTTTACAGTAGCCACCTCAATTGTTATGATGTGGTAGGATGGGTTTTAAAATATAAGAATTTTTGGGACTTCCCTGGTGGTGCAATGGTTAAGAATCCACCTGCCAATGCAGGGGACGCAGGTTTGAGCCCTGGTCCAGGAAGATCCCACATGCTGTGGAGCAACTAAGCCCGTGGGCCACAACTACCGAGCCTGTGCTCTAGAGCCCGCAAGCCACAACTACTGAGCCCATGCACCGCAACTTCTGAAGCCTGCATGCCTAGAGCCCATGCTCCACAACAAGAGAAGCCACCTCAATGAGAAGCCCATGCACCGCAACAAAGAACAGCCCCCACTTGACACAACTAGAGAAAACCTGTGCACAGCAACAAAGACTCAATGCAGCCAAAAATAAATAAAATATAAAAAATTTTTACAACTAATATTGTTGAAGAATATGATTTTCAATTCAAAAGGTTATTTTCCTCTCGTATTAAGCCCCTCAATCAGAGACAGAAAGCTTTGAGAAGGCTGTAGCACCTTCTTTCCAGGTGTCTCATTCCACTATTCTGAAAGCAACACATGTGGAGGGTTTAATTCACTCCGTATAGGGCTGTCCTTTAGCTTAGTTTCCCCATTTAGACAATGGGAATAATAATAGTATCTACCTCATGGGGTTATTATGAAGATGCAATGAGTTACTTAACATAAAGCACTTAGAACAGGGCCTTACATATTGTAAGCTCTGTACAAACACCTATTAAATAAAATAATAAAAATAGTTGTCCAGTTTTGTGGCTTCTTTGGAGGTGCTGACAAAATGTAAGAATTGTCTATTACACTGGAAAGAAACATGAACTGATCAAACTTTACTGAAAGCCTGTATGTCCAGGATTGTTCTAGGCACTGGGAGGGGAAATAGGAGATGCCCCAGGACTGCCCAGGATCTGTGGCTACCTAGTGAGAAGAGCTTCTGAACTTCAAGTTTCAGCTTCTCCAGAATTAAAAACACAACTGCTCAGTTTGCCTACCACATTCTGGGCACTGTCCTGGGCATTTTATATGCCATTTCTAATTTTTCCAACAGCCCCGTAAAGTAGGGATTATTAATACCAGTTTACAGATGATGAAATTAAGGCTCTGAGGGGTTAAGTGACTTGCCCAAGATGGGGAGCATGGGCAGAGATGAGTCTAGGAGGGAGGCAGAGCCAGCTCACCCCAGAACTTGAGACCTTCAGGGCTAATGAACATCCATCATTTACTGAGCCCTGCCACATGCCAGGCCCGGGCCAAGTCTTCATACATTGAACTCACCATTCACGGAAGAATTCTTCCAGGAAGGGACTTTTGCAAAGAGGAACCGGAGGCAGAGTGAGGCTAAGCCGTCAGCTAGCAAAAAGTGGGTTCATTTCAAAGTCTCCAGACACCTGGAAGGGTGGCTAAGCACTACCGAGGAGTTTAAAAGGATTCTGCATCAAAATCACCTGAATTGCATATCAAAAATTCAGATTCCTGGGCCCCATCCCAGGCTTATTAAATAAAAATCTGCCTAGGATTTGGAAGTTTCAGTAAAGCTTTCCCTGCAGCCTGGAAATAAGGAGAATACAACTGCCCACAGAGAGTTAAACCATGAAATCAGCATTAAAGAATCCAGGCAAGATATGCAAAGTCACCTCTAAAGGGACAGATCAGTCTTCCCCTTCCCTCTTAACACTAACCAGATTGATTGTATTAACAAATATAAAGGAATAATGAATAGGAGAAAATGTTATGACCTTGGCATAGAGAAACACTTCTTATACAAGACACAAAAATCTCAAGCCTTAAAAGAAAAGGATTCAAATATTCAACCGTATAAAAATTAAAAACTTCTGTACAACAAAAGATGTCATAAAAAAAAAAAGTAAAGACAAACCAGAGAAGGGGAGAATATATTTGCATTACATATAATCAACAACAGATTGTGTATAATCAACAAAAGATTAGTATCTAGAATATATTAAAAAACTTTAAAAAATCAATTTAAAAAGAGGGAGAAATACTTCTGTAGAATAGTGATCAAAGGACATGAACAGGCAATTAGAAGAAAAGCCTAAACCACAAATAAACATGTGAAAAGGTGTTCAACTATCAGGGATGGGGAAATGCAAATTAAAACCACAAAGAGATATTTCAAGAGCTGGCTAGGCTGTGCAGCAACTGAAACCTCTATATACACTGGTGCCAGTGTAAAATGGGACATGCTCTTTTCAGAGCAATCTGGCAATAGCTCATAATATTTAAGGAGCAAATACCCCACAATCTAGTAATTTCCCTCCTAGAAAAATTCTCCCACATGTGCTCTAAGGTACAAATTTTGAAATGTCTACTGTGACATTTTGTATAATAAAAAAGGAGGCAATTTAAATGTTCAATGTTAACCTAAAACAAGAAAATAGCCAGTTATTTTTTTTTACCAGCAAAATGGGTTTATTCAGGAGCAGCAAAGAATTGCAGTTCAGAACCTGCAACTACGGGGAACCACATGCAAGTCCAATAAAGCAAAGGAAAGGAAACTCTTTTATAGAGGAGAAAGAGAAGTTGGGAGGGGCTGGTAAAAACAAAACGTTTACTGGAGGAAACAAGAAGTTTGAGGTAGAGTGGCTTTTCATTGGCTGAGTTGTGACAGTCTCTCATTGGCTGAGTTGTTGCCAGGCAAGAAGAAAATCTTTCTTCATCATGCCAGCAGTAGTAGAGTAGTGTCACTTCCTCCTGGAGATGAACGGTCCATCTCTTCCTGTTGGGATGTGTGTTGACTTGAGTGGTACATGTGTGAGAGCTCCCCTTCCTGACCTCCCAACTGGATAAGTACCCAGGTGGTTAATATGGTAAGCCTATTTTTTTACGTTTTAAGGAAACTCCATACTGTTTTCTATAGTGGCTGCACCAATTTACATTCCCACCAATAGTGCACAAGAGTTCCCTTTTCTCCACATCCTTGCCAACACATCTTTTTTTCTTGTCTTTTTGGCAATAGCCATTCTAACAGGTATGAGATGATATCTCATTGGGTTTTGATTTGCATTTTCCTGATGATTAGGGATGTTGAACATATTTTCCTATTGGCCATCTCTATGTCTTCTTTGGAAAAATGTCTCTTCAGATCCTCTTCCCATTTAAAAAATTAGATTGTTTGTTTTTTTGCTATTGAGTTGTATGAGTTCTTCATATATTTTGGATATTAACCCCTTATCAGATATATGATTTGCAAATATTTTCCTCCATTTAGTAGGTTGCCTTTTCATTTCACTGGTGGTTTCCTTTGCTGTTCAGAAGCTTTTTATTTTGATGTGGTCTCACTTGTTGATTTTTTTTTTTCACTTGTTGATTTTTGCTTTTGTTGCTTTTGCTTTTAGTGTCAAGTCCAAAAAAAAAAAAAAATCAGCACCAAGACAATGTCAAGGAGCTTATTGCCTGTTTTCTTCTAGTAGTTTTATGGTTTCTGGTCTTATATTCAAACCTTTAATACATTTTGAGATAATTCTTGTGCATGGTGTAAGATAGTGGTTTGGTTTCATTCTTTTCATGTGGCTATCTGGTTTTCATTTCTTGAAAGAGACTGTCCTTTCCCCATTGTATATTCTTGGCTCCTTTCTTGTAAATTAATTGACCATAATATGTATGTGCTTATTTCTGGGCTATTATGTTACATTGATCTATGTGGGTTTTATTTACATGCCAATACCACACTGTTTTGTTTGCTATAGCTTTGAACATGGTTTGAAATCAGGGAGTGTGATACCTCCAGCTTTGTTCTTCTTTCTCAAGGTTGTTCTGGCTTTTTGGGGTCTTATGTGGTTCCATACAAATTTTAGAATTGTTTGTGCTGGCTCTGTGAAAAATGCCATTGGAATTTTGATATGGATTGTATTGAATCTGTAGATTGCTTTGGTAGTACAGATAATTTAACAATACTAATTGGGCTTCCCTGGTGGTGCAGAGGTTAAGAATCTGCCTGCCAATGCAGGGGACATGGGTTCAAGCCCTGGTCCAGGAAGATCCCACATGCTGCAGAACAACTAAGCCTGTGTGCCACAACTACTGAAGCCCATGCACCTAGAGCCCATGTTCTGCAACAAGAGAAGCCACCGCAATGAGAAGCCTGTGCACAGCAACAAAGAGTAGCCCCTGCTCACTGAAACTAGAGAAAGCTCGCACACAGCAACAAAGACCCAACATAGCCAAAGATAAGTAAAATAAAATAAATAAATAAACTAATTGTTTCAGCCCATGACTATGGAATGTATTTTCCATTTATTTGTGTCTTCTTCAATTTCTTTCATCAATGTCTTATAGTTTATAGCTTACAGGTCTTTCATCTCCTTATATTTTTTCCTAGGTATTTTATTCTTTTTGATGCAATTGTAAATGGGATTGCTTTCTTAATTTCTCTTTCTGATTGCTCATTATTAGTGAACAGAAACGCAACAGATTTCTGTAGTTTTTATTTTGTAATTTTTGGTCTTACCATGTGGCTTGCAGGATATTAGTTCCCTGACCAGGCATCGAACCCGGCACCCCAGCAGTGGATGTGTGGAGTCCTAACCACTGGACTGCCAGGGAATTCCCCTTTTTTTGCCACACCTTGCGCCATGTGGGATGGGATCTTAGTTCCCCGACCAGGGATTGAACCTGTGCCCCCTGCAATGGAAGCACAGAGTCTTAACCACTGGACCACTAGGGAAGCACCCCCTCCCTTTAAATTTTAATAAATAAATATATAGATTTTGATCCTCTTAATTATTGTTGAATTTGGCTTGCTGATACTTTGCTGAGAATTTTTCCATCTATATTCATAAGAGATGTTGGCCTGTAATCTTCCTTTCTTGTAACTTTGGTTTTGGTATTTTTCTCATTTCTTAAGGTAAAAGGTTAGGTTATTAATTTGAGATCTTTCTTCTTTTTAATATAGTACTTAAGGCCATACACTTCCTCCTAAGCACTGTTTTAGTTGCATTCCATAAGTTTTGGTATGTTGGGTTTTCATTTTATTCATCTCAAAGTACTTTGTAATTTCCCCTGTGACTTTTTTGACCCACTGGTTGTTTAAGAGTGTATTGTATGTTTTCCACACATTTGTGAATTTCCTAAATTTCCTTCTGTTATAGATTTGTACTTACATTTCATTGTGATTAGAGGCATATTTGTATGATTTCAATCCTTTTAAATTTATTGAAAAAAAATTTTATGGCCTAACGTATGATCTAATACTGGAAAATATTCCATGTGCACTTGAGAAGAAAGTGTATTCTGCTATTGTTAGCGTATTTTATAGATATCTGTAAGTTGATTTATAGTGTTGTTCAATTCTTCTTTTTCCTTGTTGGTTTTCTACCTAGTTATTCTTTCCATTATTGAAAATATGATATTAAAGCCTTCAAGTATTATGATTGAGTTGTCTATTTCTCCTTTCAGTTATGACTATTTTTGCTTCATGAATTTTGGGGCTCTGATTATATATATATATATATAAAGTAAACCTATGTTTATAATTATTATGTCTTCTTTATATATTGGTCATGTTATACTTATATCATCTCCTTCTTTGTCTTTAGTAACAATTTTTAGTATAAAGTCCACTTTGTCTTACATTTATATGGACATTTCAGCTCTCTTTTGCTTACTCTTTTCATGGTATGTCTTTTTCCATCTCTTTCTTTCAACCTATCTGTGTCTTTGAATCTAAAATGTACCTGTGGTAGACAGTATATAGTTGTTGTTTGATCCTTTCTGAAAATCTTGGCCTAGTCCATCTATATTGAATTACTGATAAGGTAAGATTTATACCTGTCATTTTGCTATTTGTTGGCTATATGTCTTTTTTTTTTGCCTTGTGCCTACAGGTACATTATAACATTTTTTTAAATTTTTGTATTTTATTTATATTTTTATACAACAGGTTCTTATTAGTCATCAATTTTATACACCTCAGTGTATACACGTCAATCCCAATTGCCCAATTCATAACACCCCCCCCTACCCCACCACCACTTTCCTCCCTTGGTGTCCATACATTTGTTCTCTACATCTGTGTCTCAATTTCTGCCCTGCAAACAAGTTCATCTGTACCATTTTTCTAGGTTTCACATATATGCGTTAATATATATTTGTTTTTCTCTTTCTGACTTACTTCACTCTGTGTGACAGTCTCTAGATCCATCCACGTCTCTACAAATGACCCAATTTCGTTCCTTTTTATGACTGAGTAATATTCCATTGTATATATGTACCACATCTTTATCCATTCATCTGTCGATGGGCATTTAGGTTGCTTCCATGACCTGGCTATTGTAAATAGTACTGCAATGAACATTGGGGTGCATGTGTCTTTTTGAATTATGGTTTTGTCTAGGTATATGTCTGGTAGTGTGATTGCTGGATCATATGGTAATTTAATTTTAGATGTTTTTTTTTTTTTGCGGTACGCGGGCCTCTCACTGTTGTGGCCTCTCCCATTGCGGAGCACAGGCTCCGGATGCGCAGGCTCAGTGGCCATGGATCATGGGCCCAGCTGCTCCGCGGCATGTGGGATCTTCCCAGACCGGGGCATGAACCTGTGTCCCCTGCATCAGCAGGTGGACTCCCAACCACTGCGCCACCAGGGAAGCCCTATTTTTAGTTTTTTAAGGAACCTCCACACTGTTCTCCATAGCGGCTGTGTCAATTTACATTCCCACCAACAGTGCAACAGGGTTCCCTTTTCTCCACACCCTCTCCAGCATTTGTTGTTTGTAGATTTTCTGATGACACCCATTCTAACTTGTGTGAGGTGGTACCTCATTGTAGTTTTGATTTGCATTTCTCTAATAATTAGTGATGTTGAGCAGCTTTTCATGTGCTTCTTGGCTATCTGTATGTCTTCTTTGGAGAAATGTCTATTTAGATCTTTGGCCCATTTTTGGATTGGGTTGTTTGTTTTTTTAATATTGAGCTGCATGAGCTGTTTATATATTTTGGAGATTAATCCTTTGTCCATTGATTTGTTTGCAAATATTTTCTCCCACTCTGAGAGTTGTCTTTTTGTCTTGTTTATGGTTTCCTTTGCTATGCAAAAGCTTTGAAGTTTCATTAGGTCTCGTTTGTTTATTTTTGTTTTTATTTCCATTAATCTAGGAGGTGGGTCAAAAAAGATCTTGCTGTGATTTATGTCAAAGAGTGTTCTTCCTATGTTTTCCTCTAAGAGTTTTATAGTGTCTGGTCTTACATTTAGGTCTCTAATCCATTTTGAGTTTATTTTTGTGTATGACGTTAGGGAGTGTTCTAATTTCATTCTTTTATATGTACCTGTCCAGATTTCCCAGCACCACTTATTGAAGAGACTCTCTTTTCTCCATTGTATGTCCTTGCCTCCTTTGCCACAGATTAGTTGACCATAGGTGCGTGGGTTTATCTTTGGGCTTTCTATCTTGTTCCATTGATCTATTTCTGTGTTTGTGCCAGTACCATATTGTTTTGATTACTGTAGCTTTGAAATATAGTCTGATGTCAGGGACTTTGATTCCTCCAGATCCTTTTCTTTCCCGCAAGACTGCTTTGGCTATTTGGGGTCTTTTGTGTCTCCATACAAATTTTAAGACTTTTTGTTCTAGTTCTGTAAAAAATGCCTTTGGTGATTTGAAAGTGATTGCATTGAATCTGTAGATTGCTTTGGGTAGTGTAGTCATTTTCACAATGTTGATTCTTCCAATCCAAGAACATGGTATATCTCTCCATCTGTTGGTATCATCTTTAATTTCTTTCATCAGTGTCTTATAGTTTTCTGCATACAGGTCCTTGGTCTCCCTAGGTAAGTTTATTCCTAGGTATTTTATTCTTTTTGTTCCAATGGTATGGGGATGTTTACTTAATTTTTCCTTCAGATTTTTGATCATTAGTGTATAGGAACGCAAGAGATTTCTGTGAAAAAAAAAAAAAGAGAGAGATTTCTGTGCATAAATTTTGTATCCTGCAACTTTACCAAATTCATTGATTAGCTCTAGTAGTTTTCCGGTGGTATCTTTAGGATTCTCTATGTATAGTATCATGTCATCTGAAAACAGTGACAGTTTTACTTCTTCTTTTCCAATTTGTATTCCGTTTATTTCTTTTTCTTCTCTGACTGCTGCAGCTAAAACATCCAAAACTATGTTGAATAACAGTGGCAAGAGTGGACATCCTTGTCTTGTTCCTGATCCTAGAGGAAATGTTTTCAGTTTTTCACCATTGAGAATGATGTTTGCTGTGGGTTTCTCGTATATGGCCTTTATTATGTTGAGGTAGGTTCCCTCTATCCCCATTTTCTGGAGAGTCTTTATCATAAATGGGTGTTGAATTTTGTCAAAAGGTTTTTCTGCATCTATTGAGATGATCATATGGTTTTTATTCTTCAATTTGTTAATGTGGTGTATCACATTGATTGATTTGCATATATTGAAGAATCCTTGCATCCCTGGGATAAATCCCACTTAATCATGGTGTATGATCCTTTCAGTGTATTGTTGGATTCTGTTTGCTAGTATTTTGTTGAGGATTTTTGCATCTATATTCATCAGTGATATTGGTCTGTAATTTTCTTTTTTTGTAGTATCTTTGTCTGGTTTTGGTATCAGGGTGATGGTGGCCTCATAGAATGAGTTTGGGAGTGTTTCTTCCTCTGCAATTTTTTGGAAGAGTTTGAGAAGGATGGATGTTAGCTCTTCTCTAAATGTTTCATAGAATTCACCTGTGAAGCCATCTGGTCCTGGACTTTTGTTTGTTGGAAGATTTTTAATCACAGTTTCAATTTCATTACTTGTGATCGGTCTGTTCATATTTTCTGTTTCTTCCTGGTTCAGTCTTGGAAGGTTATACCTCTCTAAGAATTTGTCCATTTCTTCCAGCTTGTCCATTTTATTGGCATAGAGTTGCTTGTAGTAGTCTCTTAGGATGCTTTGCATTTCTGCCAAGTCTGTTGTAACTTTTCCTTTTTCATTTCTAATTTTATTGATTTGAGTCCTCTCCCTCTTTTTCTTGATGAGTCTGGCTAATGGTTTATCAATTTTTTTAATCTTCTCAAAGAACCAACTTTTAGTTTTATTGATCTTTGCTATTGTTTTCTTTGTTTCTATTTCATTTATTTCTGCTCTGATCTTTATGATTTCTTTCCTTCTGCTAACTTTGGGTTTTGTTTGTTCTTCTTTCTCTAGTTCCTTTAGGTGTAGGTTAGATTGTTTGAGATTTTTCTTGTTTCTTGAGGTAGGTTTGTATAGCTATAAACTTCCCTCTTAGAACTGCTTTTGCTGCATCCCATAGGTTTTGGATCGTCGTGTTTTCATTGTCATTTGTCTCTAGGTATTTTTTGATTTCCTCTTTGATTTCTTCAGTGATCTCTTGGTTATTTAGTAACGTATTGTTTAGCCTCCACGTGTTTATGTTTTTCACGTTTTTCTCCCAGTAATTCATTTCTAATCTCATAGCTCTGTGGTCAGAAAAGATGCTTGGTATGATTTCAATATTCTTTAATTTACTGAGGCTTGATTTGTGACCCAAGATGTGATCTCTCCTGGAGAATTTTCTGTATGCACTTGAAAAGAAAGTGTAATCTGCTGTTTTTGGATGGAATGTCCTATAAATATCAATTAAATCTATCTGGTCTATTGTGTCATTTAAAGCTTCTGTTTCCTTATTTATTTTCATGTCGGTTGATCTGTCCATTGGTGTAAGTGAGGTGTTAAAGTCTCCCACTCTTATTGTGTTACTGTTGATTTCCTCTTTTATAGCTGTTAGCAGTTGCCTTATGTATTGAGGTGCTCCTATGTTGGGTGCATATATATTTATAATTGTTATATCTTCTTCTTGGATTGATCCCTTGATCATTATGTAGTGTCCTTCCTTGTCTCTTGTAACATTCTTTATTTTAAAGTCTATTTTATCTGATATGAGTATTGCTACTCCAACTTTCTTTTGATTTCCATTTGCATGGAATATCTTTTTCCATCCCCTCTCTTTCAGTCTGTATGTGTCCCTAGGTCTGAAGTGGGTCTCTTGTAAACAGCATATATATGGGTCTTATTTTTGTATCCATTCAGCAAGCCTGTGTCTTTTGGTTGGAGCTTTTAATCCATTCACGTTTAAGGTAATTATCGATATGTATGGTCCTATGACCATTTTCTTAATTGTTTTCAGTTTGTTTTTGTAGGTCCTTTTCTTCTCTTGTGTTTCCCACTTAGAGAAGTTCCTTTAGCATTTGTTGTAGAGCGGGTTTGGTGGTGCCGAATTCTCTTACCTTTTGCTTATCTGTAAAGTTTTTGATTTCTCTATCAAATCTGAATGAGATCCTTGCTGGGTAGAGTAATCTTGGTTGTAGGTTATTCCCTTTCATCACTTTAAATATATCATGCCACTCCCTTCTGGCTTGTGGAGTTTCTGCTGAGGAATCAGCTGTTAACCTTATGGGAGTTCCCTTGTATGTTACTTGTTGTTTTTCCCTTGCTGGTTTCAATAATTTTTCTTTGTCTTTAATTTTTGCCAATTTGATTACTATGTGTCTCAGCGTGTTTCTCCTTGGGTTTATCCTGTATGGGACTCGCTACGCTTCCTGGACTTGGGTGGCTATTTCCTTCCCATGTTAGGGAAGTTTTCAACTATAATCTCTTCAAATATTTTCTCTGGTCCTTTCTCTCTCTCTTCTCCTTCTGGGACGCCTATAATGCGAATGTTGTTATGTTTAATGTTGTCCCAGACGTCTCTTAGGCTGTCTTCATTTCTTTTCATTCTTTTTTCTTTATTCTGTTCCACAGCAGTGAATTACACCATTCTGTCTTCCAGGTCACTTATCCGTTCTTCTGCCTCTGTTATTCTGCTATTGATTCCTTCTAGTGTAGTTTTCATTTCAGTTATTGTATTGTTCATCTCTGTTTGTTTGTTCTTTAATTCTTCTAGGTCTTTGTTAAACATTTCTTGCATCTTCTCTATCTTTGCCTCCATTCTTTTTCCAAGGTCCTGGATCATCTTCACTATCATTATTCTGAATTCTTTTTCTGGAAGGTTGCCTACCTCCATTTCTTTTAGTTGTTTTTCTGGGGTTTTATCTTGTTCCTTCATCTGGTACATAGCCCTCTGCCTTTTCATCTTGTCTATCTTTCTGTGAATGTGGTTTTTGTTCCACAGGCTGCAGGATTTTAGTTCTTCTTGCTTCTGCTGTCTGCCCTCTGGTGGATGAGGCTATCTAAGAGGCTTGAGCAAGTTTACTGATGGGAGGGACTGGTGGTGGGTAGAGCTGGCTGTTGCTCTGGTGGGCAGAGCTCAGTAAAACTTTAATCCACTTGTCTGCTGATGGGTGGGGCTGGGTTCCCTCCCTGTTGGTTGTTTGGCCTGAGGTGATCTAACACTGGAGCCTACCTGGACTCTTTGGTGGAGCTAATGGTGGACTCTGGGAGGGCTCATGCCAAGGAGTACTTCCCAGAATTTCTGCTGCCAGTTTCCTTGTCCTCATGGTGAGACACAGCCACCCCACACCTCTGCAGGAGACCCTCCAACACTAGCAGTAGGTCTGGTTCAGTCTCCTATGGGGTTACTGCTCCTTCCCCTGGGTCCCGATGCACACACTTCTTTGTGTGTGCCCTCCAAGAGTGGAGTCTCTGTTTTCCCCAGTCCTGTCAAAGTCCTGCAGTGAAATCCCAGTAGCCTTCAAAGTCTGATTCTCTAGGAATCACTCCTCCTGTTGCTGGACCCCCAGGTTGGGAAGCCTGACATGGGGCTCAGAACCTTCACTCCAGGGTGGACTTCTGTGGTATAAGTGTTCTCCAGTTTGTGAGTCACCCACCCAGCAGTTATGGGATTTGATTTTATTGTGATTGCACCCCTCCTACCATCTCATTGTGGCTTCTCCTTTTTCTTTGTATGTGGGGTATCTTTTCTGGTGAATTCCAGTGTCTTCCTGTCGATGACTGTTCAGCAGTTAGTTGTGATTCCGGTGCTCTCACAAGAGGGAGATAGAGCACATCCTACTCTGCCATCTTCTCTATTTGATGATACTTTAAAAAAAATTTTTATTTTATTTATATTTTTATACAGCAGGTTCTTATTAGTTATCCATTTTATACATATTAGTGTATATATGTCAATCCCAATCTCGTTCTTATTAGTTATCCATTTTATACATATTAGTGTATATATGTCAATCCCAATCTCCCAATTCAAAACACCACCGACCCCCCTGCCACTTCCCCCCCTTGGTGTCCATACGTTTGTTCTCTACATCTGTGTCTCAATTTCTGCCCTGCAAACCAGTTCATCTGTACCATTTTTCTAGGTTCCTCATACATGCATTAATATACATTTGTTTTTCTCTTTCTGACTTACTTCACTCTGTGTGACAGTCTCTAGATCCATCCACGTCTCTACAAATGACCCAATTTCGTTCCTTTTTATGGCTGAGTAATATTCCATTTTATATATGTACCGCTTCTTCTTTATCCATTCATCTGTCAGTGGGCATTTAGGTTGCTTCCATGACCTGGCTATTGTAAATAGTGCTGCAATGAACATTGAGGTGCATGTGTCTTTTTGAATTATGGTTTTCTCTGGGTATATGCCCAGTAGTGGGATTGCTGGGTCATATGGTAATTCTATTTCTAGTTTTTTAAGGAACCTCCATACTGTTCTCCATAGTGGCTGTATCAATTTACATTCCCACCAACAGTGCAAAAGGGTTCTCTTTTCTCCACACCCTCTCCAGCATTTGTTGTTTGTAGGTTTTCTGATGATGCCCATTCTAACTGGTGTGAGGTAATACCTCATTGTAGTTTTGATTTGCATTTCTCTAATAATTAGTGATGTTGAGCAGCTTTTCATGTGCTTCTTAGCCATCTGTAGGTCTTCTTCAGAGAAATGTCTATTGAGGTCTTCTGCCCATTTTTGGATTGGGTTGCTTTTTTAATATTGAGCTGCATGAGCTATTTATATATTGTGGAGATTAATCCTTTGTCCGTTGATGCATTTGCAAATATTTTCTCCCATTCTGAGGGTTGTCTTTTCATCTTGTTTGTAGTTTCCTTTGCTTTGCAAAAGCTTTTGAGTTTCATTACGTCCCATTTGTTTATTTTTGTTTTTATTTCCATTACTCTAGGAGGTGGATCAAAAAAGATCTTGCTGTGATTTATGTCAAAGAATGTTCTTCCTATGTTTTCCTCTAAGAGTTTTATAGTGTCCGGTCTTACATTTAGGTCTCTAATTGTGGATATAAATCTTTACATGTGTCACTTGATCTTTTCTTCAGAAGAAAATTCTAGATACCATATTTCCAGGTCATGTTTTTAAGGTTTTTATCTGCCTCTGCAGTATATGAAGTCCTTGCTTCCCAGTAGTTATACTATAATTATTTAAATCATTGCCAAAATGGGATGAAAAAAAAGATAACTTATGTTGATCTGCATTTCCATGTTAGTTAGTGAGGGAAACTTTCTTCTTTTCATTTGTATTCTACTTTTGTGAATTGCCTTTTGTTCATTTTTTTCTACTGGGATATATGTCTTTTTCCTTCTGCTTTGCAAGAGTGTTTTTAAAAGTTAAGGATATTACGCATTTGTCTACATGTCATACTGCCAACATTTTTTTTTAACCCAATGGTTTGTTTGTATTTATTTATTACAAATTTAATTATTTATTTTTGGCTGCATTGAGTCTTCGTTGCTGCATGCGGGCTTTCTCTAGTTGTGGCAAGTGGGGGCTACTCTTCGTTGCGGTGCACAGGCTTCTCATTGCGGTGGCTTCTCTTGTTGCAGAGCATGGGCTCTGGGCGTGTGGGCTTCAGTAGTTTTGGCACGTGGGCTCAGTAGTTGTGGCTCATGGGCTCTACAGCGCCCACTCAGTAGTTGTGGCGCACAGGCTTAGGTGCTCCGAGGCATGTGGGATCTTCCTAGACCAGGGATCGAACCTGGGTCCCCTGCATTGGCAGGCAGATTCTTAACCACTGTGCCACCAGGGAAGCCCTCTTCTCTTGTTTCCTTTTTCTTTTCTTTTTTGTGGTAAGAACACTTAAGATCTACCCTCTTAGCAATTTCAAGTATAAAATACAGTATTGTTAACTACAGTCACATTGCTTTACCTGTATTTATCTTCTTTTATGTACCTTGGTAAAATCTACCTCTTTCTTTCAGGTAGATCTTCACACATTTTAAGTTTATTTATTTATTTTATTATTATTATTTTTTAAGTTATAATTTTCTTTGGCTGCATTGGGTCTTCGTTGCTGCATGTGGGCTTTCTCTAGTTGCAGCGAGCGGGGGCTACTCTTCACTGCAGTACGTGGGCTTCTCATTGTGGTGGCTTCTCTTGCTGCGGTGCACGGGCTCTAGGCATGCGGGCTTCAGTAGTTGTGGCATGCGGGCTCAGTAGTTGCAGCTCGCGGGCTCTAGAGCGCAGGCTCAGTAGTTGTGGCGCACGGGCTAAGTTACTCCGCAGCATGAGGGAACTTCCCAGACCAGGGCTCAAACCTGTGTCTCCTGCATTGGCTGGCGGATTCTTAACCACTGTGCCACCAGGGAAGCCCTAAGTTTATTTATTTATTTTTTCTAAGTTTATTTTTAAACTTTACGTTAAGTACTCATTTTTGGTGATATATATACACGTACATACATATATACACACAAATATATATACACACATATATACAGGCATACCTTGGAGATACTGTACATTTAGTTCCAGACCACTGCAATAAAGTCACAATAAAGTGACTCACACGAACTATTTTGTTTTTTCCAGTGCATATAAAAGTTATGTTTACATCATACTATAGTCTATTAAGTGTACAATAGCATCATATATAAAAAATGTACATACCTTAATTAAAAACCTTATTGTTAAAAAATGCTAAATCATCTGATCCTTGATCATCTGATCCTTTTTGCTGGTGGAGGGCCTTGCCTTGATGCTGATGGCTGCTGATTAATGAGGGTGGTGGTTGCTCAAGGTTGGGGTGACTGTGGCAATTTCTTAAAATAAGACAGAAATGAAGTCTGCCACATCAATGGACTCTTCCTTTCATGAATAATTTTTCTATAGCATGTGATGCTGTTTGATAGCATTTTACCCACAGCAGAATTTCTTTCAAAATTGGAGTCAATCCTCTCAAACCCTGCTGCTGCTTTATCAAATAAGTTTATGTAATATTCTAAATCCTTTATTGTCACTTCAAGTTTTATCCATTAAAGTTTTATCATGAGGTTGCAGCCATTCAGTCACATCTTTAGGCTCTACTTCTAATTCTAGTTCTCTTACTATTTCCATCTGCAGTTACTTCCTTTACTGAAGTCTTGAACCCTTCAAAGTCATCCATAAGGGTTGGAACCAACTTCTTTGAAACTCCTGTTAATGCTAATATTTTGACCTCTTCGCATGAACCATGAATGTTCTTAATGGCATCTGAAATGGTGAATCCTTTTCAGAAGGTTTTCAATTGAATTTGCCCAGATCCATCAGAGGAATCACAATCTACGGCACCTATAGCCTTACAAAATGTATTTCTTAAATAATAAGACTTGAAAGTCAAAATTACCCCGTGATCCAAGGACTGCAAAATGGATGTTGTGTTAGCAGTCATGAAAACAACACTAATCTCTTTGTACATCTCCATTAGAGCTCTTGGGTGACCAGGTGCATTGTCAGTGAGCAGCAATACTTTGAAAGGAATCTTCTTTTTCTGAGAAGTAGGTCTCAACAGTGGACTTAAAATATTCAGTAAACCATGTTGTATACAGATGTGCTGTCATCCAGGCTTTGTTTTCCACTTACAGAGCACAGGCAGAGTAGACTTAGCATCATTCCTCAAGGGCCCTAGGATTTTCAGAATGGTAAATGAGAATTGGCTTCAACTTAAAGACACCAGCTGCATTAGCTCGTAACAAGACAGTCAGCCTGTCCTTTGAAGTTTGAAGCCAAGCATTGCCTTCTCCTCTCTAGCTATGAAAGTCCTAGATGGCATTTTCTTCCAATAGAAGGCTGTTTCACCTACATTGAAAATCTGGTGTAGCCACCTTCATGAATTATCTTAGTTATATCTTCTGGCTAACTTGCTGCAGCTTCTACATCAGCACTTGCTGCTTCACCTTGCACTTTTATGTGATGGAGACAGCTTCTTTCCTCAAACCTCATGAACCAACCTCTCCTAACTTCAAACTTCTCTTCTGCAGCTTCTTCATCTCTCTCAGCCTCCAGAGAATTGAAGAGAGTTAGAGTCTCACTCTGGATTGGGCTTTGACTTAAGAGAATGTTGTGGCTGGTTTGATCTTCTATGCAGACCACTAAAACGTTCTCCATATCAGCAATAGGCTGTTTTTCTTTCTTATCATTTGTGTGTTTTCTGGAGTAGCACTTTTAATTTCCTTCAAGAACTTTTCCTCTGCATTTACAACTTGGCTGTTTGGCTCAAGAGGGCTAGCTTTCAGCCTGTCTCAGCTTTCGACATGCCTTCCTCACTAAGCTTAATCATTTCTACCTTTGATTTAAAGTGAGAGGCATATGACTCTTCCCTTCGCTTGAACAGTTAAGAGGCCATTGTAGAGTTAGTACTGGCCTAATTTCAATACTGTTGTGTCTCAGGGAATAGGGAGGCCCAAGGAGAGGGAGAGAGATGGGGGAACAGCCAATTGGTGGAGCAGTCAGAACACACACAACATTTATTAATGAAGTTCAGCATCGTACATGGGTGTGGTTTGTAGCACCCCCAAACAATTACAATAGTAATATTAAAGATCACTGATAACAGATCACCATAACAAACTTAATAATAATGAAAAATTTTGAGATATTGCAAGAATCACCAAAACGTGGCACAGAGACACAAAGTGAGCAAATGCTGTTAGAAAAATGGCGTCGACAGACTTGCTCGACACAGGGTTGCCATAAATTTTCAATTTGTAAAAAAAATACCATATCTGCAAAGCACAATAAATCAAAGTGCAATAAAACAAGGCATACTTGTATACATTTTTATGTACTTATATAAAATTGCTGCAATTGTTACTTTAATGGGAGCTTCTTTTCACTTTATTTTCCAATGGATTATTGACAATGAATATTCATTTAGTCATTCAGCAAATACTTATTGTCCACTGTGTGCCAGGCACTGCGCTAAACAGCAGGACTATGCTAGTACAAAATAGACATCATCTGTGTATAATATTTATAAATTGTGAAGTTTTGATTACCCTTGCATTTCTGGGCCAAGCCCTGCTTGGTAATGGAATGTTATTATTTTAATATATTGTACTAATGGATTAGATTTGATAGTATTCCACTTTGGATGTATGTTTATAAATTCCATATAAGTTGCTTAAGTGAGACTAGTCTGATTTGGATTGCATGTATGTGTGCATGTGTGTATGTTAGCTTCAAAATAAACTGAAAACCTTGCCACTATTTCTATAGTTTATATCACTGGAATTAAGTGTTTCATTCTTATTCCTTGACAATCACATTAAATCATAAAGTTCAAACTAGAAGACTAAAACTGAGAAAAGGCCCTAGGTTTCTTGAATCTCACACCTTTGAAAGAATTTATGGAATTGGGACAGAATAGAGATTTGAAAACAATAAGCCAGATGACAAGAAATGTGTTTCTTCATGCAGTGGAGCAACTAAGTCCGTGTGCCACAGCTACTGAGCCTGTGCTCTAGAGCCCGCGAGCCACAACTACTGAAGCCCATGCACCTAGAGGCTGTGCTCCACAACAAGAGAAGCCACCGCAGTGAGAAGCCCGCGCACCACAACAAAGAGTAGCCTCCGCTCGCCGCAACTAGAGAAAGCCTGCACGCAGCAACAAAGACCCAACACAGCCAAAAAAGAATAAATAAATAAAATAAATTTAAAAAAAGAAAAAGAAAAGAAAAGAACTCATTAAAAGAAAAGTACTATAGGAAAAAAAAAAATGTGTTTCTTGTTTTGGTCCTGTCCCCTCATGGGAGAACAGTGGCCTTGTATGTTCGCTTCCTGAAAGGACTGGCTTTTTTTCCAGGGAGGACGCCAAGTATGTCCTCATCTTAGAGCTGTTCATACTCTCGGCCAGTACAAGACTGGACTAATGCTTTGGGGCAGGTGTGACCGACTGGCTTTGTATGAGTTAAGTAGAAAACTCCAGTAATGACAAGCTGGGGGCAAAAAGCAGTAGTACCATTGTTGTTACTTTCTCAAAGAATCCCCCAACATCAGATATAAATAAGGGTCCCACTTCTTGTCTTCATTCTATGAGTCCTTCTGAATTTGTACAATGGTAGCTAAATCTATCAGGCCAGTTCCATGCCTGCTGCAGAGTTCAATATCACAGCCAACCCGTGAGCCCCAAACCCTGGTTCTGTGATACAACATAATCCTTCTCATAATGTTTTTATTTATATCCCTGAATGTGTCTTCCAATTTTTAAGTTTAAGCACCTTCCCCCTTACCTTCCCTAAGAACTTTTTAAGCACATGGGGCTCCTAAACCCCTTTCCGACAGCTCTTGTATTAGTTTTCTATTGCTGTGTAACAAATTGCCAAAAACGTAAAACAACACCCATTTATTATCTCACTGTTCTGTAGTCAGAAGTCTGGTGGGGGGACTTCCTTGGCGGCACAGTGGTTAAGAATCCACCTGCCAATGCAGGGGACATGGGTTCGAGCCCTGGACTGGGAAGATCCCACATGCCGTGGAGCAAATAAGCCCGTGTGCCACAACTACTGAGCCTGCGCTCTAGAGCCCGTGAGCCACAACTACTGGGCCCGTGTGCCACAACTACTGAAGCCTGCACGCCTAGAGCCTGTGCTCTGCAACAAGAGAAGCCACCGCAATGAGAAGCCCATGCACTGCAACGAAGAGTAGGCCCCGCTTGCTGCAACTAGAGAAAGCCTGCGTGCAGCAACTAAGACCCAATGCAGCCAAAAATAAACAAACAAACAAACAAACAAATAAATAAATAAATAGGGCTTCCCTGGTGGCGCAGTGGTTGAGAGTCCGCCTGCCCATGCAGGGGACACGGGTTCGCGCCCCGGTCCGGGAAGATCCCACATGCCGCGAAGCGGCTGGGCCCGTGAGTCATGGCCGCTGAGCCTGTGCGTCTGGAGCTTGTGCTCCGCAACGGGAGAGGCCACGACAGTGAGAGGCCCACGTACCGGAAAAAAATAAAAATAAAAATAAATAAATTTATTAAAATAAATATAAATAAATAAATAAATTTATTTTAAAAAAGTGTCTGGTGGGCTTGGCAAGGTACTCACCTTCAGATCTCAAAATGTCAAAATCAAGATGTGAGCAGGGCTTTATTCCTTTCTGGAGACTCTGGGAAAGAATCCACTTATACCTTCACCTTTGTTGTTAGTGAAATACAGTTCCTTGTGGTTGTATGGCTGAGGGCTAGTTTCCTGTCTGGCTGTCAGCCTGGAGCCCCTCTCAGCTCCTTAAATTTTCCTTGTCACATTGCTTCTACATCTTCAAAGCCAGCAATGATGCACTGAGTCCTCATGCTTCGAGTCTGTCTCACTTCTCTTTCTGCCTCAGCTCTCCTGCCTCCTACTGGAGAAAGTTCTCTGTTTGTAAAGACTCATGTGATTAGACTGGGCTCACCAGATCAAATAGAATAATCTCTATTTTAAAGTTTGCAACCTTAATTACATCTGCAATGTCCCTTTTGACATGTTACATAATATGTTCATAGGTTTTAGGAATTAGGGCTTAGACATCTTTGTGTGTGGGACCATTATGTTTATCAAAGCTTTCATCTCTATTTTCTATATGGGATATTTTAGAATCATCATTTCCTTTGAAGAAGAAGTGGAAGACAGTTCCACCCCTTTGGAAAAAATAAACTACCAGCCACCATCATGCCCAAAACTCACAAAGACATCATGCTTTTAGCTTATGACCTATAAAGTTGTTTGATTCTGGCATCAAACTTAGTAAAATTCGTTTGGTGGATTGAAGATTTGATATAGCCAAATACTGACACACCATTAGGTGGCACTTGATTAGAAAACTTGCTTCTGTCTGAGTTTTTCCAAGGTAGCAATCTGCAAGATGGAAAGGAAACTCTGATGTAGATGCGGGGCGGGGGGGGGGGGGGGAGCGGGTAGAGTTGGGGATAGCATCCTTAGCGATTACAGAAAAATCCTTAAAAACTATCCAAAACTTGAATGTAATTTGTATATTCAAGCCGATTTTAGACAATTTAATTATTGCTTAGCAAATGTAAATGGAGTATTTAAAATCTTTTACACATGATAGTTTTAAAAAATCCTGGGGTCAAAAAATTACCTCTAATATATTTTTATTGCCTGCAGCATTTGTCCTATGTTAACAATGAGCAAATATTTGTAGAACACTTAACATATGCAGGGAAGGCGCATAATGAGCACCACTATGTCCTCCTATTTACCTTTGGCCCATATTTTGCACCAAGCTGTGTTTCTCTGAAACAGCACTGTCCAACAGAAATAGAATGCCAGCCATATATGTAATTTTTCACAGTTTTTTTGAGATATAATTTACATACCATAAAGTTCACATGTTAAAGCATATGATTCAATGTTTTTTAGTATATTTATAGAGCTGTGCAATCATGTAATCTAATTTTAGAAGTTTTCATCATCCCCAACAGAAAACTTGTACCCATAAGCAGTCACTTCCCATTCTCCCCTACACTTAGGCCTAGTCCACCGCTCATCTACTTTCAATCTCTATAGAATTTCCTATTCTGGACTTTCTGTATCAATGGGGTCATATAATATGTGGTGTTCTGTGGTGGCTCTTTCACTTAGCATAAATATTTTGAGGTTCATTCATGTCGTAGCATCTATCAGTACTTGATTCCTTTTTATGGCCGAATAATATTCCATTGTATAGATATAGCATATTTGTTTATCCATTGATCAGTTGATGGACATCTGAGTTGCTTCTGATTTTTGGCTATTTTGAATAATGCTGCTCTGGAGCATTCTTTGTGTGGAACGTGTTTTTATTTCTTTTGGACAGTTATGTAGAAGTGAAATTGCTGGGTTAGACGATAACTTCACGTTTAGCTTTTTTTTTTTTTGCGGTACGCGGGCCTCTCACTGTTGTGGCCTCTCCTGTTACAGAGCACAGGCTCCAGACGCACAGACTCAGCGGCCACGGCTCACGGGCCCAGCCGCTCTGCGGCATGTGGGATCTTCCCGGACTGGGGCACGAACCCATGTCCCCTGCATCGGCAGGCGGACTCTCAACCACTCCGCCACCAGGGAAGCTCTAAGGAAGTAACTTTCTAGTTTAGGGCTATTACAAATAAAGCTGCTACGAACATTCACGTACAAGTCTTTATATGGACACACTCTTGCATTTTGGCAGGGTAAATATCTGAATGGAGAGTCTGGATTATGTGGTAGGTATATATCCTACATTTTACGAAACTTCTAAACTCCTTTCCAAAGTGGTTGCACCATTTTTTTTTTTTTGCAGTACACGGGCCTCTCACCGCTGCGGCCTCTCCCGTTGCGGAGCACAGGCTCCGGACGCGCAGGCTCAGCGGCCATGGCTCACGGGCCTAGCTGCTCCAGGGCATGTAGGATCTTCCTGGACCGGGGCACGAACCCGTGTCCCCCGCATTGGCAGGCGGACTCTCAACCACAGCGCCACCAGGGAAGCCCTGGTTGCACCATTTTATATTCCAACCAGCTGTGTATGAGAGTCCCAGTTCCTCCACATCTTCACGTATACTTGATATGGTCAGTTTTAAAAATTCTATTGATTCTAGGGGCTTCCCTGGTGGCGCAGTGGTTGAGAATCCGCCTGCCAATGCAGGGAACATGGGTCCGAGTCCTGGTCCGGGAAGATCCCACATGCCACAGAGCAACTAAGCCCATGCGCCACAACTACTGAGCTTGTGCTCTAGAGGCCGTGAACCACAACTACTCAGCCCGTGTGCCACAGCTACTGAAGTCTGTGCGTCTAGGGCCTGTGGTCTGCAACAAGAGAAGGCACCACAATGAGAAGCCTGTGCACCGCAACAAAGAGTAGCTCCCGCTTGCGGCAACTAGAGAAAGCCTGCGTGCAGCAACGAAGACCCAACACAGCCAAAAATAAATAAATTAAAAAAAAAATTCTATTGATTCTAATAGGTGTGAAGAGGTATCTATTTCTGATTTTAATTTGCATTCTCTTAATTACCAGTGATGCTGAGCATCTTTTCATGTGCTTATTTGATGAAGTGCGTGTTCAGATATTTCTCTGTTTATAAAAATGGCTTTTTTATTGAGCATAACAAAGAGCTTGTTATATATTCTTGATGCAAGTCCTTTATCAGATATGTGTTTTGCAAATATATTTTTCCATTCTGGGTCTTATCTTTTCATTCTCTTAACAGTGTCCTTTGAAGAGCAGACCTTTTTAATTTTTTTTTTTTTTAATATTTTGGCTGTGCAGCTTGTGGGATTTCAGTTCTCCGACCAGGGATCGTATCCGGGCCATGGCAGTGACAGCACCAAATCTTAACCACTAGGCCACCAGGGAACTCCCAGAACTTTTAATTTTGATAAAGTCCAAATTATTGATTTTCCTTTGGGGGATTATGCTTATGGTGTCGTACCTAAATTTTTTTTCTTTGTATAATTGACCACAACGATTTTCTACTGTTTCTTTTGTATAAGTTTCATAGTTTTAGGCTTTATATATAGGTAAATGGCAAATTTTGAGATAATTTTTGTGTATGAGATATGTAAGATATAGATTGTGAGATATGGATTGAAGGTTTTTTAATTTTTCTTTTTTGGTTTGTTTGTTTGGTTTTTTGGCATAGGACTATCTATGGTGCTACTTTTTCCAGCCCCATTTGTTGAAATAACCTATTCTTTCTCCACCATATTGCTTTTGGACTTTTAACAAAAGTCTGTTGCCATAGAAATAAAATTTCAGAAATAAACATGTACAATTATCATCATTTGTTTTTTGACAAGGGTTACAAGATAATTTACTATTTGTTGAGAGAATAATCTTCTCAACAAATAGTGCTGCAACAACTGGATATTCATATATAAAGAATGAAGCTGAAGCCCCTACCTCACACCATACACAGAAATTAGCTCAAAATAACTCATAGACCTAAATGTAAGAGCTAAAACTATAAAAAGCTTATAAGAAAATGAAAAGTAAATATTTGTGACCTTGGGTTAGGCAATAATTTCTTAGGTATGACACCAAAAGCACAAGTGACAAAAGAAAAAAATAGATAAATTGGGCTACATCAAAATTAGAATCTTCTGGGAATTCCCTGGCAGTCCAGTGGTTAGGACTCCAAGTTTCCACTGCAGAGGCCACGGGGTTTGACCCCTGGTTGGGGAACTAAGATCTGGCAAGCCATGCAACTTGGCCCCCCAAAAAATCAAAATTAGAATCTTCTGTGCTACAAATAATGCCAACAAGAAAGTGAAAAGACAATCTACAGAATGGAAGAAAAAATGTGCAGATCATATTTCTGAAAAGGAATTCCACCTATAATATATAAAAAAAATTTACAACTTAATAACAAGACATAAGCCAATTAAAAAATGGGCTAAAGGGCTTTCCTGGTAGCATAGTGGTTAAGAATCTGCCTGCCAATGCAGGGGACATGGGTTTGAGCCCTAGTCTGGGAAGATCCTACGTGCTGCAGAGCAATTAAGCCCGTGCGCCACAACTACTGAGCCTGTGCTCTAGACCCCATGAGCCACAACTACTGAAGCCCGCATGCCACAACTGCTGAAGCCCATGAGCCTAGAGCCCGTGCTCTGCAACGACAAGCCACCACAATGAGAAGCCTGCACACCACAACAACGAATAGCCCCTGCTTGCTCCAACTAGATAAAACCCCTACTCAGAAACGAAGACCCAATGCACACATAAATAAATAAATTAATTTAAAAAAATGAGCTAATGATTTGAAAATATATTCATCTAAAGAAGATTTATAAATGGTTGATAACACATGAAAAGATGCTCAACATCATTAATCATTAGGGAAATGTAAATCAAAACCACAATGAGATACCACTTCACACCTACTAGGATGGCTATAATAATAAAAACAAAACTGAAAAACAACAATAACAGAAAATTTAAAATGTTGATGAGAATGTGGAGAGATTGGAAATCTTGCACATTGCTGCTGGGAATGTAAAATAGCTAAGCCACTGTGGAAAACAGTTTGGAGGTTTCTCAAAAAATTAAAAATACAATTGCCAGATGATCCTGTAATTCTACTCCTAGGTATGTATCCAAAGCAATTGAAAACAGGAACTCAAACACATTCTTATATGATAATAATTACTGTAGCATTATTCACAATATCCAAAAGGTAGAAAGAATTCAAGTGTTCATCAAGAGGTGAATGGGTAAACAAGAGGTGGTATAGACATATAGTGGAAGAGTATTTAGCCATAAAAAGGAATGACAGCTAATGCGTGCCATACCATGGATAAATTTTGAAAACATTATGCTAAGTGAAATAAACCAGAGATAAAAAGGCAAAAAATGTATGATTTCACTTGTATAAAATATCTAAAATGGGCAAATTAGTTGCAAGAGAAAGTATATTAGAGGTTGCCAGGGGCTGGGAGCAAGGGGAATGGGATTTTATTGCCTAATGGGTACAGTTTCTGACTGGGGTCATGGAAAAGTTTTGGAAATAGATAGTGGTAATGGTTGCAAAACACTGTGAATGTAATTAATGCCACTAAATTGTATACTTAAAATGGCATATTTTATGTTATATATATTTTACCACAATTAAAAAAAAAGATATACCACTTCACTTTTATTACAATGGATATAATAAAGACAAGCAATAACAAGCGTTGGCAGGATGTGGAGAAACTGGAACCTTAATATAACGCTGGTGGGAATGTAAAATTTTGTGGCTGTTTTGGGAAACAGTTTTGCAGGTCCTTTAAAAAGTGAAATATGTTCAATAATTACACCCCCTACATATATATCCAAGAGAAATGAAAACATATGTACACAAAAATTTGTACACAAATGTCCATGGCAGCACTATTCATAGTAGCCAAAAAGTAGGAACAACCCGGTGTCCATCAACTGATGAATGAATAAAGAAAATGTGATATATCCTTATGATACAATATTATTCAGCAATCATAAAGAATGGAGTACTGATGCATGGTATAATATAGATGGACCTTGAAAAAATTATGCAAAGTGAAAGAAGACAGCCACAGAAGATAAAATATTATATGATTCTGTTTATGCCAAATGTCCAGAATAAGCAAACCTGGAGAGACGAAAGTAGATTAGTGGTTGCTTAGGGTTAAGGGGAAGGTAGCAGGGGAAATGGGGAGTGATTGCTAATAAGTAGAGGGTTTCTTTTTCAGTGGACAAAAATGTTCCATAGATGGGAATTCCCTGGTGGTCCAATGGTTAGGACTCTGCACTTCCACTGCAGGGGGCACGGGTTCAGTCCCTGGTCAGGGAACTAAGATCCTGCATGCTGCGCTGTGTGGCCAAAACAAAACAAAACAAAAACCAAAAAAAATTTCCATAGATAGTGGGGATCACTGCATAACCCTGTGAACTTACTAAAAAACAATGAACTGTATATTTTAAATGGGTGAAGAGTATGGCTTGTAAATTATATTTATAAAGCTGTTAAAGAATCACTGGTTGGTCCGTATCCATATGGTTCTATTTCTGGACTCTGCTCCATTTATCTGTCAATCTTTATGCCAATGCCACCCTGTCTTGATTACTGTGGCTTTAGAATACATCTTCAATCAGGTAAAGTAAACCCTCTGACTTTGCTCTTCTTTTTCAAAGTTGTTTTGCCTATTCTAAGTCCTGTGTATTTCCATACAAATTTTAGAATCAGCTTGTCAGTTTGCATAAAAAAGAGTACTGGATTTTTTATTGTGATTGAATAGCTTCTATAGATCAACTTGGGGACAACTGATATCTTAACAGTGTTTTCTTCAACCCATGAAGGTCTATCATTTATTTTTATTTAGGTCTTCTTTAATTTCTCTCAGCAGTGTTTTCTAGTTTCCAGTGTAAAGGACTTTCACATATTTTGTCAGATTTATCCCCAAGTATTTCACATATTTTATGTTTTAGTAAGTGACATTTTATTAATTTTAAATTCTCATTTTCACTGTTAGAATACAGAAATGCAATTTTTTTTTTAGAAATGCAATTTTTATATATTAATCTTGTATCCTTCAACTTCGCTAAACCCACTTATTAGTTTCAGTTGCTTTTTTTCTAATTCCATTGGATTTCTACATAGGCAATTGTATTGTCTGCAAATAGAAGTTTTACTTCTCCAACCTGGCTGCTTTCTTTCTTTTTTTCTTGCCTGACAGCAGTGGCCAGTACCTCTAATATAATGTTGAACAGAAATGGGGAGAGCATATATCCTTATCTTGTTCCTGATCTTAGGGGGAAACTATTCAGTTTTTCACCATTAAATGTGACGCTAACTTAGGGTTTCTGTAGATTCTCTTTTTCATGTTGAGGAAGTTCCTTTCTATTCCAAGTCTAATGAGAAGTCTGTTTGTTTGTTTTTAAATTTATTTCATTTATTTATTTTTGGCTGCGTTGGGTCTTCATTGCTGTGCGCGGGCTTTCTCTGGTTGCAGCGAGTGGGGGCTACCCTTTGTTGCGGTACGTGGGCTTCTCATTGCGGTGGTTTCTCTTGTTGCGAAGTATGGGCTGCAGGCACGTGGGATTCAGTAGTTGTGGCATACAGGCTCAGTAGTTGTGGCTCACGGGCTCTAGAGCACAGGCTCAGTAGTTGTGGCACACGGGCTTTGCTGCTCCGCGGCATGTGGGATCTTCCTGGACCAGGGCACGTGTTCCCTGCATTGGCACGTGGATTCTTAACCACTGTACCACCAGGGAAGTCCCCCAAGCTGCTTCAAGCTTTTTTTTTTTTTTTTTTTTTTTTTCAAGCTTTTGATTACTGTCCAGAGTTCTGAAAAAGTTGATTCTGACAGTTTTTGCCAGTTTTTAGGTGCACTTTTAGCGCAGAAGAATTTAGGTGTTCCTTACTCTGTTATTTTCACTGATGTCTCTCCTCTAAGTTCTTAAAATCTGGTTTGCTTGTAACCCTACTCTTCCAATCAGTAGTCACATAATGCTAGTAGCTACCATGTTGGACAGTGCAGGTGTATAAGAAAATTTCTAAGCAGAGTTATTTAAAGGAATATAAATGAAAAATGAGGTTTTGGGGACTTCCCTGGTGGTCCAGTGGGTAAGACTCCATGCTCCCAAATTAGGGGCCCGGGTTTGATCCCTGGTCGGGGAACTAGATCCCACATGCATGCCGCAACTAAAAGAATTCACATGTAGCAACTAAAAGTCCGCATGCCACAACTAAAAAGATCACACATGCCGCAACAAAGATCCCATGTGCCACAAGTAAGTCCCAGTGCAGCCAAAATAAATAAATTAATTTAAAAAATATTTTTTAATGAAAGAAAAATGAGGTCTTTAATTGCTTTCTTATACCTTGCCACGAAATGATTTTCGTGGCAAGGTGAGGACACTATGAACCATAGATTGCAAATAATAATAGCTACCACTTCTTAAGCACTTTACTTAATGCCAGATAACATTTTAAGACTTACATGTATTAACACTTTTATTCTTTATAACAACCTAATGGAATAGGTATTATTGTACTTTAACAACACAGAAAGCAAAACATCAAGAAGTTAAGCAACTTACCCAGTCTCACAGCTAAAAAATGGTAGACCCAGGATTCAAACCTTCAAAGTCTGTTTTAAAGCTCATGCTGTTAACCACCACTCCATGCTACTTAGTAGACCTTAAAGGAGGAATTCAGAGAAAAATTATTTTGGCCAAGGGAGGACAGGGTGGGGAGGAAACAGTACTATACAGAATATTAAAAAAAAAAAAAGTCTAAAATACATTTACAAGAAAACAAACTCACATTTGTATTGAGGGCTATATACCTGCACCTAGCACTTTACTTGATACTTAGTAAGCAGTCAGTGAATATTTGTTGAATAAATAACTACTGCATATTTATACATTGTGCTAGGTCTTTACAAATGTCTCACTCCAAGTCATTTTAAAGAAGAGACACTGAAGCTCAGAGTGGTGGAATCATTTTCCCCCTCACTTGCTAGGCAGTGCAGGGATTAGACTAGAACTCAGTCCTCAAATTCCAGGTCTCCTACCCTTTACCTTTTTCTGAGTTCAAAAAGGATCAAAGTTACAAAGGATAAAAACTTACACCAGATTACACGATCACGTTTCATTTATGTGCATGTAGATTATGTGACTGGGGAGGGGGAGAGAAGACGGTCCAACTGTGGCAACCTGGGTACTCTTTTCTCTTGCTTGCTTAGGGGACAGACTTCTAAGAATGGAGCTACATAGAAAGGCAGGAAGAGTTCCAGTATGGAGAATGTGAGCAGAAGTATAACCACATAGTAACAATTATAGTTGTTCTAGCAGCTAAAATCCTTGGTGACCCTGCCATCTCTAAGTAACTCACTGAGGAGATCTGGAGAAGTGAGAAAAGCCTTCCCTGAGCAAACATTTATTGAGCATGTACTATGTGGCAGTGGATAGTCCTGCTTTAGAAGAAGACATAGATACCAATAAAAATTATGATACATTATGATTGTATAAACTACAATAAAAATATGCAATGTACTTTGAGAGAAAAAAGGATGGAGCAGCAACTAATTGCCTGAGAGGTTTAGAGAAAACTTTTTAAAGGATTTGACTTTTGAACTGGATCTTTAAACTCGAGTAGTTACAGTATGAAAAGAGGAATCCAGATGGAGGCATGAGTGTAGTTATAAGGTACGTTTGGGCTGGAGTGAAGGGTTATGAAGAGGGATGGCAGTAGGAAGGCTGTAACAGTGGTTAAGGGGTGGATGGTCAAGGAATTTAAACAGGCCAGGGAATATGACTGTGTGTCTTCTTTAGCAAGGCATGCCCCATGGTGAGGGAGGATGACTAATGAAGGGGAAGAACTAGAGTTGGGCAAATTAGTTAGACATGATAAAGGTCTAAATTACACCTGAGAGAATGAGGAGGTGAGGAAGAGATTTAGGAGAGGAAGAACTGACAGAACTTGGTGATCAATTAGATAAATGGGTGAGGAAGGGAAAAGTCGGGAAGAATTACTTCTATTAATGAAGATAGAACAAGTAGGAAGAATAGACGGCTGGGGAGTTCAAGAGAAGTTGAGTTCTGTTTTGATAGTCAACTTGTCTGCAGAATATCCCAAGGGGTTGACCCGTAGGTTTTGAGCCTAAAGCTTGAGAGGAGATCAGGGTTAGAAACAGAGATTTGGGAGTAATTAGATGATAGGTGAATTTGTGGCAGTCAAATTGGACACCTAGGAGGAGCTGATAGAGTGACAAAAAGCTTGTGGGGGTGGAGGCTCCTTGACACTGAAGAAAAGGACAGAGGTGTTCCTAAAGCAGACTAAAAAGAGGCTGTAAAAGAGGCAATATAATGAGGAAAAGCTGGTTTTGTGAAAGTCAAGGGAATAAGAGGTCTCAAGAGAGTGTGGTTCTCCAAGTCAGATGCTGAGAGAAGATGAGATAGGATAAGGATTAAAAACTGGCCATTAGATTTGACAATTAGGAATTTTCTGATGATCAGGAGAAGGGATGCTTCAGAGAAGGCAGAAGCAGTTTGCAGTGGGTTTAGGAGTCTGGATGGGAAGAGGTCTGGTTGGTGTTTGCAGAGGTGAATATTCCAATTGCCAGGTGGGTTAGGGGATGAGGAGAGGGTGTTCCATACTCAGAAGAGGAGATTGGAGGTTGTGGTAGCCCCAAGAAACCCTGCAGCAGCCCAGGACTGGCTAATTTTGTCATGGAATTCATGCAAAAATTACTTTGAAGTAAATTTATATGTGGTTTTGTATCATGTGGTCTTTTATCTTCTTCATGAGATGCTGCCATCAATCAAATTGAAAAGGTTTTCAATAGCCAAGACATGGAAACAATCCAAGTGCCCCATCTGTGTATTCCATACACAATGGAATATTATTCGGCCATAAAAAGAATGAAATATTGCCATTTGTAGCAACATGGATGAACCTAGACAATATTATACTTAGTGAAATAAATGAAACAAAGATGAATACTATGTGATATCACTTATATGTGGGATCTAAAAAATAATACAAATGAAATCTATATACAAAACAGAAACAGACTCACAGATACAAAGCAAATTTATGGTTATCTAAGGGGAAATGTAGGGGAGGGAATATTAGGAATATGGGATTAACAGATACAAACTACGTAAAATAGATAAGCAACAAAAATTTACTGTATAGCACTGGGAATTATATTCGATATCTTGTAATAACCTAAAAAGGAAGATAATCTAAAAAAATAAAACTGACTCATTTTGCTGTACACCTGAAACTAATACAATATTGTAAATCAGCTATACTTCAGTTTAAAAAATTTATTAGGTTTTCCTACTTAGGTACTTTATATTCTTCGAACATTAGGACAGATTTCAACCATACAGAAATATTGAAAATTATACAACAAACATCCAACTATTTACTACCTATATTACTACATATATTTACTACCTAGATTCTACAATTAACATTTTGTTGTATTTGCCTTATCACTTATCTACCCATCTTACCATCCCTCTTTCCATTTATCTTATTATTTGATGCACTTCATTGCAAGTTAAAGACATCAATACACTTCATAATCTATCAATACGCGTATCATTAACTAGACTTCAACATTAGTTTGTGTGTGTGTGAGATTTAAAAATCATGCAACTTAAGTGGGACATTCTCTGAGTTTTGGCAAATGCATATACCTGTGTAACCCCTATGATGACATCACCATTAGCTTAGAAAGTCCTCTCATTTCCCTTCGCAGTCAGTTTCCCTTCCCTCCTCTCCCACAAAGCAGCACTTGTTCTGGTCTTTCTCACTGTAGGTTGGTTTTACCTGTTCTAGAACTTCACATACAGGGAATCTTACAGTATGCACTCTTTCGTATTTGGCTTCTTTCACCCAGTTAAAGTGTTTTTGAGATTGATTCATGTTGTATTAGCAGTAATTTCCTTCTCTTGCTATTATTCCATCGTTTGAATATACCACGCTTTATATCTTTTCTCCTGCTGTTGGACAACTACCCAGTTTCCAGCTTTTGGCAAGAATGAATAAAAAGACTATAAATATTCGAATTCAAGTCTTTATGTGGACATATGCTTTCACTTCTCTTGCATAAATACCAGGAGTGGAATGGCTGGAGTCAAAGAATAGGTGTGTTTAACTTTATAAGAAACTTCCATGCCTTTTCCCAAAGTGGTTGTTCCATTTTACACTCCAACTGGCAATGCTGCTTCACATCCTCTCCAACATTTGGTGTTGTCACTTAAATTTTAGTCATTCTAATGCAGTATCTCACTGAGGTTTTAATGTTCATTTCTCTCATGACTAATGATGTTGAATACTTTATCATGTGCTTATTGGCTATTCATATATTTTGTCTTTTCATTACTGAATTAGAGTTTTTTTTGTTTTTGTTTGTTTTTTTTGCGGTACACGGGCCTCTCACTGCTCTGGCCTCTCCCGTCGCGGAGCACAGGCTCTGGACGCGCAGGCTCAGCGACCATGGCTCACGGCCCCAGCCGCTCTGCGGCATGTGGGACCTTCCCGGACCGGAGCACGAACCCGTGTCCCCTGCATCGGCAGGCGGACTCTCAACCACGGCGCCACCAGGGAAGCCCTGAATCAGAGTTTTTAATATATTCTGGATATAAGTTCTTTTTTAGACATTATATGTGTTGCAACTATTTTATCCTGGCCTGTGGCTTGTTTATTCATATTCTTAATGGTGTCTTCTTTTAAAAAAATTTTAATCAATTAATTTAAACATCTTTACTGGAGTATAATTGCTTTACAATGTTGTGTTAGTTTCTGCTGTATAACAAAGTGAATCAGCTGTATGTATACATATATCCCCACATCCCCTCCCTCTTGCGTCTCCCTCCCACCCTCCCTCTTAATGCTGTCTTCATGAACAAATAGTTAAAATTTTTTTGGAATTCGATTTATCAATATCTTTTCTTTCGTGGTTAGCGCTTTCAAAGTCCTCTCTAAGAAACTTCTGCCTGTCCCCAAGATGTTAAAATAGTCTCCTGTTTTCTTCTAGGAGCGTAATCATTTTCGCTTTTAGGTTATGGCCGTGATCCATCTTTATTTTTTATGTATGGTATAAGGTAATGGGCCAAAGGTTCATAAAGATATCAAGTTGTACATGAATGGACCTAGAGATGTCATACTGAGTGAAGTCAAACAGAGAAAGACAAATATCATGATATCGTGTATATGTGGAATCTAAGAAAAAGGGTACAAATGAACTTATCTACAAAACAGAAATAGAGTTACAGATGTAGAAAACGAATTTATGGTTTCTAGGGGGTAAAGGGGTAGGGATAAAATGGGATATTGGGATTGACATATAAACATTACTATATATAAAACAGATAACTAATAAGGACCTATTGTATAACACAGGGAACTCTACTCAATACTCTATAATGGCCTATATGGGAAAAGAATCTAAAAAAGAGTGGATGTACGTATGTGTATAACTGATTCACTTTGCTGTACACCTGAAACTAACATAACATTGTAAATCAACTATACTCCAATAAAAAGTAAAAATAAAATCAAGTTGTAATAGCATTGTCTACTGAAAAGATTTTCCTTTTCCCATTGGGTTGCTTTGGTGTTTTTGTAAAATATCAAACTACTTCACATTTAAATTTATTGTACTATTTAGAAAATGTTTTAACTCTCATATTCTCTTAACACTGTCTCACTGGGGGTGGATATATTTTCCTCATTTTGAGTTGAGAAAACCAAGGCTCAGGGCAGTTCAAGAACTTGACCAAGGGGACACAAAGTGAAGGACGTGCACATAGAACTATTACTGAATCATAAATTGTTTACATTTTAAACCTACTTTATCCAGTGGAAATATTATTAAATGGACACTTTTTCTGAAGGTAATGGAGTAACAGAAATAAGTGCATGTTTTTATATTTCAGCACTGGTGGTATTATCAGACTGCAAGCCAAACATATACTTTCTCTGTAGGCTTGTGTATGTCTAAGACAATCTATATTATGCATCTCTTTCTGAAAGGGTAAAGAATTACAATACTTGCTTTGCAAAATGGGTAAGAAAAATAGTTTTTAGCCAAGGTTGCTTGTCTTAAATAAGTTTAAGACAAAGAATGTATTTCTCTCACCCTGATCTAAAAAGAAAGTTACTCTTCTCTGATTCGAGGAAATAAAGCAGTACATAAAGGTACATATCATGTAGATATAAACACTAGAAAGAAACTCAATAGCCACTCTTGCTCTTTTTTCTTTCTCTCCTACTCTGCTATACTAATACTTGGGCATCCAGCCTGTCTCCAAATGTTTGGTACCACCTTCTTTTCCACCTCATGGAAGCAGTTTTCAAGCAAAATTGATCACTCGCTGAGACTAGGCCAACCTCAATGTTCTAACTCTCCAGACCACCTAGGCTCACCCTTGAAGTATAAGTCTCCTGTGCCCACCTGATTTACCCAACTGTAACACACAAATGAACGGCCTCAGTCTTTGTGGCTCACTCCTCTGGTAAGAACCCTCTTTTCCCACATTCAGAGAGGCAGCCTTGTTAAAACCACTAGTACATATTTCAGGGATGTCACAACCAAAGCATCTACATTTTGTGAATTACATAGAATAAGAGGGTTACACAACTATCTGAAGGGAACCTGAGGCCAGAATCCATGTCTTTTTTTTTAAAATATAAATTTATTTATTTATTTTTGGCTGCATTGCATTGGGTCTTCTTTGCTGTGCGTGGGCTTTCTCTAACTGTGGTGAGCGGGGGCTACTCTTCGTTGTGGTGTGCGGGCTCCTCATTGCAGTGGCTTCTCTTGTTGAGGAACACGGGCTGTAGGCGCACAGGCTTCAGTAGCTGTGGCTTGCGGGATCTAGAGTGCAGACTCAGTACTTGTGGCACACGGGCTTAGTTGCTCCACGGCATGTGGGATCTTCCCGGACCAGGGCTCAAACCTATGTCCCCTGCATTGTCAGGCAGATTCTTAACCACTGCACCACCAGGGAAGCCCAGAATCCATGTCTTCTTGACAACTTCATTATTCTTCCCCCACCCTATATGTCTTCCCTCAACTATCTGTTAAACCAGGATGAGATAAAGTGGAACTAGGTTAACTACTCTTCATTCCAAGATGGAAAAACTTAGGTCAGAGAGGAGATTGCCTAACAACCAATTAAAGGCAGTTTTCCTCAGACCCAGTCAGCTAGGCTAGCCGTTATTTTCCCTTTGTCCTTTACCAAAACAGAGAACTAAAAAAGTATGCCATAAACCCAAGAACAAAATACACAACCTAATGACTTTTTTTAACACAAGAAAAGTTATGTGGGACTTCCCTGGTGGTGCAGTGGTTAAGAATCTGCCTGCCAATGCAGGGGACACGCGTTTGAGCACTGGTCTGGGAAGATCCCACATGCCGCGGAGCAACTAAGCCCGTGCGCCACAACTACTAAGCCTGCGTTCTAGAGCCTGCGAGCCACACCTACTGAGCCTGTGTGCCACAACTACTGAAGCCCGCACGCCTAGAACCCGTGCTCTGCAACAAGAAAAGCCACTGCAATGAAGAAGCCCGCGCACCACAAAGAAGAGTAGACCCCGCTCGCCGCAACCAGAGAAAGCCTGCGCAAAGCAACGAAGACCCAACACAGCCAAAAAAAAAAAAAAAAAAGTTACATGATCTGTGTTCATGTTAATTACTACCAGTAGGCATACTTTAGAACCTGCTATAAATAGCGACTGTCATAAAAGTTTAGCTGGTGAGTGGCACTTGATCAATAGCCTTGGGGTAAGGGATTTTCTTATCAAAAAAAGAATAAGAAAGGTTTATTAGTGTCTCACCTATTGATCTAAGAGAAAGATATTCTACAGTAGTTTTAATATGATACTCTAGCACTTAAACTAATTGTCCTTGAGAGTCAAAGTTGGAGGACTCAGACTTCCTGATTTCAAAACTCAAAGCTCCAGTAATCAAGACAGTCTGGATTGGCATAAGGATAACATACAGACATACAGACCAATGGAACAGAGTCCAGAAATAAAACCTTATATTTATGGTCAATTAATTTTTGACAAGGGTGCCAAGACAATTCACTAGTGGATAAAAGTCTTTTTAATAAGGTACAGGGAGGACTTCCCTGGTGGTCCAGTGGTTAAGACTGAGCTTCCACTGCAGGGGGCACGGGTTCGATCCCCGGTCAGGGAACTAAGATCCCACATGCCGCAAGGGGTGGCCAAAAAAAGTAAATTAAAAAAAAGAAAAAAAAAAGGTACAGGGACAACTGGATAGCCACAAGTAAAATAATTTAGACCTCCCAACTCAAATATATGCGAAAATAAACTCAAAATGGATCAAAGAGTTAAATGTAGGAGCAAAATCCATAAAACTCTTAAAAGAGAATATAGATGTAATTCTTCATGACCTTGGATTAGGCAATGGCTTCTTAGATATGAAGCCGAAAGCACAATTGACCAAAAAGAAAAAAAAGAAAAGAAAAAAGATAAACTGGATTTCATACAAATTAAAAACATCTGGGGAATTCCCTGAAGGTCTAATTGTTAGGAATCCAAGCTTTCACTGCCCAGGATGCGGGTTCCATTCCTGGTTGGGGAACTAAGATCCCACAAGTTGTGCAGCATGGCCAAAACAAAAACAAACAAACAAAAATATCTGTGCTTCAAAGGATACCTGCAAGAAAGTGGAAACACAACCCACAGAATGGAAGAAAATATACCCAGAATATATAAAGAATGCTTACAACTCAACAACAAAAGGACAAACCACTCAATTAAAAAATGGGCAAGCAATCTGTATAGACATGTCTCCAAAGAAAAAAATACAAATGGTCAATAAACATAATATCATTAGTAAACAGGAAAATGCAAATTAAAACCACAATGAGTGGCTTCCCTGGTGGCGCAGTGGTTAAGAATCCGCCTGCCAATGCAGGGGACACGGGTTTGAGCCCTGGTCTGGGAAGATCCCACATGCGGCAGAGCAACTAAGCCCATGCGCCACAACTACTGAGCCTGCGCTCTAGAGCCTACGAGCCACAACTACTGAAACCGGCGCACCTAGAGCCCGTGCTCTGCAACGGGAGAAGCCACTGCAATGAGAAGCCTGCGCACCTCAATGAAGAGTGACCCCCGCTCGCCGCAACTAGAGAAAGCCTGTGCACAACAACGAAGACCCAACGCAGCCAAAAATAAATAAATAAAATAAATATATTTAAAACCACAATGAGATAGAACTTCATACCCTCCAAGATGGCTATAATCAAACAGAGAGTAGCAAATGTTGGCAAGGGTGTGAAAAAATTGAAACCCTCAAACCATGTTAGTGAGAAGGCAAGATGATGCAGTCCCTTTGGAAAAAAGTTTGGCAGTTTCTCAAAAAGTTAAGCGTACGGTTACCATGTGATCCAGCAATTCTACTCCTATGTATATACCTAAAAGAACTGAAAACATACATCCACATCAAAAACCTGTATGTGATTGTTAATAGAAGCATGACTCATAACAGCCCAAAAATGTTAACGACTGAAATGTACATCATGAATGGATAAACAAAATACGGTATATCTAAAGAAATATTATTTGACAATAAAAAGAGTACTGAAAATGTCCTAGGGTGGGCAAACTTTGAAAACATGCTAAGTGAAAGAAGCAAGACACAAAAGAACACATGACTCCATTTTTATGAATATCAAGAATAGGCAAATCTATAGAGTCAGAAAATAGATTAGTGGTTACCAGAGAATGGGGAGTGAATTGGGTTTCCTTTTGGGGTGATGCAAGTGTTCTTGATTTAGATATTGGTGACAGCTGCACAGCTTTGTGAATATACTAAAGCCCACTGAATTGTATACTTTAAAATGAAAAATTTTATGGTATATGAATTATATCTCAACAATGATAAAGATAAACAAGCACAGGAGACCTAAAAGTTTACTTAAACACAAACAAAACAAAAACCTGAATGCTTTGAATTCAGTTTTATAACTATGATCTTTTTTTTCAACAATAATCATAATGATTACAACAGTAGGTACTTATTAGACTTGTAACAAGCAGTTTATACTTAGTATTCTCTCTCAAATTATCTCAATGACCTTGTACAGGGGTTATGATCCCATTTTATAGAAAGGAAGTTGAAGTTCAAAGAGGCTGAGTAATTTGCCCAAGGTCATATCAAGGTAATTAAGTCTGACTCCAGAGGTTCTTTTGTTTTAGAGATTTTTTTTTTTTTGGCCGCATTGCACAGCATGTAGGATCTTAGTTCCCCGACCAGGGATTGAACCCGTGCCCCCTGCAGTGGAAGCACGGAGTTCTAACCACTGGACTGCCAGGGAATTTCCTGGAGGTTCTATTACACCATTTTGTCTTCCTTAAAACAGTGGCTTACTGGTCTCTAATACTAAGTTATTTTTCAATGTGTTATGTTGTTCTTTCTGTCTCCATCAACAAAACAGATATTATTTCAGGACCCAGGATTAAACAATGATCTTTCTTCCTTAGTTTGCAGAGCACAGGGCAAAGACAGAAAAAAAGTCCCATATGACAAGTTTTTATTTGTATCAAATTACAGAGTACCATAAGTAAATATAAGATTATGACTTGAATATTGTAATATAGCTTATAATTTGGCAAATTATTTAATTATCCAAAGTTTATTACATGTTTGAGTACACACTGAAGAAATTACTTGGCATAACTTGGCATGATAAATATTTCTGTACCTTATTTAACCATTTACCATGTATATATGTGGTACATATATGAACATATGTGTGTATATATATTTGTACACACACTTCTGAATTAAATATACTTGTATAAAAGCTAAAGATTTATATACTGATATTATCTTTAATTCCTTTAAAAAATCTATCATATTAAATTGCGTCTGCATTCAAAGCAGAAATGTAAAAAAATGATCACTTTACTAAGTACACATGAATTTACAAAGTAATAAAAATGAAACAAAATTTCTATTGAAATGTTATATTCCTGTTTAATTGACATTTAAGTGGCACTATCAAACTATGGAAATAAACCTCCGATTTTAGGTTGCTGAGAGAATAAAGATTCTAGTGTGTACTACTGTACCCTCTAAATTAAGATGAACATTATTATAGTAGGAAAGGTAGCATTTAATTTTCTTCTTTATTAATATGGGAATTCTCAGGAAGCCATCAGGGCAGTGTCTGTACTCCTGGGCTGCGGTTTCCTGCTTTTTCATCAGTGGAAGTCTGGCTTCTCAGGAAAGGTGCAGCCAGTCCGCCTAATTATGACACTTGCTGCATAGTGGCCAGCACGGATGCATTCAGTCAGGGGCTTGTCAGAGACCAGCTGAGACAGAAAACCTGGAACACAGACAAAAGGGAAATACATGAGTATTGTGTAACAGCATCAGAAATGTCATATGGGTCAGAACGAAAAACGGTCTACATACCTATGCCTTTTTTCAGTCTTGATAGTGAAGTGTCAAACCTCTAGGGTTAGAGAGTTCTTTCCTAATATTTCTTTTAAAGAGCTCTTTTAAAGAGCTCAAGTCGGGATGTGACAACTCACCACCAAGTCAACCTAGTCTTTCTAAGCCTAAACTATCATGCTTTCCTTGATAAGGAGACTTTAACTCTGAGATTAAAAGGTTATAAGTAAGAAATACTGGTCAAGTAATATTATATTGGGTCTTTACAGCTGATAAATTATTAGTTATGCCTCTGCCTATCTCTCTGGATTCCTTCTGTATTGATGTTATACCTAGAAAATTGCTATTTGGAAAAAATATCTGGATATCTCTCAAAGAACAAATTTGAGAGTTGAAAAGTTATGAATGACCTTATACCTCTTTCACTCCCAGAAGTAACAGCGAAATAATTTCTATAGTCAAGCACCATGGACGGGCTTGACATTAAAATAAATATGGTAAGGTAGGAAACAGGCCTTCTGCTTCTGACCAACATGAAATAAAAGGAACCAGATTTACCCTTTTTCCTGAAACAACTTTTTAATTTATTTATTGTTTTGCAGTACGCGGGTCTCTCACTGTTGTGGCCTCTCCCGTTGCGGAGCACAGGCTCCGGACGCACAGGCTCAGCAGCCATGGCTCACGGGCCCAGCCGCTGCGCGGCATGTGGGATCTTCCCAGACCGGGGCACGAACCCGTGTCCCCTGCATTGGCAGGCAGACTCTCAACCACTGCGCCACCAGGGAAGCCCAGAAACAACTTTAAAATAAAAACAAAGCACATGCAACAAAGTTTTTCAAATATTGTACATCAGCCACAAAAGATCCATGAAAGAAGGGAAACAAATGGGGTAAACTGCAAAAGTTACCGGGCCACAACACATGGAAGGACAGCCTAGGCAGAGCCTGACAGTTTCACTGACTTGAGAAGATGGATTTGGGAGTCAAAGTAGGATAAAATTAAACATCTACACAGACTGATCAGGAAAAAAAGAGGGGAGCTATAAATTGCCAATATTGGTAATAAGAGATATGACATCACTATAGCATCTACACACGCTAAAAGGATAATAAGGAAACATTAACAACTTTATGCCAATAGATCTGACCAGTTAAATTGGACAAACTTCTGGAGAGACACAAACTATCAAAGCTCACTCAGGAAGAAATAGATAACCTGAAGAGCCTTCTATATATTAAATATTTGATTTTATAATTAAAAAGCACATTAAAAGCACATAAATAAAGAAAATTCCAGGTTCAGATGGTGTCACTGGTTGAGTTCTACCAAATATTTAAGGAAGAAAAATAATGTCAATGCTATACAAACTATTCAGAAAACTGAAAAGGAGAGAATACTTCACAACTCATTATTTGAGGCCAGCATTACTGATACCAAAATCAGAAAAGATGCAAATATTTTACAAATCCAATCCAGTAGTATATTTTTAAAAAGATAATAAATCATAATCAGCCAGCATTTATCCCAGAAATACAAGGTTGATTTAACATTCAAAAACCAATCAATGTAATCTACCACACTAACTAAGAAAACCATAAGATCATCTTCACAGATGCCGAAAAAGCATCTGACAAAATCCAAGATCAGTTTCTAAAAAAAAACTTTCAGCAAACTAGGAATAGAAGGGAACTTCCTCAACCTCATAAAGGGCACTTGTGAAAAACTTGCATTTAATATCATTCTTAATGGTGGATGATGGAATGTTTTTCCCTTAGAATTGAGAACAAGGAAAGAAAGTTTGTTCTTAAACATTGTACTGGAGACCCTAGCCAGTGCAATATGGCAAACAGAAGAAAGAAGAAAAAGCATCAAGACTGAAAATGAAGTAAAACTGTCTTCATTTGCAGATGGCATGACTGTCTATGTCTACGGTTCTCAACAATGGCAAATGTTCTCTGGGGGGCAAAACTGCCAATGTCTGGAGACGTTCTTGGTTGTCAAACCTGCAGCAGAGGGTGCTACTGGCAACTAGCGGGTAGAGCCCAGGGATGCTGTTAAATATCCTATGATGTCAATAATGCCGAGACTGAGAAATCCTGGTCTATGTAGAAAATCCTATGGAATCTAGAAAAAAGTTACTAGAACTACTAAGTGAGTTTAGTAAAACTGCAGGATACAAAATCACTATGCAAAAATCAATTGGATTTCTGTACTAGTAATGTGTATATATAGCAATTGTATATGCCAGCAAAATTGATATTAAAATACTATTCACCATGCCATCAAATATGTGAAATACCTAGGGCTAAATATGACAAAAGCTGTGTAAGACATTTATTTACACTGTAAATGACAAAACAGTGCTAAGAAAACAAAACAACAATGCTGAGAGAAATTTTAAAAAGCTAAGTAAATGAATAGATATAAAGTGTGCAGAGATCAGAAGATTCAATATTGTTACCAGCTCTACTGATTCAATGTAATATCAACCAAAATTCTAGCAGACTTTTCTAACAGAAACTGACAAGCTGATTCTACAATTTATGTGGAAATGCAAAGAACTTAGACTAATCAAAACACAACTTTGAAAAGAAGACTACTTGATTAAAAAACTTATTACAGAACTACAATAATTGAGACATTATGGCATAAAGATAAGACAAATCAATGCAACTGAATAGACGGTCCAGAAATAAACCTACTTCTATATGGACAATTGATTTTTACAAAGGTATTAAGTAATTCAATGAAGAAAGGGTAATCTTTTAAACAAATGTTCTTAGAAGAGCTGGATGGCCATATGTGGAAAAAAAACAAAAACAAAAGCCCCCACTTCTACTCTTCCTCACATCAACCACAAAAATTAACTTGAAATGAAACATAGGTCTAAATGTAAGAGCTAAAACCATAAAACTCTGAGAAGAAAACTTAGGAGGAAATCTTAGTGATTTTGGACTTGCCAAAGATCTCTTAAGACATAAAAAGTATAAACTTTTCTTTTTTTTTTTGCGGTACGTGGGCCTCTCACTGTTGTGGCCTCTCCCGTTGCGGAGCACAGGCTCCAGACGCGCAGGCTCAGCAGCCATGGCTCCGGGGCCCAGCCGCTCCTCGGCATGTGGGATCTTCCCAGACCGGGGCACGAACCCATGCCCCGGTAGGCGGACTCTCAACCACTGCACCACCAGGGAAGCCCAAAAGTATAAACTTTTATGAGAGAAAAAATAATTTTGACTTTGCCAAATTAAACACTTTTATACTTCAATAACAAGAAACAACCCAATAAAAAATGGGCAACAGTGTTGAACAAACACTTTAGCAAAGATAAACAGATATCAAATAAGCACATGAAAAGATGTTCAACATCATTATTCATTAGAGAAATGCAAATTAAAGCCACCATTAGATACCACTGCCCACCCGCCAGAATGGCTAAAATTAAAAAGACTGACAAACCAAGTGTCGACAAGGGTACAGATCGACTGAAACTCTCATATACTGATTGTGAGACTATAAAATGATAAACCCCCCTTTGAAAACCATTTATCTGCATCTTAAAAAGTTAAACATACACCTACTATATGACTCAGTTTTTCTATTTCTAGGTATTTAACCCAAGGTAAAGGAAAGCATTTTTCCACACCACGATTTGTAAATGAATGTTCAGAGCATCTTTACTTGGAATAGCCCGAAACTGGAAAACAATCCAAGTAGCATGGAAGCAGTAGATATGTCCATGGTGATGGTTTCATAGGTGTATACATCATTCAACATTTGTAAAACTGTAACTTTAAACATGTGCAGTTTACTGTATGTCAATTATACTGCAATAAAACTATATAAAAAATTGTCGTAGTTATAAATAAGATAGTCAAGAACAGAAGAATCTGGGGCTACTTCCCTCTTAGGAAAACCCGAGCTGCTGTAGCAGTACTCAAATACTCAGAAGAACAGATGATAATGAGAAACTGCTCTGTAGCCAGACTTTTAGGCCCTCCCATAGCCCCTGGGCAGCTGGGGGGTGAAGGTTAATTTAAAAGCTGTGGTGTAGTGACCTGTAGAGAGCATTATAAGAGATTTATGTTCTTTCTCTTCTACCATTCTGACCACACAGGCTTATCCCTGTCAGATTTGGGGAATGCTCTGTATCCAATAAAATAAATAAGTACGCCCAACCAAAGAATAATTAATTTGGTTAATGGAGTGATGTATTTTGAAGACGTTTGCTTAGAAAGTGAAATCACTCTCTCAAGAGGTTTAGTAAGAGTATTTTATCAATGGGTTTTCAGGTAACAGTCAAAGGTCGATATTAACTTTCAGCCAAACTGTGAGACTAAACTGCTCAGCCCACACAGTGAATGGAACAGATGACAAATTTAGTCAGATCAGCTTACAATGGAAACACGTCTATCAGAAGACTTACAAGGAACATCTGTTTTCCTCATTCCTCCTGGTATGTTTGAGAGAAAAGAAAGCTTATGTTTATGAAATATTTTTGTGAAGCCTAAATACCAGCATCCTCTTTCTAAGAGAAGAGCAAGCTGATGATTGAAGTCCCCTGAAGAGACATTTTCTTTCACAAGTGGAAAACCTGGATGCAGAAAAAAGCTAAGACCTTTGCCCCAGGTGAATATCAGTTCTTTAATAATCTATTTTAGAAAACGAACTGAGATGAACTACAGATGTTATACAATCAATTTTAAGTGGAACCTTCATAAAGTAGCTGGTGTGAATCTTCAAAAGTTGTATAAAATAGTTTAAATAAAGAGAGCTTATATTAAAGCTCCCTTATATTATATTATATTAAAGAATCATAGGAAATCCTTTTATAATAGGAATTAAACATTCCCAAGATACATTTTTTATTGTGTAAAATATACATAACCTAAAAATTACCATTTTGACCATTTTTAAGCGTACAATTCATGGCATTAAGTACATTTAGCAATGTTGTGTAACCATCACCTCTATCGATTTCCAGAACTTTTTCATCACTCCAACAGAAACTATACTCATTAAACTCTCCATTACCCCTACTCCTGGCCTCTGGTAACTGCTATTCTTCCTGTTTCTATGAATTTGCCTACTCCGGGTACTTCACGTGAGTAGGATCATGCAATATGTGGCCTTTTGTGTCTGGCTTATTTCACTTAGCATAATGTTTTGCAATATAATTTTTTAAGTTTAGATTTTAATTATTAGCTGGCCTAAAATGTACTTTTAAAAAACTGTATTTGGAAATAATTTCAAATTCAGAGAAAACTTGCAGGAATAAAAACAATGCAAATAGTACCCACATATCCTTTACCCGGATGCACTTATTGTCAACATTTTGTTCCTTCTGTGCACATGCTCTCTTTTTGTACAATTTTCCCCCTAACTATTTGAGAGGAAGTTGCATCTGTCATCTCCCTTTACCTTTAAATATATCTATGTGTCTTCCCTGAGAATAAGGCTATTCTCTTACATAACCATAGTCACCAACTTCAGTAACACTGTTAGAATACTGTTATCTAATCGACTGTCCGTATTCCAGTTTTGTCAATGACCCAATAATGTCCTTTATAGCATTTTTCTTCCTTCTAGGATAGAATTTAGTCTAGGATTTGTCATATTTTTAGTCTCCTTTATCTTGAACATTTCCTCAGTCTTTCTTTGACTTTTGTGAGAAGGACATTTTCAAAGAATACAGTCTTCCGCTACTCTGTATTTAATAGAGTGATTCTCATTTTGGTTTGTTTGGTATTTCCTCATGATTAATTCAGACTATGCGTTCCTGGCCAGAATACTAGAAAAATTATGTTATTCTTCTCAGGGTATCCACACATTAAAGAGCATATTATGTCTGGCTGCTGTTCATTGGTGACAATTTTGATCACCTGATCAAGGTGTTGTCCTATTTCCCTTGCATCTAACAGGGAGCCTGTTGGTAGACAGTTTAATACCGTGCAAATATGCTACTCCCCATCAAGAATCCCAATCCCTTCTCCCAGATTTAGTATTCACTCACGATTATTAACTGAAGCAACTTAAACTGTGATGATTTTCTAACTCCAGCACTCCTTTCACATTTACCAGTCAGCTTCTGGCATTTTACTATATGCAAGAGCTTACCTTTTCTCCCATTTATTATTTTTAATCTATTTATTTATCAATAAGGAGCACAGACTTTTTTGTTTGTTTTTGTTTTTGCGGTACGTGGGCCTCTTACTGTTGTGGCCTCTCCCGTTGCAGAGCACAGGCTCCGGACGCACAGGCTCAGTGGCCATAGCTCATGGGTCCAGCCGCTCCGCGGCATGTGGGATCCTCCTGGATCAGGGCACGAACCCGCGTCCCCCGCATCGGCAGGCAGAGTCTCAACCACTGCGCCACCAGGGAAGCCCAGACTTTTGTCTTTTAATCAATCGTTTATAATTCATTACAGCCTTTAATTTGGTGCTCAAAATGTCCCACTTTTTGCCAGTAGGAGCACCTTCAAGCTGGCTCAGGTGTCCTTGGACCTGCCCTCACACTATTTTTGAGCACTTCCTTACTTTCTGGCATTATGTTCAGGGCTCTTAAACCCACCCTATCCCAGCCCTGGAATCAGCCATTTTTCCAAGGATACCTATTTCCTATTAGGGTGGAATAGTATTAGAGATCAAAGTGTGGGTGGTAAGTGCATTCTTTGCTTTTGGACTCTGTCAGTGAATTGAGCTAGGAAGTATGCATGTACACACATGCACAGATATACATACTTACACACATAAATGTGTACATATGTATATACATATATACACAGAACTATTTTAGAAATTGAGTTGACACCAATATTTCCAATTCCAGTCCATCCCCACAGAGTTCTTTCTTACCTTCCCCCCTTCCATTATCATGATTTTGTACTTTCTTCTATAGTGAAAACCCTAGCTCCCAACAATATCAACACATTTATTTATTGGCTCAGTTTTTTTTTTTTTTAGTTTTTTTTAAAATTGGCGTATAAGTTGATCCACAATTGGCTCAGTTTTGAAATATCTCTTAAAACAGCTTCAAAATTGCTTCCCCACTTATTCTACGAAAACCCAAATCTACTAAAAAGAGTCTGGAATTGGTTTGCTGTTCTCCAATGTACTCAAATACTGTGTTCAGATTGCTCTTTAGATTGGTTCTCTTTTTTACTCCACTTTAGAATGGTCCACTTAAGACTGAAAAAAATGTTGGGCAGTTTGCTTTCAGTTTCCTTTCCCCACTTTCATCCTTGTTAATTTAATGTGTCTTTAAAAATATGTAGAATATTAACATGTTTCCAAGTAAAAACTCTAAAAAAGGTATACTCAGAGAAGTGTCACTTCCTTTTACACTGTGCCCCTCTGTGCCCGTCCCCAATGCATGTACCCAATTTCACTGTTTTCTGGTTTGTCTTCCAGTGTTTATTTTTGTAAAGGTAAGCAGATATATGTGCATTTTCTAATTTCCTCTTCTTTCTTACACAAAAGGAGGGTAGCATAGAATACATGCCCTTTTGTACTTTGCTTTTTTCACTTAAAACACCACCTGGAAATCACTGCATATTTATACATAGAGATTCTCCTCATTCTTTTTTACAGCTGCATAGCACCATATTGTATGGATATACCATAGTTTATTCACTCCATCTCCTATGTGTGAATGTTCACATAGTTTCTAATGCTTTGAAATTATAAATAATTCTGTAATGAATAACATTTTGCATACATATTTTTGTGTTGTTGGGTGTGTGTGCGTTATCTTTGGGATAAATTTCTACAAGTAGAATTTTCTGGGTTGAAGGGTAAATATATAAGCAGTTTTGTTAGATATTTCCAAATTCCCCCTCCTTGGGGTTGAACAGTTTTGCATTTCCACTAGTCATGTTTGAGGGTGTCTGCCTCCCCACAGCCTCAATAAGAGAGTATACTGCCAACCTTCTGAATTTTTGCCAATCTGATGGGTTAGAAACAATATCTCGATGTAACTTTAATTTGCATTTTTCTTACTATGGGTGAGGTTGAACATCTTTTTATATGTGTAAAGAACAAATCTCTTTCTGTGAGTTGTTTATTCTGATCTTTTGCTTATTTTTCTATAGAATTTTTGGTCTCCTCTGCCCCCCCCACCAATTTTTAAAAGTTCTCTGCATTTTTAGAATATTATTCCAATAAAGTATTTTTTAGGTAGGAAAAATACAAATAATGACAATATGCTATTAATATATACCAATTCTGTGCCAGTAAGTAAACAAAGTGCTTATTCATATTTCATTCACTGAATGTGGTGAATTATAAAAAGTGTGGTTGGCAGACACTATAGCAGATAAATATGGCTTGCAGATAAATTTAAAAAAGAATTTTGCACTCTTTTACAGAAGATTTTGGGCCTAACAAGAAGTCAAGAAGTAAAATCTTAAATAACTGACTCGGCATGTGTACTCAATATGAAAAAGTACCTTAGAAGCTCTTTTTTAGGGGCCATTAGCTTACGGTCCTTGTCAGTACATCATGTTGAAAATGAAGGGTAAGGCTCTGCATATATGCCTTTCAGCACAGCCATGAGAAGAGGAACAGGAGGCATAACACTGGAGAACAAGAAATATCAGTAGTTTTCCAAATCAAGAACTCATATACTGAGGCGATTGTTGTTACCTTTTTACTTTGGTTCATTCTCTCTGTGACCTCTAACTCCCCTCTGATCCTTCTACAGATAGGCTTATCCCAGGGCTTCTCAGACTTTCCCCAAATTTAGGCCAAGTCACAGACCTTAGGTCTCCAACTGTTGAGGCACAGGGTAGGTGAAGGCTTCAATGACATTGAATTTGGTTCCTAGGGCTAGTATCAGCTGGCTCTGAATCCTAGAACAATCACAGACCCAGAGCTCTCAGAATAAACCTCTGTCCATTAACAACTGGTACAGCTTATTACCTTCTGGTAAATTTCATTTGGAATTTTCTTTTACTGATGTTAAAGAGAGTGATCCGCACATATGGTCACCTTATCTTTGATAAAGGAGGCAAGAACATACAATGGAGAAAAGACAGCCTCTTCAATAAGTGGTGCTGGGAAAACTGGACAGCTACAGGTAAAAGAATGAAATTAGAACACTCCCTAACACCATACACAAAAATAAACTCAAAATGGATTAAAGACCTAAATGTAAGGCCAGGCACTATAAAACTCTTAGAGGAAAACATAGGCAGAACACTCTATGACATAAATCACAGCAAGATCCTTTTTGACCCACCTCCTAGAGAAATGGAAATAAAAACAAAAATAAACAAATGGGACCTAATGAAACTTAAAAGCCTTTGCACAGCAAAGGAAACCATAAACAAGATGAAAAGACAACTCTCAGAATGGGAGAAAATATTTGCTAACGAAGCAACTGACAAAGAATTAATCTCCAAAATATACAAGCAGCTCATGCAGCTCAGTATCAAAAAAACATACAACCCAATCCGAAAATGGGCAGAAGACCTAAATAGACATTTCTCCAAAGAAGATATACAGGTTGCCAACAAACACATGAAAGGATGCTCAACATCACTAATCATTAGAGAAATGCAAATCCAAACTACAGTGAGGTATCACCTCACACCAGTCACAATGGCCATCATCAAAAAATCTACAAACAATAAATGCTGGAGAGGGTGTGGAGAAAAGGGAACCTTCTTGCACTGTTGGTGGGAATGTAAACTGATACAGCCACTATGGAGAACAGTATGGAGGTTCCTCAAAGAACTAAATATAGAACTACCATATGGCCCAGCAATCCTACTACTAGGCATATGCCCTGAGAAAACCATAATTCAAGAAGAGTCATGTACCACAATGTTCACTGCAGCTCTATTTACAATAGCCAGGACATCTCAGTGGCCATCGACAGATGAATGGATAAAGAAGATGTGGCACATATATACAATGGAATATTACTCAGCCAGAAAAAGAAATTAAATTGAGTTATTTGTAGCGAGGTGGATGGACCTAGAGTCTGTCATACAGAGTGAAGTAAGTCAGAAAGAGAAAAACAAATACTGTATGCTAACATATATATATATGGAATTTACAAAAAAAAAAATTGGTTCTGAAGAACCTAAGGGCAGGACAGGAATAAAGATGCCGATGTAGAGAATGGACTTGAGGACACGGGGAGGGGGAAGGGTAAGCTGGGATGAAATGAGAGAGTAGCACTGACATACATACACTACCAAATGTAAAATAGACAGCTAGTGGGAAGCAGCTGCATCCCACAGGGAGATCAGCTTGGTGCTTTGTGACCACCTAGAGGGGTGGGAGAGGGATGGGGGGAGGGAGGGGATATGGGGATATATGTGTACATACAGCTGATTCACTTTGTTATATAGCAGAAACTAACACAACATTGTAAAGCAATTATACTCCAATAAAGATGTTAAAAAAATAATAAAGACAGTGATCAATTTTAGTATAACTGAATCCAGTGTTGGAGACGAGGCCTGAGACATAATTTAAACTGTGCTGAGGTGCTAAGCTAGTTTTTTCCTCAAAGCACATAGAGGTGGGATGGCTGGTGCGGGCAAAAGGCAATGTGATTTCCTAACTTCCATGTTGCTTCTGTAGAAAAGATATAACATTTAGAATTTTCTTAGTGTCATTTACAGAGAACTGAGAAATATCATCAGTAGGTATGAAAGCCTTAATGAAGACATTTAAGAGCTAGGGATATTTTAAAAGGAAATGAACAAAGTCTACAGATCATTTTTTTCTTTTCCATATAGTTCCTCCACTAATAGTTTTCATGGTGGCTGGAACTAAAAACCCAGTAGACTCCATTACTGTTCATTCAACATTCACAGTAAAAAGGATGAGTTAGCTTTTCTGATTATCATCAAATATGGTTACACAGTTTATGTTTTAAAAAACTCCAACAATTTGAAGAGAGGACTAGTTAAATCCAGGCAATGGAATAACAGAAAACAGTTAACTAGATAGAATGAGTTAGATCTTCATGTGCTGCTAAGAAACAACCTCCAAGATATGAGTAAATGAAAAATCAAGAGGTTGAACAGTAAGCCCAGTATACTTTGATTCGATGAAAACTGGGATATGTATTCCTATACAAACTTGCACAGCACAGGATATTTCTGGGTGGATTCAACAGAAACTAGCAACCAAAGCTACCTCATGGAGGGAAATTAGTGGACTGGGGTAGGAGCAATGTTTACTTTTCATTATATATAAATACACTACTTCTATGATATATATATGTATCTACTTTTTGTGCTGTTGTATTTTCTACTGCTTACAGGTGTTATTTCTGCAATAAAAAGTAGATTAGAAACATTTTCCCATACCTTTAAATATTCTTAGAGACCATGCATTTTAAATGTGGATGTAGCATAATTTACTTAATCCTATTTTTGGGTCTATTTTTTCCAATTTTGTTTTCTACCATAATTAACAGTGTAGTGAATATTTTTATAACATTTTAATAACATTTATCATTGTGCACATTTAAAAATTTTAATTTCCTTAGGATAAATTTCTTTAAGGGTAATTAATTTTAAGGCTTTATATCCACATTGCCAAACTCCTTGTCAAAATAATCTTATTAATGTATATACCCAACAGCAGTCTTGCTATAAAAAAATTTTGTTTGATAATTTGAAAAGTGAAAGGCAGAATCTTGTTTTAACTTACAGTTACTTGTATATTAGGGAGGTTGAAAACTTTTTTTGTTTGTATGCCTACTGACCATTTGCATTTCTTGTTTTTATGAACTGTCTGATGACAGCTTTTACATATTTTCCTATTGGGGTATTTCTCTTCTTTTACTGATTTATAAGAGATATTCTCCCAGTTTGTCTACTACATACGTTGTGAATACTTCCCGTCATTTGCCTTTTATTTCTATTGTTACATCAATATATTTATCTTTTCTTTAATATTTTTTCCACTGAATTTAGGCTGAGAAAGGTCTTCCATACCATGAGGTCAAATAAATATTACCTTATATTTTCTTTTAGTTCACTTATGCTCATTTAACTTTTTTACACCATCTAGATATTGAGTATGATATTTGGGATGTGATCAACCTCCATTTTTCCCAAAGAGTTATATTTTTGTTCCACTACCATATCTTAAGCAATCCGTCCTGTTCCTATCATTTTTAAACATTTTATTTTGAAATAATTTTAGATTTAAAAAAGAGTTGCGAAGATAGTACAGAGTACTCCTGTACTCATCCTGACTTTATTAAATTCTTACATGTGTTTTCTTCCATTTTTGCTCTTTGGTCAAATCGTTGCAATGCATTTTAGAAACATGTTTATTAAAAACAGTAAAAAAGCAAAATTCTTATGTGTCTGAAAAATTATCATTTCCAGATTTCAGAGATGATTTTTATTTTCTGTTTATTTCCTAAATATTCTATAATAAGCAATATTACTTTTATAATCAGAAAAAAAGCCAATAAACATTATTTTAAAGAATAACATGAAGACATTTAGCTATTCAGATAAAAGGTTAAGAACAACGCATTCAAGAATTTCAGCTAAGTGATATTTTATTCTGACAGTTTTCCACTCATGCTTTTAGAGTTTATTAATAATTGTAGCCACTTGGGAACAGAGCTTTCTGCAAAGTAAATCAGTATAAGCATCAGTGTTAAGTACAATGAAATTGGTCACTCTTAGAAAGATTCCTCAAAACTAAAGATCTTCACTACTTTCTGTACTCTTAGGCTTAGGGAAACACAGGCAGTGTTAGAGGAGGCACCTTAGAGAGTTTTTGAGGGAACCTTACCACAATCTTTCTTCCCCACATGAAGTCTTTATCTTTAGAAGGCACATGCCAAATAAATCAGTCTGCATCATTTGAAATGGAAATTCAAGGACCAATGTTTCCTTAGCAGAGATTCTGGGAGAATTCCTCACAGAATTAAGCAGAAAGGATCACTGTACTTGGACAGCGTGGTCATTATGTGATATCAATAAAACAAGCTTTTTGGTAAAAATAGTGAGGTCACTGGCCATAGGACACTGGCCTTAGCATCTCAGAACACTGTAACTGATGAAGCTGGGACACAAAAGGCACACACACAAACTGAAGATATTGGTAAAATGAGGTGGGTGGAAGAAAGGTTTTTCCATTTTGGCCTTTTTTGTTTTTTAAATTAATAGACTATTTTTCGGAGAAGTTTTAGGTTTACAGAAAATTTTAACAGAAAGTACAGGGTTCCTGTATACCCTCTCATCTTCCCATCCCTCAGTTTCCCCTATCATCAACATCTTGCATTTGTTTGGTATCTTGCTACAATTAATGAGCCAATAATGATTCATGAAAGTCCATGGTTTATGTTAGGGTTCACTCGGTGTCATTCATTCTATTTGATTTGAAACTGTATAATGATTTGCTATGCACCATTACAATACCACACATAATAGCTTTACTGTTCAAAAAACTCCTGTACTCTACCTATTCATCCCTCTCACTCCCCGCTCAGCCCTTGACAATCACTCATATTTTTACTGTCTTCATAGTTTTGCCTTTTCAGAATGTCATATAGTTGGATTTGTACAATTTGTAGCCCTTTCAAATTGGATTCTTTCATTTAGCATGCTGTTTGAGTTTCCTCTGTGTCTTTTCATGGCTTGATAGCTCGTTGCTTCTTATGACTGAATAATATTGTATGGATATACCACAGTTTGTTTATCCAGTCACCTATTGAAGGATATCCTGGCTGCTTCTAAGTTTTGTCAATTAAGAAAAGAGTGCTATAAACATTTGTGTGCAGGTTTTTATGTGGACATAAGTCTTCAACTCATTTGGGCAACCAAGGAGCATGACTGCTGGATCATATGGTAAGACTGTGTTTTGTAAGAAACTGTTGAACTGTTTTCCAAAGTGGCTGTACCACTTTGCATTCCTATCAGCAATGAATGAAGAGTTCCTGGAGTTGCACATGTTCACCCTATAGGCCACACATACGAACTCAAGATGCTGCTTAAACGATATGGGTGAAAGAATGTTTTTTCCATTAAAAAAACAATTCTTTCTGTAAAAATTTTAATTTTTAAATTTCTATTTTTTAACATCTTTATTGGAGTATAATTGCTTTACAATGGTGTGTTAGTTTCTGCTTTATAACAAAGTGAATCAGTTATACATATACATATATCCCCATATCTCCTCCCTCTTGCATCTCCCTCCCACTCTCCCTATCCCACCCCTTTAGGTGGTCACAAAGCACCAAACTGATCTCCCTGTGCTATACAGCTGCTTCCCACTAGCTATCTATTTTACATTTGGTAGTGTATATATATCAATGGACTCTCTCACTTCGTCCCAGCTTACCCTTCCCCCTCCCTGTGTCCTAAAGTCCATTCTCTACATCTGCGTCTTTATTCCTGTCCTGCCCCTAGGTTCATCATAACCATTTAAAAAAAATTTTAGATTCCATATATACGTATTAGCATACGGTATTTGTTTTTCTGACTTACTTCACTCTGTATGACAGACTCTAGGTCCATCCATCTCACTACAAATGACTCAGTTTCATTTCTTTTTATGGCTGAGTAATATTCCATTGTATATATGTGCCACATCTTCTTTATCCATTCATCTGTCGATGGCCACTTAGGTTGCTTCCATGTCCTGGCTATTGTAAACAGAGCTGCAATGAACATTGTGGTACATGACTCTTTTTGAATTATGGTTTTCTCAGGGTATATGCCCAGTAGTGGGATTGCTGGCTCGTATGGTAGTTCTGTTTTTAGTTTTTTAAGGAACCTCCATACTGTTCTCCATAGTGGCTGTATCAATTTACATTCCCACCAACAGTGCAAGAGGGTTCCCTTTTCTCCACACCCTCTCCAGCATTTATTGTTTGTAGATTTTTTGATGATGGCCATTGTGACTGGTGTGAGGTGATACCTCACTGTAGTTTGGATTTGCATTTCTCTAATGATTAGTGATGTTGAGCATCCTTTCATGTGTTTGTTGGCAACCTGTATATCTTCTTTGGAGAAATGTCTATTTAGGTCTTCTGCCCATTTTCGGATTGGGTTGTATGTTTTTTTGATACTGAGCTGCATGAGCTGCTTGTATATTTTGGAGATTAATTCTTTGTCAGTTGCTTCGTTAGCAAATATTTTCTCCCATTCTGAGAGTTGTCTTTTCATCTTGTTTATGGTTTCCTTTGCTGTGCAAAAGCTTTTAAGTTTCATTAGGTCCCATTTGTTTATTTTTGTTTTTATTTCCATTTCTCTAGGAAGTGGGTCAAAAAGGATCTTGCTGTGATTTATGTCATAGAGTGTTCTGCCTATGTTTTCCTCTAAGAGTTTTATAGTGTCTGGCCTTACATTTAGGTCTTTAATCCATTTTGAGTTTATTTTTGTGTATGATGTTAGAGAGTGTTCTAATTTCATTCTTTTACCTGTAGCTGTCCAGTTTTCCCAGCACCACTTATTGAAGAGGCTTTCTTTTCTCCACTGTATATTCTTGCCTCCTTTATCAAAGATAAGGTGACCATATGTGCATGGGTTTATCTCTAGGCTTTCTATCCTGTTCCACTGATCTATATTTGTGTTAAAAAAAATTCCTAATACTTAAAAATAAAAACCGCTCAAAACATAAAAGTATACGCCTTATATCCCATACTCACTTACCTATTTCATTGCTTGGTGAACCTACTATATTTTATGTTTGTTGTCTTCAGAAAGCTACACGATTCACTTCAGACACTTTTGGTAATCTTCACGGTTTTGGTTCAGATCCTTGAGGACTGGGTCAATGATCTAATGAACCATTTGCATTCCAGATTGCTATAATACTATGCTTTCCCTACTGTCTTCATCCCTCACCCCATCCCAACTTATTCATTTAATTTATCAATGTTCTTTATACAAGAGTAATATCGAACTACACACTGTACAGTAGTGACAAGTTAATTACATAGTTATTAAGAGATAATGTGGGAGTAGTAACATAAGTTATCATGTAATTACCTTTGTTCTCAGAGGCATTACCATGTAATTAAAGCAAACCTGATATAATATTTTACAGCAACTAAGAGTGCTGAATTCTATAATCTCCCTGTCCTTTTCCCTGTAAAAAATTTGCTGTCATTTCTGGATCAATTTGATTTTTCAGTTCTTTGTTCATTCTCCATCTTTCTTAGATATCTACACTTTAGTGATGATTTTATGGGCTCTCTTAGACTGGTCTGCTATACCTTCTAAACCAATGGTTACCAGACATATGCTGCCACACGGCACATGAGACAGTAAATTTAAAGGCGGTACTTTTTTTTTTTTTTAAAGGAATTTTGCCTTTATTTGTTTGTTTGTTTATGGCTGTGTTGGCTCTTCGTTTCTGGCGAGGGCTTTCTCTAGTTGCGGCAAGTGGGGGCCACTCCTCATCGTGGTGCGCAGGCCTCTCACTATCACGGCCTCTCTTGTTGCAGAGCACAGGCTCCAGACGCGCAGGCTCAGTAATTGTGGCTCACGGGGCTGTTGTGGTGCGCGGGCTTCTCATCGTGGTGACTTCTCTTGTTGTGGAGCACAGGCTCTAGGTGCGCAGGCTTCAGTAGTTGTGGCACGCAGGCTCATTAGTTGTGGCTCAAGGTCCTGGAGCGCAGGCTCAGTAGTTGTAGCGCACGGGCTTAGGTGCTCCGCGGCATGTGGGATCTTCCCAGACCAAGCCTCGAACCCATGTCCCCTGCATTGGCAGGCAGATTCTCGACCACTGCGCCACCAGGGAAGCCCTGTACGTTTTTTTTAAAGCCTGTATTTTTATTATTATTACCTGTGCCTACTTTAAGAGACAGAATAAGATATAAATTAAAATGCTGACTAATCTGAATCCTCAATTTACTAGACTTATGCCACTACCACTCTGACACTTGTATACATATACAAACTTGTATAAGAAGCAAATGAAAATAAAGTAAAAACCTAGAACGCTATCAAAAGTATTTTGATTTATTCAATCAACCAACATTTATTAAATGCCTACCATCACTAGGTACTGTGCTAGGCACCAAAGGATTCAAAGATGGATAAAACATAGTGTTAATCCTTGAGGATTTTATAGTTTTAGGAGAAAAAGCCACATAAATACTTTAAAAATAATCCTGGCAGAAGTGTGGAGCATGAATTTACTAGGAAAGAGACTGGTGGCAGAGAGATCACGTAGGAGTCTACTGGAATATTCTAGGAGCATTTCTCAAAGTGTGGTCCCTGCACTAGCAGCTTTAGTGTGACCTAAGCCCCACCCTAGACCTATCGAATCAGAAACTCTGAGGATAGGACCCAGCAATTTATCTTTTAACAGGTCCTCTAGGTGATTCTGATGCATGCTCAAGTTTGAGAACCATTGTTCTAGAGTGACAGATAATAAGGATAGGATGGGGAATAAATAGTGATTTGATGTGGGTGCTGATGAAATTTAAAAAATTAAAAACAATTCTGTGGCTTAAAGCTTAGGAAACTATGTGGAAAATGAAACATCGAGTATGTTCCAGGCTCAGTTCATGTCAAGTGCTCTTCACCAGAGTCTCACTGCTTTTCCTGTGAAGGAGCTACATTTTACCCCACTCCCAGTAAGAAACAGCAGTAAAGATCCTAGGTAGGACATGACAAGGGTGCTGTTATTTGAGGCACTGGACATTCCACTGGGCAAATCGAATCTAGAGATCTACTGGATAACTTCAACACGTTCTATGAAATCTTGCCAGGAGCCTCTGACTGTATGGTATTGTCTATTAACAGCAGGAACTGATGTTCAGGATTATGATCTTGAGAATCAGTTTTCATATTCATACTACAGGTATTAAGGGAAATAGATATTAAATGCTGCTTGCTTCCTTTCCTAACACGTGTTCTCGCCACATCTACCTCCATGTTAAATAACAGTAAAGAAAAGGTAGCTGTGATCAGTCTGTCACTGGATTATTCACATATACATTCTAGCATAGTTCAATGTTAAGTCAAGGTAACCTGATACGAAAGTATGGCCTAACCTGCTACTTCCTGACTCACTCCCTTTCTGACAAAATCCCTCAATAACCAAGTTCTTAGATATACTGACTAGAATGGTTTCTATCTGATGGTAGGAGGTAAGTTTGTCTGTAGCTATGCATGTGGTTAATTGACTTATTCATTCATACAACAAAAATTTACTATCTACTCTATGCCAGGCACTGTGGTGGGTCCTAAGGATACACTGGTGAATAAGACACATAGTGCCCCTGCTCTCTTGAAGCTTATATTTTAATGGGGGAGATTTTTAAAGAAGTAATAACTTAGTAATTAAGATAATAAAAAAGTAAATAAGATAATTCCAGAGAATGTTAAGTCCTATTAAGGAAAATGACTGTGTGTAGCAGTACAGAATAGTGAAGGGACCCATGTTAGATAGGATGGTTAGAGAACACTTCTAAGTTGAGACTGAGGATGGGAAAGACATAGCCATGTAGAGCAGGGAGGAGCATATTAGGCAAAGGGAACTCCACGTGCAAAGTGTCTAAGGCCTTAAAGAAGACCAGCACAGCCACTGCACGCAAGCAAAGGTGTAAGTGGCATGAAATACAGATTCAGAGATAGCAGATCGTATAGATCCTTTTAGGCCACTATAGGAGTTTAGACTTTTAGTCTAAGTGCAACTAGAAGCCACTGAAGGGTTGTAAGCCGGGGAGTGAAATAATTTGCTTTCTCCTTAAAGTGAGTACTTTGGCTACTCTGTAGGAAAATGGAATAGAATGCCAAAAAAGCTCAGTTAGGAAGCTGCTGTAGTAAGTAAAAAACAGCCCTGAGTTAAAGTGGCAGAAAAGAAAAAGCAGAAAAATGGATGGATTTGAGATAAGATATGAGATATATCCTTAAAATTGAGTCAAAAGAACTCACTGAAGGTTTGGACAGAAGGAAAGGAAGGTATTAAGAATGATTCCTAGGTTTCCAGCTTAAGATATAAGCTGTTTGATGTTCCCTGTATTGTGTGATAGATGGATCATGCTGTAGGGAACATTTTCAGAACTCTTAAGTATGAGAAAAAGGGCAGAGACAAAGGATGCAAACATACATGTGTACAGAGCCCACCCATCCATTACCCTTTTAAGAAAAACTGCCTCACCTCCAGCAGTTGAGGGGGTCAGCTGATGTATTTGGAGCATGTAAATCAACGCTTACTGCTAACTGGACCAAGGCCAGGGCATCTGACCCCAGATGTTCTTCCAGTATCCTATTTATGAATGGCACAAAAAGTGAATTGAGCTAAGCTACTGTTCTCTTTCAGGAGCCAGAATGGAAAGCAAAGAAGGACCAGAAAGACCAGGAAGGAAGAAGCAGACATGCAACGCAGCTGAGTGACATTAATGTGTAAGCAATGGAGTGAAGATCCATGAATATCTGCTGTTGAGGTCTCTGGAACTCATGGAATCTAGAATCATCATCTGGCTCCACTCTCAGTAAAAACTTGTCCAGTTTTGGTTCTTGCTTGAGATTCCTTTTATGACAGGTAACACATATGAACCCTTACTATGTGTCAGGTACTGTTCCTTTATAAACATTATTTCATTCAGCTTTTACTGTAACCCAAATGAGACAGGTATTTTATCCTCATTTTTACAGATGAGAAAACTGAGGCTCAGAGATGTCAAATAACTTGTCCATAGTCACACAATGCCAGAACAAGGACTCAAATCCATGTCTTTTGACCCACTGTCTTAACCACTGTGTTATAATGTCTCCCTTAATGCTTATGTGCTTCCTTAAAAAAAATTCCTTATTCTGAGCCAGGTGAAATGGGTTTCTGTTCCTTTGACCAAAGGAATCAGATGAAATAGTGCCTTAAAGCCAAAGTATGGCTGCCCTACTAGATCCTGCACCCCTGCCCTTGCTTCCATGACAATGAGCTCCCTCACATAGTCATTCTTAAGAAAACTGAAGAGAACAAAATAAAGTACTGTATTGTGGGGATTTTGAAATGCACATATATAAAACAGAATGATACATTATAATCATAAATCTATATCGTTTCTTTTTCCTCTGTCTTTGAATACTTCAATATAGAATAGAGATCGAAATACACTGTGAAAAACCAATTTCTTCCTCTACCTTCTGAAAAATTAAAAGAAGGAGCTCTGGTTGTGTCCACTTAGGTAACAAAATTTTACAACCTGCTACTCCAAGGCTTAAAGGCTTAACTCAGGGTAGAATTTGGCTTATAGCTATATAGCATTTCAAAGGCAAAGAAAACTCCCCATCACTTTTCACTGTTCTTTCTGACAGTCTGTTACTCCTACGCTTTTGAATTGTTCATCCCTCAGACATCATCATTTTTATGAGTTATTTAGGCAAGCTGGGGCAGTAGTGCAAGGAAGCATGAGTTTACTGTAAGGCACTGAATAAATGATTGTAGATATGGGAAGAAAACTAATTTTAAATATAACGGTAAAAGTTATTTTTATTAAATTTTCAGTTTTGTGTTCATCATCCTAGGTGACGTATTTCAACTGTGGTGTTTTTCTAGTCATTTGCAAGACAGCAGGTAGAGTGTTTATATGAATACCTTTCATCAAATTTAATACCTAATACAGTTTCTCTAGAAGGTAAGCAACTTCTCAATCTGACCTGTGTCTTTTCCACAGTTGTGCAATCAACTTTTACCTTTAAGATGATGACTAACTTACAGCGGGCTAGAATATTTTAGATTCTTCTTTAATGAAGGAAGGTATTAAGAAAACAGGGGTGGCATTGACAGTTTTATGTGTCTAGGTCATTTAGGTTAAACATTTAAACCTAAATGTTTAATAAAGATGCTAACTGGGTATTTTTTCCTTTATAGAATGTGTTTTAAATATTTTATAATTGCTTTATCACTTCCTTAAAATTGAGTTTTCAGAAAAACCGTGTACTTCTGCTGATATGAGTATAGATCACTGTCTCTTTACATTGTGTTCTAGTGTTAGCCTAATTACTAGAATGAGAAAAAGTCTGAAAAACCTTTAGCCATTAAATTCATATATTTAACAAGTTACAACCTTGAAATCTTGCTCTACCTGAAAGTGCCATTAAAAGTGCTTGACCATTATTACTAGAGGAAATTTTTAATAAAAGCTAATTAAGCTATGAAACTCCCAAATGGTTAACTGATTTTAGGGGCTAAATTTCTGGTACTTCTAATTATCCTCTGATGGCTTTACTTAGTGTTTCACAACCATGACAGACGACAATGAAAAACCGCAGTGAAATTCATCCACCCTGACACTGTGCTAAGCACCAGCTTCTCCCTCTCCAAGTAAAATCAATACTCTGTTTGAGTAAACACGTTTACAGCTTTATTAGGATGTCTTGCTTGTTCTGTAACAGCTACTTGAAGCTGTGGTAACAAATCGACTCAACTCAGTTAAACCTAGAGAGCTGGGTAAGAGGCCCATCGATAAGGCTGTTATAAAAATAAACTGCAGGAGATCAGAAAGCTGGAGCAAACAGTCTGGTAAATGTCAATATTTTCCCTTACAGAGGATGACAAAAACAGTGAGATTATGTGGAAAGTCTTTTTTTCCCCCTTAAAAATGTCTCTTGTTTCAACTGGATAAAGCATTTCTACTTTTTGTGTACAGCTCTTCTGAATGAAATTTTTGCTTCTTAATGCCCATGTGCATCTGGAACAGGAAGCTGATGTAAATACTTGGTATTTCTCCTACCATTTCAGATTCTTTATTTTCCTTTATATAGAGAGGCTTATTTTGGTCTTCACTGACTTTATAAAATGACCTTATTCAAGTTATCTGGAATACCCTTGGTGGCTTAGTCTTACCTTCTTTTTATTAATGAAACAAAATTTCTGTCATCCACATTTGGGAGGTCATTTCAACACAGTGTTCACTCTTGCTATAATACTGGTGAGACCTGATGTTGTACCTTCCAAATTAGGCCTTCCAAATTAATGCATTTAACAAGAGCAAACAGTGTTAGTAGCTATAGTCAGGCTACTTAACCTCCTGACGAGCGGTAGTACATAAAAATGTCTGCTACCTATTAGGAGCAAGCCTCCACAGTGGCTACAGCTCTACCAAACAAGAACTCACATACCCTCTTTTAGATGTTTACAGGTTGCTCAAAGAACTAACATATGGCAGGAAATTCCCACTTCAGTTTGGCTGGCTTAGGCTACCCAGATGTGACAAAGTAATGGTTTCCCCCTGCTGAAAAAGGCTCAGATGTAAACCTTTTATCCTTTCATTTTTTATGTAGTTTAGTTAGTAAAATTTTATTTTGTTTTGACTTCATATTGACTACCAACTAGTCATGAACTTAAGTAACAACTTGTGACTCATATGTTAGAAAACACAGATTTTTCTGGAAAAAGGAAATCAACAAACATTAAATTTTGAAATAACTTAAAAAGCTACTGTGCCCATCAGGGTAAGGTCTGACCTAGCAGGTATTTGCATAATGAAAACCAAAGCCTAAGTGGTGTCAGATGGTGTAGTGACTGACATGCACAGGAAGTCAATTCAGAGCAAAGGTTCCTTCACGACAGCTAAGCACAATACATCCTCCCACACAAAGTGAGCAACTGAGCAGTATGGTATAATATATAGGCAGTGGTCAGTGCTATAACAATGAGGATAACTTATCTGCTCTTTCTGGTGTATGAAAATGGAAACTTGTCAAATTGTATTAACGTGGTGTGGGATATTGCATTTGAATTGAAAAAAAAAAATCCCAAACCAAAACACCTTTCTGTGCCCCTAATTCAGGAAAGAAGCTCCTGAAGAGTACTAAGCAGTATGTTTTACTTGTATGGATAAGGTGCCCTTGCACCCCAACCCCTTTCAAGATACTGCTTTAAAGATCATTCCTAGGGGCTTCCCTGGTGGCGCAGTGGTTGAGAGTCCGCCTGCCGATGCAGGGGACACGGGTTCGTGCCCCAGTCCGGGAGGATCCCACATGCCGCAGAGCGGCTGGGCCCGTGAGCCATGGCCGCTGAGCCTGCGCGTCCGGAGCCTGTGCTCCGCAACGGGAAAGGCCACAACAGTGAGAGGCCCGTGTACCGCAGGAAAAGAAAAAAAAAAAGATTATTCCTCCTTATGGAACAAAAATGTTAGAATCTGAATTTTAAACCTAATGTGTGATCTCTTGATGTGGTTCCCAAAATAAAAGTTTAGCATATGCTTCTGTTTATTGTTAAAGTTAAACATCTTGGATACCCACATACCAAAAAAACTACATCAAAGGCTTCTATCCATTTGGGGTATCAACTCTTGACCTATGTATTTCCAAAAGGCCTATATAACAGACTACTTAACTGACAATTTTCATTTGGGTTATGAACACATGTAATCACTGGATCATGAATTAATGAGCCAGGAGATCTGGCTTCTAGTATTGCATGTTTACAATTAACTCCCTTTCCTCATCCATCAAATGGGGGCTTTTTAATAGACCATCTTAGGTTTTCATACCTAACATCAATTCATTCAAGAGAGCTGCTTTTTATGAGCAACCAGATAAAATGTGGATAGGGTCAAATGGGGATTTGTTTAATCTCATTTCATTCTGATTCAGATAAAACCTCATTTGAACATAGTTTCACTATTGAAAGTTTGAAAACCTGAAAACCAGAAACGTGATTTAAAAAAATACTCCCTTTCAGCATTAACATTTTAAGCAATATAATTAAAAACAAAAAGACTTACCAGGACAAAGTCATAGCTTCTAGAGTGTTAGAATAAGGAGATGACAGTAAGCTTATTTATGCCCTAATTCATAAGCAAGATAACTAATTTTGTTACTATTTAACTCAATTCAAAAACCTGTATTTGATCAACTGACAATTTCTCACAGCAGGGTGGTTCTAAAATTCAAAGAGCACTTGATGACAGAAACTGGTTTTAATTTTCCGTTTATTTCATGGGATAGAAATAAAACATACATATCTTAATTTTATAAAATGTCAATGTAAACTGGATAATTAAATGAAAAATAAATTAAGATCTTGTGTTCATACCCCAGGTTTGGGAACTCATATCTGAAGTGAGAATAGCTGTAAATTTAGTAATTGCATTGATAATTTTTGTTTGTTTTATTCAGACCCCTGTTTATAGTAAATAGCCATATAACATCAGAGGTTACACTTCATACAAATTTTCATGCAGTCTGGGAAGTTGTTTGTAATAACTTATGCACCATTGGTTAAGACTTCTGCTAGGTCACAAGGTTGGCCAGGCTAGGCATCAGTACTACCCACATGTGATTTCATTTATTTTGATTATATTAATTACAAAACCAATAAAGGCACATTGTAACAAATTCAAACATCTATGAGACAAGATTTTAAATTGAATACACTCAGCTTTACGAAACCTTACTATATTGCTCCTACCTTTTTTTCATTTTGCTACTGACTGATGAAATCTCTGCTAAGTCATAGATTGGCCCCAGTCTACAGACTAGTGTTTAGAAAAAGCACTTAGGCTATTTTTCCTCACTTGGAGGGGAAGACAAGAGGATAGTAATGGAATGGAGTATAACAAAATGATCAGAGGTAAGAACTTGGGGGTCAAACTTTGAGTTTGAATCCTGGTTTTCACTGTGACCTTGGGCAAATTACTTACTCTCTTGAACCTCTGAGACCAGAGGAACTGTCCAGTTGAGCCTAGGCCCAGCTGCCAATTCACAGATTTGTGGAGTTAAATAAATGGTTGTTGTTGTAGGTCACTAAGTTTTGAGGGTGGTATGTTATGCAGCAAAACCTAACTGATACAGATTGGATGAATCTGACAGATAAGGTAGGTAAAATTGACCAAATCCATGTAAGAGCAGCTTGGACTGCTATTGGATTCAAGTGAGTTCCATTTGACTCACAAATATCATAGGCCAGGAAACTGATATACATATATTTTGTCATATCACAGTTCTAACAAAATTCACTTCAGATATTTTGCTTGTGACATTTCTTCTGGCCCTCTGCTGCTAAATGAAATCTTATAAATACCAACATTGTTTTCTTAGAATAAGCATTTCTTAATAATCATCAAATATAGGAGATGTAAGGTTCATATTTAAGTTTCAGGGTCTGATAGCCTCCATGGCTCAGACTGTCTCTGGATTCTCCAAATCTCCAGAAGACAAAGTCCTTTGAATTCCATGATCTACTTACAATTGCTTCTAGATGGAGGCCATCCAGGATACAAGATCTTTGAGGGAACATTACTATTTGGGAAAAATTCCAGACTTTATCCTAAAATCATCCTGTATCCCGTGTTAATGCAAGTTATTTCTCATTTCTGTCATGGCTCGAGGATCATCTTTACCTCTTTAGACCCACAAAGGCTTAAATAATCTTAGGCAAGACTCCTGAAATTTGGTCCTGGTCCAACGTCAACTTATCAAAATCTCTGGATGTGAAACATCAGAGTAGCGTGTCATGAAGCATCCTAAGACTGTGCAAGGTGTGAATCTCTCTTCCCTTTCCCCCTGTGTGAACTTGAGCTGCTGTCTGTGGTGTATTTCAAATTCTTAATGACCAAGTCAATCCCATACCTCATTTGATGGTTTTAAGGGAAACTGCTTAAGAAATCAAACACCAAAGATGTCCTGCTAGAGGTAAAAGATAGGGAAAGGGATCGTTGTTGCTGTGGGATGGGGTAGGAGTGTGCAGCAATCATCTTGGTTACCATCCACAAGTAAATCTTCTGCATACAGTGGGTCATATGAAGGTTTCGTTTTTGGGTGAAGAAGTGTGAGAAATGATATATTCAACACTCACCAAGTTATTTTCTAGTCCTCTGAGTTGACAGCAAAGGCAGGGGGTGGTGCAGAAAAAAAAATCAGAATTCTACACCACTTCTCTGTACAGCACAATGAAGCAGCAGTTAAGAAGAACGGGAGAGTAAGTTACAAATGTTTGGGAATAAAAAGCAAGGTGAGAATAGAAAATGTAAACATAACTTAGAGATTCCCTATGGTTCTCTGAAGTATAGACAGGTGCTACTTGAAAAGGAAGTAATATCCTTGCTCTGGTAACTTAAATCTTTTTTTTTAAACAAAAAGTCTTTTCTGAACATGAATTAGAAAGTGAAATTAATGCTCCTTTTTATTAGATGGGAAATAGGATAAGTATTTATACTGTGATTGCTAAGTGGCTTTAAAAGTCATTTTCATATTGTAGGTAATATCGTTTAGGATAATACATTTTCCCTGATAAAGCTGTCATGAGAAATTTGAAAATAGAAGTATTAAAGGCAGCACAGTTACTTTACTATCATTCAAATAAACTATTCTAAGCTATATATGGCTCTTAACATTTAATGAAGCTTTTTTAAACCTAAGAATGTTGGTCCTTGGGTAAGGTCTCTAGACTTTTTTCTGAGAGTTAGATGTACGTGCCTGGGTATAATCTGTCAAAGGTGCACTCACTTTTAGTCTAAAGATGATTTGTAGGTCTAGTTCATATTCCTATAGCTGCCATAAAACATACAACTAAATCATATTAGATTAACACAGGCTGGTATTGACAGCCCACTGGGAACATATTGATTAGGTCCCCTTTCATGTTATTTGTTATGATTTTTCTTCTCAGTTTCATTTACTGGGAAGACACAGGGGAAGAGATTTCACAGGGAACAATGACAGTGCCTGTCACAAAATGTTCTCAATGTTTCCATTTGTTACTATGGCAGTGACAAAGAGGGTTCCAAATGAAAAGGCAGACCTGCTGTGACAAAGCACAGCAGGACAACAGGAAGAAATTTTCAACTGACCTGGGAAATTAGGAAATCATACTTAGAGATTATAGAATTGTCTCCATTTCCAAGGGTACAATCGTGGCGCTTTGGCTTTTGAGGGAGAATGTGAAAAGGGTAGTTCCATCAGGGCTGGCTAGTGACAAGTAAAGGGCAGACATTAGAAAGTGTTTAAGGTCTCCAAATAGAACAAGGAGGTATGCTTGTGGAGGCTAGAGGGATTTGTCACTGTTACCAAACTCTCGAGACGGAACTATGAATTTAATTTATGTTCCTTTGGGGTACTCATTTTAAAATTATACATGAAAATCTATGATGTAGTCATGTATCTCTTATGTGGCTAATGAGAACGCATGGCACTCTGGTATTGGGATATGTAATATCAGCACACGGTAGGTGAAGTCATGGTTTATCTAAGAACTTGAAATTGGGACTGGAATATAGTTATGCAAAGTCACAAAAGAAAGAAGTGCTTGTAAGCCAGCAAAACTTGAAAGTAATAGGAGGAATATATTAACCATCTAAAGATAAAATGTGTCAATCAGAAAGGAGACACGTTAATCAGGCAATCAAGCAAAGAAAAAGAAACTACATAGTAAATGCAAAAGTTGCCATCATTGCCTCTCCATTCATGATCAAGGTAGAGGAGTATACTTCAAAAGATAGAGTATTTCCAATCCTACTAGAAAGCCTTCCCCTGGTGTAGAGATGGGAGTAGGGGATTTTAGCCAATGGATTTTTGAGTATTTCCAACTAACCAGAACATCTCTATTGTAAGATGGATGTATCAGCCTGGTGCTATTAAACAGTTGATTCATATAACTCCCTGTATTCGGATTCCATGCTGACCAAGCGAGTTTATGATCTGGCTTTCTGTATCTCTGTAGTGCAATCAATTCTACTGCTTAGCAGAAAGCTCCTGGTTCAAACTCACCTGGGATTAAGTCCTTCGATTCTCTTCCCTTTCACTTTCTTTTCTGCAACAATCTTACCCCAGAGTCCTAAGAATCCTATTGTGTAACAAAACCTCCTGTTCAATAAATGAAGTCATCTATTCAGTCAATAGGAACATTCTCTCTGGCAAAACCAGCTTTTGTTAGAAAGGCGGGTCTGTGGTTCTGAGTCCTAATGATGAGATTTCCCTAAAAGTTTAGAGAAGCAGTACAGTTCAGACTGCCTGGGTCTGAATCCTGGCTCTGCTACTTTCTAGCTACGAGAATTTGGGAAAGTTATCTAACCCCTCTGTGTCTCAGTTTTCTCATCAGTAAAATGGGGTTAAAAATAACCTACTTCAAGGAGCTTTTATGAACATTAAACGAGTTAATATACGTAAAGTGTCTAAGATATCAGTTGGCTAGTAGGTGCTGCATAAATGTTATCTATGCTATTACTATATAGCTTGATGTACATAGACAGAATGTGCTGAACACGCCAGCATAAGTATTCCTTGTTAAAATGACATTAGAGTATTCATCTCATTGCATGACTCAGTCTTTCAGGATCTGAATATCCTGGGAACCAATGAGAGTAGGGTTAAAATGAGAAAAATGGCTACTTAATTGAGGTTTTACCAGTAAAGTTCTGCCTAGTTTCAGCTTGACTTCCACTTTCTCTATACTGATTTCAACAGTGCGTAGTGAAATCCAGGGTATGATGAAAGTGAATAAAGTGAGGAGGCTGCCAACATATTACAAAAGGGGTTGGCAAACCATAGCCTGAGAGCCAAATCCAGCCCATGCTCTGTTTTTGTACAGCTGGAGAGCGAAGAAAGGTTTTTACATTTTTAGAGTACTGCAAAAAACCAAAGACAAAACAAAAAGCAAGCAAGAAAACAAGAAGAATATGCAGTATACGGCTTGCAAAGCCTAACGTATTCACTGTCTGGCCCTTTAGGAAAAAAGGTTCGCAAATCACTGTTCCACACTCTTTCCTTTTTACTTACCTCACTGTACCCCAAGAATAAGTATATAAATGAGTCTGGGTAACCAGAGTGAGATAAGAAAGAGGCCGAAAATCCTGTAACAAAGAGCCCAAGGGCTTTGATGATATAGTTCATTTATCACTCTAACTGTAATACAAATGGCTAGCTCGCTGTTCCTATTTTAGTATCCTAAGAATGACTTCCCTCTTCCTCAAAAAGTCTATATATTCCTACCTCGTAGTGGAAGCATTATAGGTAGTTAGGGGTCTATAAAGGAATCTGTTGTTGCAAGGCCAGGAAGCCCCAGGCCTCAGGCCCAGGAGTAGTGCCTAATTAGGTCACCATCGTATCTATGACAGCCTCAGGATGTACCCAACTAAATAGCAAAGAAAGAGAATACTTACTGTTTTAAGTACTTTAAAGTGCTTAAATAACACACACACAAGTTATAAATTTAAAAGTTTCTGTACTAGATTCCTAGTTTAACCAATTTCTAAACAGGAAATCAATAGTGTCTCCTTAATGTATTACAGAATTTGGCCCAATTCTGGATAAGGTATTTTTAGGCTACATGGGTTTACAGCTCTGAAGCGGTATGGAATAGGAAAAACAGCTGCAAAATAATCAGTGATGAAGCCTTTCAGAGCAAAGGAATAAAAGATACGTGCGTGACAGTAAAGTAGAACATTATTTGTTGTATGTACTCTTTCCAAAAAAAGATGGCATGGGGCATGCTACCAGTCTAATGGTAAACAGCTCATTTAAGACTAGGCATGAAAAGTTTCAAAGAAGGAAACATGAAAAATTTATGCTAGTGAACATTAAAAGAATATAAATATTTTAAGTAACATTAAGTTCAAACCATTATACAATCTTAAATAAGTTTCCCATAATTCAACTTATCTTCCAAGGAAAGGAAGACAAGGGTCAGCTCCATTCGCCTTTTTTTCCTTGTCTCGCTTGATGTTATGAGAAATAAAGGTCAGGAGGGACTCTTCTGGGCTATCACTCAGGAGTCTAAAGCTTTCTAGAGATCTTAACCTAGCTTAACTACACTTGGCTAGAAGGAGTTCAGACATATGAAAAGAACTTTTGAATCCGATTTTAGATCAATCTAAGTTATCAAGCCAAAACTCTTCCAATTGTCTTGATCTTATTTTTGACTACTCACTCCAAGAATGATTTAGTTTTTATAAACTGTGCCAGTTCTTATTGAACCTTAATGAGACAAAAATTTAACCCTTCCTGGTACAATAAACATCCAACTATTGTGTTAGAAACAGATGTTTTAACTAAAGGATATAATCCAAAGACATCATCCTTAGCTATTAGCGTACTATTAATATTCACAATGTGTTTTAAAGAACAACAATTTGTTAACATTTAAGCCTGAAGGGCTATGAATATACTATGTACTGTCTTGATGCAGCTTGTTTATGCAATATTCTGACAGACACAATTAATCTTGTGAAAATGACTGGGATATAGCGTAACAGTAAATTATCTTTAAGCCCAAAATACATATTTTCCTGTAGTAATATACCCTCATAACACAATGATAGTAGCATATGGAAAAAACATCAGGAATTAATTATTTAAAAGCAGAAATTAAAAGTTACTATATTCATAAATCTTGGCTATGTGGCAGAGACAGGGTTAAAGGAAATGTTTAACTTGTAAGTAAGTATGAAATAAATGAGTCCGTACCTCCAACAAATGCATCTCCAGCTCCATTGGTATCAACAATTTCTTTCTGGTCTTGATCCAAGACAGCAAAAGCGGTGACTTCACTTTCTGCAATTAGAGCCAAAGAAAGGCAGACTGACTTCTCTTTGTAAACACTCAATATACAAACTCACCCAGGAAAGCTTGAAGCTCCTACATCAGCCAGAGAGAGAGACAGAACATGAAGCCCATATTCTGTACATGAGCACTTGGGAACCAAGGTGAAAAGCCATCTGTAAGCAATGCTTTTTGGTATTTTCAGCATACAGATGTTGTATGTGTTTTGTTAAGAGTTACACTTAGGTAGTTCACATTTTTGAGGAACAACTGTAAATGGTAGCAGTACATTTTTGGACAGTAAAAATACTTGAACAGAAACTATGAGCTAAAGGAAGTATTAAGTACTAGATCATGGATCTCTAATAAAGCATCAAGACTGGCTACATTCCTGGCAATGAAATCTTGGATATAGTTAAAGAGCTGTAAATTTAAAAAATACAAATAATGAGTCTTGAGTATTTCTCTATAGAAAATCACAATGGCACAATAAAAATATAACTACTATTCTGAATAATACTTGATGCCAATGTCAAGGATTACTGATATTAGTTGGCTTATTACGGATAACTTAATCTGGTTACTTTTTACAACGGAGTCACTATTTCCTCCAAACTATCAGTCAAATAACAAAAGGGAAAGCTACCACTGAATGCATGGGCAGAACAAAATGGACAGTGCAATGAGCTCTTCTCTTACAGCAGTCTGGACTTGGTTCTTGGTTCTTTTGACTACAGAGTAACCTAATACACTACTTTAAACTTGGCACATGACAGTGGAATGGCATTACAGTAGTCTCCGTTATCCAGTTTTGCTTTTTGCGGTTTCAGTTACCCGCGGTCAGCTAAAGTCTGAAAATATTATGTGGAAAATTCCAGAAATAAACAATTCATAAGTTTTAAGTTCCACACCATTCTGAATACCGTCCCAATCCATCCTGCCCTGGATATGAATCATCCCTACGTATGCCGCCTGTAAGTCACTCAAGTAGCCGCCTCGGTTATCAGATTGACTGTCACTGTACTGCAGTGCTTGTGTTCAAGTAACCTTTATTTTACTTACTAATGGTCCCAAAGCACAAGAGTAGTGATGCTGGAGATTTGGATATGCCAAAGAGAGGCCATAAAGTGCTTCCTTTAAGTGAAAAGGTGAAAGTTCCTGACTTAATGAGGAAAGAAAAAAATATTATATGTTGAGGTTGCTAAGACAGATCTACAGTAAAAACGAAGCTTCTATCTGTGAAATTGTGAAGAAGGAAAAAGAAATTTGTGTTAGATTTGATGTCGCACCTTCAACAGCAAAAGTTATGGCCAGAGTATGTGACAAGTGCTTAACTAAGATGGAAAAGGCATTAAGTTTTGGGGTGGAGGACATGAACAGAAGATTTATTCCTATTGACGGCAACGTGCTGCGCCAGAAAACACTGAGCCTATAGGAACACTTCAGCCAGGGATCCCCTGAAACAAGTGACAGCCAAGCCATTTACTGCAAGTAAAGGATGGTTACAGATTCAGTAAAAGATCTGGACTGAAAAATATAAAAATTATTGGAGAGGCTGTGTCTGCTGATGAAGAAGCTACTGCCACATTTCCGGCAGTGCTGAAGGAGTTGATTAAGGAGATAGCATACCATCCAAAGCAAGTCTTCAGTGGTGATGAAACTGGGCTCTTCTGGAAGAAGATGTCCAATAGAAGCTACATTCATAAAAGTGCAAAGGAGGCACCAGGGCATAAAACATGGAAGGACAGATGAACGTTGGTACTATGTGGCAACACTGCAGGGCATATGATAAAGCCAGGTGTAGTGTGCGTAGTGTTCAGGGTGAAGAACCCATGTGCTCTCAAAAACAAAACCAAAAATTATCAGAAAGCATGGGTGACAGTTATCTCATTAATGGGATGCTTCCACCAATGCTTCATCCCAGAAGTGAAAAAATATTTGGAAGAAGAAAGGGTGGAATTTGAAGTCCTATTAGTAACAGATAACGTACCTGGTCATCCTGAATTGTTACAAACGTGAAAATGTTGAGGTTGGAATTTTATCTCCAAATACAACTTCACTGCTTCACCCCTTTTACAAGGGCATCATTCAGTTTGTCCAGGTCACATACACCCACCCTGTATTTGATCATATTTGATCAGCAATTGATGCAGACTCTAATCTGGACACAATGCAGTGCTAGAAATCATTCATTATTACTGACACAATAACATTCATCAAAGCTGCAGTGGATGAATTAAAACCAGAAATTGTAAAGGCCTGCAGTCATGAATGATTTTAAAGGCTTCCTGGGGATCAGTGGAGAAGTTAGGAAAATCATTCACACAGTAAGAAGGATTTGCCAACATGCTTGATGAAGAAGCAGAACACATCAAAGACCATGGAGAAATGTTAACAAATGAGAAAGTGGAAGAACTTGTTGAGTCATTTACAGAGGAAGAGAAAGATGATGAAGAAGAAAGTGGAGCAGAACCAGCAACTCGGACATTACCAAAATTTGCTGAAGTGTTTCAAATTGCACAGACTTTAAAGGACAAAATTAGGGAATAAGATCCTTGGATGGAATGCAGCATTAAAGTCACCCTTATAATCACTGAAGGATTCAACCTCTGTAGCAAAACACTGATGAGTTAAAAAGAGACAACTTCCAATTACAATGTTCTTCCAAAAGGTTTCATTGAAACAAATAAACAAACACAAACAAAAACCCTTCAGCTATTGAGGATGCCCAACCATAGACATCATCATGGCTTGATGATTCTCCTTCTGACGTTATCATCAGAAGGTCAATGTTAGCCTAATGATACATCACAATATCTGTGTCATTCACCTCACCTCATTTCATCACGCAGGCATTGTATCATATCCTATCATCATCATAAGGGTGAGTACAGTACAATAAGATAATCTGAGAGAGAGAGACCACATTCACAAATTTTTTTTTTTTTTTTTGGCCATGCCGCGTGGTATGTGGGTTCTTATTTCCCCAACCAGGGATGGAAACCTGGTCTCCTGCGGTGAAAGCGTGGAGTGCTAACCACTGGACCGCCAGGCAATTCCCATCACATAATTTTTATTACAGTATATTATTGTAATTGTTATATTTTATTATTATTCATTGTTGTTAATCTCTTACTATGCCTAATTTATAAATTAAACTTTATCATAGGTTTGTATGTACAGAAGAAAAACAACATAGTATATATAGGGTCTGGTACTATCCACAGTGTCAGGAACCCAATGGGGGCTTTGGAACATATCCCCTGCAGGTAAGGGAGACTACTGTATCTGTGATGAAATTTGGCCTAGAGGACATTTGTAAAAGACTGAATAGTGCTTTTCATTGGTGTCTGGAACTTCTGAAACTACAAATTTGCATCCTTTATGGGGACAAATGTGGCCAAAGCGCTATAAACTTCAATCTCATCTAAGATCAAGAAGGAGAGAAAAGGAAATCTTGGAAATTTTAAGGTCTTAATAAAGAACCTAAGACTCTCAAAAAGCATGTTCTGTTTGCCTTTTGCTACCTGCTACTAATGGATACTTTCAACAAGAGATAAACAAAGTGATGATAATGAAAAAAAGATCCTCCTGGAAAGATTGATATTCAAGAAGAGGACTCATTCACTTAGTGATGTCTTTTGACTGTAGATGCTAAGAAGATTCCATATTAGAAGTACCTGTTTAAACTCTTTAAGTACTACCTTTCCACACTTTGTAACACCAGACCTACATGAAGTTAACAAGATTTTGATTAATTGGAAGTTAAGGCATAAACATCCAGGATTAAATTTTCTAGGGAGTATGCAGTACAGACTGCTACGCAGGCCAAAAAAAAAAAAAAAAAGATATAAGCAGACTTTATTAGAAATAATTAGGAAAGGAAAGGGCTACAGTCTGGTTTAGGGAAAGGTCTGTACCATAAATATTTATAAAGAAATCTGATTTTATTACTTCCAAGTACAAGTCATACTATAAAGGGAATTAACAACTATAAACTAAGAACAAACAGGCATTAAACAAGTAAAATGAGCTAAGTTAATGACACCATTACCATTTATAATAAGGTTATATTATGTAATAATATAACACATCTATAAAACATTTTAGGTAATATAAGAATTAATTCCTGGATTACAGATTAAAATAATCACATATAAATGATAAGTAAGTTGCAATTAGATATAATTCCTTGAGTTCTTTGTTTAAAAAAGTTATTGACTTTTGATTGGATAAATCTTTATTTATGAATAAAACCTAATTCACAATGGAAGAGTTTATCTGAATTTTGTTCTTAAGAATCATGACTTTTTGTTTAAATTAGCAAAAATTCTAAATGAATGCAGCTTTACTACACTTTCTTCTGGATATATGTGTAGATCCTTGAAATCCTTTACCCTTAGGTGTCATATGAAGTTCAATTTCCTGAAACATAAAGTAGAAATATTTTCCACTTTTTGTACTTATTAATTCAAATAAGTATATAAGAATATTAAGAATGTAAAAAGAGCTGTCATAAATTGGTACACAGTCCAGGCTCTATTATCTTCTGCATCTAGAGAGCTATATTATGAGAACTCCTTTCAAAATAATAACGCTGAAAATTTGCAAGATCTTGAATGGTGTTCCAAATCATTGAAAAGGGATTAAACAACATTCAATAATATTCAAGTTCACTTATATTTTTGGTACATTCTTATTTTGAAATACAATGATCTAAGCTGGTTTACAGAGTTATTAAAAAAATTCCCACAGGGGCTTCCCTGGTGGCGCAGCGGTTGAGAGTCCGCCTGCCGATGCAGGGGACACGGGTTCGTGCCCCGGTCCGGGAAGATCCCACATGCTGTGGAGCGGCTGGGCCCGTGAGCCATGGCCGCTGAGCCTGCGCGTCCAGAGCCTGTGCTCCGCAACGGGAGAGGCCACAACAGTGAGAGGCCCACGTGCCGCAAAAAAAAAAAAAAAAAAAAAAAAAACCTCCCACAAACTAAGTAAATGGTATTCACCAGCATGACCCATTCCATAGCCTTCTAGTCAATTTATTGTATGAACATACAAAGTACCTAACTAAATCTTAAGACACACTTATAGGCATGGGCATTATTCAGCCAATGAGGCCCAAGACACTCACATCACTGTTACTGGGATCTTGTTTTCTTAGGTGTGAAATAGGACTGGAGTAGCTGTGGGAACAAGTAGCAAAAATAGCTTTTTGCCTTAGTTATAGAAAAATGACACTTAGTTCTGATCAAGTACTTCTACTCAAGAGCTTAAGATAAGTAAGTGCCATTGTCTCTTCCCAAATTCTTTATAAAGTGAGAAGGAAAAGGATTGGGAATAATTATTATTCCTATTTTCCAGACTTCTACAACAGCACAAAATCATGAGCTTCCCCAAGCAGACAGGAAACAAACACTAACAATTCAGCTGATAACAGATTTGCTTAGTGTCATTTATTGGATAAGACCCTCATGGCATCTTCACTCAGAACAATGAAATTTAATGTACTTAAAGTACAAAATAATAAAAATCAAACAGTCTCTGGACAGTTTATACAAACAGGTAATTCACTCTTCACTCTACTGTGACATAAGCCTTACTACCCAGTCTATTAAGAGGCCAGTCTGGCTAGAATCAACTATAATGTTAAGTCGTTTATAGTAGAGATGGTTAGTTCATACAAATGCCACAATATCTAACTGAAAAATAATAATAAAAAATCCACTCATTCAATGCCAAACAATTAGACTAAATGTTCCGGTAGCTTTACTGCTACCAAATTAACTATATATTTTAGTACTGTATACACATACAGAGTCAAGATAATTAATATCCTTAGGAAATTCTGTTCAAGGTATATTAAAGTGCCATGTGTTGTCACTGTCTTACTGATGTCACCTCTAAATTGTAGTGAAGATATAACTGAAGAAGATACAAAGCAGGGTGAGAAGCAGATAGCTAAGTGTTTTTCAGCCTCAAGGTAGACTGTAGTCACCACCTCTACCACGGCCTCTGATGAGCATTACCAGCCATGGAAAAAAACAGAAAACTGACGGCAAAAACTTCACCAGAAAGTGACAAGTAGGACTGTTTAAAAACCAGGACTCCTGGGCTTCCCTGGTGGCGCAGTGGTTGAGAGTCCGCCTGCCGATGCAGGGGACACGGGTTCGTGCCCCGGTCCGGGAAGATTCCACATGCCGCGGAGCGGCTGGGCCCATGAGCCATAGTCGCTGAGCCTGCACGTCCAGAGCCTGTGCTCCGCAATGGGAGAGGCCACAACAGTGAGAAGTCCGCGTATCGCAAAAAAAAACCCCCAGAACTCCTAAGGTTCTGAAAAGTGGCTCCTGCACCTTGGTTTCTTATAATGAGGTATTTCCAGGGTATTAATGTTTTTGTTTGCTTGTTTTTTTTTTTTTTAATTTATTTATTTTTGGCTGCGTTGGGTCTTTGTTGCTGTGCGTGGGCTTTCTCTAGTTGTGGCGAGCGGGGGCTACTCTTCGTTGCGGTGCACAAGCTTCTCATTGAAGTGGCTTCTCTTGTTGCAGAGCACGGGGTCCACGTGCGCGGGCTCAGGAGTTGTGGCTCGCAGGCTCTAGAGCGCAGGCTCAGTAGCTGTGGTGCATGGGCTTAGTTGCTCCGCAGCATGAGGGATCTTCCTGGAACAGGGCTTGAACCCGTATCCCCCACATTGGCAGGCGGATTCTTAACCACTGAGCTACCAGGGAAGCCCTGCTTGTTTTTTATTAACCTTTTTTTGGGGGGATAATTTTAAACAAGCAGAAAAGTTTAAAGAAAAATACAGAGAATTCCCATATAACGTTTATCCAGATTTACCAGTTTTTCATTTTGCCATAATTTATCAGTCCTCCTGTATATACATACATATTTATTCTTTCAAGCCATTTGAGCTTAAGTTGCATATATCATGTCCTTTACTCCTTAATAATTTATTTAATTTGGTGTATTTCCTAAGAACAAACATATTCGTTTAGGTAACCATCGTATAGTTGACAAATTTAAAAACTTAATATTGTTATTTCATCTAATCTATACTCCATATTCCAATTTTGTTAATTGTCCTAATGTCTTTTATAGCAATTTTTTTCATCCAGTACAGGATGCAGTCCAGAACCACATACTGCTTTTAGTTGTGCTTGTTTTTTTAAAAAAATTAACCTTTTAACTTTTACTATAGGTAATGCATAACTACAGTCCCCAAATATAAATATGTGGAAATATATGGTACAACCACCCTTCTCCTCTTATCTCTCCCATTCATTCAGTTTCTAGCCCCACTATTTTTCAATCTGGTTATTACTGCTATTGCTTCCCTGTATATCCTTTCACAATTTCTCTATGCACATATAAGCAAAACATTCTTATTTTTCTCCTTTTTATTTTAAACAACAAAAAAAGTATCATACTATATGCATGCTGTTCTGGACCATGTTTTTTCATTTGGAGATCTTTTTATATTGGTAAACAGAGAATGTCATTGTTTTTCATGACTGTGTAATAGTCCACTGTATGGATATACTATAATTTACTTAAGTAGTCCTTTACTGATGAACTTTTAGGTTGTTTTCAATCTTCTGTTATCACAAACAATGTTTCAAAGCACTAATGCTTTTATTTTAAGTAGACTCTAAATTTAATTATTTTACTTAATAGCCAAGTTAAGAATATCATTCCTACTTTATAATGGGAACTGACACAAGGAAATTAAGTTGTTATGCAAACAGCATGAAATATGCCTGTGTCACAGAATAGGGAAAAAAAAGAGAATCCAGGAAATGCTTTTTCTCTTCATTGGATACACATATCAGGATATGAGCAAAGGCACCCTGCTCAGACTGCCCTAATAAACAGGATAATGAAACAGATGACAAATTCTGCTAATAATAGAGATTTATAGAACAATCCTAATTAACAAGGACTTTTGGGGGAAATGAAGAGCTCTGGGTTAATTTAATTTTCTGGTTAACTAAAGAAAAAGCAGAAAGTCTTTTTAGTTGGAAATCTTTCTAAATGTACTAATATAATAACATACCATGACATCCTTGCTTTAATTAGTTTATTGAACTCAATGAAAATTTTCTTTGATAATAGAGAATCCTACAGCACATGTTAATGTCATTATTCTGAACATCAGTTCTTATTGTAGTTCCAAAAGTATAAGTGCTTTCATGAAAGGCAGAATAAATGGAATGATGGCAAGTAAACCGGATTAGGACTCAAAAGACCCACGGTTTGAGTCTGGTTTTTGTTCAGCTACTTTATTCAACAAATACTTATTAAGAGCTTATCATGTGTCAGGACCTCTGTCAGGGAAGGAGAATACAGATGTGAATAGGAAAAACAAAAACCCTGCTCTCACAGGATCTACATTCTAGTGAGGATAGATAATATATAACTAGCACAAAAATGAAGAAGATAATTTGAGATAACAATAAATGCCATGAAGGAAATAAAACAGATGATAAAGTATTACTGGGGAGGAGGGTTAATTTAGATGGGTGTCACTTCTTCACTGAGGAGGTGATGTTTGAATTGAAACTTCAATAGCAAGAAGGAGCCAGCCATGTGAAGATCCAGGAGTGGAATATTCAAGTGCAGAGGACCTGGGCTAGCAACAAGCTTTGTGAGCTAGGCCTGTTCAAGGTTAAGAAGGCCACTGTAACTAGAGTACAGTGAGTATGTGGAGATCAAATTTGTGTGTGTGTGGGGGGTGGGGTGTCGGGGGGAAGAGCTGGTAGAATTTCATTCTATTTAATAAAAAGGGAAACCACTGGAAGGTTTTAAAGAGAGGAGTGACACGATCCCATTTTCAAAAGAGATTGTTCGGGCTTCCCTGGTGGCGCAGTGGTTGAGAGTCCGCCTGCCGATGCAGGGGACACGGGTTCGTGCCCCAGTCCGGGAAGATCCCACATGCTGCGGAGCGGCTGGGTCCGTGAGCCATGGCTGCTGAGCCTGCGCGTCCAGAGCCTGTGCTCCGCAACGGGAGAGGCCACAACAGTGAGAGGCCCGCGTACTGAAAAAAAAAAAAAAAAAAAAAAAAGAGATTGTTCTGGCAGCCTTATAGAGAATGGACTGAATGGTGGGAGTTGGGAACGGAGTCTAAGATGCTACTTACCAAGAGACGTTGTGCAAGTCACAGTGTAACTTAAGCTCTGTTTTGCTGCTCAGAAAATGATGGTAATTCTTGCTTTAGCTATTTTCAGTGACTATTATATGGATTAAGCATAAATATTAATAAAAGCACCCTGTCAAATATAAAGCCCTATACAATTCTATAAGGTGTTTTTAGGAGCTTATTATCTTTTTTAAAATTTAATTTAATTTAATTTATTTTATTTTTGGCTGCACTGGGTCTTTGCTGCTGCACGCAGGCTTTCTCTAGTTGCGGTGAGCGGGGGCTACTCTTTGTTGCGGGTGCGGGCTTCTCATTGTGATGGCTTCTCTTGTTGCAGAGTACAGGCTCTATGCGTGCGGGCTTCAGTAGTTGCAGCACACGGGCTCAGCAGTTGTGGCTCGCGGGCTCTAGAGTGCAGGCTTAGTAGTTGTTGCACACAGGCTTAGTTGCTCCGTGTTATGTGGGATCTTCCCGGACCAGGGCTCAAACCTGTGTCCCCTGCACTGGCAGGCGGATTCTTAACCACTGCGCCACCAGGGAAGCCCAGGAGCTTATTATCTTCAATCAGGCAATAAGTACTTGTTGAACACTCACTATGAGCTCTTAATTTTCTGCTAGATCCTTTGGAAGCAGATAAAGGAGAATTATTAAGACATGGTCTGTCTTCTCAAGGAACTTAAGAATCTAGTTGGAAAGAGAAATCTAGCATATGTGGAAGAATTTGTGAAATATTAACAATGTAATATTTATAGCTGCAACAGGAGCTCAAAGGAGGAAAGGAACAATGTGAGTTTAATTAACTGGTGATGGTTTCATGGAGAAGATTGAACTTAAAGCTGGGTTTTGATGTGGATAGTGAAAAGGAGAGGAAAAGAAAGATATATATCCCAGGAGGCATAGAGAAAGAAGGATGTTTAAATGTCAGGTAAGGCCAGAAATAACGCAAGATGGGTGGGGTCCAGCCATCTCTAGGGAGGCCTTGAAAGCCCGACAAATGTTTGGACTTGATACATGAGGCAAATGGGATGCAAATGCAGTTTCTGAGCAAAAAGCGATATTCAAATACTTACTATGAGCCAGGTACTGCACCAAGTGCTCTATATACTTTATCTCATGTATTCTCACTGCAATCACATGAGTTAGGTGTTATTGACCTGATTTTATAAATGAAGACATTGAAGCTCACGGAGGCTGTCAACTACCCAGGGTCCCAAAGCAAAATAGGACTTTGGGACAAAAAGAATGACAGAGAAGTAAAATATAATTCCAAAGCTGCCATTTGAGCAATGCTGCCACCATTTTTTCCAGAAAAAAGGTGATAATGGAAAAAAAACAGGTTTTGATTGAACAGTATGTAACAGTTTACTGACATTTAAATTCCCCTTTTAAGCCCTGTACTGATAACTAAATTTGACTAAATTAAGTAAATTAATACTCCATAAAGAACAGAGGCAGTATAACATTGTGATTAAGAATATGAACAAGGCTCTTGGGTTCATATTCCCAATTACTAGTAAATTCCGATTTACTAGCTCATAACCAAGTTAAACTCTCTATGCCTCAATTTGTCATGTGTAAGATGGGGGCAAAAATTGTAATTATCTCATAGAGTTTTTGCAAACATTAAGTCAGTTAATACATGTAAAGCACTTAGGACAAAGGTTGGCACGTAGTAAGCATTTAATAAATAAATGGACAAGAATATTATTAATCTTAAAATAAGACTTCTGGGTATAGGCGACCAGGTCTTACTTAAAACTGCTCCTTCTGAAGGCATGTTTTTTTTTTAAATAAAATTATTTATTTATTTATTTTTGGTTGCGTTGGGTCTTTGTTGCTGTGCGTGGGCTTTCTCTAGCTGTGGTGAGCAGGGGCTACTCTTTGTTGCAGTGTATGGGCTTCTCATTGTGGTGGCTTCTCTTGTTGTGGAGCATAGGCTCTAGGTGCGCGGGCTTCGGTATTTGTGGCCATGCAGGCTCAGTAGTTGTGGCTCGCAGGCTCTAGAGCACAGGCTCAGTAGTTGTGGCACACGGGCTTAGGTGCTCCGCAGCATGTGGGATCTTCCTGGACCGGGGCTCGAACCCATGTATCCCGCATTGGCTGGCGGATTCTTAACCACTATGCCACCAGGGAAGCCCATTTTTTAAAAAGTTAATTAATTTTATTTATTTATTTTTGGCTACGTTGAGTCTTCATTGTTGCGTGCGGGCTTTCTCTAGTTGCGGCAAGGGGGAGCTACTCGTTGCGGTACGCGGGCTTCTAATTGAGGTGGCTTCTCTTGTGGAGCACAGGCTCTAGGTGCGCAAGCTTCAGTAGTTGCAGCATGCGGGCTCAGTAGTTGTGGCTTGCAGGCTCTAGAGCGCAGGCTCAGTAGTTGTGGCACACGGGCTTAGTTACTCCACGGCAAAGCAGGATCTTCCTGCACCAGGGCTCGAACCCGTGTCCCCTGAACTGGCAGGCAGATTCTTATCCACTGCGCCGCCAGGGAAGTCCCAACAGTAAAGATTTTAAAAATGGATATGCATGTACAAAGCTGTTCTCTATTATTAAAGATTAAGCTATTGATGCCACTACTTCTAATCATGGGCTCTCTATCGGTAAGATTTCTGTTTGAATTGTTGATGGTGACAATGGCAAATGTTATTTAGTTTACAAATGAAAAGCTGCATCAGATATGAGAGGACCAATGGCTCCTGTTTTCTCATTATGGATTAGAAGTCTTAGAGCAAGAAAGCATTGCTGAAATATCACTGGTGTTTAGTGCAATCTGGTTTGCAGGGATGATAATGCCTCAAGGTAATGTCATAGGTATATGAGGAAAGAAAAAAATTTTTAAACAGTCTATGCTATACAATAAGATTAAAGTTCCCCAAAGTATGGAGTCATTTCAGGGGGACCCCTGACAAACACTGATAAAAGTTATGAGTACTATTTATTGTCTAGTAAACTAAACTGGATTAACAGATCAGTTGACTACTTGGAGTACAGTGATAAACACTAGTAAACAACCATTTTATCCAATTTAAACAGGACGTTTTTCTTTACTGAGTCATTTGCCAATCTCCCTTGCACTTAAAAGTAGATTAAAAGGTGTAAATGTATGGTTAATTACCTGTTTAAAAAAACCTCTCAATTACTATATATATATATATATATATATATTTTTTTTTTTTTTGCGGTACGTGGGCCCCTCACTGTTGTGGCCTCTCGCGTTGCGGAGCACAGGCTCCAGACGCACAGGCTCAGTGGCCATGGCTCACGGGCCCAGCCGCTCCGCGGCATGTGGGATCTTCCCGGATCGGGGCACGAACCTGTGTCCCCTGCATCGGCAGGCGGATTCTCAACCACTGCGCCACCAGGGAAGCCCCATCAACTACAATATTTTACATTGCTTTTAAAGCTTGGTTGTACTCCTCACTGTTCTTTATGAACAGAATTTGCAGCATCAGATTTTTGAAAAGTTGCAGGAATAGTTTAAGGATCACACTCATACCCATCAGTAGATTAAGAAGAATGGCAAAACCCTATTAAAAAGTGATGAAGATCCTGTTTCCAAATGGGCTGGTGTTTGTCATCCAATACTGTGCCAATTACTGTTAATTCCTCTCAGAACTGGTCCTACTAATAATCCCTATTTGGTGCTTCCATTCCCCTCTCCAAAGTATCATTCTAAATGTCTACTACTCTTCTGAATCCACCAAATTACTGTTACCATGAGGGGATAGAGCAGAAGCCATTAGGTGTCAAATCTTTATACTTTACTAGTTATGTTGAACTAGCAAATAGTTCTTCAAATGATATAAAAATCAGTATCTTTGTTTCTGAGACTGGAAGAAGATGAGAGATAATTCAATTTAAGAACACCACAGGGCTTCCCTGGTGGCGCAGTGGTTGAGAGTCCGCCTGCCGATGCAGGGGACACGGGTTTGTGCCCTGGTCCAGGAGAATCCCACGTGCCGCGGAGCGGCTGGCCCGTGAGCCATGGCCGCTGACCCTGTGCGTCCGGAGCAATTGGAGAGGCCACAACAATGAGAGGCCCGTGTACCGCAAAAAAAAAAGAACACCACATTGTACAGCTTCAGAGGATACTATTTATACTCTAGTCCATGTAAATGGTACCTGCTAGACTTGGCCTGTTCATAGTCCACAATACTATTTATACTTCCTCAGATGACCCAGAGACAAGATACAAACTGGTCAGGCATAGATGTCAGTGCAGCAAGGCTGGTGTCATTAATTGTATAGCGTGTGAACTCCTGACATTGGTTACATCTGGAGAGAAGAAACTTGGGCCTTGCTATTAAAAAAAAAAATCTGTTTTAATGTACTGACAAATTGCACTCGTACCCCCAAAGAAATAAAAGAAGCAACGACGGCCTCACAGGCCAGATATCAATTTGCTCATCTATTTTAATATCTTATTTTAGATCATGTAAGTAAATGTTCTATGTGAACAACATAAGCGTCAGCAATTACCTTCTATTTTACTATAGTGGCTGCTGATAAGGAAAGGGAAAAACCCTCACGTTCTGGTTAGCACATTCTGAAAGCTTAGAATTTGAGTGTCTGTGGGTAAGGTTCACAATTTCAGATAGTAATGGCAATACCCTAAATACTTTAAGAGTGAAGGGAACATATACTGGATCATACAGGTGCCTTCTACTCCTTACATTCAGGTACCTTGGTTTTAAAGGTTGGAGATAGAAACATCTTTTACACCTTTAGGGAAAGTCATGGGCACAAGCTTTCACATTCTTTACAGCATAAATGCAGCTAGGAAATAACATTTTATCTAGCATATTCCAAGACTAGGAAGTCACTGGAGACATCATATAAAGCTTCTTTCTTGATTATATGTTTACACATTTAGCGAGAAGAAATGGAGATAATTATTGAAACCTAGCAGAAAGCCCATTATATTAGGTGTGCAGTAAATACTTGGTGATTGACAGTGGAATTTAAAAGACTTCTAAGCTAGCAAACAGGTATATTTTCTGACAAACTAATTTTTATATACTATTTTAACAAAACAGAGAAAACTTCTGTATTCCTCAAATATATTCTTAGTGGGTACCACAGGGATTACAATTAACATTTTCAATATATAACAATCTAATTTGAATTGAAACCAAATTGGCTTCAACAACATACAAAACCTCTGCTTCTATATTGCTCCTTTCCTCCTTTATGTTGTTATAAATTATATCTTTATGCAGGTATGTCCATTAACATATATTTACAATTATTGTTTAATGTATTTGTCTTTTAAATCATCTATGAAATAAAAGAGGAGTTAGAAATAAAAAATACAAGAACACTGGCTATTACATTTACCTATGTAGTTACCTTTACTGGCATTATTTCTTTATATGGCTTTGAGTTACTGTCCAGCATCCTTTTCAGCCTGAAGGATTTCTTATAGGGCAGGTCTACCAGTAATGAACTCCTTTAGCTTTTGCTGAATGGGAAATGTCTTAATTTCTCCCTCATTTCTGATGAACTGATTTATCAGACATAAAACTTCTTTATATTCAAGCCGTTTTTTCAGATGGTGAATTACAAATCAAATTACCAAAAAAGCTAACTCACCAAGTAGATTCTCCACGATTCACCATGCATTTTAATTTACTGAAGGTCCAAGAAGATAAAATTGTAGTGTGGGTGGGCAAAGATCAATGTTGAGCTCAAGCTAGGAAAGCTTTTCAGAAACTGGTTGCTGATTGTACTTTGATAATTAAATATACAAACCTATGATCCTTTTAGGCTCACCTAATTAGTATCAAATGAGTTTACTTAATTATAGTTGTAAATTAAATGCATAGGGTTTGCCTCATCTCAAATAATTACATGTGCATTGTAATGTGAATTATGGAACATTAATTCGCAGTTTATCGATTACTCCCTAAACAGAGACTGGGACTCATTAGGACAAAGTTATTATCACAGCAGTTTTGATAAACAGCTCCTAGAAAAGGCTCCTGAATAATGTTTGCCTATAAGTTCTTTAAAGGAAAGGTGTGCATGTGTCAGAATTGGTACTGCCCATTTATGCAAAGCCCCAGCCTAGAAAAATGTTTTTCCTGAGGTATTTAAGTGAGAGGCACATATATATATATATATGCATGTACGTATGTATGTATACAAAATATCCACTCTTATTCTGCAGAGCTAGAACTTTTTCAAGTTTACAGTAGAGGCTATAATTACTTTTTAAAAAGTCTTTAGGCATAATGTTAAGTAATTACAGGTCAAACAATTACCTCCAACAAACCAGTTCTTGGTATCCCTCAGATGGAGGCAATGATAAATCAACTATCATGTTAAGAAAGCTTCTGCTATGTTCACTACACTCAGAACCAGCAAAAAAGGGGACAGAAACACTGTATCTTCCTCTAATCTGTGGATACCTTACTACAGTAGATTTTTTTTCTTCCTTATGTGATCTTAAAAAAAAAAATCTGAGAAGGGAAGAAAAATTTGCTGCTAGAAAATGAATGGAGAATTATTAAAGGTATAAATACAGACTAATCAGGGGGAGAAAATATTCTAAATATTGAAATGTTTCAAACACAATTTCATGAACAAGCCTCAGGTTTTCCTTAAATACAAAATAAACTTAAGTAAAAATATGAGATTTTCATGTTTAAAAGACACAAACTTTTCAGACCAGCCCCTTGCCTCATCTACTTTAAATGCATCCCTTACTTTTTACATTTTCCTACTCCTGTTTTACTATGAGACAACTCCCAATGACCACACCAATAACTGTTACTGAACTTACATTATTTCCTCTCATTTTTCTTGGCTATTTTGCACTGCGTGTCAAAAGAAACTCTGCTTCCACAGAGCCTGAAGAACGCACTTGGCCGCTTGCTGCAAACACTAACATTTTGCTGGTTAGGAGTAGTGATGTTATCTGGCATCAAAGAGCAATAAAGGCAAAGACTGAACAGATACGTCAAGCTTTCCTCTGCATTTACAATTTCTAACTTTGGCCACCATAGTTTTTTTTCAGTATATTTGTCGTTTTCTGCCATTTTCTCCCTTTAAGCATAGAAACTGAGGGGAAGACCCCAGCATAACAATTCTGTTTTAATTCAGCCCAATTTTGGCCTAAAGCAAACATCTAATTACTCGTGATTAATTCTAAAGCACATAACCTACTTTCATGTTCAATGGATCTATGTTTGAATCTAACTAGTGGCTTCCCCTCATTTTTCACTGCCTTTCAGTCTTTTCTCTGTGTTAACTTAATCCCCAAAGTGACTGAGGAATTATAAACTGCCATTCTCTTACTGCACAAAATATCTGCATTATGCAACTCACATTTCAAAGGACTTATATTATTAGTCTTGAATCGTGTGTTCAAATTCAGATTAAATTCAGACCTCTCTGTAATAAATGACAAGATGCATGAGGGTTGCCTATGTAATCTAGGCAACCATAATTATACAATTATTGATGAAGTTCCTGTTGATAAACAATGCAAACATTAGGAAATACTATTTTGCAATTAAATGGTGAAGAAAGCTGTTTATTGCCTTCCATTCTATCCTCTGTTAATAAGATTGAAGTTGCAGATGTTCTTATATGCTGCATTGATGTTAAATGGTGCATGATGCTCTAGGTGGTTCCCATAACCTTGCTTTGTCTACTATGAACTGACTCAATTGATATGATAATAGAGAAAAGAGCTGGGCTGAACTGGCACCATTTGCATAGCCTTGAAATTTGTGATTATTGGACAGCCAACTGCTCCTAAAAGTTCTTGTTCAGTTGTCACTGACAACAATGCGTCAGACAAATAATATTTTGAAATTAACCACTCAGGTGGGGGCATCAGTGATTGAAGCTTTTATCCCATCAAACAAGGTACTCATCAATGCATTTCTAAAGCTAACAAAAGGGAATTTCATGATTTTATTTGGGATCAATTACTATTAGACTTAGTACAAAGAGAGCAGACATCATTCAGGGGGTCACAAAACAGTGGTAGCACTTAACAGCTTTTTGACACAGGAATTATATTTCATAAAACCTGTATTTTCATCTCACTGTTAAATAAATATTACATTTTAGAATAAGGAATAATAAAATCTTTAATGTTGCTCAATATTGTACTTTGCTCATTAAAAAAATTATATGAGATCCCATACAAATATAGTAGGAATTGCTCTGATGCATGAAAATAAAAGAACATGCTAAAGAACCTCAAACAATGAAGAAAATCCCAATACATTCCAAAAACATTTTGAACAGTAATAGGAGAACAACTAGAAAAACACCATAACTGTAAGGGAGAACTGAGAATCTCTGAATTTAGAATTTATGAGCATATATGATGAATGAAAAAATAAGAGATAGTAAATGTATCTTTGGTGGGTGGACAATGAAACAATTAGAAGAGAGAAGAAGTGCAAATAAATGGGAAGAATGTAATTTAAGGTTTTTAAAAAAATGTTAAAATAAAAATCTTAGAAAAACTAGTATAAAAAATTTAGTGCTAATGAAGGTGTAATACAAAACAGAAAACAACTGGGCTGCGAGTAATACCTAGAGGTCAATATTAAAGATTTAACTCCCCAAAGAGCAAATTCCTTTATCACTAGTGGGATAAGAGATGGGATAAAGGAATTTAGAGAAACACCAGATGAAAGAAACTGTGCATGCACGGAATTAATGTTTTAAAGAAGGGCAATTTGAGTGATTTTTAAAACAAACCCAATTCTTTACCTTAATTCAAGGTTTAAGCAATAGTTTGTTTTGACTTTTTTGTTTTTAGTGGTTTAAATCCTAAATTATAATGAGACCATTAGTTTTATTTCAAGAAGACTAGAATATAAACCTGTGAAGTAAAATGGGGACGCAGGTACACTGTATTCACTGCTCCTCTTTACTGGGCTCATTCCCTCGGGAGAACTATATTCTGTTAATAAGGACTGTACTTCCTACCTGATTATTATCAGGTTTGGCCACATGACTTGCTTCAGCTAATGATATGTGAGAGGAAGTGATACAAGAGATATAAGAACTACTGTGTAGTTCTTTCATTAAGTCTTTACCCCTCGAATACAACTAGCACGCTCCTGATTAGGGCTGCCCTTCAGTGTTGGTCCTAGAAAGAAGAAAACATGGAGCAGGGCCTCACGTACAGTGAAGAAAAAGAATGCAAGAGAAAAAAATATCTGTTACTGAATGTCATTAAGACTTTGAGGATTATTTGTTAGGCTGCTGCCTTAGCCTAACCTGGGTAATAAACCCAGGTAATATAGAAAAAGGGTAGCACTGCAATCATTAATCTTAACAAAATTCAAAATTATGAGATGAAAGCTATCGAATAACTGCTTATTTAAATTTGATAATACCTCCAGTTTGTCTGAACCGAAATGCAGTATCAGACCAAACATTCAATATGCGCTCTTAAAGAGCTCCTGGATGAATGTGGTACAGATGGTAAAATGTGTCTATGAGGATGCCCTTTCAGGGTTATGCCTGCTCCCTAACAGCTTCCTAAGCAACCCAGAAAGATAGAGAAATAGTAATATGAATTTAAGTAGGTTCTAGGGGCTTTGATAACAGTAGTCTAAGTAATTCGTACCAACCATCTCATCAAGAACAATTAGAACGTCTAGACAAAATGTATCTTTAAAAAATGTGCTTGGGCTTCCCTGGTGGCACAGTGGTTGAGAGTCCGCCTGCCGATGCAGGGGACACGGGTTCGTGCCCTGGTCCGGGAAGATCCCACATGCCGCGGAGTGGCTGGGCCCGTGAGCCATGGCCGCTGAGCCTGCGCGTCCGGAGCCTGTGCTCCGCAACGGGAGAGGCCACAACAGTGAGAGGCCTGCGTACCGCAAAAAAAAAACCAAAAACCAAAACAAAACAAAAAATGTGCTTGAAGGTAGTGATGGCCTAACAAAAGAATGAAGAATTACCAGGGTAGGACATAAGGGATGAGAGAGACCAGGGAGGTGAGTCTGATGTTTGATATTGCTGGGAGGACAAAATTTGGAATCTAGAGCCTGTCAAGAGAGATGGCTCTGGTAAAACCTCTTCATCTTAAGTTTTGAACCCAAAGGATGGCAGCTAGGCTTAAGGATATACAGGGGGTAGATAAGCCTAGGCAATGAACTGTGGCTTAGCTTCCAATCATTCTAAGTTCCTGAACTTAGATCAAGATGATTCTAGTATGCTGGTGTTCCTGTGCCTGCCAAAAGAAAACATGAATCATCCTATGCCTCAAATTATTCCTACAAAGAATCTTCCAAATACAATGTCTCACACACAATAAAAAATAGTAATATATGGAGGCAAGCAAGAAATTAAAACCAGCAGAAATCATACAACAGAAAGTACCCCGAAGTGGTTCCAAATATTGAACTTATCAAACAGCAACTCTGAAATAACTATACTTACTGATCATGAGTTAAAAACTGAGCTGAGAATTTTAGTAGAGGACTATAAACTATAAAAAATAGAAACTGAAATCAAGAATTTGATAAGTTTAAATGGAAACTGAAAATAAGAATTCAATGAATATGTTTAATAGAGAATTAGATGCAGCTTAGAAAAGAATTAGTGAACTGGAAGATAGGTCAGAAGAAAGCATCCAGAAAGAGACATGGTGAAGATGGATAAGAAGGATTCTACATAGTTTCTGAAAGTGAAATTAGGACCAATGAAGAGAAGTTATAAGAAGGTAAATATCTGTTCAACAGAAGGAAAAACTTTCTAACAATTTGGGGTTTATAAAACCAAAATGAATAATCTGCTAGGCAGTGAATGTTTTAGAGAGGATTCTTGAATTGAGTTGGGAATGAGATAAGATGATCCTTATGCCCTTTTTAAGACATTAGGATTTTATAAGAATTCAGAGAGCTAACGGGGAGAAAATTTAAACTGAACTGTCTCATGAGAAAAAGTCTGGAAAAGTATAGTATAATCCTATATATGTAAAATTATATACTGTGGGCATGCAAGCACTCAGTAGAAAGATGTCTGGAAGGATAAGCACTAAATTGTTAACATCTGTTCTCTGAATGGGGGAATTTCAGTGGATATTTTACGTATGGGAATATGCTGAGGGTGTTATCAGTAACCATGAGATGAGAGCACTGCAACTAAGGGTATTACATTAGGGTAGGAGTTCTCACACTTTTTGGTTCTAAGACCCTGAAATACTTTTAAAGATTCAGGACCCCAAATTGCCTTTCTTTATGTGAGTTATATTTATATTTACTGTATTAGAAATTTAAAAAGAGAACTGAAAAATATTTACTAATAGACCTATTACATTTTAACATATTTTTATAAAAAAATAATATATTCAAAACAAAAATATTATTGAAAAAAGTGGCATTTGCATTTCTGCTAATCTCGTTAATGTCTGGTTTAATAAAAGACAGCAGGATTTTCATATCTGCTTTAGTAATCAATCTGTTGCTATGTTACATATTATGCATGCTCTGGAAAACTTCACTGAAATTGAGTCATAAAGGCAAACAATGTCTTAGTATTATTGTGAAATAGTTTTGATTTCATGGAAGAGACGCTTTGGAGAATCTTGGAGACCTCCAATTGGTCCACACTTTGAAAACTGCTGCATTAAAGTAGGGGCTATAGTTGTCCCCACGCTGAGATGGTAGAACTGCTCACTCTGGACAAGCTGTAACTGAAAGAATATGTCAGTTCTGCTCTGTTTAGTGGGATAGGCCAGTAAGGAGTTAATGCTCTAAAGCATAGAAAGTAAAAGATCCCAAAAAGTGCTTAGATGAAAGCAAGCTGGCTAACAAGAATGTTTTAGACTTCCCTAGGCAGGTAAAGTGTCACTGTGCTGATTCCTTTATGTAATAATAGGCCTGAATTAATTAACCCCAACTACGATTGCTTTGTTGTTACAGCAAACAAAGTAAAGTTTGCTATAAATGTTCTAGACAAAGGACACTGGATGAGGCCTGAAGTGGGAGAACTAACAAAGGTCTCCAAAGTGATGACAGTCTGATCTCCATATCAGAATCCTGGTAACTTAAGACCAAGACATAAGCCCAACCCAAGACAGATGGAGACCTGAAGCCTGCCTAGCATGGCAGTTGCCCTTTTCTGGAAACACACACACACACACGGTCTGAAGCCCACACTACCATGAAAGGCATGATTTAGCCTATTTTATAAGAAACAAAATTAACAGGCCATTGAACTTCTCTCCTACTAGGCTCACAGTTTTGGAGACTTGAAAGAATCTAGTCACAAGTGTTGCAGACACCATTTCTTCCTTAATTGGGAATGACAGGATTCCTCTATTGCAGAGAATTTACTATAATAGTTTGGTGACAGGGTATTTTTATCCTTCTCTCCATGCTGCTAAACCCTGACTTTGAAATATCAGTTTATTTTATTTAATTAATGTATTTTTTGGCAACACTGTGAGGCTTACAGGATCTCAGTTCCCAACCAGGGATTGAACCCAGGCCACTACAGTGAAAGCCCGGAATCCTAACCACTAGGCCACCAGGGAATTCCCTGAAATATCATTTTATGTTTGACTAACCTTTAAAAGTAAAAAGTCTGAGAGAATGGTCCCTCTGAAATAAGATTTATATCATATCCCCCTAAGAATTCTTCTAATACCTCCATTACATTAATATCTAGACCAGAGGTTGTCCAACTATGTATGGCTTATGGGCCAAATCTAGCTAGCTGCCTATTTTTGTAAATAAAGTTTTACTGGAACACAGCCAGACCTATTTGGTTACGTATTCTTACATATGGCTGCTTTCATACTAGAGGCAGAGCTGAACAGCTACGACTGAGATCGTATGTCCTGCAAAGCTGAAAATATTTACTATTTGGCCCTTTGCAGAAAGATTGCTGACTCCGGATCTAGACACATAGACCTTTAGAACGCTCTGGACATAAAGACCATTAGAACTGAAAGATACAGTAGAGATTTTCTAGTCAGCCCTTTCATTTTATAGTTGAATAAAATGAAGCCCAGGGTATCAAAAAAGCAGTACACTGAGCACACAGAAGACAGGTGGAAGTTTCCTAGTACATGGGATTCCCTCTTTGCTATTTTCTAGCCTACTCGTTCAACACTAGGAATGCTCTGCCTAAATCAAGAGTCCTGCCGAGTCTCTTAAAAGCCACATATGGTCTTGGCACAGAAATTGTTTTCTTAACACCTGGGTAACCAGGCTGTGTAGGTCCCAGGAGTACAGCAGTGCCCTTAGCATCAGCTCTAGCCAACCCCTGAGGAGTTAGATCTGAGAGAGAGCCACTTTCAAGGCCCTGCCTCATTAGTCCCTGCTGCCACCAATCTAACTCAGAGAAAATTGATCCTTCCCCCATGCCTGCTGCACCAAGGCCAGTCTTGGGGAAAGAGGTTTTGTTCATAGAGGATTTGTTAATTAAGTCATTACTGTACTAATGAAACCCCAGAGCTTCAGCCACTAGTAGTCTATATTACTTTAGTGTAGCTAAATTTGTACACTTAATTAAAAGGCGTGTGTTCTTTTAAAAACAACTGATAATTTAAAAAATATATAAAATAAGATATGGAAAACACACAGTATTTATCATCTTACCCCCCACCATAATCACTCTTGCTGTTTTGATTGTAGTGGCAGGCAAATTTATATTCCGATTTTTGCATACTATAGGAAAGTCCTCAAATTTTAACTAATAAAGTTTCACAAAATGAACGAACGCTTTGCATTGGTTCATTTTTTATCTAACACAATACATAAGGATAATCTCAAATTGCTGCATTATTTTTAATGGTAGTATCCAGTAAATAACGTACTTTATCTGTTCCATCAAGGTTTCTTTTAATTTCTACTATGATACATAAAAACAACATAAATATCTTCACATATAGATGCTCCTATTTTGATTATTTAAATTCCAAGAACTGAAATTACTGTATTAAAGGATATGAATACGTTCACCTGTTTATGCTTTAGCAATATTATAAAGGCATCTGACTGAACACACTCCAAGCATCAAATAGCAATTCTTTTAAAAGATCCTCTTATATCACATATCCTAATTCGATCTTTTATCCAAGTCCTTATGTCTTCTAGCAAATCTGTGTTCTACCTATAGAATTAACCTTTAAAAATTAGAGTTCACATTGGTCTCAACCACAGCCAGGATGACACTGTCAGAAAGCCATTAATAGTCTGATTTTTTTTTAAAGCTCATTATTAAAAGTGTACAAAGGTAAAGAAAAGTATTACTAAAAATATTTATTATGATCTGGAGCACCTGAGACATTGATCTTTCTGCATCTCTCACAAGGAAAAAATACTCAAACTAAGGTGGTACTGATGTATTGTAAAATCTGCTTAAAAGCTAATTTAACATCTTTAACATTCAATCCACAGTCACCAATTCTCAAAGAAAAAAAAAATCATCCAGAATCAGCACAGACTGACAAATACACATACACAAATCTATATAAGTGTATTACTCTTAAGACTCTGGTTAAAAATCACTACACTCAATTCATTATAACTCAGGTAACCTAGATTTGTTCAAATTGTGTATATACATTTAAAAATGGCTAGATCTTTTTTATATGAATAATGGTGCAGGACCCAAAATATTTTATCTGACTGTTCTAAGATTAAATTTATTTCTTTTAATAACAGCTATACTGAGGCATGATTTGAGACAGGCTGGGACTTGAGTCCTGGGACCCTTTACTGGAGTGTGTGTACCTGGACAAATATCTCCCAGAGCAAAAGAATACAAAGAAACTATAAGGGACTAAAAATAACTGCACAAATGTGCAGTTGGGGCAAATTATGAACAAGATACAAAAAGGCAAAGCCCCAACTGCTACTTCTGAGGTGCCAGAGAAAAAGCAGCATACTGTACATGATCCCTGCACACAGCATCACCAAGGGGGTAGGCAGACCACCTAAGCCACCCCTCAGGCCCCACCCACCAACCTGCCCCCACTCTCACTCCATTTAAGGGACCAACTCACCCCCACATAGGGGAGTGAGCAAGGCAACTTGTTTTCATTCCCTTGTGCTGCAGTATGACTACCAATAGAGCCTTGCCTAAATTTCTCGTCTGGCCTCTTATCAATTTCTATTGATTAAAAAGTCCAAGACTTAGGTAGGTAACAGACTGACACACAACAAACTGCACATACTTAAAGTGTGTAACTTAAGTTTGTAGGATGTATACACCCATGGAGCCATCACCACAGTCAAGATAATGAACATATCCATTACTTCCAAAAATTCCCTTGTGTTTTTCTTAGTAAGCTCCTACCTTTTCCTGTCCCCTAGTTCTCAGACAACCACTCATATGGATCTATAGTGTCAAAGTTTGATTTAGTTTTCTAATCAATTACTTTGTAATAATTCAGGTAATAATGCCTGTAGTCAGTGGGTTGTGTCTCAAAAAATGGATATGTAATTTGAACAACAGAGGTTACTTCTAGGAAAATTTCTGAGCTACAGATTCATTGGACCAACAGCAGCTTCAATCATCAGCTAAGTGCCAGTCTTCTGTGGAGACTGCCAACCTTGTCATACATTAACACATAATTATACATCTAGCATTAGCTGATAATCGGTGGTTCTTGAAACAACAGTATTTTAAAACAAATGAAAGAGGAATTAATTTGATAATTTAAAACCAAACCTCTGGAACATTCCTAACAGTTCTGTTTCTTATTCAGTTAACCTATTTCTTTTCTTCTGAGTTAAGAAAAATTCAGGTGAATTTTCTTTTATTTTACAGATTGTAATTTTGAAGAAAACTGTGCCAATGGTTAAGAATCAATTCTAGGTTGTTGATTGGCTTTAATAACCTATGATGAGCATACGATATTAAGAACTTCACTGATGAAACACATTTAGTGTTCAAACATACATTAAAAAATACCCTCTGGGTATTCCAGGGTCCACTCAGATAAAAAATATCTATAGATTATATAATTCTTAACACTGAGTTCCCATTTATTTGTATTATCAATACCATTTTTCTAGTCACTTACATTCAAAACATTAGGGTAATTTTTGTTTACTTATGTTGTCACTAATTTCTATTAGACCTTCTTTCATGACACCTTTTGCCTTTAGCGATGTGATCCTTCTTTATCTTTCTAGCTTCTTGTACCTATGCTTAGCTTCCATACACAGACATACTGAACCATGTCCTCAATGCCATGATGCTCTACTCTTCTTTGCCTGGCAAACTTCAAATACTCATCTAACGTTTAATCTTACATAAAGCACTTCTTAGACTCTTCCATACAATTAGTTGCTCCCTCTTCTTGGGTCCTTAACACCTTATACACTCATCTACTTAAAAAAAAAATATTTATTTATTTGGCTATGCCGGGTCTTAGGTACAGTACTCGGGATCTTCGTTGCTATGTGCAGGATCTTTGTTGCGGCATGTGGGATCTTTAGTTGTGGCATGCAAACTCTTAGTTGTGGCATGTGGGGTCTAGTTCCCTGACCAGGGATTGAACCCAGGCCCCCTGCATTGGGAACATGGAGTCGTAGCCACCGGACCAACAGAGAAGTCCCAACATTCATCCATTAAAACTCTTATTACAACAAACTGTGATTAGTTCTCTACACCTGTATTTCATATATTGTGAGTTCCTTATCCAGTGCCTGGAACACAGTAGGTTCTCAATCCCTGTATATGGAACAAATAAATTCTATTACTTTCTTTCCGATTAACTTTCCATCATTCTAGTTCAAATTCTTACTGGTGCACCTCTTAATTGCTGCTCCCAAATAAGTCTGCATGATTATAACCTCTCCCTCTTCCAGTTGATTTTATACACTAGCATGAAATTATATCTACTAAACTACTGTTCTGATCACATTATTCCTCTGCTCAAAACCCTTTAATAGCTTCTCACATCCTTTCTATTCAGACCCATTCAAATCTAACTAACATAAACTTAAGGTTTTTTTCTTTATCATCTATTAATTTTCCTTACAAAAACTTTACACTAGTCAGATAAAAAGTACTTGTATTCTCTGGAATATTCTGTAGTCTCTATTTTTGCTACATTATTCTTTAACATTATTTCTCTACTGTTTGCACCCCATTTGAAAGTAAACTTTTTACTGAGGTATAACACATACATAAAAAGGGTTTGAACTGTAAGCCTGACCCTGGACATACTGATTCTAAGACTAAATGAAAAGAGAGAGAGGGTTCTAGTTATCCCTAATGAATCCAGCCTGCAGCCAACACGCTAGCTGAATGCAGTCATTCAAGTGACTACTGTCACGACCAGTAGAAGAACTGCCCACTTGAGCATAACCTTGATGGCAGAATCATGAGAAAATAAAACTGCTTTTCTTTCAAGCTACTAATTTGTGGGGTGGCATGTTATGTGGAAACATTCCCTTCCTGCAATTAATAATTCCCTCTTAAGGTAACCTGACTTCTATCTTCTTCTTCTATATATGGATTCACATAGTATGTAGTCTTTTGTTTACATAAAAATGACTTTATTCCACCTTCATCCTTGAAGAAAAATTCTGGGTTGGCAGGTTTTTTTGAGCTCTTGAAAAATGTTCCACTCTCTTTTGACCTTCAGTGCTTTTGATGAGAAATCTTCAGTTAGTTATTCACATAATGTCTCCCTTGTATGTAATGTGCTATTTTGCTCTGGCAGCTTTTAATATCTTCTCTTTACCTTTTGTTTTCAGTAGTTTGATTATAATATGTTTAGCTGTGGTTTTCTTTGTATTTATTCTGTTCGTGGTACACATTGAGCTTCCCAAATCCATAATTTCATGTCTTTGATCAGAATTAGGAAACTTTCCACCGTTATTTCATCAAATATTTCTCCTGCCCCATTCTCTCTCACCCTTCCTTCTGGGACTCCAATTACACATACATTAGGCCCTCTGATATTGTCCCACAGGTTACAGAAGCTCTATTCATTCTGTTTCAATCTTTTTTCTCTCTGTTCCCCAGACTTGATAATTTCTATAGATCTAGATTGAAGGTTGCTAGCTCTTTTATCATCTCTAAACTGCTCAAAGAGCAGCTAGTGAATTTTTAATTTCAGAAGTTGTATTTTCAGTTCTAGAATTTCTATTTTTTTAAGTTTCTACATCTCTGCAGATTTTCGAATTGTTCATTCATATAAGCATATTTTACTTTACATCTTGGAGTACACAGTTAAAACATTTCCTTTAAATCTCTTGTCTGGGGGCTTCCCTGATGGCACAGTGGTTAAGAATCCACCTGCTAATGCGGGGGACATGGGTTTGAGCCCTGGTCCAGGAAGATCCCACATGCCACCAAGCAACTAAGCCCATGCGTCACAACTACTGAGCCTGCACTCTAGAGCCTGTGAGCCACAACTACTGAGCCCACACGCCACAACTACTGAAGCCCACATGCCTAGAGCCCGTGCTCTGCAACAAGAGAAGCCACTGCAATGACAGAAGCCAGCGCACCACAGCGAAGAGTAGCCACCACTAGCCAAAACTAGAGAAGGCCCGTGTGCAGCATTGAAGACCCAACATAGCCAAAATAAATAAAGAAAAAACAAAAAAAACTCTTGTCTGCTAATTCTATTGATATATCAGGGTCATTTCAGAGCTGGTCTCCACTGATTGCTTTGTTCTTCATATGCATGATTCTTTTTTTTTTTTGGCCATACCATGCGGCATGCAGGATCTTAGTTCCCCGACCAGGGATTGAACCTGTGTCTCCTACAATGGAAGCGCAGAGCCTTAACCACTGGACCACCAGGGAAGTCCCAGTATGCATGTTTCTTTTTAAATCTTGTAATTTTAGATTATATCCTGAATATTGTGAACGAGATGTTGTGGAACAGTGGTTGGCAACCTACAACCAGAGGGCCAGTCATTTGCTTTTGTAAATAAAGTTTTAGTGGAATGCAGCTATGTCCATTTGTTTATGTATTGGCTATGGATGGTTTTGCATTACAATGGCATAGGTGAGTAGTTGCAACTGAGACCACAAGGCATGCAATTCTAAAATATTTACTCTTGCACCCTTTAGAAAAAAGTTGGCTGACCTCTGTTGTAGAGACTAGTCAATTGTGTACCTGTGAAGAGAATTAATTTTTTAAAAAGTAGGCAGTTAAACTTGGCTAGACTCAAATTCTGAACTCCTGGCCCCAGCAATAGACAACAACAGAAATCGTCATTCAGTTCTTTTAGCCTTAGCTGGGCTGCTAGAAAACTACTTTGTATATGTGTAATTCAGGGATCATACAGAGATTTGGGCAGGGTCTTTATGCAGTTTCAGGCTCATTTTCTATGGTTCACTCCTTTCAGGAATTTCTTTGCTCACTTTCTACCTGATGTGGTCACCCCAAACTCTTTCTCTGCTCTTAAAGTCTATAAGACTACATGTCTTCCCTTTCAGTTTCTGCCTGATTTTCATTGTTTTCTAGTATCTCCCAGTATTTGCTTTTCTAATATTTTGCCCAGAGTTATAATTGCTACCTGAGAAAGGACTGGTTTGATAGGAGCTATTCCTACTCTGTCTAAGATGGAAGTCAGTATCCACTGTTTTGGGTCTGACTATAATGAGTAAGACCTCTGTAAAGTAATATGGAGCAACTTCCAGGTTATATTACTCAGTGAAAAAAGCAAAGTGCAAAGGAGTATTAATAGTGTGCCACCTTTCAAATAAAAAGAAGGGGAAAAAAGAAAACACTGATGTATCTGTTCCTTTGGGCATAAAGAAACATAAGAATGAAATGTCCATCAACTGGTGAATGGATAAATAAAATGTGGTAAATTCATATACAAGTGGGTTGAATAGTGTCCCCCCAAAATTCACATTCACCTGGAACCTCAGACTGTAACCTTATCTGGAAATAAGGTCTTTGCAGATATAATTAATTAAAATGAGGTCATACTAGATTAGAGTAGGTCCAAAATGCAATAACTGATGTCCTTATAATAAGAGGTGAGGACATAGATAGATACAAGAAGTCCATGTGAAGACAGAGGCAGAGACTGGAGTGACTCAGCTACAAGCCAAGAAATGTTAGCAATGCCGAGGATTGATTGCCAGGAGCCACCTGAAGCTAGGAAGAGGCAAGAAAGGATTTTTCCCTACAGTCTTAAGTGGGAACATGGTCCCGCTAATATCTTTATTGCTCTATATGCTGATATATGGAGACTGCTATGCTTCAGAACTGTGAGAGAATAAATTTCTGTTGTTTTAAGTCATCCAGTTTGTGGTAATTTGTTATGGCAGCCCTAGAAAACTAATATGCCATAGCAATAAAAAAGAATGAAGTACTGACAGATGCTATAACATGGATGAACCTTGAAAATATTATACTAAATGAAAGAGGACCGATACAAAAGAGAGCATATTGTGTGAAAATATTATATATTGAAAACATAAATTTATTTAAAAATTTATGGAAAAATATACACGAATATATTGTGTATATCTTTCTATGTTAATAAAAACACTTTTATGACTAAGTCAATTTCTGCCATATGGATAAATTAATAAATTCAAAATTCAAAAAACAAAAGGCATATATAGAGAGGTTAGTAGTTACCTAGGGCTGGGAGAGGTTGGAGGAACTGAGGTAAAACGGTATCTTTTGGGGTGATTAAAACGTTCTAAAATTGATTGTAGTGATGCTTGCACAACTCTGTAAATATACCCTCAAAACTGAATTACACCTTTTAAATGAGTAAACTGTATGTTATATGAATTCTATCTCAATAAAGCTGTTAGAAAAAAAAAGATGAAATACAGGAAGAATAAGTCAGAAACTAGTGAGTTCGGTTGCCTACAAGAGATGGGTGGAAAAAGTATGAAAGAGAGGGAAAATGTGAATGCAAAAGAAGGAATGAGTGGAGAGTGACACTTCACTGAATATGTACGTAGTCATGGTAACTTTTCATATACCAGAAAAATGTTAACATTAACCAGGATGTGGGGGGAACTGTGGTGTTGGATTGGAGTAGGCAGGCAACATCAGTATGAACTCATATTTTACAAATCCATACACACAGATATAGAAATAGATATAGATAGATGTGTTTATACATTCATATATTTCCTAATCTCACCCACAGAAGTCTATAAATAAAGACAATCCAGTAGAAATGAGAATGGCCAGTGCCAATAAAAGGATCCAAGGCTTTTTAGAGAAATGGCTGATTCCATGGGTAGGGCAGGGTAAGTACAAGATGATCTTGGAACATATTGTGTCAGAACATAAGGAAATAAAGACGATAGGAGCATGTCAAAAGGGCACAAGAGTCAACCTGAAGGTACTTCCAATGGCCAAATCTAGGACTATCCGAGCAACAAATAATGACAGTAATGAATGTGCATCCATAGAATAAAATAAATCTCTGTAAGTCCATGCTGATATAAATAAGTAAATGAATCAACAAATAAATGGGGAGAAGAGTATGCTCTTTTTGATGACAGAATTCCAATTAATAAAGCATGAGGAATAATAAAAACAGAAAATCATTATCTGGCTGACACCACAGTAATAATTATTATTGATCAATCAATGGATGTTAAAATTTGAAGGCAAAAGTATAATGGGGGGGGAAAAAGATGAAAGACACAATATCAAAGTGTCTCCCCACAAAATATTTTCTTCATTAAGAAGGGAAAAACACTAATTTATAATGGAGAAACGTGAGAGGTACCACCTTAACCAAGTGATCAAAGTTAATGTCACCACCAAAGAGGCAAATTGATATTGTATGCCTCATGATATGATGCACTGAGAAGAGCAAGATATTATTTGTGAGGTATTCTTGCCTAAAAAGGCATAACCTGAATTTTATGTTGAGGAAACATTAGTCAAACCCAAATTGAGAGACATTCTACAAAATAACTGGGCAGTACTTTTTTAAGAGTGTCAAAGTTACGAAAGACAAAGAAAAAAACTGAAAAACTATGCCAAACTGTAAGAGAATAAGAGGAATTGACTAATGACTAATGCAATGTGGCATCCTGGATTGTATCTTAGGCCAGAAAAAAGAACATCAGTAATCATTGGCAACATATAAATAAGGCCTGTAGCTTTATTAATAGTATATTAATATTAATTTCCTGGTTTTGATAATTGTACTTTGATTATATAAAATGTTAATGTTTAGGAAAGCTGGGTGAAGGATATATGGAAAATCTCTACTATTTTTACAACTTTGCTGCTGCAAAATGAGAAGTTAAAAAAAATAAAAAAATTAAGACCCATGCTGTTACAAACATCCTTGTGTGTAAATCTCTGTTGTATATGCTAAATTATTCCATAGACTTAATTCCTGTAAGTAAAGTTACTGAGTCAAAGTTATGCATTTTTTTAAGGTCTGTGATATGTATTTTCAAGCTGTCTTCCAGGAAAGCTGTACAAGATTTCTCCCACCAGCAGTGGGTCACAATTATTTTTCAAATTTCTAAGATGTACCAGATGATCTCTAAGATCATTTCTAGTTCTTATTTGCATCAAAATCTTACTGATATTCCACAAACTAGTTTACATGTCCCTTTTAGAATATATCATTTCCCTGATCACTAGTGTAAAGTGAATTCATGCTTGCATTATTTCTACAGCACATTTTTGGATAAAATTCACATAGTTTTTTCTTATTCTGTTTTCTAGTGTATATCTCACCTGCCTTACTTAAGTACAAGCTCTGAAGTGAGGGCCATACACCTTTGTTTCCAATATTACCCCAGCACAGTAGGTTACACATAGCAGTCTTCAATTTAGCATTGTAGTAGTTAAAACAAGTTGCAACTTGCTTTCTGCCATGACACGTTCTGATACCTTATCTGTTGACATTTTAAGTCCTGATTTCACTTGCATGAGCTCCTTCTTCATTTTGCCCTGCTTTTATCTTTCCTAGTTCTTTATAGTTCAGGCTGCACTTGCAGAGTTGGGCACCAACTCTAAGCTAATCCTAATAAGGGCAGGATACTTACCAAGAGTAGGGCATGGAATAACTTTAGACATTCAGATGTAAGCTGTGGTGGCCCAACTGTGACCACAAAGCTTTGTTCTATCTTAATAAGTTGTCTTCTGTACCAGTCAATCTTGGGAACTGGACTGAGCTTCAGTCTAGATTCCCTATCCTTAGCCCTGAGTATTATCTTTCCTAACAGTTTAGTCTCCATCTTCTAAAACTAGACTCCTTTCACTCCAAGGTGTTTGCTAGGCATTTTAGTGCTTGCCGGCTCCTGGCAACCTTTCTTTTTATAAGACCAATACAGCTCCTTTTATATAAAAATAGACTTTTCTGAATGACACTGATTTCCTCCTGAGAAAGAGCTTTTTCCATTTTCCTACTACCACGGCTAGCTCACATAATGTCTTGGTGTGTTTATACCAGAATTCCTCAGGTTGTTGTACCCCTGTGGAGACTGTACTTAAACTGACTTGACACCAGATTTGTTACCAACCCCTGTAACCAGGACATCCTATCTCAACATCTGCCTCATCTGGGTTAAGTTTTTTTTTTTTTTTTTTGCGGTACGCGGGCCTCTCACTGTTGTGGCCTCTCCTGTTGCGGAGCACAGTCTCCGGACGCGCAGGCTCAGCGGCCATGGCTCACGGGCCCAGCCGCTCCGCATGTGGGATCTTCCCGGACCGGGGCACGAACCCGCGTCCCCTGCATCGGCAGGCGGACTCTCAACCACTGCGCCACCAGGGAAGCCCACATTATACATCTTATAAATGTAGACTCTTTAGTGATGACATAGTCCTACAGCTCTACATTTTAGGTGACTCTACCATTCAGTTCTTAAAACCCTTAAACCAGGAATATCTTCTGGAAATGGAGACATTTCTCAAATGCTAGCTGCTGCTTCCATGTGGGTTTAAAAATGGGATGAATATATTTTATCTTATTTTAAACACTATTTTGAACTTCTGTACCCAACTTCCAATAATTATCAGAATTTCCATAATTTTATTAACAGCTACAGTATCTCCTAATTTAGTATCAACTGCAAATTTTATTAATGGGTTACTTAAATTTTCCCCTTAATTTAAGGGAAAAAAATGCTTAATAAAAACCAGGCCAGCAGCAATTTTATTTGAAAGCACTTTAGTATAAACTTTCTCCATGACTGAATTCATTAGCCTTTTGCATTAGTCTCTGTTTATCATCTTTAAACCAAACCAATCTTCATTAATTTTCTAAGGCGTTTTCCCTAGTGCTTTCACCACAGTTTATATATAGATCCTTTTCTCTACAATTTTTCTAACCCTATCAAATTTGTCTCACTCTAACCTCATGGGATTGTTCATCACTAATACGTTTTAGAGGGATTATTGCAGCTTTTATTCTTTGGCATTTAATAAAAAAAAAAAACTTCATCTTTATTTGTTGATCCCTCTGAAAAAGAGCTTTATAAACAAGTGTAAGTATAGTTCCTTTCTTTTATTGACCACAAAATGTTTCTCAACCCAAATGATCTCTTCCTTCTCAGTATGTACTTGAAGCACTTTACTGTGCAGCACAGCATTCAAAGGCCTATTACAACTTACCATTTCATGCTCACCCACACCCCTCTCCCCTGTATGTGACTTTCTTTGTGATACATCATATCCTTTCAGGCTTCTTTGCCTTTCGATCTTATTATTCCGTTAACTTACATTCTTTTGTAATCTCAACTTGCCAAAATTGTAAGTATTCTTCAAAGCCTAATTCAAACTTCACTTCCTTTGTGAAACTTTCCCGAACTTCTTCTTCCTTCTGTTATCCTATATAAATTAGTTCATAAAAATTGTATACCACTTCCCATACTGTATTAGTGGGGTTATGTCTCTCCTAGATTTTAAGAAAAGGAGTTTTTGTCTTACATAACTACAATTTTCGACATATAGAAGGCACTCAATAAAACCACACTGACTTGAATTCATTTGCACTGTTACTTTATGTTTTATTTATCGGTGTCTTGCTTCTCCAACTTGTCCTGCCTGCACTTACAGATTCGCAGGCTTAAGTTCTATATTATCTGGCATATTCTTAGCACATGATCAAAAATCTGTGAGTTGGAAGAAATGTTAGAAATTAACACAGTTCAAAATGTCAACCAATGCAATAATTCATTTTACTAAATACCTTTGTTTAAATATCTATAATGACTCCCATGACCACACAGACTGGTTTGCCCAGGATAGTCCTATTAAAATTAATATCACCCTCTTTCACTTCCAAAAGTATCTACGTTTTGATGACAAGCTGTATGGTTACCATAATAATGAAAAACTGCCTATCTCCTCACAAGTACTGGACAGCTGAACAGCCCTAATTATTGTACTTTTTGAATTCTGAACCATGTGAATGTATTGCTTATTCAAAAAACATTTTTAAAAATTTCCCCTTTGTTATAGGTGAGTATGGGTGGAATTCTAGGACAAAAGGAAATCATTAAGAGTATAGGCTAAATTTATTACGATGAGTAAATTAAATAGACGGCTAAGTGTGAAATAATTAATTTGACAAAAAAACTAGGCCATTTTCTTGAGACTTGATTGTTTATTGAGCCAGAAAAGCTCTAGACATAAGAACTTAAAATAGTTTAGTAGAAGCAGAGAAAATCTAAATAAACGTTACGGACCAAGATTAAACAAAGGGGGAAGTCCTCAGGAATGCTGGCTTCTACAGGGCTACTTTAAAAATGAATAAATCAAAAATGATTTGAGCTTCTAAAGAAGTTTAATTGGGATAAACTGTCTTTATCCTAATAAAAGGAATAAGGCAATATTTAAGTCTTCATTTAAGTAGCTTTTCATATTCAATGTGCAAACAATTTATTCCTTTTAACTTATCTGCTACACCTCCAAAGGTTTTTATCTGAGCCAAAAACTTGCATGCAGTGATTCAGCCAAAATAAAATTTTGCCACCAAGTTGTAATGCTCTGAAAAATGAATTTTGGTGTCTAACTGAATTTCAGAAAAATCACTCACTGGATACAAACGATAATTCTTCTGAAAAATATTTGGTAATATACCTTAGATAAATATCCATTTGTATATTTTTAAGAGCTTTCAATTATAGAAATTGATTATATGGAGTTTTAAAACATGATGGATACATTCTCTAAGAACCATTTAAGCTAATGTCTGTCTATCTATCTAACTATAAATGTGTAGGTAAACACAGCTATCATCTAGATACCCATTCACATATACAAAATGAATTTATGATATGTATACCCACCTCTTCATCATAATGTTTTCCAGCTCTTAAGAGATTCTACTTAAAGAGAAGTCTTAGAATTGGAGATTATTTGGAAGAAGTTCTAAAAACACAGTTAACCAAGTATGGACTAGATCATACATGGATGCTTTCTTCGATCAAGGGGCCCCTGGAGGTATTCCTACAAGAAGATTTATCCTACTAAAGTCTATTGGTATTGATCTTATGGTTAAATGTGTAATGGGGAAGTAGACAGTGATCCTTTAAATATACATTCTGAGGTACACTGTAAGCCAGGGGTTTTCCAATCTTGATGCTATTTGTATTTTGGGTCAGATGATTCTTTGTTGTGAGTGACTGTCCTGTGCATTACAGGATGTGTAGTGTCATCTCTGGCCTCTATCCATTAGATGCTAGTGGAATTCCCCCACCCTCCACCACCTATCCCATTGTGACAACCAAAAGTGAGGAGAAAAACTGTTCCTAGTTGAGAACCACTGCTGTAAACAAATGAGGCAGCATGGTATAGAACAGATTAGACTAGACTGAGATTCAAGAGGCTGGGTTCTAATCCAGCTGTTTTTGTCTCTACCTAATCTGGCAGTTCTCAAAGTGAATTATGGAAGGTAGTATTGCTAAATCAGCTAACAACCTTATATAACAAATAGCTAAGCCCACTTAACTTTCCAGGACCATATATTTTTCTATTTTATAATAAAAAATATTGACTAAGGACTTTAATTTAGGCTCTAATGCTACTGCTTGTAATAAACCAACTCCTACACCATAAACAGCTAGAAAAGTTGCAAAAATTAAAAAAAAAAATTTAAAACAATAAATGAAGCCAAGACTTGATGGGACAAGATCTCTGAGAAAAGAGAACCTTAAAGACCTAGGCTAACGTGCTAAAAGTTGACCTGCAAATTCTTGGTGCTGGGTGAGAGGTTGAGAATCTAGGCAATTGGCTCTTGCTAAGAGGCAGCAAAGCCAACAGAGCTTTTGGCAGTCTCCAGGGCTGGTGAGACAAAAACTGGAGTTTCAGGCTGCCAAGGCAATCAGAATTGAAGTGGCGTGATCCTGAAGGGGAACACAGTGGAGTAAGCCTTATTCTCAGGGGTTTTCTCCTTTGAGGTGTTTGCCAAATTTGTAAGGCAGCAGGACAAAAGGCCAAGATACTAAGCAGAAGACCTCTAAAAGGCAGAGTAATTTTTTGGCAGTTATATGGTACAAAGAAAACCTACCAATGAGTAGGGACCCTAGTAAATACGCCAGGATTTCAGGTGAGATTTCAGGAGAGAGACAACATTTCAGGAGTGGGAAAAAAAATACAGAAGTAGATCGAATCTTATAAAACCTGCAACAAAACCTTGAGCTAGTTAAATTTTTGATCTAGCTTTACTCTAGCTGCTTTCTACAGGAATACAGTATCACCAACAGAAATGCTATAATTTATTAGGAACAAAAGAAACAGACCAACAGATGACTGAGACATTATAGTTTCTGGACATGCAATTTACTATTACAGTGATTAATATGTTTGAAAAATTAATGAGAAGGTAGAGGATTACACTATAAAACTGGGATCAATAAAAAAGAATCAAATAATTTAGAAAAAGAAGAATGTGATTACTGAAATAAGGAACTCAACAGATGGGACAAAGCAAAAAAGAGAGGATTAGTGAACTAAATGCTAGGTCACCGCAAAACACACAAGCTGAAGCTAAAAAAATACAAAAAATAATACAAAAAATACAAAAAAAAAACACAAAAAAGGCATAAAAGATATATGGGACACAATAAAAAAGGCCTAAGATATGTGTAATTGGTCTCCAGTTGGAAAATCAGGGATGCAGTATCTAAAGAGATAATTACTGAGAATTTTCCAAAACTGTTAAGAGTCATCAACCATAGATTCAAGGAACACTAAAACCCCCAGCAGGATAAATACAAGGAACACCAAAACCAAATACAAGGGCTTCCCTGGTGGCACAGTGGTTGAGAGTTCGCCTGCCAATGCAGGGGACACGGGTTCGTGCCCTGGTCCAGGAAGATCCCACATACCGCGGAGCAGCTGGGCCCGTGAGCCATGGCCGCTGAGCCTGCGCGTCCGGAGCCTGTGCTCCGCAACGGGAGAGGCCACAACAGTGAGAGGCCCTCGTACCGCAAAAAAAAAAAAAAACAAAAAAAAAAAACCAAATACAAAGTTAAAGTCAAAGAGAAATTCCAAAAAGCAGTCAGAGAAAATGGAAATATTATATAAACCTCTTATTCAAAGAATAAGACCAAAATATTATAAAGATGTCAATTCTCTCCAATTGAAATGCAGATTCAATATAATCTCAATAAAAATTCTATTAAGGATTTGGAAAAAAAACAAACAAACTCTGGGGGCGGTGGCAACAAGTTGATTCTGGAATTTACCTAGAAATGCAAAGGGCCAAGAAGAACCAGGACAATCCTGAAGAACAAAATTAGAAAGCTCACATTACCAGATAAAAAGGCTGATTATAAACAGAAACTGACAGTGTTAACTGGTACAAGAATAAAGAGAACAATGGGATAAAGTCTCGAAAAAGGGACACAGATATAAGGTCACTTGAAATGTGACAAAGGTACCAATTCAGTGCAGTTAGGAAAAGGATGTTCCTTTTAATAAATGATGCTGGGTCAACTGGTTACTCATATGCACAAAATAAATGAATCATGCCCTCTAGCCCACACCGTATATAAAAACTGATTCTAATTCTAGATGGACTGTGGATCTAGATAAAAAAATAAATAAATAAAAATTATAGAAAAAGAGAGTAGGAAAATATCTTCATGAGCTTGGCATATGCAAAGATTTTCTTCAAAGAACATGAAAAGTTATTACCCACAGGAGAAAACATTATAAATTGGACTATATTAAAATTAAAGGCTTTTGTAACAAGACTTGCATGCTGACTGTAAGAAGAATTATAATCAATAAGACAATCTAATAAGAGCAAAAGACTTCAGGGCTTCCCTGGTGGCACAGTGGTTAAGAATCCACCTGCCAGTGCAGGGGACATGGGTTTGAGCCCTGGTCTGGGAAGATTCCACATGCTGTGGAGCAACTAAGCCCCTGCGCCACAACTACCAAGCCTGCGCCCTAGAGCCCGCGAGCCACAACTACTGAGACCGTGTGCCACAACTATTGAAGCCCATGCACCTAAAGACCGTGCTCGGCAACAACAGAAGCCATTGCAATGAGAAGTCCGCATACGGCAGCGAAGAGTAGCCCTGGCTCACTGCAACTAGAGAAAGCCCACGTGCAGCAATGAAGACCCAACGCAGCAAAAAAAAAAAAAAGACTTCAACAAAAGAAGATATACAGATGTCAAGAAGCAGGTGAAAAGGTGTCCCACCTCATTACAATAGGAAAATTCCAGTTAAAAGCACAATGAGATACTAGTACATACTCACCAGAATGACAAAACTAAAAAGGTGGATAGCAGCAAACGCTGGTGAAGTTGTGGGGGGAAAATGCCATTCTATATGCTACTGGTGGGAGTATAAACTGGTATCATCACTTTGGAAAACTGGAACTGAAAAACGGAACCCTTCTGAATTATAACTATGGTGGTGGTTACATAAACGTATGCATTTTCAAAACACAGATAACTTGACACCATAAAGAGTGAATTTTAATTATTAAAAAACCCAACACAGATATGAAAGGAAACCAAAATGGAATACAAACTCTAACAAATGAATATAACTGCATTACAAATAAATAATGTAACCACAATGAAGTGGATAGAATAAAAGAACTAACAAAGTTACTTTTGGATAACAGTATTTTGACTAGATACTGTAGGGCGAAAGACAAAAAGGACTATAATCTAACACTGTACATTAAGGAAATATGTTTCATACAAGGGTATGGGTAAGCAATTCAAAACTACTTTAAGACAGAACAAATAGTAAATGTATCTTACATAATGAAAACCAGAACTTCAATGTCAGAGGAAGTTATAAATAAGGAAAGGGAGAAGGCTAGAATGAAATCTCTTGTTGGACTGGAATCAAAGGTATCAGTTTGAACTCATGGAATTTAAATATATAAATGGACAGATAGATATAGGAATAAATATATATAGGTATAGATTCATGAGTTGTTATACATACATATATTGCCAATCTATTTGTAAGAGGGCCTAGAAGAAATGATTCTCAAGTAGCAATGAACATATCTAGCACCCAGATCTGGGTTTCTAAATACCATTTGCTAATAAAAGGAACCGGGGTTATTTGAAGAAGTAGTCAATTCTTGGACCAAGGTAGGTAAATACAAGAGCCTAGAGCATCTTATGTTGTCAAAAGTAAGGTACTGCTTAAAAAATTATGGGGACAGATCAAGATAAAAAGGTCTATACACTGGGTGATTCTATTTTAAAAAGAAGCATAACAAATTGTTAGCAGCAGAAGCCAAAATAATAAGTACATTTGGTGGGGGTAATGATTAGGAGGGGAGCACAAGAGGTGGCTTCTAAAGTGCTAGAAGTGTTCTATTACTTGATCTGGTGGTAGCTGGCACAGGTGTGTTGACATAGTGAAAATTTGTACCAATTTTGTATCCATACTATATTTCAAAATAAACCATACAAAATGTTCTATATTTTGATTATGGTGGTTACACGTTATTTGGTAAAATATATCTGCATTTTACTATATGTAATCTATACCTCAATAAACCTGAATAAGGGTCCTTCCAAAAATAAATGCTATAATAAGGCTAACATTTGCCTAGTGTAGGCTGTCTCCCATTTTGCTTTCTAGCTTTGATAGAAAGGTGGGAGTTGAAAGAAGTCTCATTTCTTGACAGGCATGAGATCACTAAACCACACATACCATGCCCCAAAGATATTACTCTGTCAGGAATGTGACAGTTCCACATATGTCATTCTAAATTATGTTCGACCTCTTGGCTAATTAAAGGACTTTGTCTTTTATGGTTACAAAAATCTAAAAATGGAACATGAGTTAATAACTTACTTGTTTATATTCATAGTTAAGAAATATTGATATATATTCTGTAAAACCTCATCTGGTAAGAACTTTTTTCTATGAATGCCATACATAGACACTCTGAAAGAATGCTACTTAATTTGTTCCATCCACGCCATTACCAACCTATGCCAACAAGAACATGATTTAAAATTGGTTTGGCTGCAGTAGAGATAACATTTTCAAAGTGATTTATAATAATATTTTGTAGCAGTAGGAGTTGTGATGATGTGCTGACATTATTCTTCCAGCTGCTGAGATTGTTTTCCTTCAGAGTTTGCATTTTCTTTTGCACACCTTCTGTGCCTTATGCCTACCAGAATTGCAAATCACACTGATCTTTTCTTAGAGAGTAATGGACAGCACTGAGTGTTTTCAAAGAACATGACAATTTAACTAGCAAATGGGGTGACAAGTTTAAGGACTCAAGAACATGAAGGCAAGAAACTTCAATAACCCTATTTACCCATAATGAAATGACAAAGGACACTACAATGTGACTATCTCAAATTACAAGCATGCCAGGGGCAGGAGACAATTTAAAGTAGTATGTAGGGCTTCCCTGGTGGTGCAGTGGTTAAGAATCCGCCTGCCAATGCAGGGGACATGGGTTCAAGCCTTGGTCTGGGAAGATCCCACATGCCGCGGAGCATCTAAGTCCGTGTGCCACAACTACTGAGCCTGCGCTCTAGAGCCCCCGAGCCACAACTACTGAGCTTGCATGCCACAACTACTGAAGCCCGTGCGCCTAGAGCCCGTGCTCTGCAACAAGAGAAACCACTGCAATGAGAAGCCCCTGCACTGCAACGAAGAGTAGCCCCCGCTCACCACAACTAGAGAAAGCCGGCGTGCAGCAACAAAGACCCAATGCAGTCAAAAATAAATAAATAAAATTAAAAAAAAAAAAAAAGTAGTATGTAGATTGCTTGTTATTGTGGATGGGTCCTCGTTACTTTGTGATTTATTGAGAAAGAGAAGCATTCAACAAGGCCTGACTTATTGAAGTACTAGATGCTTAGCTGCTAAAAGGTTTTGTTTCCATTATCCCATAGGATCATAGAACTTGCAGCAACATTATTAAATCATCTAATCCAATGGTTCTCAACCTGAGAGATGGGGAGGATAGACAGCATTGCTATATCACCTCAGGGAGCTTTTTCAACAAATACACAATCCTACACTCCCCTTCCCTCAGACTCTATCACCCCCATTCTTAGACATCTTCTTGAGGATGTATATTCTAACTCCTCACAGGGATGTATCAGGTTGAGGGGAAGGTGTTTTTATGAAGGAAGGGCTCTATTTACCAAAAGCCCATTAGGTGATTCTAATATAACAGCACCAGTCTTCCAGGTGAAAACCTCTGACCTAGTCTGTTTTTCCTGTCTGAGCAAAATTACAATTCAAACAGCCCAGAAAGCACTCTGAAAGTATTCAGAAAAGTCTACAGTTTATTCTTCAGTGGACCTATTTTATTGTCTCGTAACAGCCACTGTGTAAAATGCATTATTTTCAATTTAGAACAAAAGTCCTATTGCTTCCTCCAATTTTTAGTGATAAATTTAGTACAGAAACTTGGAGAAATTTAAACTTCCTATAAGGACATATATATATATATATGTATATATATTTACACATGTGTATGTACAAAATCTGTATTTTTTTCACTACAGTCCTTATCATAGTAAGATGTTAATATATGAAGACCTTATTAGCAGCTGCTTTCCAGTAGGTAATCTGTAGTATTAGTTTTTCTAAAGTTTATAGACACAGAAACGATTTCCCTAACCTGACTCCCATTCCTCTAACAGGCTAGTCAACATTAAAAGGATCAAAATGGATAGAATCATCTTTTCCTTCCTGCCCTTCATCCCTAGTCTCTTACTCATTACTTTCCAGTCCCCCTCAGGTCCCCTCACCCCGCCAAAAGCTCGGAACTCAATTATCCTGTAAGCAAGGAACCAGTGATGTGACAAAACCTCTGGGCTGGTATGTGACAAAACCTCTGGGCTGCAAGGATAGAGGATGGATACCCAAATGAAATAGAGGTGACCAAAAAAATAGGGTAAGTGGAAAAGGCTTTAGATTCACAAGCAATTCATAGGAGAGAAATTCAAAGAATTACATTTATAAAATAAGAGAAAGTAGTTTACAGACTCTGTATCTCAAAAGGAGAAAGGTCTCTAGAATTAAATACCAAGGAAACTAATTTTGTTACATTATCGCTAAATGTCACAAACTTAGCAGTGATCATTTAAAAGTACTCTACAGAGTGAGGTTTAAGGAACTAAAACACTAATTCCTAATTAGTGTTTTAATAAGTGTGCTAGCACTACCTTGTGCCGTTCTGGAATGTCACTTACGGTAAATTAAGGGACACATTCCTTCCCCATCTTCCATTAGTATTTTATGCTAGGAGGTGGGAAAAAGCTGATCCATATTCAAGAGGAAAGGAGGAAAAACAATAACAAATTGGCATCTCTTCTGTGAATTGCCCCACAGGCCAAGCATTTTTATGTTCTTAATCATTATTAAATGACTTAACATGACACCCAGAGCCTGGCGAATGATTGCATCCTGACATGAGAACGAATTACAAATGAAATGGAAGATCAAGCTGTATTAGAGGATTGCCTCTGGGAAATGAAAATCTTTAATTCTCTTTTATTATTGACATTTATTTGGCTGCCATGAATAACAACATAGCAAAGAGATTCAGCTATGCTTGTGCATTGAATAGCTTATTCCAGGGCTCAAAACTGCATTAACATTTATCATGTTTGCTTTTGTAGCTGACACCGCTGAACAGATTCTCTATCCATCTTGTATTTATCATGCATTGCAGATATAGTGCATCCTCTAATTTAAGTTCATTTTCATATAGTAGGAACAGCAAAGATTAGCCAGCGTCTTTCCGCAAATAAATTCCTGCTGGTAAGCATCCCTAAGAATGGTTTAATAGATTTAATAAAGAACAAAATGAGTTGACAAGGAAATTCAGTCACAGAAAGGGGAAGCTAATTTTGAAGGTTTCAATTTTGGGAAAATTGTGCAAATTCACAATGAGGAAGACACTTGTACAATATGTAGATCTGGAATATATAAAGCCTTAAAATAAATGTCTCCATAAAGAGCAACAAATTGCATTTTATGAATCTGAAAGCACTATAACAGTTCCTATAAGAAATCTGCATGTTTTTCACTTTTCCAAACAGTGTTTATTGCTAAGACAGGAACAGGCCACATACTATAGGAAGACAGCAATCCAGATAGTAATCATCAATGAAGGGATATCTTTTCATGACTTATTTCTTTTCTTTCTTGTACAAATTAACAACAACATGGCTTTTCCTGTCACAATTAAAGATTATATGCTACCTGGTGCCTTTGCTCACATGATCCTCTTTGACTGGACTGCCCTCCTTTTTTTTTTTTTTGCGGTACGCGGGCCTCTCACTGTTGTGGCCTCTCCCGATGCGGAGCACAGGCTCCGGACGCGCAGGCTCAGCGGCCATGGCTCACGGGCTCAGCCGCTCCGCAGCATGTGGGATCTTCCCAGACCGGGGCACGAACCCACGTCCCCCGCATCGGCAGGCAGACTCCCAACCACTGCGCCACCAGGGAAGCCCTGCCCTCTTTTCTTTAAATCCTTCCTAAAATTCAAGGCGTAGCAAGGATATCAATGTGTCTTGGGAAAAACCACTTAATATCTCTGAATTTTGTCTGAAAAATTACTTTTTACATTTCTTTCTGTTTTATATACTTTTAATTTTGGAGAATTTTAAACATATATAGAAGTGCAAGTAATAGCATAATGACCATCCCCCCATATATCCATCACATGGCTTCCACAATTATTTACTCATGACAAATCTCATTTCATCTATAACCCCACTTCACTATTTACCACTCACTGAATTATTTTGAAACATTTTTTAAAGTAAATTTCTCAATCTTGCTTTTGACAATTCTAAAATAAGAAAGTGGAAATAAATTAACTGTAGGGTTCCTTCTCCCCACAATTTGACAATAATTTCTTTTTTCACCCATTTCAGGCTTATATATTTAATTCAATAAAAAATTTACTCCATATTCACTATAACTTCTTTCTTCAAGCTTTACTGATCTCCTTCTTTGAGTCAATACAACCCATATACTCTGTACCAATAATTAAGAAATATAATTATACTTTGTCGTATTCATACTTCAATGTGTACCAATTTTATGTTCCAGTTAGATATTTAAGTCTATCTTAAATTTCAGTGTTCAGCAGAGTACTGAACAAACATAAAGGTAATAACTGCTACTGTTTATAATAATTATAAATTAACTGGTTTTAATCCTAAGGGTTCAGAGAGTATTTAAAGTTCTGTATTTTGGCTTTAATAGTAGGCAGCATCATATTGACAATATTACTCATTTTAATCAATAAATGTTTGTTTACTAGATGAAATTCCTATTCTATTTATTATTAAAATTTTATATATATATATATATTTATTTATTTTGGCTGCACTGGGTCTTAGTTGAGGCACATGGGATCTTTACTGCAGCATGCAGGATCTTTTTTTTTTTTTTAGTTGCGGCATGTGAACTCTTAGTTGCGGCATGCATGCAGGATATAGTTCCCCGAACAGGGATCGAACCTGGGCCCCCTGCATTGGGAACACTGAGTCTTACCCACTGGACCGCCAGGGAAGTTCCCTCTATTCTATTTATGTGAGAGCTATAAAATAGATGGCCGAGTAAAAACAAAAGTGAGGTTTTGTTCTTGAAGTTTAAAACTAAGTAAGTAACTTTTTTTTTTTGGCGGTACGCAGGCCTCTCACAGTTGTGGCCTCTCCCGTTGCGGAGCACAGGGTCCGGACACGCAGGCTCAGCAGCCATGGCTCACGGGCCCAGCCGCTCCGCGGCATGTGGGATCTTCCCGGACCGGGGCACGAACCTGTGTCCCCTGCATCGGCAGGCGGACTCTCAATCACTGAGCCACCAGGGAAGCTCTAAGGAAATAACTTATTTCTGAATTCTATTTGCTCATAATCAGATAAATTTATTTTATTCAAGCACAGGTATTTGGTAAGTAAAATGTCTTTTTTTTCTCAAGAAAGACATTTTTAGACTGACAATATCTCCAAAATATCAAAGTAAATAAACTAAATCAATGTGGATTTACTCAACTGAATTTTAATAAATTAAGTTCTTGAAAATGAAATCTTTTCTACTGAGAGAAGATAGGTGTATTTATTAAACAAAAATAAAAGGTATATTTTCACAGAAATATAACAAACAGTCCTAAAATTTGTGGGGAACCACAAAATACCCCGAATAGCCAAAGCAATCTTGAGAAACAGAACAAGGCTGGAGGCATCACACTTCCTGATTTCAGACGATATTACAAAGATAGAGTAGTCAAAACAGAATAGTACTGCAGCATAAAAACAAACACATACATCAATGGAACAAAACAGAGAGCCCAGAAATAAACCCACACACGTATGGTCAATTAATTTATGACAAAAGAGCCAGGAGTATACAATGGGGAAAGGACAGTCTCTTCAATAGATGGCGTTGGAAAAACCAGACAGCCATATGCAAAAGAATGAAACTGAACCACTATCTTACAACATACATAAGTATCACCTCAAAATGGATGAAAGACTTGAAGGTAAGACTTGAAACCAAAAAACTCTTAGAAGGAAACAAAGGGGATGTCCTTGACATTGATCAACAATGATTTTTTTGGATTGCACACCAAAAGCAAAGGCCAAAAAAGCAATAATAAACAAATGGGAGTTCAAACTAAAAAACTTCTGTACAGCAAAGGAAACCATCAATAAAATGAAAAGGCAACCTATGGAATGGGAGAAAATATTTCCAAGTCATGTACCTGATAAGGGGTAAACATCCAAAATATATAAAGAACTCATACAACTCAATAGCAAAAAACCAAATAATCCAGTTAAAAAATGGGTAGAGGGGCTTCCCTGGTGGCGCAGTGGTTGAGAGTCCACCTGCCAACGCAGGGGACACGGGTTCGTGCCCCGGTCCGGGAAGATCCCACATGCTGCGGAGCGGCTGGGCCCGTGAGCCATGGCCACTGAGCCTGCGCATCCGGAGCCTGTGCTCCGCAACGGGAGAAGCCACAACAGTGAGAGGGAGGCCTGCGTACAGCAAAAAAAAAAGGGTAGAGGATCTGAATAGACATTTTTTCAAAAGAGGACAACAGATGGCCAACAGGTACATGAAAAGGTGTTGACCATAACTAATCATCAGGAAAATACAAATCAAAACCACACTGAGGTATCACCTCATACCTGTTAGAATGGCTGTCATCATAAAGACAGGAAATAAATGTTGGCAAGGACACGGAGAAAAGGGTACCCTTGTGCACTGTTGGTGGGAATGTAAATTGATGGAGCTGCTATGAAAAACAGTATGGAGGCTCCTCAAAATATTATAAGTAGAACTACCATATGATACAGCAATTCTACTTCTGAGCAATTAGCCAAAGGAAACAAAAACACTAACCCAAAGAGATATCTGCACCCCTATGTTCGTTGCAGTATTATTTACAATAGCCAAGACATGGAAACAAACTAAGTGTCCACTGAGAGACACTCAGGATGGACAGACTTCAGAATGCATAAAGAAAATGTGGTACACACACACACACACACACACACACACAAACACACACGCTGAAATGTTATTCAGCCATAAAAAAGGAAATGCTGCCATTTGAAACAATATGGATGAACATTCAGGGCACTATGCTAAGCAAAATAAGTCAGACATGGAAAGACAAATACTGTATGATACCTCTTACATGAAGAATTTAAAAAACCCCAACAAAACCCAAAGTCATAGATACAGAGAACAGACTGGTGGATGCCAGAGGTGGGAATGGGGGTGGAGGTGAGATGGGGTAAAAGACATGAAGGTGGTAAAAAAAAAAAAAAAAAAAAAGTACATTGCTTTGAATAAATTAAAATAGAAAAAATATAGAATTTTGTTAGAATGATTAATCCCCATAATACTGGGTTTCTCCCACAGTTTCCACATGTACCTGTAGCCAGTATGGTGTCATCTCTCCCTTGGGTGAAAATCACGATTCGCTGCCTCTCTGAGTTCACCTTTGGAAGAGCCTGTGTCTTTTTGGCTATTTCTTTAATGTCTTCAGTCTATTAATAGAAAGGAGGAAAAAAATTCTCATAACCAATACAATAAACTAAAATTTTATTAGTAGATTAAGGATTTATCTTCTCGTGTTCAAAGTAAGAGAGACCTGAAGATGTATTAAGAGTTATTATTTAAAAATTTTAACCACATACAGAAGTAAATAGAATAACAATCTTCAAGGAACCCACCATCAAGATGCAACAATTTTAAATTTATGATGACACTTATTTCATCTATATACCTTTATCCACCTGCCTTTCATATTATTCTGAAGCAAATCTCAGATACTAGTGTCACGTGTAAATGCTTTAGTATGTATTTCTGAAAGGTAATGACTCAAACATAACCATATAACTATTATCATATTTTTAAAAATTAACATTTCTTTGATATCAACAAAAACACAGTTTTCAAATTTCCAATTAACGAGAGATTGTAAAAAGAGTAATATTAAATTATTTTAGAGGTTTACAGAGCATAATTATGCTGATTCTGGAAATAATGGTTACTATAATGCCAAATTTTTCAAAGAACTAAAATAAGAGAAAGAACTACTTTATTTATTTATTTTTTTTCGGTACGCGGGCCTCTCACTGTTGTGGCCTCTCCTGTTGCGGAGCACAGGCTCCGGACGTGCAGGCTCAGCGGCCATGGCTCACGGGCCTAGCCTCTTCGCGGCATGTGGGATCTTCCCAGACCGGGTCACGAACCCGTGTCCCCTGCATCGGCAGGCGGACTCTCAAGCACTGCGCCACCAGGGAAGCCCAAGAACTACTTTTTTTAAAGATAAAGTTTTAAAAATTACAAATTAATTCTAGAAACCCTCATGTTATTTTGCATATCACATAGGCTGCGAAGTTTTACATCATAAATGTCTGTCTTGAAATCTAACTCTTGAGCTATGGGTGAGATATTCAGAATCAATGTTTTCAACAATTTTAGATAACTTAAAAACCCATGTCTGAATTCAGTGGGCCTGTAAAATTGCCCATGGTTTGCAGTTTGTTGGTAGTTTACTCTATCACTGTGTAAAGTTTCAAACAGTTATGGAGAGGGAAACACATACCAGTGGGGAAATATATCTAAGAAAATAATTTAATTAGGATACAGGACAGAAGAATTTAGGTAAGTAAGGCAGACAAGTCACACTGGTTACAGACAACATCAGAAACCATGATTTTTTTAAAGTATGATGGTCATCAGTGAAATATTTGTATGCTGTTTATTCACAAAATACTTAAGAAATTTTGGATGATATATGAACCTAAGCTTCTCCTATACCTAACATCATGATTCCAGAGGACTGTTGTTTCTGAAAAGAATAGCCACTTGTGATTGGATAATGCTGCTGACCTTTCAAACAGGCTGACTATTCCACTTCTGGTTGCTTATTTTAGAAGAGAGCTAAGCCTGAACTCTGATAACATGAGAAGAAATTCCCTCAGTTTGAGGGGAAAGACTATTAGAAATGACTGACAACAGTTGAAAAGACCCCACAAAATGCATGTTTTTTTTCTGTTTGTTTGTTTGTTTTTTAAATTTTTACTGGAGTATAGTTGATTTACAATGTTGTGTTAGTTTCAGGTGTACAGCAAAGTCAATCAGTTATATATACATACATATATCTTTTAAAAATTCTTTTCCCATATAGGTCATTACAGAGTATTGAGTTGAGTTCCCTGTGCTATACAATGGGTCCTTATTATTAGTTATTGCCAATGTCTTATGATAATAATGTCTTCACTCTCTCAAATAAATGTATACTCTAAAAAATTACATATATTTTCTCAGTCTCCTTATCAAACACATATTTTACTGCTGTAGGATTTTTGCTTATGATTGGGTACAGTTCATCTTGAGTAAAGGTAAGAAGCAAACGCCAGAAAGATTCACTTTACCATCTTGGGGGCGGAATCTTATGCATGTACTGGATATTTTTTAAGTAGAGGTCCTTCTTTAAGGTGGTATAAGGAATAAATTAAGAGTGAGATTCGGTTGTCTTATACCAACGCTGTGAGAAGATGTATTTTTTGTGGTAGTTTTGGTATCCTAATCAAAGAGATTTTTTTTATGTCAGATTAAATCTTATAAAAATGGCAATTCAAGATGGAAACAAACTTTTCAAATACAAAAGATAAATCTTTACAGAAAGGTTAAGCTATATTTTCTATTGATATTTGCATCGATATCCACTGTTCGTACAAAACCCCTTTGTCCCTCTTGGATCACTGTCAGTGTGCACCAAATCTAAATTTCTCACTATGCTTTGAGGAGTCATTGCTTTGCCCTCAACAGCTGATTCTCATCTCGTATAAAAACTTTTCTTAAAATCTCAATTTTGTCTTCCTAACAATATATATATTTCGAGTTCGGTAGCCTCTCCTCCCCTATCCCCTGGTAGATTCTTCTCCCATATACCTGGGTTAACATATCTTAACAGAATGATGAAATTACAAGGGAGTATGACACAGCTGGATTTACTATTTGTGTGACCTCAAGGAGGTAAATATACCTCTCAGGCAGGTAAATAAACCTCCCTACAAAACTAAGACAATAATATTTGTGTTAAACGATGTTGGGAGTGAAGTATGCTAAAATCAGTGGGCAAAAGTCTGAAGAGAATCAGGATATTTGCATAGGCTCATAGTATCTCCCCCTAAGATACTTATTCATTACAAAAGGGAAAACAGAAATGTTACAGTGGAGAAAGTTGACAGACATCCCTTCACCCCAGTGATCAAATTTAGCGATGCTAAAATTAGTGGGTAAAATAGGATATTTGCACAGTCTCAAAATATTGCCCCCAAGATATTTATTCACTACAGTGGGAAAACAGTAACTTCACAGACGTTAAGTACCACCTTAACCCAGTGATCAAAGTTAACTTGGCCAACAGTAAGACACTGGGCTACCATTTACATCCCTGACGTGATGCACTGAGAAGGGTGATCTCTGTGGTATTTCTGCCCAAAATGCATGACCTCAATTTAATTATGAGAGAACATCAGACAAACCTAAATTGAGGGACATTCTACAAAATGACTGACAGGTACTCTTCAAAAGTATCAAATTCATAAACAAGGAACAAGTGACAAACTGTCTGATAGGAAGAGACTAAGACGATATGACAAATAAATGCAACCTGTAACCCTGGATTAGATCGTGGAACAGAAAAAGGAAATTAGAGGAAAAACTGGTAAAATCAGAATAAATTCTGTAGTTCAGTTACTGACCCTGTACAAATGCTAATTTCCTGACTTTGATTATTACATTCTGGTTATGTAAGATGTTAACATTAGGGGAAGCTGAGTGAAGGTATCTGGAAATTCTCTGTACTATTTTCGCAAACGTTCTAAATCTAAAATTGTTTCAAAATAAAAATGTTTTTTTGTGAGGATGAAAGAAGATAAGGTAAGTGAAAGAGCTTAATGCAATATTTAGCATATGCCAAGTACTTCATAAATATTAATTTATTTCCTCTATTTACCGTCATTTTAATACTTTCCAAAATTGTCAAATCCTAAGTTGCCTCAAAATCTCTAGAAAGGGCCTCAAGAGTTTTGAGTATTGAGAATTCAATTATGGTATCTAATAAGGGAGGACAAAGAGAAAAAAGGAAGGAGAAGTAGAAGAAAGCTCATACAATTTAGCTATGAGCCATGTATAAATAGCTATGAGCACTCTGAAGTACTCATTAAATCTTAACCACTCTAGGCAGTAGGTATTATTACTATATCCCTATTTCATAGATGTAGAAACCAAGAGCCGTGTATGTAGCTCTAAAGTACTCATTGAATATTAACCACTCTAGGCAATAGGCACTATTACTATATCCCCATTTTATAGATGAGGAAACTGAGTCACAGAGAGGTTAAGTAACTTCCTAAAGTCATAAGCATACTAAGAGGTGGAGTCAGGACTAGCACCCACAAAGTCTAACTCCAGGGATTATACTCTTCCATGTTATCCACAGATTATACTGCTTCTATGAATTCTGGCAATGTGCCTTCTGTTGTTGTAACCAAAAAACTAGAGCATGTTTATCCTAAATCATTTTATGCCACATTCGTAAGTCATTGCTGATCCTGCATTTAAATATGATATATATATATATATTTTTTTTTTTTTTGTGGTACGCGGGCCTCTCACTTTGGATATTTTTTATTAATTATTCTGGCTTGTATTTTACCGTAGTGAATTTCACCTTCTGAATTTCCAGATATTTCTCATTTTCCAAGGTCACTGGGAATCTAATTTCTTCCTCCAGTATGTTAGAATGTGAGAACGAAAGAAGCGTAGTTTATATAGTAAAGAGTACCAGACTCTGAGAGCTGAGCTCTGATTCTGGCTCTATTGTCTGTTAGCTACATGACCTTGAACAAGTCATGCAGCTTATTTTTTCTGTTCAACTGATCTGGCAATACATGCCCTACCTACCTGAGCCACCAGGTTTGTATGAATATTAAATATATCGATGATATGTTAGAAAAGGTTTTATAAACTGTGAATCATTTCATAAATGTTCAATTATGCTTTTATTGTCACTGGTGATCACACACCTTAAATTTAGCACTGTTTTCCAAATTAAAAAATATATTCTCGGGACTTCCCTGGTGGCGCAGTGGTTAAGAATCCGCCTGCCAATGCAGGGGACACGGGTTCGAGCCCTGGTCTAGGAAGATCCCACTTGTCGCGGAGCTACTAAGCCCATGCGCCACAACTACTGAGCCTGCGCTCTAGAGCCCACGAGCCACAACTACTGAAGCCCTCGCGCCTAGAGCCCATGCTCCGCAACAAGAGAAGCCACTGCAATGAGAAGCCCACACACCACAACGAAGAGTAGCCCCTGCTTGCTGCAACTAGACAAAGCCTGTGCGCAGCAACAAAGACCCAACACAAGCAAAACTAAAAAAAAAAAAAAAAAAAAACCAAAACAGAATATATTCTCTTCATTCCATTTTTAACAAGTTGATGATACAAATATTAAACAATACTGTCACAATCTACCTACTCTTATAGAATACCAATTGTGGTGTCTGCATACATTGCCTCACTTAACCACAGTGTATTCTGCTTTGTTCCCGAAATAGGAACTCCTATAATAATTACGGGGTTCATATGATGTGTCAGCCTCCATCCTGTCTCATACTACCTCCTCCTCAATCACTCCGTTCCAGTCACACTGGCCTCCTGTCAGTTCCTGGAGTACACAGTACATTATGCTCTTTTGTGTCTGTGGGCCTATGTACTCTTGTTCCCTCTGTTTGAAATTTGTTTCCCTATTGTTTGTTTGTTTTGCTTTTTTCTGTCATAGCTAGATATTTGTATTTTTCAAGTTTTCAAAGTGTTAGGCAGAAAGTCAGTGCTCAGCAAATATTTGTTGAATGAGTAAGTGATTAAATGAAGAGAATTTGAAGACTATCGTATCTCTTTCTGTTAATCTAGTGTTTTAAAACTGTTGTCATTTGGGACTCAGTCACCTAAGGAAGCAGCATTGTACTCTCTTAGCCAGCATGACCTGACTTAGTGTCTTATTTCCAGAAACTCTTGGTGATCATTCACTGCATTCTTTGTATTTGTAAGGAACACAGGAACCTTAGAAAAATCTTGGAGAATTCTTTGGGAATCAATACCTCCTGAAACTCTCTGGACTTGCTATCCAGTGCTGATCAGTGGAACTTTCTGTGATGATGTATATGTTTATATCTGCTCTGTCCAATATGGTAGTTCCTATCTACATATGCATGCACTTCCAATGTGCCAAGAGACTGAGGAACTGAATTTTAAATTTTATTTAATTTTAATTTAAATAGCCACACGTGGCTAGTAGATGCGTATTGGATAGCACAATTCAATACTTCCCTCTCTCAGTGGTATAAGATGATAGAGTTGTCATTGCTCAGAGAAAGACTACAAGCCTGGAAACCTCTGGGTAGAGTCATGGGCTGTAGGGAAAGTAGGAAAATGTTAAAAGATTGCTTTATTTCCTCTATGGTTAGAAGTATTGTATTTTAGAGATCTAAAATAAGAAAATTAAAATTTGTTGCCTGGAGTAAAACTGAATAACTGATCCAATAGAAAAGGTATAAGTTATCTTCATCATTTGGCATATACTCTATTTCACTGAGAATGAAAATATAAAAAATATTTTTTATTTAGGTTTTGGAGGTATGCCCTTCACTTTAATTTAAATCAATTTTCAATACTGCTTTAAAAAGGTTTCATAATGAAACATGTTACTAAGTACCTTATTTTTATTTAGGTTCTAAAAATACAAACCTTTAATCAGTTCAAGATAAGGTTGATTTAAAAACACTGTAGTCTGAACCGATTTTCCAAAATACCAAAAGGCCTCACGAAACTTTTTACCCAAAGAATTGTCATTTTAAATTCTTAGCAGGTCTGTCATTTAAAACAGGGCACTATGCAATTTTCCATCAACCTATATATAAAAATCCTCTCTCTTCTGCTTTGTGCTCTGCCCAGCTCCAGTTTTTATCTCATTCTCCAGTGCCCTCCTAAGCTGCCTCTTCTTACTGAAAATTGCCCAATTCGTTTTAAAGGTTTTTTTTTTTTTTTTTTTTTTTTTGCGTTACGCAGGCCTCTCACTGTTGTGGCCTCTTCTGTTGCGGAGCACAGGCTCCGGACGCGCAGGCTCAGCGGCCATGGTTCACGGGCCTAGTCGCTCCGCGGCATGTGGGATCTTCCCGGACCGGGGCACGAACCGGTGTCCCCTGAATCGGCAGGCGGACTCTCAACCACTGTGCCACCAGGGAAGTCCAAGATTTTTTTCTTAAATAAAGATTATCTAAAATTTGCAGAGAAGCTAATCAGAATATCATAAACAATGCTGCTGAAGATATTTCCTGATGAATAAACACTGGCTATTTTTAGAGGCATTTAGATTGGTCTCTTAGCAGACAGAACACTAGTGGCAACACTCAGTGGCTTTGGGAACTGATTGGGATTTATAACAGAAAATGAGGGTAGGACAGTGGATTTGTGGGAAGAAAAAAATGCCCACCTTTCCTTTCTTTTTTAATTTTTTCATTTCTCTCCTCTCATTCATGCCCCAAATTAAGAGGTAAAATTAAAGTTGGGAGGAATAAGACAGATTTTGTCTAGTTTGTCACACTACACTTGAGAGCACTGACACATTTCCATAGACATTAAACTGTTAAGTGATTTATTCTTGTTTGAGTCTTTAAAAATACCAAGTTTCAAACCTATGCTTTTATATTCCTATCTAATGGATTTAGGAAACTTTCATGACATTTTAAAATCATTCAGTTTCTCTAGATAGCATGCCATACATGGATTATATTTTATTAACAATATTTACTTCAGGGTATTCTACTCATGGCTCTTACAGATTCTGCGATGCATATGATATTTTAGGGAACCCATGAAGGGACACGTCAAGACACTGTGTGCTTTAACCAATCTAACACATCATTGTCAAATCACCAACTGAGTCATCTTGCTATGTCAGGAGGTAATAAGGTATCCTACTATAAGCATCATCACTTTGTTTATATGCTGTAATCATTTATGGCAGACTTATGGTAAAAAGAAACAACTCTAGAATCAATGAGTAAGAACTAACGGAAAGGTTAATATGGTGCTGGTTAGTAGAAAATAGAAAAAGTAGTTTGTTGCTAAGACTGTATTTAAACCAGGCATATACATAGCACATAGCTCAAGAGGGCAATAAAACTATGAATTAGTAAGGTTTAATAAACTATTAAAAACTATTATCAAGGTACTACTGAATCATGATCATTTGTTATACATCATGTTATATTTCTAAACATCTACAAAACTGCTTATTTTCTAGAACCAAAATACATTTTTAAATGTTAGCACAGAAAATAGGACACAAATTTATACTCAGCAGCCTTTTATCTTTGGAGAATTTTGATGTAACAACAGAGAGTATTAATTGTTAATACTGAAATTTCACATCAGTGAAACTTTAAAACATGGCTGAAAACATTTACGTATAGTTTCATGATCAAAACATTTGACTTTTAAATTGAATATTCCCTTCGTTACACTTAGCCCTGTATATCAATTGCCAGTTTGGGAAATGACAAAGTGAAACTTAAATTAGATAAAAATTACTTGGAAATCTTTATTCCTTCTTCTTCATGTGACTCAACCCCATATTCATGAGAATATGTTAAAACAAAAAAAGCAAACTCCCAAGAAACTATCAAAGTTGCCATTAATTGAGCATTATGAGGCAGAGTTTCATACCCTGATACAGTTTTTTTCATAAGATCTTGAGAGTAGAATACTTATACCACATGCTCACTATCTTCCTCCAAGAAAAGGAAGCCCTATGCCTGGTTGTCAAGTCCTATGACATGGATAACATACACATGTATCACTTTGTTGCTTGATAATGAATCTGTCTTTCGTACATTTAAATAACATTTCCATCACAATTTCATACAACACCTTTCTCTAAAGAGTTCAAAGTGAGCTCACTAATATATCCAGTCAATGCTCACAGCTTCTGTAGATGGTAGACAATACTGAGTATGCAAATAAGGAGAGAGTTTCTGTATGTTCCAGCTCTAGTCAGATTAAATGTTAAAAAATTACTACCATGAAACATTCCAAGTTGCTGTATAGAACACAGTATTCTATGTAATTCTAGCTAAATAAATATGATAGTCATAAAACTCACCAACTCAGTGAATTCTCTATCAATTAACCTGCGCTGAGATTAGTCAGTATTTCCTAATGATGGACTGGAAGGTAGATATTATGTAGGTAAAAACATAGTCTTGTCTATTATCTTAATTTTGCCAACAACAACCACATGGAGTTTGGAATCTTGACAAAATAATATTTCTATTTCTATGAGGAAAACAGAATCAATTATCTGGAAAGTAAAGCAAGTATCAATATTTTGTTTCAGAAAATGTATATGTTTTATGCTATCAAAAAAGAAGAGAGAAGAAAAAAAAGAGATTCAGACAGGAAGTTTATATGAACAGTATTTAAATTAATCAGTTCCTAACAACTGTTAGGTACAACTTTTGGAAATTAATTTACATAATGATAATCTACATGTGGTAGGGTTGAAATTATTTAAATGACATTATATTTCACTATTTAGTCTTGCTCCACCACTGCTTTAGCAGTGAATCCTTATGAAATGTAATGCAGCTAATGAGGTAGCTTTTTAACTGAACAAACTGACAGGCCCCATATCTGCAGAGGCAGCTTGAAACCGTGCCCAACCTCTTGGCTTCCCAAGAGGCTTTTCAAAATTCAATAAATAACATCTGTAGGCGATGTTGGGTGCAGACCTAGCAGAGTGCGTCATAACACTGTGCTGGCAGAACAAAGAAACCATGACGACTGCCAAGTTTCCATGGCAACTGCTGCGAGGCTCTGAGAGTATAATAGCACATCAATCACTGTCCAAAAGAACTTCATTATCAGCTAGAAGAAACCTTTAGGATCTGTTTAGTGTACAATTGTGGGTTAACTCACCTCAAAGCCTTGCTCTCTAGCAAAAGTGGCAGCTTCCTGAAATAAAAAAAAAGGAACAGTTAATTATAAAGTGCTAGGTAATGAAGAAATAATCCATTTTGAAACTCATTCAGTCTTCTTTTTACACAATTATCTCAATATATCCACATAGTTCAATTTTTATTCTTACACCAAAAAAAAAAAAGAGTTCTTTTTACCTTGGCATAAAAAAAAAGGCAGCATAATGTCAACACACTTCAGAAGTTGAAATAAGATATAGTACATGTTTTTACTGTAGCTGTCACTGTGAGTTCAGGTGTTTTGACCCCAGCAAAGAAAATCATTTGAAACCTAAGGAAGATGCTGATGGTTATGTTTTTAATTAAAACAATACCTTACAGAAAAACGTAGAGAAAATACCTGTAGAGAAAAACGTCTGCTAAAAAATGTACAGATTCAGAAAACCCACCACTTTGTAATCCCTGATGAAATTTATTCAGGCAAGGATCATCAATGGATATTAAATTCATTAGGTGAAAGGATGACGGGGAACTGGGTATTTCATGGAATCAAAGTATCAAAGATCACATGCTGGTCATGGGGAGCAAAGTATAACTTTATAATACAAGGATCAAGCTGTCATCACTTTAACCCAGTGATCGATCCTATCACTTATCATTAATAATGGGATCACCAAAAACACTGTGTCTTCTGTAATGATGCAGTATAAGGTACACAGCATCAGCTATAAAGTTTTTAACATGAATTAATAAAAATTTTATTTAATAACTTGCAGTCTACAGGAAATATAGAGAATAGGAGAACAAGTTAAATGATACACTGAGAAAGCAAATGAGCAAATCCATAATGCAGGACATTATACAGGACAAGTAGCTTGGTTTCTTCAATAAGTCAATGTTATGATAAAGTGGGCAGGGGAAAAATGACCAGGAACAATATACAGATTTTAATTGTAAACTGTTTTGAAGAAACCAGCTATAAAATACATTTTGGGACAAGTGGAGAAATTTGATTATGAAATGGGAATTAGATAATATTAAGAATTATCGATTTCATAAGGAAAATGTTCTAGATTTTTAGAGGTGCATTCTGAAGTATTCTGGGATAAAATGGCATGATATATGTAATTTATTTTAGAAAACTTAAAAAAAATAAAGTGAAGCAAAAATGGTAAAATGTTAATGACTGAATCTAGATGTATTCAGTATTACTATTTTTTTGGCCTGTTTGAAAATTTTTGTAATAAAAAGTCCCCACCCCCCCCATTTCTCTTTGATAGAAGATGACAGGGTAACAGAAGTTGAACATCATTTAAAAAATACAGTTAAAAATTTTAAAACAATATTTTTCTGGATATTAAATATATCTTAAGGGCACAATCTGATGAACCTTACTATATACTCTAATGCCCTTATAATAGGTTATCAAATGACAAAAAACACATCTGTGTAACCAAATCCTTTCCCTTTCTTCACTCTGCTTTGCATATATATTTTCATTTAGTACTGATACAGAAAATGGAGGCAATATTACTTTTCCATTCCACTTCCCCCTTGAAAATGGAAAAAAAAAAAAACTGCAGACAACTGTCAAGAGCCTCTACATCTTAACTTACATTCCTCCAAAATTATCTTTGCCAAGAGATATTAATAGAAGGATGGGATGTGAGCCTGAGTAGTGAGCAGATCCAACTAAAACGACTGCTGCACCAAGCCATGTAAGGCAGAAACTACAGTTAATGTCTCCAGCACAAATCTGGGTACTATCTACATGTTAAGGAAAACACAGGGAAGAAAAGTATGTATGCACTTATGGTCCAATATACTAATAGCATATAAATTTAAAGAACCACTTTGAGGGTTTGAAAAGGTCGAAATAGACGATTACAGCTGAACACTGAAGTTAATAGAAAGTGATAAGCTGAAAGTACAACTCCTTAGGCTGTTGACTACAGAAGCATAAAGCTCATAGAGCTTAACCTTACTTGATATAGATTTAAAAAAAATGGAATTATGATCTTCACAATTGTTGCAAGCAAGGTTAGCCTCTCTGACAATTTACTTACACTAGAATCTTGTATACCAGACAGTCAATAATATTTGCTAGCCTGGATGTCAAGGAAAAGGATAAAGTTCAAAAGATATCAACGTAGAACTTTTCCAAGCTGTCCAACTCAAGAACTAACCAAGCTAATTCTTATATGGAAAAGACAACTAAGAAGCCCTGCAAGAACTACTTATTTACATGGAACTTTATCAGAGGCACAAAAGAAACCTAGAGGACTATAAGACAAAGTTAATATGAAGAATCTGTATGACTGAAGTTGCACTAAGACGTAAAAACTTAAAATTCAAATACAGTAGTTAAGTTGCCTTTTTAATGTCCAGTTCTGCTCCCACAAACGTAAGAAGCTATCGACTGTGATCTGTTATGGTATAGTAGAACTAATTGCAAGAAGGCACATTTATAAATGTCAGATCATTATTCTTTAAGGAAACTGGGCCCTAGGACACTTCCACATCTGTAAACTATTCCAAGCACCAACATATTTCTGACTGAGGAAGGACATGCTGAAGAAAAGTCAACTCAATTTTCTATCTTAGCGCCCCCTCACACAGGTTTGCAGAGCTGTGCCCTGTCACTGAAAAGCTAAGCACTTGTTCTATGGCTTAAAAAGATCTTATCTCCTGACTTCCTCCCACCTTCTTTTGATCTTGGGCTGGTGCCCCCAGTCACTCCATTAGAGAAGGCAGCTGGCTCACATCACGGCAGACTTTCCCACAGCTAACCTCTGATCTGAAGGTGTTTGTAGATACAATGATAGAACAACATTTATTTTTCCCTCTCAGCAAAACAAATAAAACAACACAGGGGAACAGTTTGACCCAGTAAGAATTTTAAGCAGAATTTTCGTCTTCAGATTCACTGCATGGAGGGACAGAAGGAAAAGGCATTAGGTCAGAAATCAGGGAAGAAAAAAGGGGCATAAATGGTGGGCAGAATAGTAAGACAGGCTCCAAATATCAAGGGTAATTCCAAGTGAACTGATCACACTAAATTGAAAAGGACTTTTTAGCGTGCCTTTGCAGTAAAAGTGAGAAAAGAAAACAAGCAACTCTCCATCTGTGCTGCCCCAGGGCGCCACGTACTGAGTTTCACAAATCTAATGAAGCAGTCAAGTTAAAATCCAACCAACAGAGTGAATGTGACATGTGGAGAACAGCTAGGGTTAGAATAGAGAAGCAGAGCGGTTCCTAATGCAGGTGATTATCCATGTGATAATCATTATATTTACAGGCTTTCTATTTTAGATCTGACATCAAAAATCACAAAGGAGGAGGGATTAAAGAAATAAACAACCGACACAGAGGCTTTCCTGCTCCCCTGAGAGTGCAGCACTTTCATTCATGCATGACAAGCAACAAAAGCAAAAGGCCAGGAAAGAGTATTTCTGAGAAGGCTGGATTTCACATTAACACTTCTTTCCATTTTGATAACTTTCACTATTATTCAGTTTCTCATACAGGTCACATTTTCAAAATCAGTTCCCATTGTTGTCTATGCTATAGTACAGTATCATTTTTGGTTTACAATGAATGATACTCACATAATATGTCTTTTACAACAACAAAGCCATTTTTTCCTTCCTGGAATTGAGTGTTGTGAATAAAATGACATATAATTAAAGTCTTAGACTGTCATCTACATCACGCTATTTAGGATTTGCATTAGGCTTGCTGCTTCACCAACCAGGCTAAAAGGATGAAACAACAACCAAGTATGGTTTTTTGAGTAGAGGTTTAAAAAAAAGCTGAAATTCGCGGTTAATGAAAACTATGGAATACTTACATTACGAGCTATTTAAAGGGATTAGCAAACCACTACCAAAAAGCACAATCCTCAGATTATACAGGAAAGGAAGGAAAAACTCAAGTGTGTGTCTGTGTGTATGAAAGACAACAATTTCCTTTATATTCAATTGAGAAGAAAACTGTTTTCTCTGCATTTTGTCTGATAATACCCTGATTTTATAGAGAATTATCTAATCACAAACTAAAACCATAACTAGTCCATATTGTTATTCTAATTCCAATTATTTGTTACTAGTTATATAGGAATACAAATGATTTCTGTGTATTGGCCTTATATCCTGACACTTTGCCAAATTTGCTTATTAGCTGTAGGAACTATTCTTTTGCTCCTGTAAAGAAAGATGTTCCTACTAACCATACTACAAAGTTATTTTAAGAATTTAGCAAATGCCTTAAAAAAATTACCTCTCTTTTCTCCAGGGTGATCTGAAGGGTATAAATACTAACTACCACCACTACCATAGCTCATAACCCTTGCTCTCCCACTTCCTGCTCTACACTTCAAGGCACTGAACCCAGTTAGAGCTATTATCTGCTTGCTTATGTTACCACTCTACTTTCTGATAGTGGACATGAGGGGTCTTGGGTATAGGCTGAAACTTCATGGACTGAAGCAAAAAAGGGAGAAGACCCAACTTAGGACCAAAGAAAGGTAACCTGTGACTATCCACCGAAAGCAGCCCATCCATTCAAAACAAACTATTCTGTTACCCCAATGCAAACAGGAAGCAGAAAGTTCACTGGAGTTCCCATGGTCTTCACTCAAGTCATAGGAGTCCAGGGCTTTAGGAGAAGCCAAGGGAGAACCGAGCCACCAAAACAGTTCTGCTGTTTTGCTTGTTCATCTCTCCATCCAAATAGGATCTACCCTGCAAGGATAGTTTTAGGCTAACAGATACTATTATGCTAGAGGTATATCAGTGCTACAGCTGTTGCAGACCTTACAATGGTATTAGACTTTGACATGATAATATTTGAAACAATATTGTAAATCCTAATGGTGTGGTGTACATGAGAGTCTAAGATGGAATGTTATCTATGTCTGCCTTTCTCTGTATAAATCTATGTATAAAAATCTCTCTATATAAATAAAATTCTTAAATTTGTATATACATTTAGATATATAATGCTTTTTTCGAAGGGCTTTAAATCCAAGATAGTACTGGTCAGGAGGCAGTTACAGCCAAATGGAAAGAGTACAGGGCTTAGAATCAGAAGACCTACACTAAGGTTGCTGTTTTACAGCTCATTTGATATGTAATCTTGAGCAAGTCGCTCAGTATATCAGTTTATATCAACACAACTGAGGTCAACAAAACCTACTGGATTGTTGCTAGGAATAAATAAAATATTTAATGTGAACTGTAAAATCATTTCGCCTGTTGAATTCAAGATCTTGGTAAGATCTTAGGATAATTTAAACAAATGAATTTCAGAGCATCCAGAGTACATTCAATGATTTGTCCTATCTGTGGATCATATGTGTAGTAGAGAAGCCTCTGAATTGGTTGCCTACTACATTGATCCCTAACTGGTGATGTTCAAATTCTTGTAAAATTCCCTCCCCTTTGAATGCGGGCTGGATCTAGTGACTTGCTTCTAACAAATATCTGACAAAAGTGATGGGATGTCTTGTTTGTCCATCCTCTTGCTCACACACTCTCACTCAGCTCTTGCTCTAGGGGAAATAACCTGCCATGTTGTGAGGACCCCTATGGAGCGGCCCATGACTAACAACCAGAGAGGATCTAGGGCTTGCTAATAGCCATGTGAGTGAGCTTGGTAGTAAATACTCCCCAAGCAGAGATATGACTACAGCCCTGGCTGACATCCTGATTACAGCCTTGTAAGAGAATCTGATTCAGAGGCACCAAACTAAGCTGTGCCTGGATTCCCTATCCACATTTTAGACATGAGGAACCTAAGCCTTAGAGAGGTTAACTAACATGGCCCAATTCAGATATTTTCTCATTCAGATTATGCTAATCCTTAAAAAAAGGTCACAAAAATCAAATCAAACAAGCGTGGCTAACAAATCAATCGTAGGTGAGCAAATTATGGAAAGATAATTTAGATACATACTATCTAAATGGTTTTGTATACCTGGTTATTTTTTCCTACAATATATTATAAAGGCTTATGTTGCTTGAGCCTCTAAATATTTCTTCATGCTATCCTTCAGACTATGAATTACTTTTTCTTTATGCTATCTAAAAAATCATTTATATATTTGCTCATGAAACTGCATTAATGTTATACTACTTTTAATATTAAACTATTTCTGAAGAGGAAAAGTTTTAATTTGAAAATAAAGTAAACAAAGCCTAGAGAAAATTGTTAAAGAAAATATAAATCTGGGAAACCCCTTTTAAAATGTTTCATTTACGAAAATATCTGCACTGGTTTTTCCAAACAATATAACATACAACTTTTGGGAGATTTTCAACCTGTACTCTGACATTTATTACCATATGCTTCCTGTCTGCAGAATGCTGAACAGAAATATTATTTAACATTTACTGAGTGCCAAAAACTCTGTGGGGCAATGTATAAACTATAAAGACACGCATGGCCCCTATCCATTAGGTTTATAATAAAAATCAGATAAACAGTGCATAAATTATACTTTCATAAACATGACTGAAAAAAAATTACTCAAATTACAAGCCAAAAAAAATTAGGTTTAGTTTAGAACATACTTAACCCTTTCACAAAATGATTTGATAGTTGTGTCTATTCTACTAAGGAAAGTTGTTAATTCCCACTGTTAAGCATATTTAATGGTGGTAACTAAAGGAAAACAAGTTTAGGAAAAGTGCTTCATCAAAATTTGACTGACTAGCTATTTGGGCTAACTTATAGAGTAATCCAAGTTTTTCAGTTGCTGAAGAAAGAAAAAACAGATGCTAGCATAAGAAAATCATCAGGGTAGCAGGCCTCTTATTGGGTATTTTATTTCCATTTTTAATGAGATAACATGTGCTTGGCATAATGAAGGCACTCAACAAATGTCAATTATTTTCCATATTTCATTTGATCCTCATGAAAATCCCGTAAAATAGGTATTCTTCTCCTTTCACAGATGAAAATCTGAAGGTTCAGAGACATTAAAATATGTCCAAGACCAAAAAACAAGTAATCGTAATAGCTGGCATTTGGATCTGAGGCTTTCCAAATGGTTTGTGCTGGTCTGCTACTGATGAACTCTTTTACCTGTTTTATGTCTGAAAAAGTCTTTATCTCGTTTTCATTTCTGAAAGATATTTTTACTGGGTATAGAATTCTAGGTTGACAATTTTTTTGTCTCAGTGTGCTAAGGTCCAGCTTGTTTTAGATGCATTCTTATCTTTGTTTCCCTGTACAGAATATGTCTTAAAAAAAAACCAACCTGTCTGCTTTAAGATTTTTTTTAATCACTGATTTTATGCAATTTGATTATGATGTTCCTTGGTGTAGTTTTTTCCTTGTTTCTTTTGCAGTTTGTTGAGTTTCTTGGATTTGTGGGTTTATAGTTTTCTTCAAATTTGGAACATTTTCACTCTTTATTACTTCAAATATTGTTCTGTTTCTCCTCTCCAGGACTCCAAGTATGTATGTTAGGTCACTTGAAGTTGGCCAACCCCTGTATTATGCTATTAGTAGAATATTTATAAGTTTTAAAACAGACATTTTTCTTCTTTACTGAATTACCAGTGAGGAACTGAAGGCCCTATGGAGAGCAGGCTACACAGCTTGTTAGCCTTAAGTAAAATGTATATCTTTAGACAGGTCTTGTTTCCTTCATTCACTGGCCAAAAAAACCCCTAAAACCTAAATCACTCATATTAATAAAAAGACAGTAAAAGACAAGATAAATAACCAATTCTTACAAGTTTAGACACATGTTTACATGCGGCAATGAGAAAGGTATTACTGATCAGTGCTAAACATTAGACCAAAAACAGAAAGGAAGACCTCATGATGGGGAGAAACTGGCATTCTTACTAAGTGTCTTTTTAATAATTCTTCTCCCTCAAATGTGCACCCGTGTCTTTTGCATTTTCCATATTCCATGCACGAAGCTTCCTAAAGTGTCAAGGTGTAATAATCACTGCCAAATCAATCCGAACTTCTGTGGCCACTCTGATGACGCTAACGGCAGAACCTGTCATAAAAGCTCCTCTACTCTTTGAGTCTCTTGGTCTTTTGAGGGAGAAGACGAAATAAAATTGGAAATCACAGTAACATTCACAACCAAAAATATTACTGAATTAAATTAAGAAAGAAACTTATAGGACTACACTGTGACTTATTAGCATAACAAAATATAGTAAAAAACAGAGAAGCATCTAGTTTCCTACCTCTAGTGGGGAAGGGGGGCTGGGGGCAGGAAAGGCAGTTCCTCTTCCTCCTCAGGTCAGAATTTTTAACCTATGGATATGTACATAACACATTCCATACAAGTATCACCAATAACCAGTATTATTTTCTTCCTTCTTACTAGGTGACTCACAATAATTATGCGCAGAGTGTATTGTAATACTTATGTCTTAGAAACAAGTCCAACACAGACAAACTTAGAATTTTCACAATGGTCAGTAGGAAGTAACAAAGATGGCCATGGCAGTAACAATGAATACAGGTCTCTCAAGGAAAGGAAAAAAAACAAAACCTACACAAAAATGAAACTACAAAGAAGTCAAAGGAAAAAAAATCTAATGTGCATGAAAAACAAATCAGCCAAATGTCAGGCTACTAAAAAAATAATCACAGAAAGATGATAGAAAACACCCAACAGAGCATGTAGCAGGCCCTCCATAAAGGATTAATTGAAGGCATAATTCACCAATCCTTCCTCTATGATAAATAGGTTTAAAAAGATATTTTTGAAATGCTAGTACTGCATTTGATTATGAAGTGGGAGCCAATCATTAGTCTACAAACTAGACTCAAGAAATGTCTATCTTTCTACCTCACAAACATTATTTGTTTTCTTTTTCTTCTTTTGGTCACATCACACAGCTTGCAGGATTAGTTCCCTGACCAGGGATCAAACCCAGGCCCCTTGTAGTGGAAGCACAGAGTCCTAACAACTGAACCGCCAGGGAATACCCGCCCCCCCGCTTTGTTCCTCACAAACCTTTTGTCAGAATCTGAGATAACACATTTTCTAATCCTAGTGCTTCCCTGTGTGTTTTGCTGTCTCTGTAACAAAGTATGAGTTTTCATTACATATTAACAAAATGCTGGGAAATGAAGGTAATTCAGCACAGAGGTAGTAATGAAGTGCTGACATTTTTTTTTTAATTTTTAAATTCAATTTTATTTACTTTTTTATACAGCAGGTTATTAGTTATCCATTTTATACATATTAGTGTATATATATCAATCCCAATCTCCCAATTCATCAGCCTCCCACGCCATCATTTCTCCCCTTGGTGTCCATACATTTGTTTTCTACATCTGTTTCTCTATTTCTGCCCTGCAAACTGGTTCATCTGTACCATTTTTCTGGGTTCCACATATGTGCGTTAATATAGGATATTTGTTTTTCTCTTTCTGACTTACTTCACTCTGTATGACAGTCTGTAGATCCATCCACGTCTCTACAAATGATCCAAATTCGTTCCTTTTTATGGCTGAGTAATATTCCATTGTACATATGTACCCCATCTTCTTTATCCATTTGTCTGTCGATGGGCATTTAGGTTGCTTCCATGACCTGGCTATTGTAAATAGTCCTGCCATGAACAATGGGGTGCATGTGTCTTTCTGAATTATGGTTTTCTCTGGGTATATGCCCAGTGGGGGATTGCTGGGTCATATGGTAATTCTAGTTTTAGTTTTTTAAGGAACCACCATGCTGTTTTCCATAGTGGCTGCATCAATTTACATTCCCACCAACAGTTCAAGAGTGTTCTTCTTTCTCCACACCCTCTCCAGCATTTGTTGTTTGTAGATTTTCTGATGATGCCCATTCTTACTGGTGTGAGGTGATACCTCATTGTAGTTTTGATTTGCATTTCTCTAATAATTAGTGATGTTGAGCAGCTTTTCATGTGCTTCCTGGCCATCTGTATGTCTTCCTAGGAGAAAAGTCTATTTAGGTCTTCTGCCCATTTTTGGATTGGGTTGTTGTTGCTTTTTTTTTCCAGTAGGCAGGCCTATCACTGTTGTGGACTCCTGTTGCGGAGCACAGGCTCCAGACGCGCAGGCTCAGCGGCCATGGCTCACGGGCCCAGCTGCTCCGCGGCATGTGGGATCTTCCCAGACCGGGGCACAAACCCGCATCCCCTGCATCGGCAGGCGGACTCTCAACCATTGCGCCACCAGCGAAGCCCTTGTGTTCCTTTTATTTCTTTTTCTTCTCTGATTGCCATGGCTAGGACTTCCAAAACTATGTTGAATAACAGTGGCAAGAGTGGACATCCTTGTCTTGTTCCTGATCTTAGAGGAAATGCCTTCAGTTTTTCACCATTGAGAATGATGTTTACTGTGGGTTTGTTGTATATGGCCTTTATTATGTTGAGGTAGGTTCCCTCTATGCCCACTTTCTGGAGAGTTTTTATCATAAATGGGTGTTGAATTCTGTCAAAAGCTTTTTCTGCATCTATTGAGATGATCATATGGTTTTTCTTCTTTAATTTGTTAATATGGTGTATCACATTGATTGATTTGTGTATATTGAAGAATCTTTGCATCCGTGGGATGAATTCCACTTGATCATGGTGTATGATCCTTTTAATGTGCTGTTGGATTCTGTTTGCTAGTATTTTGTTGAGGATTTTTGCATCTATATTCATCAGCGATATTGGTCTGTAATTTCCTTTTTTTGTAGTATCTTTTTTAGTCTGGTTTTGGTATCAGGGTGATGGTGGCCTCACAGAATGAGTTTGGGAGTGTTCCTTCCTCTGCAATTTTTTGGAAGAGTTTGAGAAGGATGGGTGTTAGCTCCTCTCTAAATGTTTCATAGAATTCACCTGTGAAGCCATCTGGTCCTGGACTTTTGCTTGTTGGAAGATTTTTAATCACAGTTTCAATTTCATTACTTGTGATTGGTCTCTTCATATTTTCTATTTCTTTCTGGTTCAATCTTGGAAGGTTATACCTTTCTAAGAATTTGTCCATTTCTTCCAGGTTGTCCATTTCATTGGCATAGAGTTGCTTGTAGTAGTCTCTTAGGATACTTTGTATTTCTGCGGTGTCTGTTGTAACTTCTCCTTTTTCATTTCTAATTTTATTGATTTGAGTCCTCTCCCTCTTTTTCTTGATGAGTCTGCCTAATGGTTTATCAATTTTTTTTTATCTTCTCAAAGAACAAGCTTTTAGTTTTATTGATCTTTGCTATTGTTTTCTTTGTTTCTATTTCATTTAATTCTGCTCTGATCTTTATGATTACTTTCCTTCTACTAACTTTGGGTTTCATTTGTTTTTCTTTCTCTAGTTCCTTTAGGTGTAAGTTTAGATTATTTATTTGAGATTTTTCTTGTTTCTTGAGGTAGGCTTGTATTGCTATAAACTTCCCTCTTAGAACTGCTTTTGTTGCATCCCGTAGGTTTTGGATTGTGTTTTTGTTGTCATTTGTCTCTAGGTATTTTTTGATTTCCTCTTTGATTTCTTCAGTGATCTGTTGGTTATTTAGTAACATATTGTTTAGCCTCCATGTGGTTGTGTTTTTTTACATTTTTTCCCCTGTAACTGATTTCTAATCTCATAGCATTGTGGTCAGATAAGATGCTTGATATGATTTCAATATTCTTAAATTTACTGAGGCTTGATTTGTGACCCAAGATGTGATCTATCCTGGAGAATGTTCCATGTGCAGTTGAGAAGAAAGTGTAATTCTGCTGTTTTTGGATGGAACGTCCTATAAATATCAATTAAATCTATCTGGCCTATTGTGTCATGTAAAGTTTGTATTTCCTTATTAATTTTCTGTTTGGATGATCTGTCCATTTGTGTAAGTGAGGTGTTTAAGTCCCCCACTATCACTGTGTTACTGTCGATTTCCTCTTTTATAGCTGTTAGCAGTTGCCTTATGTTTGAGGTACTCCTATGTTGGGTGCATATATATTTATAATTGTTGTATTTTCTTCTTGGATTGATCCCTTGATCATTATGTAATGTCCTTCCTTGTCTCTTGTAACATTCTTTATTTTAAAGTCTATTTTATCTGATATGAGTATTGCTACACCAGCTTTCTTTAGAGTAATCTTGGTTGTAGGTTCTTCCCTTTCATCACTTTAAATATATCATGCCACTCCCTTCTGGCTTGTAGAGTTTCTGTTGAGAAATCAGCTGTTAACCTTATGGGAGTTCCCTTGTATGTTATTTGTCGTTTTTCCCTTATTGCTTTCAATAATTTTTCTTTGTCTTTACTTTTTGTCAATTTGATTACTATGTGTCTCGGTGTGTTTCTCCTTGGGTTTATCCTGCCTGGGACTCTCTGCACTTCCTGGACTTGGGTGGCTATTTCCTTTCCCATGTTAGGGAAGTTTTTGACTATAATCTCTTCAAATATTTTCTTGGGTCCTTTCTCTCTCTCTTCTGCTTCTCGGACTCCTATCATGCGAATGTTGTTGCGTTTAATGTTGTCCCAGAGGTCTCTTAGGTTGTCTTCATTTCTTTTTATTCTTTTTTATTTATTTTGTTCTGCAGCAGTGAATTCCACCATTCTGTCTTGCAGGTCACTTATTCGTTCTTCTGCCTCAGTTATTCTGCTATTGATTCCTTCTAGTGTATTTTTCCTTTCAGTTATTGTATTGTTCATCTCTGTTAGTTCTTTTATTCTTCTAGGTGTTTGTTCTCTAATTCTTCTAGGTCTTTGTTAAACATTTCTTGCATCTTCTCAATCTCTGCCTCCATTCTTTTTCTGAGGTCCTGGATCATCTTCACTATCGTTATTCTGAATTCTTTTTCTGGAAGGTTTCCTATCTCCACTTCATTTAGCTGTTTTCCTCGGGTTTTATCTTGTTCCTTCGTCTGGTACATAGATGTACCTCTGCCTTTTCACCTTGTCTGTCTTTCTGTGAATGTGGTTTTTGTTCCACAGGCTGCAGGATTGTAGTTCTTCTTGCTTTTGCTGTCTGCTCTCTGGTCAGTGCCGGCATTTTTATTGTACTGCACATTATAAAGTGATTGGGCTAACAGATGGGATTTTGTTAAAAGCAATTTTGACTTATTGCACATAGTATTACAAACTGGCTTCTACCTATATCCATTTTAGAAACTTTTCCCATTGGTCACCAATCTTGGCCTTTCTTTTTGACTTTTTCAAATAGGACTTGATGACTTTTCTAGAGGGATGAAGGGTGTCTCCATAGTGTAAAATTTAGGAATAATTATTTTAAGAAATAAAATAAAATAAAATAAAATACTCGTTTCCTTCTATCCCTTCAGAGGTGTAATTTCAATCTCTCTCTAAATTTCTCTGCATCACAAATTACTGTTCATTTCCTGAGTAAATATTTTCCCTCCTTCAGGTCTTTGGTCAGTTTCCCCCACTTACTCCTGCACATTTAAGCCCTTTTGTTTGGATTTTTCCAATTCCACTGGATAATTTAATAGGTGATAAAATGAGACTTTTTTTGATGCTTTAGGGTTTGAATTTTGCCATCCTCTCCTAGAAACACTCCTCCCTACTTTTCTGTTGCATATCATCTTTCCCTTTCTCTCTCACCTTTCTGTTGCTTATCTTCTTTCTCATTCATTACCTGCCCTATATAGTCTTATCTAGAAATTCAGCTATCAACTTTTCAATCTTTTCTCTCTTTATAGTTTTATGGGGTAATTTCCTTTATTCCTTTCGTTTGGTATCATTCTCAGATATCCTGCCTCACTTCCAGAGTCGCTTTGCACTTGACAGCTTCCAAATTCTGCCAAGTATATTTTACAAGCACAAGGCCTATAATATCTAGTCTTGTTTCCATTCTTACTGACAGAATACTAGGTCAGGCCTGTACTACCTCTTGCCTAGATTATTGCTATAGTGTTTTAATCAGTCTCTAGTACCAATCACACTCAGTTTGAATGTATCCTTACATTCCAACCATTATATCCACCTTCCTAAATATCAACTCTGATTAGCCTTTGTTCAAAAAGCTACCTACTACTTCCTGAGAAAAGTCCCAATTCCATAGCCTGACTTTCAAAGGTCCTCCATAAAGTGCCCCTACTTTTCATTTCTAGCCTGATCTTTTACTATTCCCTTGTACATGTACCAGATGTCACTCAAACTAGAATACTTGCTATTCTCTGAACATGCCCCAGGCTTTTTTGCCTTCATGCTACCTTGCACATGTAGGCACTAAATGAATTAGAATACCCTTCAACCACCCTTGTCAAAATACTACCAGTCGCTCCAGGGTTAGTTCAGCCATCTTCTGCTTAATGGAAGCCTTCTTAAATTGTTCATGGTCTCTCCTTTCCCACCTCCAGAAGTGGCTTTCTGCATTGCAGAAGAGTTTTGCTCAATTTGTAAAGGCTTTTTTTTTTTTTTTTTTTTTTTGCGGTACACGGGCCACTCACTGTTGTGACCTCTCCCATTGCGGAGCACAGGCTCCGGACGCGCAGGCTCAGCGGCCATGGCTCACGGGCCCAGCCACTCCACGGCATGTGGGATCTTCCCGGACCGTGGCACAAACCCGCGTCCCCTGCATTGGCAGGTGGACTCTCAACCACTGCGCCACCAGGGAAGCCCTGTAAAGGCTTCTTTTATGGCAGTTAGGTACAGACTGGAAACATAGTTATTTGTAGAGACAGCTTATCTCTCCTACTAGATTATAAACTCTTAGTGAAGAAACTCTTTTATACTTTGTATCCTCAAAACATCTAACATATTGCTCTGCCCAGAACAGATAATAAATCCTTGTTGATTTACCAAATGATAAGGACAAAGCACTCACCTACATTAAGCAAAGAAGAAATAACTCTGCATTAGATCAGCAATGACTTGATTTGTTGTGCTTCATACTCTTATTTTAGGGATCTCAGTGCTCTGTATATTCTTCTATTACCTTATTTCTTCCACTGCATTATAATTTACTTACGTGGTCTATTTTCTCCCCTAGCTTATAAGTTTCATAAGAACTAAGTTTTATATCATATCTTAGAATTGTGCCTGACACATAGTATGAATTAAATACACGAGCGCTGAAATGAGTTATACTGATTTAAAAGAATCTTATTTTAAAAGGTAAAAGATTTTTCTACTCATGTGTATTGAGCTTTTCTAGAACAGGATCTAAGATTTGGCTAAAAACTTAGTAAATTGCTAGCCTCATGTGTTTCGTGAGAGTATTCACGCAATACGTATATCGTGCCATTTCTGCAGTTCTCCTGTTTTGGGAAGTTACCATAAAGGATTTTGGCATTTGTCTCTTTTCCAAGGATCACACAAATAATCAGGGAAATAGTTTTTCCTGGAAGAATAACTGACTCTGAAATATTAAACTATATTTTCAAAGATATATACATTCTAGACATCACTGGCAGATACTGGATATTAAAGGGTATAATATAGCTCAACAAAGATAAGCACCAATATTTATGATAGAAGTAGCAAGAATTGCGAAAAATCAACAAAAATAACTAAACAAAACCCACAAAACAACCCCCTACATACGGATTAAATAATGGGTAAATAGCAAGTCTCAACTCAGTTTGAGGACTTCGTAAGTTATCAACTAAACAATTTTATGACAAGCTACTATTTTATTTTGCTGACACACATGGTAATTAGAAAATTTATAGCATGTGGGATAGAAACACAGGTCAAATTAGCTTATAAACAGCAACAATCCATTACAGTACATTTCAAAACTTTAAAATGACACTTTTTTTTTCTTTAGCAAATAAATGCTAATACCTCCATTGTAATATATGTCATTTTTTCACTGCCAGTGCACATATCCTTATAGAAACCACTCCATACATGTGTAGCTCAAGACCCAATGCTAAATTTTCTTGTTTCAAAAGAAGAGATTATATAAATTGATCTTATGTGTTAAGTGTTTGAAGGACAAGATCTGAGTCAGATAGCAAATCCCTTGGAAACAAAGCTGGAGCAATGGTAACAATCATAAAAACCTTGTTGTGAAAGGAATGATCTAAGTTACACCTCTCATTAACATGCACTACACCTCACAAACAAGGAAAGTCAATTCTTCATTAGCCAGAGTAGATTAGAGATGGTTCAGACACAACAGGGGCCTGCCTGAGACGTGCTCACCAACCCAGCAGAGTCTGGTAATTAGGCAGTATTGGATTAGCAGTAGCAGGGATGAAGGCAAGGAGCCTGGATTTAGGAGTGTGTTGCTTTATCTCCCACTTCCACTTCAAACAGAATAATTCACTGTATCACTACCATGGTTAACCTTCACCTGGACAACCAACACTTAACAATGGTTTTGTTATTATAGAGATTTTCAGTTATCAATAACTTCTCTTCCTGCTCTGCTACCTTTACATTATCCTCTGCTATTTAATAGGTGATGGCAATCTATTTCTCTTTTTTTGAAAGGATGGCAAGGGAAGTCAAGAGTCACAAAAAAGCAAAACTACATTCTTGAGAAAGAAACTACATAAACTGCACATATGAAAAAATACTAACATACTCAAGTTCTATTTAAGGTTTTTCAGGAGCATCCTAAATAACTCAGTGTATTATCGGACACAGCATCTGAGAACATAGTTGCCACAGAACATGAAATAATTTTCTGTGTAACTGTGTAAGAAAAATAAGCCCTCAACATATCCAATGTATATGTTTTGCTTTGTCCCCAAAGCAAAACATATACATTGGATATTCTATAGATATTGCCTAAAATGTGAAATCTGGTAACTGTAATAGGTTCAGAACAGGCATTTCATAATTGATGAATATCTCCAGCCTCAATGTAACCACCATGATAATGTTAGTCAGATACTATTGAGTGCTGGATAGGCATGGGAGTTGTTGGACTTCTCTTGGTTGTAATGACCTGGATAGATTTTTGATTGTCTGTTGTAGGAATAAAGGGAGGCAGTAGCAATAACCATTGTCCAACTGCTTCAAGAATTTTAGCAACCAATGAACATATTAGATAACATTTATTTCCATAGTTACATGGCACTGTGCTAGACTCATCTGATTAATCAAAAATAAGGAAAGAAGAATTAAGATGAAAGCAAAAATTAAAGTCAGAGTGCAGTATGCTGTAATGGAAGTTAAAAGGAAAGAAAACAAAAGAAAAGGCATTATGGCGGAAACAGAATTTGATATAAGTCTATCAATAAAAGGATAGGTAAAATTTTAGGTGAAGGTGTATATAGGGAAGGACAGGGAGGTATGGAAAATGAGAGGTGTGTCCTGAGACTAGCGAGCGGTCCAATAAGGGATGAATAGAGGACAGGAAAACACTAAGATTTTAAAGATAGATTTACTCTGTAATGAGTTCGGAGACTGGATTTAATTCATTTAACTATGTGATAGGTAGACGGAGAAGGTGAGAGATATTAAGGTTTCTGAGAGGGTAGGTACCCTTATTAGGACTACATTTCAGAAAGATTAATTTATCTAGCAGCAATATACAGACTGCATGTAAAGGGGAAGACAAGTGAAGATTTTTAGATGGCAGATCAGAAAACAGGTGATAAATACAAAATATTTTAACTCAAAGAGCAAAGTACAGAAATGACAAGTTATAAGATAAACACAATATAATGAATTTCAGGCAAACAATCTTTTCTAGGCTTTCCTTTCATGCTCCATAAAATAAAATCAAAGAATCCTGCACTTAAAATGAAGAAACTTGGATTCTAGTTCTTACTTTGCCTCTTACTTTACCTCTAGTGTGACTCTGGGCAAGACATAAACTCTCTTTCTCAGGTTCCTCATCTTGCAAATGAGAGGCTTATAACACTTTCTAAAGTCCTTCTAAGTCTAAAATTCAGTGACCATAAAAATGAGTTTTTGGAAGGTCTCTAACAACCACAGGGAGGGTTCCTTAAGCAAGAAGTCCAGAGGCTCTATTAAGAAATGACTGGCCTAAATCAGTGAGATTTAAATATCTGTCATTTACTGCTCATACCTTTTTGTAAAAGGTAAAGTAACTTTTCAGAAGACAGTAAAGGATTCATTCCTTCTTGCTAAAAGCCCAAATTCAAGAAACCTTTTGCGTTATTCATGTATACTTAAAACAAACCCTTGCCAAGAAAAACAAACTGCAAAACATGGAGGTTGGAAAATGTGAATCACCACTGATATTAAAACCAACATTTGATAATTATGTTGCAATTTCAAACTACTGCTGAATCCCATTAGGTTTAAACATAAATTCAATAAGAATTTATGATTTTATAAATGGCATTTAAATGTATTCAGAAGTAGAAACAAGAACCATCTGACAGAGAAGTGATTGTGGTTAAAACGAAAAGAAGGAGAAAATAAAGACATAAGGAGGCCAGAAGGTGAAAGAGAGGAAGGATATAGAAATAGGCTGAAAGTGAATGCAGTACAGTAATGATTCTGAGGCAAATTTATCTTCTGTACTATGCATTTTCATACTTGATAGGATTCTGAATTAATACTACAATAAAAGATGAGGCACCTGTCATTTAAGAAGCAGAAATTATTACAGCAGAACTTTATGCCAAGTTCTTCTTCCACATTTTTAGAAATATGGAAATATGTACCACATGAGTGAAAAATATCAATTTGGCCTTTATTCCACATCCAATTTGGACTTTATTTAACTGTTTTCTAAAATTTTTATTCTATCTTATTTTTAATCGTATTAATTTATCTGAAAAATAGAATTGCAAGTGGCGTCTTATTACGCTGTTCCCCTTCCTAAGAGTTATGCTTTATTGTTGATATGACCACTTGTTTAAAAATCGTATCATAAGAAGTATCATAATCTTGAATTGTTAAAATCTTTAACTGTCTCATTCAGTTAGTTGAGATAACTCAACAAGCCCATATGAAGGATCCAGTAATGTTCCTGGAGCACTACAGTACTGGAGCTAGGCTGAATTCTAAGACCCATGATTTGACCTTCCAGGCTCTAACTCCCCATTTTTGAACCTGTTTACTTTCACCTGACCTTTTAAAACCATATTTTAAATAATTTAGGGCCTCACAAGGACCTTTTCTGTCCATGCTATTCATACTCAGCAATTTTCTAAGGGCCCTTAGGCACAAAATAGGGAAGAAAGAGAGTAAAAAAGTCAACCTTGAAGGGTCAACAGAAAATATTCAACACAGAAAATTAGATCTAAGCTATTGAAGTCACCAGCCTTAGCTAAAACTTTCAAGCCGTGGAAGGAGCAGAGCCACTGAACTTTAAGGGCTAAGGGTTGGGGATCTAGAACAAAACAAACACACACACAAAAGCCTACTTCTAATACAAAATAATGTACATATAACCAAGTACATGATAGTATAATATATAAAAGTTGAGAAATAATATACCAAAATGGTGAGAAAATTCAAAGAGCTATAAAAAAATGGAACAAGGTTAGTCAGGAAAGGTTTGTTAGAGAAAAAGGATTTCTGTGTTGGACCTTGAAAGAGCATCCTGAGAAGAAAAACAAAGCAAAAGCATAAAAGTATAAAGTATTACAGAATTCTAAGAGAATCACAGGACTGGGGCACATGGGCCATCAAAGAGAATAGATGAAACACCATTAGTTTTCCTGGGCTTGAGAAGGTTTTCAGGTTTTGAAAATTAAAGGTAAAATGTAATATAGTGTTTTCTTTTTTCAAGTGGCTTTCCTCCAAATCTTGATCGGCTTGTTTAATTTCAATAGCCTTTTCTGGGAGATTTCTGAGATTCTGGCTTTTGACTCTAAGCAAAGAACTGTTAGAAGCCAAAGATGTAGAAACAGAGAGATGCTTGGGGAAGTTGATAAGTGAAATGGGTGGTTTTTCTAGAAGTAATTGTTAGGAAATTATTATACAACAGTATCCACTAAAGTAGTAGCTTTCAAGTTTTCTTGACAGCAACCACAGTAAAATACTCACTTTACTTTGCTTTTTTTTTTATTTACATCTTTATTGGAGTATAATTTCTTTACAATGGTGTGTTAGTTTCTGCTTTATAACAAAGTGAATCAGCTACACATATACATATGTTCCCATATCTCTTCCCTCTTCAGTCTCCCTCCCTCCCACCCTCCCTATCCCACCCCTCTAGGTGGTCACAAAGCACCGAGCTGATCTCCCTGTGCTATGCGGCTGCTTCCCACTAGCTAGCTATTTTACGTTTGTTAGTGTATATATGTCCATGCCACTCTCTCACTTTGTCACAGCTTACCCTTCCCCCTCCCCATATCCTCAAGTAGGTCTGCGTCTTTATTCCCATCTTACCCTGAGGTTCTTCATGACATTTCTTTGCAACATGCCATACACAGACATATGTATACATGCATTTATATAAATGTACATTCTTATACCTTTTATACTTATTTCATTCAGAATTGCTAATTTTGTCCCCTGAAGTGAAACTAAGAATATCATTTACAAAGTAACATGGCCCTTTGGAACTCAGACTTAAGAAAGTTTCTTGAGGGCATTAAAAAAAAAAAAGTTATTTATTTGGCTGCTCCGAGCCTTAGTTGAGGCACACGGGATCTTCGTTGCCCCGTGTGGGATCTTTTAGTTGCAGCATGTGGGATCTAGTTTCCTGACCAGGAATTGAACCTGGGCCCCCTGCACTGGGAGCTTGGAGTCTTAGCCACTGGACCACCAGGGAAGTCCCCTTTGAGGGCATTTTATACAGTGAGTAGTATATAGTAAGTGCTCAATATATTAATCCATCCTTTCACTTACCAAGCACTCACTATGTACCAGGAACTATTAAGGAACTAGTAATATAGAAGAGACTATTAAGGGGGACCTAACTGAGATTTGGTGGTGTGGATGAGGAAGGAATCTCTAAAGAGAATGATATTTAAGTTGACACCTAAAGAATGAATAATAGTTAGCTAGGTGAATAATACTAAATAACGGGGTAAAAATAGGTGAAGACAGAGGTAAGAGCATGTGCAAAGAGACTGCGAGGAGAAAGAGAGTTCAATGGTTTTTAAACTGGAAATGGGCCAGCACGGCAGGAGATCAGTTTTTGGAGAGATGGTATTATGAATTCTGAATTTTCTTCGATGTGAAAAAACAGAATAAAGCCAATGCCCACGACACAACATAACCAAACAAAGAAAAAATCCAGAAACCAAATTTAATTCTGCCCTTGACCTGGTTTGTAAGGACAGTTTTAAAGTTATAGAGCATAAAATATAATGCAAGTGTACTTGACACAAAGAATGCTGATTTAATTTCTTGCCAAAGCAGGCATTTATTGAAAGCACATGTACCACACTAAAAAGGATCCTAAAATTTTATGTGCCACATTTGATAAGAGATCTAATTTATATTCTGGCATTTAGCTAGAAGCCTGGATTAGTGATGCAGCAACATAACAAGGACTTCAATTTTACAGTTATGTTATATGCACTTGGTCACTGGCAATTCCAACTAGTTCAAACCGATGCACTGATTTCAAAACAAAGGTTATGGGTCAGGAACAAGGAGACTAAGGCTATGAAAACGAAACAAACTGCTAATCAGTGAAAGTGTATTTATACGCATTCCAATATACTCTAGTCCTTGAATCATCCCGAAAACAGAACGCTTCATTCTTTTTCTACCTGCTCCAATTACCCTAGTTCTTTGTCAAGTACCCTACAGACATATACTTTAAAAAAATAGGTCTATATTCCTTTAAAAATGCCATTTGGACTTATTTATTCAAAAAGCATTTATTAAGCATCTACTATGCATCAGCCAGTGGGCCATTAAAAACAAACAAACAAAAAGACTCCCCCATGAATCATGTCCTTGTATTTCCCCAGTACTGATACTTTCCATAATTAATGCTGATGTTTCCCTGTCTCACTTTCCTACTAGACTGTCAATCCTGCTCACCATTGTATCAAGAGAAGTGTTAGGCACACAGCAGACATTTAAATCTTCTTTGAATTAATAAATGGTTTTTACAGACCTTTAGTGGTGAGGTTATGGAAATGCTCAAGAACATCAAATATAAACAATTAAGCACAAAAAAACTCACAACCAAATTTCAGTTAAACTAAGCTATAGACCATAATATCAAAGGGTAAATTCTAGGGTTCCTTTATAAAAAATTACAAGGTAAAGGTAGGAGGCAAGGCAATGGAGAAACAGTAAAACTATGTCACTAATCCTTTTGAGATCTCTTAGAACATGTTTTTAATCCTCCAAAGAGGACAAAATTCATTCTCATAAAAGCCACCTCTACAAAGTTCGTTAAATATCCAGATTTTCAGTTGTGCACCCTAAGAAGCATATTTCTACATACGAGGATCTCTCATACATAGTAACATTACAAAGTGGCAATTAGTTTAATTGAACTAAAAATGGAGTACTTTCAGTGTTCTACCTATATTCTTAGATAAACCTTGCAGAGCTTTAGGTGAAAGACTGACTCAACTAAAATATTATATCCCTAAATGAGATATTTCAAGTATTAAAAAAAAAAAATTCACAGCCTTTCTAGGCTTTAGATTTTACACCTGCAAAATGAAGGGATAGATTCAGATAGCCTCTTGAGGAAACCCTTCTATTTTATGACCAGCAACAAAGCTTATTTTCTGAGTGTGAGTGGCGCTACTGTAAATGATTATTAGGGTTACCAGTTGCAGGGAAACTATTTTTGTGAATTACAGTTGAGATAAGAATTATTGTTTAAATTATGTCTAAATGATTAAGATGGCTTTTTTTTGACATATCAGCTTGGTTAGGCTGAGCTATCTTCCCCAGGTATTCAACCAAGTCCTATTCTAGCTTCTGCTGGGATGGAATTCTGCAGATGAAATCAGAGTCCGTAATCAGTTGACTTTAAGTTAATCAAAGGGAGATTATCCCAGGTGGGCCTGACTTAATTAGGTGACCCCTATAAAAGAGAGCCTACGCCTTCCCTGAGCTGAGACTCTATCACACATATACCCATAGGTATTTTTTTTTCTTATATACCATTTATTTTCTTTTTTACTTTTTTGGCTATATTGGGTCTTCGCTGTGGCACGCAGGCTTCTCTCTAGTTGCAGCACGTGGGCTTCTCTCTAGTTGTGGCGTGCAGGTTTTTTCTCTCTCTAGTTGTGGCACGCAGACTCCAGGAAGCATGGGCTTTGTAGTTTGTGGCACATGGGCTCTCTTGTTGAGGCACGCAGGCTTAGCTGCCCCGAGGCATGTGGGATCTTAGTTCCCTGACCAGGGATCGAACCTGAGTCCCCTGCATTGGAAGGTGGGTTCTTTACCACTGGACCACCAGGGAAGCCCCTACCCACAGGGCTTCAACCTGCTCCTGATCTTCCCTTCCTGAATGGATTTTGAACTCAGCCGGCCTCCAGAACTGTATAAGCCAATTCCTTGTAACAAGTCCCTATATCTGCATCTGTATGGTTCTACTGTTTCTGCTCCTTTGCTTCAACTCTGACTCATATAATGACATCATATAGTGATGCTATATAAGCTATAAACAGTGAACACCTTAAAATATTTTAACTGTTCCCATCAATTTCAATAAAATGTGTGGATATGACGAGTAGACACATGTACATTGGGCAGATGAAGTGTATATTCAGATGAAACTTTGAGGTGTGTAAAGGTTACCTTTCCCCAGATTCATACTGTTCATCCTCTCCCCTTACCTCAGACTTCTAGTATTCTCATTGTCTCTCTTCTTCCCTATCCAAAACTGAGATGAGGAAAGGATGTTAAAGTTATTCACGCTGTAGTATTAATATTTGACTATACTTAGTATGCTAAAATTTCCCAAGGTACTTTAATAAAAGTGAAAGCCTGAACACAAAGGAGTAACTGGCAAATGGTGAAATAAGCAAGAAAATAAGTATATTCTGGCATACGTAAATTCACAAACGCTTAAATGACCACTTATTCTGCCTACCTGTAAACTGGCTACTTTCAGTTTTTTTTAAAAATGATTTATTCACTTTACATTCTAGAAATGATTGCAGCCAAAGCTTCCACACCGGTAACATTTCCTTAGCACGTAATACTGCTACAGAAGAAACTGATACTTTTTTTTTTTCTGTTTTATTTTGGTTTTGGGGGGAGTCTTCGTATATTATTGGGCAATTATCATTTATTTTATTACTTAACTTTTGATGTACTTATGTCATGTATTCCAAACTAGATCATGAGCTCTTTGAAGAGAGACTTACAACTCACACCTTAAAAAACAAAAAAAACAACTCACCAGTGCTTTTTCTTGTAAGAACCTAGCAATAAAACAGGCACTCAGTGTTTATTAATTTGATAATTTGCAGAATAGTGTGTAAAATGAGGATAACTGCAGTATGGCTTTTATCTAAAGGAATTTTTTTCTGTTCTGTGTGAAATGCCAGTAGTCATGCCTTTCATAATAACACCATTAACTTGGAAAGATGTCCATATATTAGCCACAAAACTAATAGTAAATATAAAGACACCGAAGAGACTAAATTAACTAAATTTCAGAAAAGGACAGATCGTTTGTTAGATGTAGCTTTTTACTTTGGCTTTACATGTTACATGTTACCTTTACTTTATGACAATATTCAGAAGTAATTGTTAATAATTCTAGAGAATTTGGTCATGTTACAAGTTACTTCGCTTTACAGCAATATTCAGAAGCAGCTGCTAGCCATTCCAGAGAATTTGGCCTATTGCTAGGCTAAAACATCATTGTTGCAAATATGATTATACTCCTAGACTGTACATGCAGTACTGACCTATCATCTCCAGACACTTGGTATACTATAGGACTCAAATGATTAGATTCTGTAAATAAGTGAATAAAATGAGTACCTTAGACCCAGATGAAACATACAATTTGGTATTAATAAAGGTCAGAAGCTACAAAGGACAACACTAACAAATGTGACTACAAATAAATGAAAAACTTCCACATACAAAAAGCACCAAAAATAAAGTCAAAAGACAAACTGCAAGAAATACTTATAAATCACCTGGGATTTACTTCCCTTATAAACAAAGGGGGGGAACGGGGAGAAAAAAGTTAGTAGTAAAAAAAATGAACCATCCAAAAGCAAGATGAGCAAAGAATTTGGGAGATAACAGATGAAAATACAAATGGCTTGTCAACTTATGAACTTCAACAATAACTTTAGAAATGCAAATTAAAACAATGAGATGTCACTTTAAATTGATCATTTTGGCAAACTTTAAAACCACACTTAAATTGTGAATACGAATTGGCAGAAACACTCAGGAGTGCAACTGGAAAAATTTATCAAAACTTAAAATATTTATTTCCTCAGAATTGGCAGCTCTACTTCTAGAGATTTATGCTATAGAAAAATTTACACTAAAGTACATAGACATATATATTCACTATAGCGCTATTTATAATAACAAAAAACAGAAGACACCCCAACAGCCTACAAGAGGAGAACAAACTATGGTATATTCATACAATAATATAACTATTATAAAAAGTAAGGAAGATAAGTCTGTACTAACAAGAAAAGAGGCCTATGTATTTTGTTAGGTAAAAAGCTTCAAAGCAGAATTATAGTACAATCTCATTAAAGTGAATACCTTTATGACAAAAAATAATCTGGAAGGGCATACACAAAACTAGTAACAGAGATTATCTTACTATGAGATGTGGTAGGATTATGAAAGAGTTTCCTTTATCTGGTTTTGTGAAGGCCAAATTTTTAACAATGACCACGAAAAAAGAAATAAAGTTCAAGTACAATATAACAATGACATCTTCAGTCATTTGTTCTATACTATTTGGATACAGAAGTATCTGAGACTATACAATTTATGTAATACTAAGTTACATGGTTTTTAAATTACAAAGGGGATGAAAGGGCAAACACAAATATTATACACTCAACATATATCCCATCAGTAATAGCCAGTCAAATATATGCCTATTTAGCTTCTTAAATTTACTTATTTGTTTGAAGACCTACAATTCACCTCTCACAAACTTCAGTCCAGAGTATAAGGTAAAATATGAGGAAAATAAAGCACCAGATTCCTCTACTATCTATGGTATAGTTGTTTCTAGTAGTTTCAATAAAAAACATTTAAAAATTTTAATTCATAGCTCCAGTGACAATAGGTGTAACTGTAGCTGGCAGCTCAAGTAGAAATTTATTTTTATTTTATACATGTTAGAAATAGTTACAGAGTAGCACCATTCTCTAATCTATCACAGTTCTTGGACTGTTTCAAACAGATATCTGATAAGATCCACAGTAACAGGGGTGTGCTTGTATTTTATTTCTGAGGTCTGACACCCTACTACCTACTCTAAAGAATGCAAGAGGCAGAAGTGAGGACCTGACAGCACCAATCACAGAAATCTGAAGTCCTTTTTTTTTTACAGATACACTGCTGTGTAACCTACGCTTAAATCTTACAGAGCAATAGTGGTCCTAAAAGGGAACTAACAGCATGCCTCCAGCTGTGCCTGGCATCCTCTTCTTCTCAAATTCTAAAACAGACTCCTATATTTTTTTTAACTTGATACATAAAAGAAGGCAGTAGGAGAAAAGCTAAGATTGGATAAGGACTGGTCAATAAGACTAAGAAAATGTTTCCGTGAATGCTACATATGCCCCTCCTGCCAAATCTCCTGAGTGGTAGGGATATTCCAACAGAAGATATTTGGTTGAATACACAATAGCAGAGTCCCCGCTGGTCAAAGCTAGTGAAGCTGTTCTTTTAGCTCAGTGGCAAAGAATACACACTATATAATACAAGAGAGGTTGGAGACTTGAAATATACTCCTGCCAATTGCTTTTTACTTTGAAAGCTTTCTAAATCAATGATAAGCTATCTGCACTGAGAAGGGCATGGAATATCCTCAAGTTGTATATGCAGTCCTTATGTAGAAAATAAGCATGGCTCATATGGCATATTGCTGTTCTCTATTTTAGAACTAGCACAGGAACCATGTGATGTGTTCATTGCTATGGTAACTACATTTCAGTAGTGAACAGGAGAGCAAACGGGCATGTAAAACGTGTATAAGTTGTCAATATATAAGTAATTGCTGGCCTGGAGCTGCAGTAACTTAAATTTCCTTGTTGCATGACTTATTAGAATAAAATTCTACACCTTCTTTTCAAAAAATGAGGTTTAATAAGCCTTCACTCCCTATAATGTCTCCTCCATTCAAGAAAACAAATGAATAGTGTCTTTCATCACAGGGTTTTAGTTGCTTCCTAAAGAACTACTACTACTACTACTACTACTACTACTGCTACTATTATTATTACTATTGATCTAGGCTTCTAAAAAAGTATGTGCAATGTCCCATGTGATTTAAGGATGAATGAAGTCTCAGGCTTGGTCAATAGGAAAAATGCTCTGCTTATCTTCTCTAGGGGTCTGAGTCTACTGTTTGGACCAACTAAGTCAGATTTTTAGGTTGATTATAGCGGGAGAAATCTCTGATTTGGCACCAGTGTTATTTCAATCTTCTAAGTGCTTTCTTGCCAAAGCAACCTAGAAACAAGATCCTCCTAAGACTTTGATTACTTTTAGAACAGTCTCTGATTGTCCTGTATTTTAATATGCTTATAATATTCTATATTTAATTTTAAACTTTCTGTATAATACCGCTTAGGAGTATAAATCTTAACAAGTTTCTCTGCCAATTCTCTCTCCCACCTCACCCCTCCCTCCCTCTCTTTCAATCCATTATTCTGACTTATGAGACAGCTAAAGGGATCTCACATAATGACTTAAATTATGTTTTTATATAATAAACATTTTGGGGTTCTTTTATAAAGAACCATATTCTGTGGGAAATAAAACGCTACTAAATACAACAAATACTAATATCAAGATGGACTACTGAAAAAAACCATCAGAATTATGTTTATTATTCATAGTAAATAACAATGTTATAAGCTTTACCATATCCTATATTGAAAAACTTGCTATTAACTTTGACCTGGAGGTTGTTATTTTTTTAAATTGTAATAAACTTTCTAACCTAGAAAATACAGTATCATTTTATTAGAACTCGGAGGAAACATACAGGTTAAATAAAGCAGGTTATATTTATAATCAATATACTTTATACATACAACTATCATATAGAAAGAAAAACTTGTGTACAAAAGAGTAATCCATACTTTGTGCTGTTTGAGCAATAGGAATATTTTCTTCAAGCTCATTGGTTCAGTGGCACCATATGGAACATGTTGATCTTCAGATACCAAAAAATGTCTCCAAGATACACTTCATTCTAGTGTGTTAAAACTTTCTACCCTGCAGCTGTCAGTATAACTATATAATTCATATCCTACTATGAAAATGCAAATCATATAGCTTACTATACTTGTAGAAATAAAAGGGACTTCTAATGGTATCTATATTTCCAAGTCATAATGTTAGAAGTGTTCCATACATGTGAAGTCACTCATGATTTTGCTGATTTAACTACTGCTACAGGTGTAGTCAAACGATGAGAAAGAGGGCAAAGGAAAAAGGACCAAACTTTTCTTCAACAATATCATATAGCAACATAAATTAATAAACTTCAGCTACATACAGCAACATGGATGAATCTTAGAACCCTATTATTGAATGAAAAGAGCAAAACTCAGGACACTACATTCCATATTATACCATTTCTATAAAGCTAAAAGAGAAGCAAAACAATATACTGTATAAAGATATATATACATATGTATACATACACACATATATTTCAGAAAATAAAAATGTAGAAGTCAAAATAGGCATTAGCTTTGCAGGGGATTGGAAAGAGTTTTACATGAATCAAATGAGGAGAGAGGCAGACGCATCTGCTTTGTAACATATATGTTCTGAACGTTCTTTGATACATATTAACAATTTCATAATAAGAGAAAAGAGAAAAAGGACAAGATAACAGAAAAAGAGTACACAGATGTATAATTACCCTTTCTTGGGCACAACATCACAGTTCACATTTTACCACAAGAAAGCATAAGAGAACAGAGTACAAGAGGCTACCACAGGAAATCACCTTGTTTTACTAAATATAAGAGCATATACAATAAGGCAAAAAACTCACCCTTCTTCATAGAGGATCTTTATTCCATTTGTTTAGATAATCTTTTTATAATCTGTCATATATAAGCGTATGTAAAATAGCATTAAATAAAACTGTTTCCTTTTTTAGAAACAGGATTTATTTTTCTTGTAAAAACTGATGAGATTTATTATGAGAGATGCTTGGTTGGCTTGCAATTGGCTGCTATTTATATAGCATTTTGTATTTTCTTATAATTGAGGTACACTTTGCAAACAACAGGATGCACAGGTCTCAAATGTTCACTCAAAACAAGGTGTGGAACATTTCCATAATCCCAGAAAGGTCTCTATTGCCCTTTACCAGTCAATTTCTATGCCTGCTTAACAACATAGATAGCTTTTGCCTATTTGAACGGATTAATACAGAACACAAATATTATTTTGTGTCTGACTTCTTTGAGATTTATCCCCGTGGTTGCGGGTAACAGTAGTTGATTTCTTTTTATTGTCTAGTAATGTATTATTGTATGAGTATACCACAACTTCTTGAAAAATTATCCTTTTGATAGACACCTGTTTCCTGCTATGAATGTGCACAAGTATTTTTGTGGACATATATTTTTGCTCTTCTTAGATAAATGACTTTCTGGGTAATAGGGTAGATGCGTGGGCTTCCCTGGTGGCGCAGTGGTTGAGAATCTGCCTGCCAACGCAGGGGACACGGGTTCGAGCCCTGGTCTGGGAAGATCCCACATGCCGCGGAGCAACTAGGCCCGTGTGCCACAACTACTGAGCCTGCGCGTCTGGAGCCTGTGCTCCACAACAAGAGAGGCCGTGATACTGAGAGGCCTGCGCACCACGGCCACAACTAGAGAAAGCCCTCGCACAGAAACGAAGACCCAACACAGCCAAAAATAAATAAATAAAATACTGAATACATAACTACTTAAATAGGGTAGATACGTGATTAAGCTTACATATACTTTTAAAAAACCTTATCAAATAGTTTTCTAAATTTGTGGTCCTACCAGAAAAGAATGGGAGCTCCAGTTGTTCCATATCCTTTCCAACACTTGGTAGTTCTTTTAATTTTAACCACTAAAGTTGGTGGGGGATGTTATCTCATTGTGTTGATTTATATTTCCCTAATGATGTATGACACTAAGCCCCTTTTCATGTGCTTATTGGCCATTATATTATTTCTCTTTGTGACGTGTCCAAGTCTTTTGCCCACTTTTTGTTGTTGTGCTGTTTGTTTAATTTGTAGTATATATCTTTATATATACTATATACAAATCTTTGTCAGATACATGAATTGTAAATGTTTTCACCTAACTTGCTGTTGGCCTACTCATTATATTAATGGTGTCCTTAAAAAAAAAAAAAGTAGTTTTACTAGGGTATAAATTTACATACTATAAAAGACATGTTTTCAGTGCACAATTCAATGATTTTTTGTTTGTTTTTAAAAATTAATTAATTAGGGCTTCCCTGGTGGCACAGTGGTTAAGAATCCACCTGCCAAAGCAGGGGACATGGGTTCGAGCCCTGGTCCGGGAAGATCCCACATGCCGCGGAGCAACTATGCCCGCACCCCACAACTATTGAGCCTGCGCTCTAGAGCCCGGGGGCCACAGCTACTGAGCCTGCGTGCCGCAACTATTGAACCCCGAGCATCTAGAGCCCGTGCTCTGCAATGAGAGAAGCCACCACAATGAGAAGCCCATGCACCACAACAAAGAGTAGCCCCCGCTCGCCCCAACTAGAGAAAGCCCGCATGCAGCAACGAAGACCCAACGCAGCCAAAAATAAAAAATAAAAAAAATTATTTTAAAAAAATTAATTAATTAATTAAACTTTTGGCTGTGTTGGGTCTTCTTTGCTTCGTGCAGGCTTTCTCTAGTTGTGGAGAGCGAGGGCTATTCTTTGTTGCAGTGCGCAGGCTTCTCATTGCGGTGGCTTCTCTTGCGGCAGAGCATTGGCTCTAGGCACATGGGCTTCAGTAACTGTGGCACGCAGGTTCAGTAGCTGTGGCTTGTGGGCTCTAGAGCACAGGCTCAGTAGTTGTGGCGCACAGGCTTAGCTGCTCCACGGTTTGTGGGATCTCCCTGGACCAGGGATTGAACCCATGTCCCCTGGACTGGAAGGTGGATTCTTAACCACTGCACCACCAGGGAAGTCCCTCAATTCAATGATTTTTGCAAACATCACCACAATCCAGTTTTAGAACATTTCCATCAGCCCAAAAAGATATCTCCATGCCTGTTAACAGTCAATCTCTTTCTACTCCCAGTCTACTATTTGAACTGCTTTAGACATGAAAGGCATTTTGAATTAATGAGCCATTTAAAAAATGTAAGGTAATAATGTGAAGTAAAAATAAGAAGTACAAAATGTTTTAAAATATCAAATAATAGCTGATAGCAGTGGCTTATGAAAACAAATTTTTATTAGGTTTATCTAACATTACCACCTAACTAAATCCTTTCTATCAATGTAAAAAATTAGTGGAAAGGGCTAAGTTATCTCACTATTTAATGAGGATAAATGTGGCATATTTCATAGTTGGCTGGGAATTAAAAAGAGTTGGGGAAAGAAAACCCAAGTTTTCTAACCATTAAAAGGACCCTAAAAGATGTATATAACATATGCCTGAATTTATAAGCCTAAGGTATGTATATTTACCAAGTAAAAGGCATAAAATCAAAACAAATAAGGATTCAAAATGTTTTCTGGCTTTAGTTAAATGTAGGATTCTCTACGTTTCATATTTCTTATATCGGGAAAAAAATCATGCATGACCATATTTCCTTTCACTACTCTTCCCCACTGAACTTCTCACGATTCTTAAGTCCACTTTGTATTTTACCTTTTCACTTTCATAATGATGTCTTTTGATGAAAAGAATTCCTTAATTTTAATGATTCTAATTTATTTTTCTTTATTGTTAGCATTTTGTGTCCTTCATAAGACATTTTTACCTTTTACATTCAAGACCATGATGATATTTTCCTGAGTTCTTCCGGAAGCTTTATTGTTTTACATTTTATATTTATGTACAATCCATATAGAACCGATTTTTGGTGTAAGGTAGGGATCAAAGTTAATTTTGTTCCACATGAACATTCAAGTGACCCCCAGCACCATCCTTTGCTCTCTATTCCCCAGGGGCACCTCTGTTTTAAATTAGGGGACGGTACATGTGTGGGTCTATTTCTATCCTTTATCTATTAGCTTATCCTTAAGTCAATCCCACACTGTCTTAATTACTCTTGTTATATAGGATTGTCTTAATATAAAAAAAATTTACCTAAAATCACTACGTGTGTAACAGGAACTAACATAGTCTTGTAGGTCTATTATACTTCAAAAACAAACATACAGACAAACTCATAGAAAAAGAGACCAGATTTACATTTACAGAGGCAGGGGGTGGGGTGGGTGGGGAGAGAGGGGGAATTGGATGAAGGAAGTCAAAACTTACTATAAAGTTCCAGTTATAAGATAAATAAGTACTAGGGATGTAATAATAAATATGAATACAACATGATAAATATAATGAATACTGCTGTATGTCATACACAAAAGTTGTTAAGAGAGTAATTCCTGGGCTTCCCTGGTGGCGCAGTGGTTGAGAGTCCACCTGCCGATGCAAGGGACGCAGGTTCGTGCCCCGGTCCGGGAGGGTCCCACATGCCGCAGAGCGGCTGGGTCTGTGGGCCATGGCCGCTGAGCCTGCGCTCCGCAATGGGAGAGGCCACAATGGTGAGAGGCCCGCGTATGGCAAAAAAAAAAAAAAGAGAGTAATTCCTAAGAGTTCTCATCGTAAAAGTTTTTTTCTATTTTTTTTAAATTGGAGTATAAATGCTTTACAATGTTGTGTTAGTTTCTGCTGTACAGTGAAGTGAATCAGCTATATGTATACCTATATCCCTTCCCTCTTGGACCTCCGTCTCAATCCCCCCATCCCAACTATCTAGGTCGTCACAGAGCACCGAGCTGAGCTTCCTGTGCTTATACCGTGTTCCCGCTAGCTATCTATTTTATGCATGGTAGTGTTAATATGACAATCCTAATCTCCCAGTTTGTGACAGATATTCACTAAACTTATTGTGATAATCATTTCATGATGTATATAAGTCAAATCATCATGCTGTACACCTTAAACTTACATAATGCTGTATGTCAATTGTATCTCAGTAAACTAAGAAAAAATGTTTACTTAATAAGTAATGCAATTATATTTGAATATAGCACATTATAAACTAAGGTTCAAATGAATATTAATAAAAAGCTGCAAATTAATTAAAAAGACTAAGATTGTTATTAGTGTTTTCCAAATCAACCCACATTTACTCTATTCCTATTCCAATCTATTAAACACAATGTAGCCATATCAAAGCACAGATCTAATAATGTTACCACCACTGCCTAAAAACCTCTAATATCTTCCTATTGTTGCAAGGGGGACAAAATCTGGGGAAGGAGCAATTATGAGTCTTTTGAAATAATCCAGGAAGTGATAATACCATCTTGAACTAGGAGGAAGATAGTAGACGTGGTATGAAGTAGTCAGATTTTCAATATATATTGAAGGTAGATTCAAAAGCAACTATTTTGATTAATGTGACAATGGTTATCAAAGCTCCTCTGACTGCAAATCCCTGGATAGATGCTCTGACCTAAAATTGCCACTCAAGGTCTACAAACTAACAATGACAACTAGACATCATAACCTTCTTCAAGATGTTCAAAGAATCCAGAAATAGTCTAAATCCTAATGTACACGGCATATCTACAGCTATCAGAAGCTCCATTATAACTTCAATGAATCAACATATAAATAATTTATACCTATTGATATTGTACACATGAAACTATATGGGATAAAAGTAAATCTAAATACTTTTTTGCCTATCCTAATCTCTCCTTTCTCAAAGAATATTCAATCTACTATGTAAAGGAAATCACCCACATAAAAAGATAAAAAAACAAGTGTGACAGACCAAAGAGAATTCTATAAACTCGGGGAAAATTAATGAATGAAGGAAAACTTCATAGAAGAAATTGTATGTATCCCTCAAGACATAACATAACTCCATGTTGAACCTGGTCAGGTTTTTAAGACTACATCCTTATTTTATATAATTTCAGAACAAAGTACCTTCCCCTCATAATATTTGTGTTGATACTTATAAATTAAGAAGTACCTTAATTAAATGTCTGTCACTCCCATTTGACTGTAAAATCCATAAGGGTAGGGACCATATCTGTTATTATTCACCTAAGTATCCCTAATGTGAATGAGACACAAAGTTTTTATCCTTATGGAGCATACTCCATTCTTACATTCACTGGCTTTCTGAAGCCATTCCTTTTGTGTAAAACATCTTCTTTACTCCCTTCCATCACCTCTACCATGAAGGTTTCCTGAACACTCTATCTTCTGGTATGGCTGCCAGATAAAATACTAGATGCCCCGTTAAACGTGAATTTCATATATGCAATTAATAATGTTTTAGTGCAATTATGCCTCAAATATTGTGAATCCCATCTGAAATTCAAATTTAAATGGAAATCCTGTATTTCTCTATGCTGAATCTGGCAACCTCATTATCTGGTATTTTTCCCTCTTTCCAAATTTCCATTTTAATTATATTCAGAATCATAGAGATTAACATTAAATTGTTGTTCTTCTGTAGGATTTTTGTTTTGTTGCTCCATGTTGTAAGCACTTAACAAATACTTGATAGATGAATTCAGAAATCAAAATTACACTGAATATTTATTTACAAAGATGTTCTTCCGAACTGTATTTGAATACTGAAAAAATCAGAAACATTAAAAACGTTCAACAATACAAGACTAATAAAAATAAATGATATTATACAGCAACTCCAAATGATACTTGAAGGAACAATTAATGACGTTGGAAAATGACGAAAATATAATGCTAAGTAGAAAAGGAGAAATAAAATTATAATAATGGAAATAATTTCAATTTGTTAAAACTTGGCATATATCAAAAGTTGGCTATATTCTTTGAAAATGCCAATGTCATGACAGAGAAAGACCAAGGAACTGTTCCAGGCTAAAGGAAACCAAAGAGATATGACAAATAAAGGTCATATCTTTTTGGTTTCCTTCATTGGATCTTGAAGTAGAAAAACAAAATTACTAGAAAGGACATTCCTGGAAGACAAGAAAAATGTGAATATATGCTGTGTATCATATGCAGAAAGAGAGAATGCTTAAAGCATATGGTAGAAATTAATTTGTACTCTTCTTACAACTCTTCTCTAATTTGAAAATCATTTCAAAATAAAAAGTTTAAATATATGTATGGAAAAAAAACACTGAAAGGAAACACAAAAATGTTTTAGAATAATTAATGCTGGATGATATAATGAATATTGATTTTAATTTTTTTCTTTGCATGTTTCTATATTTTTCATTCTCTAAAATGAGCATGTATTATTATTATAGTTGGAAAATTGTTAAAAATCACTTAAAGGTACTTTGATGAAATATATAATTTTGACTTGTGAATTTGTCATATTTATAAATTTCCAGAATAAAAATTTATTATTAACATTACATTAAAGATCATTATAAAATAAATTAGAAGACTGAATACATCCTCAATTACTGTCTTAAGAATGAGGGGGTCCCAAAAGGTATCAAATCATCTGGAAGTTTGTCCATCTTCTTTTCCACTTCAATTTCTACTCTTCTCTCTACTATCCAGGATGTTCTCTTTTCTCACAACACAGGTAATTTTTAAAGGCTCTACCTTGAAATTGATCTAGGCATGAGCAATCTTTCTAGAAACATTCCCTGCACTCATGTTACCTACTATACAAAGAGATAAAGGGAATCTGATAACTAAATCAGTGACATCTTGGAGTGTTTTTCTGATTGCTTAGAATAAAAGAAAAAGAAACAAAATCCAGAACTCAGTATAAATCTGAGAGTAGCTAGACAAATAGAGATAAAAATATTTCTAGAAAAAGCCTAACTCTTCCCATGCTTTTGCCACACAGTAATTAATGCATTAAAATCACAATTTAAGGGCTTCCCTGGTGGCGCAGTGGCTGAGAGTCTGCCTGCCCATGCAGGGAACACGGGTTTGTGCCCCGGTCCGGGAAGATCCCACATGCCGCGGAGCGGCTGGGCCCGTGAGCCATGGCCGCTGAGCCCGCGCGTCCGGAGCCTGTGCTCTGCAACGGGAGAGGCCACAACAGTGAGAGGCCCGCGTACAGCAAAAAACAACAACAACAACATCACAATTTAAAAGACCCCTCCTAAATCTTCCCCTTTCCTAAATATTCCACTTCTTCCATTTGTTATTTGAAACACAGTACCAAGTACCATTCAGTTGTGACAACACTGCTTGGTAGGTTTGTATCTTTTCACCCATTTTGTAGCTGATCTAAACATCCTGAGCAACAAACAAAAGTTCTACTAATTCATTTTGTGGTATTCCTTGTGGTGCATTTTGGGGTTCAGCATATCAACAAATGTAAACTCTCAGTTTAGCATAACAAATATGAAATCTGATTATGAAGGAGTAAACTGAATTTGCCTCCTAACCAGAATTTCCCTCCTGGAAGAGGCAAAAACTGAAGAGGTCATTTTTATTTTATTTTATTTTATTTTATTTATTTATTTATAGCAGTCATGCTGCTTTATTTTTATTTCCTTTTTTTTTTATACAGCAGGTTCTTATTAGTCATCCATTTTATACACATCAGTATACACATGTCAATCACAATCTCCCAATTCATCCCCCCACCCCCATCTGCTGCCGCTTTGTCCCGTTGGTGTCCATACGTTTGTTCTCTACATCAGTGTCTCAATTCCTGCCCTGCAAACTGGTTCATCTGTACCATTTTTCTAGGTTCCACATATATGCATTAATATACGATATTTGTTTTTCTCTTTCTGACTTACTTCACTCTGTATCTAGATTTTGTCCCTTTTTATGGCTGAGTAATATTCCATTGTATATATGTACCACGTCTTCTTTATCCATTTGTCTGTCGATGGGCATTTAGATTGCTTCCATGACCTGGCTTTGTAAACAGTGCTGCCATAAACATTGGGGTGCATGTGTCTTTTTGAATTATGGTTTTCTCTGGGTATATGTCCAGTAGTGGGATTGCTGGGTCATATGGTGATTCTATTTTTAGTTTTTTTTTGCAGTATGCGGGCCTCTCACTGTTGTGGCCCCTCCCGTTGCAGAGCACAGGCTCCGGACATGCAGGCTCAGCAGCCATGGCTCATGGGCCTAGCCGCTCCGCAGCATGTGGGATCTTCCCAGACCAGGGCACGAAACCTGTGTCCCCTGCATCGGCAGGTGGACTCTCAACCACTGTGCCACGAGGGAAGCCCTATTTTTAGTTTTTTAAGGAACCTCCACACTGTTCTCCATAGTGGCTGTATCAATTTACATTCCCACCAACAGTGCAAGAGGGTTCCCTTTTCAATACCCTCTCCAGAATTTCTTGTTGGCAGATTTTCTGATGATGCCCATTCTAAGTGGTGTCAGGTGATACCTCATTGTAGTTTTGATTTGCATTTCTCTAATAATTAGTGATGTTGAGCAGCTTTTCATGTGCTTCTCGGCCATCTGTATGTCCTCTTCAGAGAAATGTCTATTTAGGTCTTCTGCCCATTTTTGGATTGGGTTATTTGTGTTTTTAATATTGAGCTGCATGAGCTGTTTATATATTTTGGAGATTAATCCTTTGTCCGTTGATTTATTTGCAAATATTTTCTCCCATTCTGAAGGTTGTCTTTTCGTCTTGTTTATGGTTTCCTTCGCTGTGCAAAAGCTTTGAAGTTTCATTAGGTCCCATTTGTTTATTTTTGTTTTTATTTCCATTACTCTAGGAGGTGGATCAAAAAAGATCTTACTGTGATTTATGTCAAAGAGTGTTCTTCCGATGTTTTCCTCTAAATAGTGTCCCGTCTTACATTTAGGTCTCTAATCCATTTTGAGTTTATTTTTGTGTGTGGTGTTAGGGAGTGTTCTAATTTCATTGTTTTATATGTAGCTGTCCAGTTTTCCCAGCACCAGTTATTGAAGAGACTGTCTTTTCTCCATTGTATATCCTTGCCTCATTTGTCATAGATTAGTTGACCATAGGGGCGTGGGTTTATCACCAGGCTTTCTATCTTGTTCCATTGATCTATATTTCTGTTTCTGTGCCAGTACCATATTGTCTTGATTACTGTAGTAATCAGGTATAGTCTGAAGTCAGGGAGTCTGATTCCTCCAGCTCTGTATTTTTCCCTCAAGACCACTTTGGCTATTCAGGGTCTTTTGTGTCTCCATACAAATTTTAAGACTTTTTGTTCTAGTTCTGTAAAACATGCCTTTGGAAATTTGATAGGGATTGTGTTGAATCTGTAGATTGCTTTGGGTAGTATAGTCATTTTCACAATATTGATTCTTCCAATCCAAGAACATGGTATATCTCTCCATCTGTCGATATCATCTTTAATTTCTTTCATCAGTGTCTTATAGTTTTCTGAATAAAGATCTTTGATCTCAAAAGGTAGGTTTATTCCTAAGCATTTTATTCTTTTTGTTGCAATGGAAAATGGGAGTGTTTCCTTAATTTCTCTTTCAGACTTTTCATCATTAGTGTATAGGAATGCAAGAGATTTCTGTGCATTAATTTTGTATCCTGCAACTTTACCAAATTCATTAGCTCTAGTAGTTTTCTGGTGGCATCTTTAGGATTCTCTATGTATAGTATCATGTCATCTGAAAACAGTGAAAATTTTACTTCTTTTCCAATTTGTATTCCTTTTATTTCTTTTTCTCCTCTGATTGACGTGGATAGGACTTCCAAAGCTATGTTGAATAATAGTGATGAGAGTGGGCATCCTTGTGTTGTTCCTGACCTTAGAGGAAATGCTTTCAGTTTTTCACCATTGAGAATGTTTGCTGTGGATTTGTCGTATATGGCCTTTGTTATGTTGAGGTAGGTTCCCTCTATGCCCACTTTCTGGAGAGTTTTTATCATAAATGGGTGTTGAATTTTGTCAAAAGCTTTTTCTGCATCTATTGAGATGATCATATTGTTTTTCTCCTTTAATTTGTTAATATAGTGTATCACATTGATAGATTTGCATATACTGAAGAATCCTTGCATCCCTGGGATAAATCCTGTTTGATCATGGTGCATGATCCTTTCAGTGTGTTGTTGGATTCTGTTTGCTAGTATTTTGTTGAGGATTTTTGCATCTATATTCATCAGTGATATTGGTCTGTAATTTTCTTTTTTTGTAGTATCTTTGTCTGGTTTTAGTATCAGGGTGATGGTGGCCTCATAGAATGAGTTTGGGAGTGTTCCTTCCTCTGCAATTTTTTGGAAGAGTTTGAGAAGGATGGGTGTTAGCTCTTCTCTAAATGTTTCATAGAATTCACCTGTGAAGCCATCTGGTCCTGGACTTTTGTTTGTTGGAAGATTTTTAATCACAGTTTCAATTTCATTACTTGTGATTGGTCTCTTCATATTTTCTGTTTCTTTCTGGTTCAGTCTTGGAAGGTTATACCTTTCTAAGAATTTGTCCATTTCTTCCAGCTTGTCCAGTTTATTGGCATAGAGTTGCCTGTAGTAGTCTCTTAAGATGCTTTGTATCTCTGTGGTGTCAGTTGTAACTTCCTTTTCATTTCTAATTTTATTGATTTGAGTCCTCTCCCTCTTTTTCTTGATGAGTCTGGTTAATGGTTTATGAAATTTGTTTAACTTCTCAAAGAAGCAGCTTTTAGTTTTATTGATCTTTGCTATTGTTTTCTTTGTTTCTATTTCATTTATTTCTGCTCTGATCTTTATGATTTCTCTCCTGCTAACTTTGGGTTTTGTTTGTTCTTCTTTCTCTAGTTTCTTTAGGTGTAAGGTTAGATTGTTTATTTAAGATTTTTCTTGTTTCTTGAGGTAGGCTTGTATAGCTATAAACTTCCCTCTTAGAACTGCTTTTGCTGCATCCCATAGGTTTTGGATCGTCATGTTTTCATTGTCATTTTCTCTAGGTATTTTTTGATTTCCTCTTTGATTTCTTCAGTGATCTCTTGGTTATTTAGTAACGTATTTTTTAGCCTCCATGTGGTTGTGCTTTTTACTTTTTTTCCCCTTGTAACTGATTTCTAATCTCATAGCATTGTGGTCAGAAAAGTTGGTTGATATGATTCAATTTTCTTCAATTTACTGAGGCTTGATTTGTGACCCAAGATGTGATCTCTCCTGGAGAATGTTCCGTGTGCACTTGAGAAGAAAGTGTAATCTGTTGTTTTTGGATGGAATGTCCTATAAATATCTATTAAATCTATCTGGTCTACTGTGTCATTTAAAGCTTTTGTTTCCTTAGTAATTTTCTGTTTGGATGGTCTGTCCATTGGTTTAAGTGGGGTGTTAAAGTCCCCCACTACTATCGTGTTACTGTTAATTTCCTCTTTTATAGCTGTTAGCAGTTGCCTTATGTTTGAGGTGCTCCTATGTTGGGTGCATATATATTTATAATTGTTATATTTTCTTCTTGGATTGATCCCTTGATCATTATGTAATGTCCTTCTTTGTCTCTTGTAACATTATTTTAAAGTCTATTTTATCTGATATGAGTATTGCTACTCCAGCTTCTTTTGATTTCCGTTTGCATGGAATATCTTTTTCTATCCCCTCACTTTCAGTCTGTATGTGTCCCTAGGTCTGAAGTGGGTCTCTTGTAGACAGCATATATATGGGTCTTGTTTTTGTATCCATTCAGCGAGCCTGTGTCTTTTGGCTGGAGCATTTAATCCATTCACGTTTAAGGTAATTATTGATATGTATGTTCCTATGACCATTTTCTTAATTGTTTTGGGTTTGGTTTTGTAGGTCCTTTTCTTCTCTTGTGTTTCCCACTTAGAGAAGTTCCTTTAGCATTTGTTGTAGAGCTGGTTTGGTGGTGCTGAATTCTCTTAGCTTTTGCTTGTCTGTAAAGCTTTTGATTTCTCCATCAAATCTGAATGAGATCCTTGCTGGGTAGAGTAATCTTGGTTTTAGGTTCCACTCTTTCATCACTTTAAATATGTCATGCCACTCCCTTCTGGCTTGTAGAGTTTCTGTTGAGAAATCAGCTGTTAACCTATGGGAGTTCCCTCGTATGTTATTTGCCATTTTTTTCATTGCTGCTTTCAATAATTCTTCTTTGTCTTTACTTTTTGTCAATTTGATTATTATCTGTGTCAGCATGTTTCTCCTTGGGTTTATCCTGCCCGGGGCTCTCTGCACTTCCTGGACTTGGGTGGCGATTTCCTTTCCCATGTTAGGGAAGTTTTCGACTATAATCTCTTCAAATATTTTCTCACGTCCTTTCTCTCTCTCTTCTTCTCAGACCACTATAATGTGAATGTTGTTGCATTTAATGTTGTCCCAGAGGTCTCTTAGGCTGTCTTCATTTCTTTTCACTCTTTTTTCTTTATTCTGTTCTGCAGCAGTGAATTCCACCATTCTGTCTTCCAGGTCACTTATCCGTTCTTCTGCCTCAGTTATTCTGCTACTGATTTCCTCTAGTGTAGTTTTCATTTCAGCTATTGTATTGTTCATCTGTTTGTTGTTCTTTAATTCTTCTAGATCTTTGTTAAACATTTCTTGCATCTTCTCGATCTTTGCTTCTATTCTTTTTCTGAGGTCCTGGATTCATGTTCACTATCATTATTCTGAATTCTTTTTTGGAAGGTTGCCTATCTCCACTTCATTTAGCTGTTTTTCTCAGATTTTATCTTGTTCCTTCATCTGGTACATAGCCCTCTGCCTTTTCATCTTGTCTATCATTCTGTGAATGTGGTTTTTGTTCCACAGGCTGCAGGATTGTAGTTCATCTTGCTTCTGCTTGAAGAGGTCATTTTTAAATTAATACCATGCTGAGAGAAAAACGTGTGTTTCCCCATGTTGTAAAAAATTAATTTTGTACAAACTATGAACCCTAGTTGGCTTGATGGTGTAATAAAAGAACTCTATTTGTGAAATTAAGAATTCTAACTTAATATGAATAATTAGTAGTAACATGAATAAATTAGTACTAATATCCACTCTATTAACTAATATTTCCATGCTTAATATTTAGTTTTATTCAGGTCAGTTACTAAAAACACACATAACCTCTCAAAATGTATTATTCATTATATAATGTTCAAAAGGAATAGTAATTTAACATTATAACAATAGTCATGGGGACAGCATACCTATTTGGCTTAAAAATATCTAACATCAATCCTATGAGCATTCATATTTTAGAAAGAACATTAGCACACCCTTCCTCGGAAAAGGAATTGAAAATAGGAGGAACCAATCATCTCTTGACTATAGGAAAAGATGATAGGTTTAAATCTTCTGTTTTCTAGATAGCAAAATGTGAAAAGAGGGAGCTGAAGTTTCAGTTCCCTAGTCTCCCTTCTCTACAGTATGGATTGAGACCAGAGAGTAAGAGGGCTGGCAAAATACTTTTGGTGGAAACCAGGGTCCCCTGGGCTTGTGAAATTAGTACAGGGTTACCACAAAATTGAGGCTCTTAAAACGATTCACATGAACTGGGACCTCTAAGCCAGACCTGAACTCCATACGTGAAAACACATTGCAGATTCTTATTTTGAAAAAAGTTGAGAGGAAAAAGATGGTGATAAGTTAGTGACTGTGTAACAGCAGTGTTAACATTCTAAAAAGATTTTAGAATACAGATATAGAACACAGTGCCTGATATAGAATATGCTCTCAATAAATCGTGGTCAAACTGAAGGATAATATTATATTATCTAAAAATATTTTAAATGTGTTACATACAGTCTAAAATAGTTACAAAGTTTAGTTTGGTGGATTCAGATTTAAGATCAAATTTTAAATCCTAAATCTTTCTAAGATCAAAAGTGGTAATTAAGCAGGACAATCATATTTAAAAAGACAACTATTCTCTGTAATTTGCAAAGGTTCAATCTCCCAGCAAAGGAAAAAACTCATTCATTCATTTATTGAATGTTTAATAAATACATATTATTTGTTAGGCAGTAGGACTATAATACTGAATGGAAGTCTGCTGTGAGGGAACACATTAGTGTAAGAGAAAATACATTAACAAGTAATTACTAAACAATGTAAGTATTAAGAAAAAAGTCTTATAATTACAAAATATCAAAAAATCAAATTTAAAAAATGACTAAGTGAATGAGGGGGGGAAGGGGAGGAGAAGGAGAGGAGGTGAGGGAAGCAATATATGAACTGAGATATAATGGATAAGTAGAAGATAGCCAGACAGAGTTGGAGAGGGGTAAGGATAAAGACAGAAGGATTAGAATATGAAAAGACATGAAGGCAAAAATAAATATGGTACATTCTGGAAAACATGAGTAGTTAGGTAGTGCAGGAGAAAGAGGGATTTGTAGGAGAAATAATAGGATAAAAATACACTGGATAAAAATATAGGATCAGGGGCTTCCCTGGTGGCGCAGTGGTTGAGAGTCCGCCTGCCAATGCAGGGGACACGGGTTCGTGCCCCGGTGTGGGAGGATCCCACATGCCACGGAGCGGCTGGGCCCGTGAGCCATGGCTGCTGAGCCTGCGCATCCGTAGCCTGTGCTCCGCAACGGGAGAGGCCACAACAGTGAGAGGCCCGTGTACCGCAAAAAAAAAAAAAATATATATATATATATATGATCAGAAAATAAAACTATTTGATGAGGATTCATTCATATTCATTGAATGATTTTAGACAAACAAGCAAAAATGAGATGGAAGTCTTTACAGTCTATACCTTAAAAAATGATACTTTTTAAATTTTTTAGATTATTTTTCCTGTGCTAAAATGAATTGGCTAATAGGTGCTGAATCATGTTATAGTCTTAATTCAGTTTAATTCTTGCAGCAATCAAGTTTTTGAAATAAGGCTAGAATTTGACACTTCTAATGAATTCTATTTGTTGGCAGTGCCTTAAGAATAGTTAATATCCAAACATTAAAATAACCCCATTAGAAAAAAATTCACATATACTGCTGTTGGGAATGAAAACATTCACATATACTGCTGCTGTATCTTTCCTGGAGAGGAATTTGGCAGTATCTTACAAAACTACACATGCACTTATTCTGTGACCCAACAATCCCACCTCTAGGAAGTTACTCTGAAGAAATACCTCTAACAACATAAAAACATGCATGCACAAGGTTATTTATTGAAAGATTGTTTTTAACTGCAAAATACTGTGAATAACCTACATGTCCATAACAAGAGGGTGATTGAATAAACTATGGTACATTCACATAGTTGGGTAAATACAGCTATGAAAAAGATGAGAAAGATCTCTATGAGCTTTTATGGAATGAGTTCTAAGATATATTTAAGCAAAACAAACAAACAAACATTTCTAAGATATATTTAAGCAAAACAAACAAAAAACCCAAAAAACAAAAAGTAAGTGCAAAGAGAACCTACAGTGTGCTATATTTCATGTAACAAAGAAGGAGATATGAAAAAATATACATTCTGCTGGTAATCTGTGCTAAGAGAAATATAGGAATGTGAGTCAGATTATCTACAGGGTAGGTGGGAAGAAACAAAGGAAGAAAGAAGCAGAGAGAGAAGAGGTCCTGGGACACTTCTGAGGAAATTTTTTTGTATAGTTCTTATGTTTAGAACCATGTAAATGTGTCATATGCTTAAAAAAAAACTGTACACAAATACTGAATTCTAGTTCATAAATATGTTTTTCTCAGCAAGTATTAGTTATCTATTATTGCATGACAAATTACTCCAAAACTTAGTGAGTTAAAACAACAAACATTTATTATCTCATAGTTTCTAGAGATCAGGAATCTAGGCATGGTTTTCCTAGGTGCCTGTTAATCAAGGTCTTTCACAAGGCTGCTAACAAAGTACAGGCCAGGGCTGCAGTCATCCTATGTTTGATTAAGGGAACATTTTCTTCCAAGTTCATTTATGCTCATTCATGTAACTCTCAGGTCCTCATTGGCTACTGATTTGGGGACGTCAGTTCTTGACATATGAGTCTCTCTTTTGGGTAACTCAAAGCACGGCAGCTTGCTTTCCCAAGAGTGAAGGCTCCAGGGACTTCCCCGGCGGTCCAGTGATTAAGACTTCACCTTCCAATGCAAGGGGTGTGGGTTTGATCCCTGGTCAGGGAGCTAAGATCCCACATGCCTCGGGGCCAAAAAACCAAAACATAAAACAGAAGCAACACTGTAACAAATTCAATAAAGACTTTAAAAATGGTCCACCATCAAAAAATCTTAAAAAAAAAAAAAGAATGGGGGCTTCAAGAGAAAGTGAGCAAGAGAGGGAAAATGAGACAGAAGTCATAGAACTTTTGTAATCTAGTTTTGGAAATGACATGTCATCACTTTTGCCATATTCTATTTGCTATAAGTTACTAGCTCCAGCCCCACAGTCAAAAAGAGAACACTACATGAGGTCATAAATACCAGTAGAAAGGGATCAAAGGGGAATATTTTATAGGATGTCTATCATAGTCCGTCTTCTAGCCCCTAATTCATGTCCCTCCTGCATACAAAATACACTCAACTTTCTCCTAAGGGTGTTTTTGCAATTCTGAAACTATAGGTATTTTAGATTTGGGCAAATGAGTCATTAAATTGCAGATAATGAAAGCCAGGTCTTACTGCCAAGGAAAGGAAATATGAATAAGGAAAGAAGAAAGTTTAGATTTAACCTTGTGATGCTAGATTGCAATCTGAGTTTTCCTTTCAGCCTCATGACTTTTAATACAAATATAGCTAGTTAGGTAGGTAGGTAGGTAGGTAGGTAGACAGACAAATATAAAAGTGTGCATGTTTGTGTGTGTGTATATATATATACACACACACACACATATATTTCTTAGGTCTGTTTGCTGAGAGGGCCCAGAAGATACCCAGTAGCACTGAGCACACCTAGTTCCCAGCTCTTGGTTTCTAAGTGCAATTTCTAATAAACCAGTCTTCAAGGAAACAGAACTCTATGAAGAAACAGATGATTCCAGGGCTGAGACAGGCAAAAATACAATATGAACTTGGAACAACTTGTGGTGCCAGAAAGTAAAGAAGTGCTAAAAAATTAATCAGGGCGTATTAAAAGAACAGAGGAGCCAAGATGAGGGAGCTCCTAATGGCCAAAACTGAGATAAATGGAGAAACAAGTAATGATTTTAAAAGGATTATAGCCCATAGAATAAATATCCATGAAGTATACTGATATAAACAAATACATTAATAAGTGGACAGGGAGCATTTCTTCCTTACACAGAATTCCAATTAATAAATGTAAGAGGGACTTGCCTGGTGGTCTGGTGGTTAAGAATCCATCTTGCAATGCAGGGGACGCCAGTTCGATCCCTGGTTGGGGAACTAAGATCCCACGTGCTGTGGGGCAACTAAGCCCACACACCACAACTACTGAGCCCAGCACCACAACTAGAGAGCCCACGTGCTGCAACTACAAAGCCCACACACTCTGGAGCCCAAGCACCACAACTAGAGAGAAGTCTGTGCACTGCAACAAAGAGGCCGTGTGCCACAACTAAGACGCAATGCAGCCAAAAAATAAGAAAATAATAATAAAAAATAAATATTTTTTAAAATGTAGAAGAAATGATGGGAATAGAAAAATCATCATTTGGTAAACACGCAGTAAGTGCTGGAGGCAAGAATTATCAATGAAGGCTAAAAGTAGTGGGTGAAAGTACATTGAAAACACAAAATATGTACATAATCTCTTGTAAATATTTCCCAAGATAATTATTAATTAAATTAAAAGGGAAAAATGGTAACTTTAAAGTGCGTACACTGGATCAACATCTTCTTAACCAAGTGATCAATGTCAATATCATCAGTAATGAGACAAGCTGATATCTTGATATAATGTATGAAAAAAGACAACAGCATTTTGAGGTATTCTTGTCAAAAAGAATTATGAAAACATATCAGTTAATCCTACATCGAAGGACCTTCCGTACAATACAAAATAACTGGCCTGTACTTTTCAAAAGTGTAATAGTCATAAAAGACAAAGAAATACTAAGAAATTGCTCCAGATTAAAGAAAATAAGGAAACATGGTAAGTAAATGATAACTGAGACCCTGGATTGGATCTGGATCAGAAAAAGGAGGTTAGGAGCATTCCAAATGTGGACATTTACATAACTATTTTAGAATCATCTAAGCTAGGAAATTACTGTTGATAAAATACTATTAACTAATCTGTAAAACCTATTTAAAATTTGCCAATTATCCTCCTAATGTCAAAGAAGAAAGGCACAGAAAAATCAAGCTGAGTCAAAAAACGGATTTTCTAAATATAGTCCTGGTATCCTTCTTCTGTCATATAAATTTAGTTTGTATTTACAAGCATAAATCAATTTCATTATAATTTTAGTAATAAGAAAATTTAAAAATTCATTAAATAGGAAGTTTAAATATTAACTCATTACCTTTATATCATGGCATGCTAGACAAATAATACTAAAATAGTCACAAATTTATAGTACAGTATCTAAAACATTCAAATAAAAAAAGTAATTGAAATACTGAATAACACAGAAAGACATCTGCATAAAATATGATTATCTCCATAGCAATTCAAACCATTTCAAATTACAGGGTTTTTTTTTTTTTTTTAAACCAATGATGAGTTTGGGAATGATTTGAAAACCTTTCATCTTTAGAGGCAATGTAGCTTGGTAAGGGGAGGAAGATGAAGGGAGTAAGAAAGGAAGGGTATGTTGGTGGGGACTGAGAGAAAGGAAAGAGAAAAGGAGAGAGTTAAGTAGAAAGGAAGGAAGAGACACACAAAGCTTATAGTTAAATAGTCTTTGGCTCTTTCCAAATCCTTCTCACAGCACATCTTTACAACATGCCACTGACATTAGAAGACTCCCTTGTGCTACAGTGAATCTCATTTTTTTTTTTTTTCCAGGTGAGTAAAATATATCAGAAAGACCCAAAGGAGAAAGTTGAATCCAGGAGATAAGCAGCAATCTTACAATGCCACAGCCCTATCTTAATTGAAATTTCATTATCCTTAGCAGAAAATACATCAGAATTTTATATGAGCACCATAAGTTTTAATTTTTTTGAAGGGGTTACGTATCTTCTCTGAAACATCATTTCCTACTTTCCTGGACTGATCTTACAACAACCTTAGATTTTTATCTGTAACATAGGCTCCTCTCACTTTGTTTGCTTATAGTAAAGAGAGAGGAATGGAAAGATCTGTAAGAAGAGTCTCAGGAAGGTGACTTCCATCTTTCCTTGGAAGAAACTAGGCACTTTTGTATAATTACAAGGGTAGAATTACCATTTTAGGTACAGCCCTATTCCCCACATTCATGTTGGAAACACCTTGATATGAGGAAAGAAAAGACCATCTCTTCTACTGTCAGAATATGGATCTGGTGACAGCCTGCCTCTCTGAAAATGTTTGGAAATCATGTACCCTAAGGAATTAGATTTAGCAAAAAGATGTAACAATTCAAAAAGGAATTCCCTGAGGATAAAATGTACAGACTTGAGAGAGAAAGGAAGTTTTTCCCATAATTAAAAATAATACCTTTATAAAGAACAGTAAGTCTCCTAACTAAAGAGAGACTATCTGAATGAAGATGTATGCATTCATAGCACTTATTATATTTGGTGCACATAATTTAAAGATTTACACAGATTTTCATAGTGAAACAGCAAATTACATCTTTGTATAGACACTGACAGACTATTTCAGATAAGACAGAGTTTACCAAAGGTTATTTACAATTAAAGCACTATTGCTGTTTTCCAATTATTAATTTTTGTTATTTTAAAAAGAATCAATGGCTATTAGAAAGATTAAGGATTTAAGAGTGTAAACAATAAATATCAATAAATGTCCCCCTCCTCTCCCAGCAAACTATATAAAAGAAGAAAAAGTTAACCTAATCCATCTGCTTTAGTAAAAAGATGATCAGGGTTTACTTATAAGGAGACACAGCCATTACTCAGGTTTAGAAAACATGGATTCAAGTAATTAAAGCCAATTATACGTTTCTTTCAGAATGTCCCGATGCATCATGTAGCTTTCCTGTTTTTGGCTATACATCACTATACCAATATGATTTAAGAGCTACTTAGCCACAACAGAAACAACAACAAAATTGCAGAATTTTGTATATTGCTTTGTAATTCATTCATTGATAAGGTAGATATTTTTTTAAAAAGTTAAATCATCGCTTAGGAAAGAGACAGTAATTTCAATTTTCCTAGTCTGCACTAGAGGTTTTTAACATACTGAATCCTCTGTAGGATCAATAGGTTTAAAATGGATTTCCCTGCAAGAAAATGTACAATGTGGGAATAATGCCAGCAGAAGGAGGGATGAAACAGATTATAAACAGAAATCATCTGTGAGATTCAAACACTAGGTCTATGTGGGAGAGTTTTATCTAAAATGTAGCATTCTTAATATGTATGAATTAAATAAACCGAATTCTTCTGCCCAATTTTCAAGCTGTATTTTACTGTTTAAACTTTATCTTAAAAGCGCATTGTACTGGTAATGTGACGTTTCACTGTGGAATTAAGTGGTAACTCTTGACAAAGCAGTTATTATCATGAGATAATTGACCTTGTTTGAGAGTTAAGTATCCTGAAGCAAAGTTGAGTGTACTTAATCCTGGCAGGTTAATTATCTAGCCATTATGGAGCCTTGAAAAGTATTACTCTTAAGAACCATTTGCAAGATGACACTATTCAAAAAAAGTTCTTAATAAAAATGAAAACCAAGAAAAATCAAGTTCTTTAGTCATGTACTGCTAGATTATGACTATAAAGCAGACTGCATTAGCAGGCATCAATGAATATAATTACCTGCATGTAGAATGTCCTTTTTTAAGCTGAGTCTAGGTAACAAATAGTTGTCTAGGTAACAAATGGTTGTCGCAGAAGGGAAATGCTTTAAACTTTGAAGATGTCAGAAAGAAATTAAAAATACAATGTAACATTTAAATAATTTATATATTATGGTAGTTTCAAAACTACCTTAACAAGGACAACCAATAAATTCAGATGTGTAGTTTAAAATTATAAAATGCAATTTAACAGGTTACCAAGAATTTTTCATTGAGCCAACATGAAAATTTATCACTATGCGTTTCTGAATCTCAGTTAAAAGCAAGTCACACAAATCAAAATCAGAATGAGATGCTATATTACACCCCTTAGGATGGTTATTGCCAAAAAAATGGAAAATAGCAAGTGTTAGCAAGGATGTAGAGAAATAGGAACCCTTGTGCATTGCTGGTGGGAATTGTAAAATGGTGCAGCTGCTGTGGAAAACAATTTGGTGGTTCCTCAAAAAGTTAAAAAGAGGATTATTACCATATGATCCAGCAATTCCACTTCTACATACCCAAAAAACCTGAAAGCAGGGACTTGAACAGATACTTGTATACCAGCAGCAGCAGCATTATTAACAAAAGTCAAAGGTAAAAACAAACTGAATATCCATCAATGGATGAATGGATATACAAAGGGGAAACTCCGATACATGCTACAACATGGATGAACCTTGAAAACATTATCTTCAGTGAAATAAGCCAGACAAACAACTACTGTGTGATGCTACTTTTTGAGGTACCTAGAATAGGCAAATTCATAGAGAAAGCCAGTAAAATAGTGGTTATCAGGCACTGGGGGGAAAGGGAAATTAGCAGTTATTGTTGAATGGGTACAAAGCTACTGTTCTGGAAAGATAAAAAAGTTCTGTGAATAGACAGTGGTGATGGTTGCACAACACTGTCAGCGTACTTAAAGCCGATGAATTATACACTCAAAAATAGTAAATTTTGTTATATATTTTTTACTGTGATGAAAGAAAAAAGTAAATTACATCAGTTAATAATTTATACTTTGTTTTTATCATATTAATGGAGTATCGGTATTCCTGTGAATACTTCTACTTTGTTTCAGAATGAGCTCAACCAAATATTTTCAGATATTCCTTAGAGAAGAATACCCTTTTCCCTGGGCAAATCAAACAGAGAAAAGAAACAGTAGGGGTGAAAGAAGAGGAAAAAAAAGTCTAGCTTGTAAGGCATTACAGTTGAGCCTGTTAACAATGAAAAGAATAACTATCGGGCTTCCCTGGTCGCGCAGTGGTTGAGAATCTGCCTGCTAATGCAGGGAACACGGGTTTGAGCCCTGGTCTGGGAAGATCCCACATGCCGCGGAGCGACTAGGCCCGTGAGCCACAACTACTGAGCCTGCGCGTCTGGAGCTTGTGCCCCGCAACAAGAGAGGCCGCGATAGTGAGAGGCCCGCGCACCGTGATGAAGAGTGGCCCCCACTTGCCACAACCAGAGAAAGCCCTCGCACTGAAGCGAAGACCCAACACAGCAAAAATAAATTACTCCTACCCCCAACACCTAAAAAAAAAAAAGAGCTGGATATTAAAAAAAAAAAGAATATCTAAAATTAATGTTTGGGATTATATTATTCTAGATTTCAGAACAAGGACTTGCTGATTTATAGTAAAATTGGTCAGTGTTAGTGACTATTAGAACATCTGAGAAAAATGAATCCACAATTTTTGTAAAAAACATTTTTAGGCTCTAACAAAAAATTTAAAAGATCTTCTCGTATTTCTACACAAATCCTTCAGGAAATGGAAGGAACAGTAGTTAGCTAATAAATCAGCAAATTGATTAAATTTTAAAAATTTAGTTTAAAAAGTCTATAAACATTTTATTAATATATAATGATATATCATTTGCTAATATTTAAAGTAGGGTCAAGACTTTTAATGTGTGTATGCTGACTGATATTCTAGAGCCTTTCTTATAGAATCAGATCCATAATTCATGGTTTATGGATTTCACTTTTAGTTTCTTTAAAGGAGAGTCAAAACTTGAAGACTTGTATGGAGTACTCCTGAGTGCAGCTACTTATAGTTTCTTCTTCCTTTAATCTTTAAAACTTTTCATGCCCACACCTAATTCAAGAACAACTTTTTAAAGCAATTTGTCTTTACTGAGTTTTGTACCCAAACTTAATTCATTAAACTAATTCTCACTCTATTTGCACTCATTCTATTTTATCAGATTATATAATCATTAAAAGCAAATTTGTAGGAAGAGAAGTTGGTCTATCAGAGAACAGCCTAATAGCGTAATAGTTTTTCCTTATTCACTTGGCACTACTTATTATGTTTTATCAAGGGAATGGAGAGTACATGTTATTCAAGCAAGTTAGTTAAGTGAAACTTAAGAGAGGAATAATAT